>NC_137789.1:58160860-58760860 GCF_963383645.1 Muscardinus avellanarius | reverse complement strand
TTTAAATCACAGGTTATAAAAAAAAACGCAGTAAATGTGATGCCATAGGGGAAACAATTATCAAGCTTCAGAAATAGATACTGAAAGATTTCAACTGAAGAAAGGGAACACCAACAATTTCCTGGTTTGTAGTAAAGAAAGAAAAGGATCACTACCTGAATATAGCAAAATAAAAGCTGTAAGATATAAATCTATCATGGTTGTTGTCATCTTTGTTAAACTTGAGGTGATGCCATTTTTGAAGATTTGGATTATTTTACTAAGTACAAGCAAACCCAGATTATATATTGATTGATTCTTTCCCTCTTTAGAATTTTTCCAGGATAGATGATAGTAGATGGGACAGACAAATAGCTTATAAGTGTAGGTAGTCAACTACTAACTATAGACCTATGTAGAAAGAGATGGCAAGCTGAAGGTTGCAGATAGAAGCTGCATCATTGGCATCCTTGTCCTATGCCATGATTCATGAGTCCACATTTGTCAATAAGAGGGAAGGAAAGAAATAGAGTCTAAGCAGCCATTAGTGAGTCTCCAGTGTCCAAAAAACCCATTTGTTGTACCAGTGCAGGAGAAGCAGGGACATCTCTAACTGGAGGTCAGTACTAAGTGCCAACCACTGTGATATAAGCTCCTTTCGTAGTATTAACTCTTTAATCCTTCACTTCTGCCTAATGGGAAAATATTAATTTATTCATTTAATAGTTAATGAAAATGAATGTGAGGCCCAGAGAGACGACCCCAGGTCACAGAGCCAGTAATTAGCTTCTGGAATTTTAAATCACAAAGTTCATGGTCTTTCCATTACATCATACTAGAAAAATATGCACAAGCATCAACAAATAAAGAAAAGTGACAAGTGATATAAGAGGTAGGAACCAGGTGGAAAGAATTAATCAAGCCTGGATTAACAAAAGCAATGAGATATGGGAGAGATGCTTGGGGAAGGCTGGGGGTGTCTAAGATTCTCAGTCCATTTAAAATGAGCCAGAAACCCAGGCGTGAGAAAGGTATCAAACACAAAAGAAGTGGGGGAATGAAAACCAATGGTTTCCTCAAAAATAACCCCAAACAAAATGCTGCTAAACACTACAGTGAGGCTGCTACAGTTTTATCTTTAATTTGTGCTTTTTCATCTCCCAAACGGGAAGAGAGAACCTTTAACTTCCTCATATCGTCTCCATTCTTCTGTGCTCAGCACTGTAGCCTGTACGTATGAGCTATAGAAGGTCAAGCTGCATCAAGAAGTAAAACTGAGATGAAAGGATGCAGAGATTTTATTTTTTTTTTTTTTTAAGATTTAAAGAAGTTTATAAAAAAAAATAGGAATACAGGAGACAGTTACAGCCTCATGTTACCTAAGGGGTTACCAAGGGGGTGCTTTGAACAAAATCACCCTGCAGAGATTTTAGAACGGAGACACCACTCTAATTCTTGTTCTCAAATAACTCAAGGTTCATTTTTCCATAGAATCTATTAGCTTTCTCACAGCAAGTGGCCTATAAGTCATTAGTATCATCTGAACATAAAATAAATGAGCTAGAGCCAGGTGTGGTGGCATGTGTCTTTAATTTCAGAACTTGGGATTCTGAGACAACAGGTGCACAGGTTCAAGGCTAGCCCATGATAACTTAAGTGAGACCCTGATTCAAAATTAAAAAAAAAATTAAATACATCTGGGGATGTAGCTTAGAGGTAGACCACCCCTAGGCTCATTCACCAGTACCACAAAAAAGAAAGGAAAAAAAAAGGAGAAGGAGGATGAACTGGACATAGTGACACACATCTCCATAATCCCAGTACTTGGGAGGATGAAGAGACAGGAGGATTGTAGGTTTGACAAAGGCCAATGCCTGGTAACTTAGTGAGACCCTTTATCAAAATAAAAAATAAAAAGGGCTGGGGTGTAGCTCAGAGGTAGAATTCCCCTGGGTTCAATACCCAGTACCAAAATAACAAAAACAACAACAACAATAATAATAATGAAAAGAAAAAGACAAAGAGATCAAAGAAGATTATTATTTGTTTTTCAATGTTGTTTTGGTAGTGCTGAGGATCGAATCCAGGGCCTCCTGCATGCTAGGCAAATGCTCTACTCTCGGCCCTACTATTTGTTTTAGTCAGAGTTCTACAGAGAGACAAAACTAATAGAAAGCAGAGAGAGAGAGAGAAAGAGAGAGAGAGAGACAGAGACAGAGACAGAGACACAGAGAGAGACAGAGAGCGAGAAGGAAGGGGGGATGAATTAGAATTAGAATAATTGGCCCCTTCAATTATGGAGACTGAGAAGTCCCATGATGAGTCATTTGCGAACTGGAGAACCAGAGAAATTGGTAGTATACCTGAGAACCCAAGGGACCACTAGTACAAGTCCTGAAGTCCAGAGCCTGGAGCACCTGGAGATCTGAGGTCCAAGGGAAGAAGGATGCACCAGGTCCAGGACAAGGAGAGGATGAGTTCATCTTGCCCTGCCTTTCTGTTCTATCTGTGCCCCCCAGCTGCTGGATGGTGCCCACCCACACTGAGGATGGGTCTTCCTCACTCAGGCCACAAACACCTTCAGAAACACCTAGGGCAGCCCAATCCTTGTAATGAAAAGCAAAACCACCTGTATTTTCTTTCAATAAAAGAGAGATGGGCTCAGTGCTTACTGATGCATGGAGAATATACAATGCTTTGCCAGCTCTGAGAGTTCCTTAATCCAGTCAGGCTGACACAATCAATCACAACAGCATTTTACAGGCTGCAATACTGCATGGTCACATTCAGTAATTTTTGTCAACAGGAAGTCCTTTTTGCCTTTAGACAAAAGACCTAGTTTATTTTCCAAGTGAAAGCATGAAAAAATGCCTTAAAATTAAACAAGTAAAAGAATATGCTATGTAAGATACTCTCAAAGAATATGGTAATTACCACAAATATAATATCCTATAATTATGCTCTAAGAAATAGGTCTATTCAAAGTAGTCATTCATATATGTGATTATCCATGACAGCTAAGTGAAGGAGGCATTAGCAAGGTTGTCAATATGCAAATGCTATTTCTACCAGGCCATATAATTTATCAAATGGAATTAAACATTTCAGAGAAAACAGACTTCTCCTAATTCCCTAACACATAGCAAACAGCACTACTCCTTTATGCATGAAATGATCTTTTTATTTATTGTAATACATCACTTCTAAGAAATAAACTCATTTTCTTTAGATTTCGTTTTTAAAGGTGAATTTTTTCATATTTTCTTTACCTTGTTCTATTTAATACAATCTGGATAAAAACTCACTTAAAAGATTTGTATCACTGAGGGAAAGCAGGTTAGTATCATCCATTGGAAATTGCTTTTTTTCTCCAGGGAATCAAAATGTAGTATATTCTCAGTCACACAAAGATCATTCATTTTGCGCTCTTCAAGGCCTAACTCACTCCTATAGAATTGCACACAGCATGTATGCACACATACATGCTGATACACACATATATTCTCTCTGTCTCAGAGGAAACTCAGAGTATCATCACTATTAGCTATTTATTATAATGTAGTGGCATAGGGTAGAAACATAATATTAGATTTTTAAGACCTTTTACAGACATCACTCTACGCCTCAGGATAAGGGACTTGTACCTATTCATGCAAATTTTACCTCTTTTGACTTTTCACAAATGATTGCCTCAAAACATAACACATAACTTTCAAAATTGACAGCTATTTACATCAGAATGGAAAGTAGCTGTGTAACCATCACAAGGTTTAAAGTTCATGAAATAGGAAATAGGCAGATAGGGAAGAGGCCTCAGTAGGAAAAAAAACCTCAATTTCCTGAGGGGTGAGGAATGCTAATTAACTTCCAAGGCTCCTAAAAGAGATCAGCTCTTCTAGGGTTCAGAGATAAGAAGGACCAAAGCTTCACAAAACCATCTGTTTACTAATCAACAAACCCAGGAGACATCACTGGAGCAAGTCTGACACTCCTACTGAACGGAGACCATTCAAAGGACATGCAAATACCCTATGCAAATTCAAAGAGCTGCTTCCCAGAATTCCCAGAATCCCAAACTTACCACAACCAAGAGAGGACATGCAGACATATATAAACCCCTAGCACAGTTACCAAGATGGTTTTTACCCTCTTGGGGAACCACTCCCCTTTGGGGAGCTTTTCTCTCTCTCACAGGTCATGTTAGCCTTGAGAGAAGGTGGAGTGCAACTGACGGCATGTGGCCCGGGATATCCTCGGGTAGTGATCTGAAGGCCTCTGTTGGACATCAAGGCTGACCAGGTCCCCTAGGGGTGACCTGCACTTCTTTTCTGGCAGATTGCGTGGACTCTGGGAGAAAGCAGTTTGCAACTGATGGCACGTGGCCCGGGCTACACTCGGGTAGTGACCTGAAGGCAGCTACTGGACACCAGAGCCCCGACAGCCCTAGAGGTGTTCTGTCACTTTCCCTATTCCTTTCTGGCAGATTGCGTGGACTCTGGGAGAAAGCAGCTTTCAACTGAAGGCATTCGGCTTGGGCTACCCTCAAGTATTGTCCTGAAGGCAGCTGCTGGACTTTAGAGTTCCAACAGCCCCTTTGGGGTGTTCAGCCACTTTTCCCTATTCCCTGCTGCTTCTAATAAACCATTTACTCCCCTTCCTGTGGTCTGTGGGTGTCATTCTTCTCTTGCCGCAGACAAGAATCCGGTAAGGAAACGCCAAGTTTCTTCTCAAGAAATTCCGTTTCATCTGTGATGAAACACCGGGTTTCTTCTCAAGAACGCTCCCCCCCACCCCCACCCCCCACCCCCGTTTCATCTTGGGAGCTCAGAAGAAACCCTCGTATCAATGATTTATGTACTACTGACTAAAGAAAAATTTGTCTGTGTTTCCAGGAAAACCATTTCCTGGTTTGTCCTACATTTGATAAGCAGTCTCACCACAGGGGTGTTGGGGGTGAGAAGATTGGCAGAATCAGGGAGCCTCCAGCCTGCCCAAGCCTTTCAGTTCTGGAGAGCAAAGGGAAGAGGCTAGAGCCTTCCTTGACAATATCTACTTTGCACTCCCACAGAGAAGCAGAAACCTCGCTGTCAGCGTGCCTACCCTGTGAGGGCCTTGAGGCATGAAAATCAGGATGACTGTGTTGCTTTGAGAATAGGAGAATAGAATCTTTGGCATGGCATAGTGACTTCTGAATAAACACAAGAGAAAATTTCATCCCAAAGCCATTGTCTCCATCCTCCCAGATTTCATGTTCAGTGTGAAGAGCACAAAAGGAAAGCTGTTTTTTTAAAAACCCTGAAAACTCTTCAAGGAAAAACCCTCAGGCTGACAGAGGAGGGAGCCCACCCTGTGCTAATAGGAAACCAATACAGCCAGAATTGGGGGTATTACTCAGAGACAGGAACTTCAGCTTCTAAGTATCCTTTAGGATGCTGGAGCACATTGAAAGGGTGTTTGCTTCAGACTCTTGTTGGAGCAACCTCCTTTGCATTATACATTATGCCAATCTCTATCTTCCTCTCAATTTCATTTAGTAAGTCTTTGTAAAACACCTCTATGTCTGTGTTTCTATACTGGGCATTGTGAAAATACCCTTGGTGAATGCAATATAGTCTCTGGCTTCAGAGAGCATGATGCCTCGTAAGAGACACAATCCTATAAAGAATCAATCTAACACAGCCCAGGGGCAGAGAGATATAGTTTTAGAATAACTATGGTACAATGATGTGGGGACCAGAGAGAGTCCAGGCCAGCAGGAGACAGGACTTTGCCCTGCCCAAGCAGCCTCAGATGCACACCCCATCCCGCAGCCACACTTGTGTAAGGGTATGACTAAGTAAAACACAATGTGCATGCACACATCATAGTGTCAGGCACATGTACCATATATGCATGCACACATGCATGCCAAGGATGTACCATTCATGCACACATCCATGCTGATTTAGACAAGTGCCATTTTGCCCAGACCCTATTTATAAGACTGGATAAAATTAAGTTGCTGTTTATTCTTCGGGTGAAGGCTCCACTGTGCTTTCTTTGTCCTGGAGATCTCACTACCTGCAACCACAGCTGGCCCCTCCCTGGGCCCTTGACAAACGAGGAACAACTTGATGGCCCAGGACAAAGGTGAGCACCATCATGCAGGTTTTGGATTTTGAGGTACAGCTTCCTTTTCCTTCCCTACTAGTCTCCCTTCTACCTATTTATTTTATTTCTCCTCTCCTAACTCATATTGAAGGCCTTAAAAGAATAAAAAGCAGAGGAAGGAGAGGTTGTCTCCCCCGACTTCTACCTCACTACTTGAACTGGAATATCTCAACTCATCTTCTGCCCTCAGATTGTAACTTACACCATCCCTGGGCTCCCCCTGGTTCTCACACTTTCAGACTTGGACTGAATTACACCCTGAGCTCTCCTGTGTCTCCAGTTTGCAGGTGGCAGATCGTGGGGCTTCTCGGCCTCCACAATCATGTAAGCTGATTCCTTGTAGTAGATAGAAAGGAAGAATAGGCTAGCTGTAGATCCAGATTTAGAGGCAGATAAAGATATAAAGACATCTACTGGTCTGTTTCTCTGAAAAGCCATGATTAATACAACAGGGATTCAGAGGTCTAACCGTTAATAAAAGATAAGATTAAGTAGTCTATGTCAAGCACTATGTTAAGTAATTCAAATGCTTCTTTTTTGAGGAGGGAGTGTTACTAGAGATTGAAACCAAGAGCATTCTACCCCTGTGCTGCCCTCCAACCCTTTGTTTTTGAAGCAGAGTCTGGCTAAGTTGGTGAGGCTGGCCTCAAATCTAAAATTCTCCTGTCTTAGCTTCCCAAGTACTAGGACTACAGGCATGTGCCACCACACCCTACTAAATTCTTCCTTTTTTAATGCTGTTACTATTAATATCTTCTCTTATATAGGTAAGGAAACTTCAGCATAGAAGAGTTTAGGGCCTATTCCTGAGTCACACACTGTCTCCTACCTTCTCTGTCACATTATTAAGTCTCTATGACTCGCTCCTAAGATCAGTGACTTTGTATAAGTCATTTGTGCCTTTGGCCCTTAATTTTCTCATCAATAAAATAAAAATGGTCTCACCAACAATATATTGGAGTCCCTGCTTCTCAACATCCCCACCAAAATTTGTTGTTTGTGTTCTTAATGATTGCAATTCTAATTGGAGTGAGGTGAAATCTCAGGGAAGTTTTGATTTGCATCTCTCTGATTGCTAATGATGTTAAACATGTTTTTAGACACTTATTGGCCATTTGAATTTCTTATTTTATGAAGTGTCTATTTAGTTCACTTGCCAATTTTTGATTGGGTTATTTGTTTTCTTAGCAGTGAGTTTCTTGACTTCTCTGTATATTCTAGATACTAGTTCTCTATCAGTAGAACAGTTGGCAAAATTTTCTCTCATTCTGTTGTTTCTCTGTTGAGATTCTCTAATACATTGTTGTGGGATTGCAAATTAGTGCAACCACTTTGTAAAACAGTATAGAGGATCCTCAGAAGAATGGGAATGAACCTAGCATATGGTCCAGCAATACCACTTCTGGGAATCTACCCAAAGCAATGGAAACCAAACTACCAAACTAATGCATGTGTATCTATGTTCATAGCTGCACAATTCACCATTGCCAAACTATGGAACCAGCCAAGATGTCCATCAACAGATGAATGGGTTATAAAACTATGGAATATGGTACACAATGGAATTTTACTCACCAATAAAGAAGAACAAAATTACATCATTTACAGGGAAATGGATGGAACTGGAGAACATTATGCTAAGTGAGATTAGTCAGTCACAAAAAGTAAAAAATTGGATGTTCTCCCTAATATGCAGAAGCTAGGGAGAAAAAGGGGGAACTCTAGACAAAGGAGAAACCATAAATGAGCAAGTAAGGTGACCTAACTTAGGGTGGTGGGAGGGAGGAAGAGGTAAATTTCCTAATGTACAGGAAGTACATTCAGAAACATATCAATCAGTAAGCCAAACATGAAAAGGAAGGACGGGGAAGGGAATGCGATGGGAAGTGAGGAAATGCTAAAAGAGTTACATGTGCATGTAAGCCTCTACCATCTTGTACTTCATTAAGTTGTATGACTACAGTGCAACAATTAAAATTGTTTTAAATAAATAAAAATGGTTTCAAGGAACTGTCTTAGATCCAAACAATACCAAGTACTACAATAAAAGTAAAAACTGGGGAGCCCAAAGGAGGAGGTCATTAATCCCTCTCAGCCACGGGTATACTCATGTGGCAAAACCTCAGCCCTGCACTCAGCTTTCTTCATGCCTCCTTTGTTAGCACAAGCTTTTGTGTTTTTTTTGCTAACTCTTAAGTCTATGAGTGACCATCAGGCCACTGTCACTTATTCATTTTATCATCTTCCCTAAATCCTTACAATGTTTATATAAATGATTTAATAGATGAGTGGATTTTATCTGATAACCTGAGCTAGTCAGGGTATTCACTACCTTTTTTTTTTTTTTTTTTTTTACTACTTCTTTGACTCTCAAACTTCTGTACTAGGGCAAATGCCTTAGCTATGTTTTCCCATGGCTTCCTGTACATTATTGAGATTGCCTATGGATGTCTGAATTCCCCCCACATTTTAAGCTCACTGAGGTGAATACCATTTGCCTTGTTGTCACTGTGTCTCCAATGTCTACCTCATAGCTGATAGCCATCCTAGAATTTTTGGGTGGAACATCCGAAAATAAATTTTTCTTTGTAAAAGCCTTACTGACCTAATAATATTTCTCTTTTTGAGATAAAATAATATACTTGATTCAATATTTTCAAATATCAAAAGACTAGATATGAGTTATATCTCTTTAAGATGTATTTTCACTTTAGAGAACAGAAAACAGACAAATGCACAAAGACACAAAGCTGAGATAAGGAAAGTTCTAAAAACTATCTTAAAGATGTGACAAAATGATGAATTTCATTTATTCCAACCATTTGCAGTTTGTTCAATATCTAGGTCCTAGTACTTAGGCTCTGCATAACTTAGTGTAACCTTTTTCAAAAATAAAGAATAAAAAATAGAACTGGGGGTATAGCTCAGAGATAGAATGCCCCTGGATTAAACTCCCAGTACCACACAGGAAAAATCTAGGTCCTAGATGCCTTGAGAAACAATATAAAATCTAAGGCATCAATGACAATAAGCAAAACTCAGTATTACTCACTAAGGCAAGAGAAAAGACAGAGCTATCTCAAAAAGATTTTTTAAAGTTCTAGTGTTTTCTAGTTACCCCTGAGTAAAGCAAACTGATTCTGCCATATTTCATGTATTTCCCAAACTTCATGCTTTTACAAGATGAAGCCACATAGCATTAAATATAGATGCCCCCCATTTATCACAGGATTAAGTCCAGATTAACCCATAATAAAATTGCTTAAACATGCATTTAACACATACTGAACAAAATATCTTAGTAGCATAGTAAACTGGGGGTTTGCTATGCTGCCCAGCATTATGAGGGATTATTGTATTGCATACCATTAGCCAGGAAAAGATTAAAATGTAAGGTACTGTTGATACCTACTGTAAGTAGCATTTGCACCATCATAGAGATGAAAAATTATAATTCAAGCCATCCAAAACGAGCAAGTGTCTGTATTTGGATCACATAACTACTTTCCCTTCATCTCACTCCTTTCTATCATTCAAGGTGCAAGCAGGAAAGCAGGAGATATTGCAAACCATTTAAAACATAAAGAATATAATGAAAGCACTTAGTAGCATAGATGTTGGAATTGCTGAGAAGCCAAGCTCAAGTTACAAGCAAACACAGAGGTTAATAACAGCAAGAAGCCACAAGCATCCCTGGGCTAGAGCGACAAAGGGAAGGAGTATTTCTGAGTCGTAAGACCAAGGTACTTGATAGAAACCAGAACCAGGCAGGAGACTTGGCCACCACCAAAAAAGCCACCTATAGCAGACACAGATGAGGATTAAAACCCTGTCTCTTTTGTCCTCTTGTCCTCAGTCTGAGGAGCACAGATTGTAGGAGTCAGTTTCCCTGTTATTCACAAAAGAGGAACAAAAAGCCAAGGAACCAATATGAGGGCAAGTGGGTCCAGCGCTTACTTGACAGCCTACAGGTGATCGACTTTCCCATATATTTCCCTTAGTCACAGAATATCTGACCATTTTGAAAGCTGATTATCATTAAAGACTAATAAATCAACATTCTGATTTAAAATATTTTTATTAAAAAATCTTTTCTAAAGCTATTTTTCTTAAGTTCTATTATTTGATTGTCATTTCTCATTTAAAGTTTCTGTTTCAAAGAATAACACTAACCTGTTCATTACTGGAAAAGACAGGTCATTAAAAAAATCTATGCAGTGCTGTGGATGATTCATAATAATAAGAAAGAGCCAAGGAATTTGGTGTGCTTTGTCATTTGCTTCTTCAAAGTGGAAAATATACATAAAGTTAAGATCTAAAAGAAGAATCAACAAGAGAAATGCATAAAAAGATTCAAAAGGCTAGAAAGCTGCTAAGTTTTCTGACAATTTCTGACACCAGGTATAGTCATTTTAGGAAATAAAATACTTTTTTCCAGCAGTCCTAATGTCACTGTTGTCAAAAACTCTTACAGGAATTTAAATCACTTGATTATTTAGAAAATGTATCTTGGAACATACAACATACCCAAAACCTGCCAAGCACCCATAAAATATTCATTTTGGATGATTAGTTCAATCACTTTACTGTAGAGCCTTGATTGCTCTTGGGCATAGTTCTTTGGCCCATGACCTCATGAGATGGTATAAGTAAAATAGCTGCCAAGAATAGCCATCATTGATTGGATAGTCTTCCCCGCCTGTTGGTGAATCATGGTATGGGGAATTGTTTTTAAAGGGCTCATGAGGTAACCAGAAGTGATTTTAGGATCTTGTCCTTCCCCACCACAGCTGATACTTTTAATCTCAGAAGACATTTTCTTTTTAAAACATCAAAAAGTACACTGTTATTAAAATCACCAGGAAGCTGGTATAGACATGTCTAGTCCTGACTCTGCTGAGGCAAGCTCAGCCTTGTGGGACGTGTGAAATTCAGAGTTCTACACCACTAGTGCCCATTAAGGATGCTCTAGTAATTTTTGCACTATAAGGAATAACTCAACCACATTTGGACAAATTACATTCTTAATCTTTCCACCAACACTATAATTTTAAATGCATTGGATCTTTTCTGCTTTTCCTACTTTAAAGTGGTAAATTGAGTGATAAAATTGTGCCCTGCTAAACAGCTACTATAGCTCTTCCCAGGAGGGCAGAGTTGAGAAAAATAATCTCATTAATTCAACACACTCCTTAACACATTACCTGTCTCTAACTTGACAAACCAAAAAATATTTTCCTCCTTAAGAACATTTAATCCACTTTTCTCACAAGTTTTAAATGCTTTGATGAGGTCAAGAACAAATCAATTTTTCCTAAATTGCCATCATAATATAGCATAATAATATAGCATAATACATTTAGTGAAATCAGATATGAGAAATACACCTCATGGAATTGGAAAGTAGTCAAATATAAAGAAATGTCAACCTAGAGATAAATTTACAGAAACCAAACAAGACAGATGAGGAAAAGAAAAATAGTTGGGAAGATGAATAAAATATTTTTCCCCTAGAAGCAAATATAGATGTGGCTATCAGAAGGTTTTATTTCTATACTGGTTTCAGAATATTTTCAATAAAACTGCTCCAATATTTCTACTTTGTAGAAAAGAGAAAATGTGTACTTTTTTCCTAATTGCTTTTTGATATGTTAATTATATCAAGCAGCATTAAATTGCTTGAAACCAAGTAGCTTCAAGAAAGTTAAAAAGCAATATAAAATTGAAAAAATTTCAGACTTCATACTTTTCTCTTATGCTACCTGAAATTTCACTGACCTTGCCCTAATTTCTCAATTATAAATATGTTAAGTGTATATCTTACATTTTTTTCTATTTTACATGTCATTCCATTCTAACATTTCCTGATTTAGCTATATCTAACTTACATAGGACTATGTTTCTATACAGATGTACTTTTAAATATAGTATTGTAATGGGGTCATCTGTTATGATTTGAATGTGCTCCCTCCAAAATTCAGGTGTTGCTATGGTAATGGCATTTAAGGGTAGGACCTTAAGAGGGTAATTAGGTCATGTATTTGTCCACTTTCCATTGCTGTGACAAAATACCTGAGATAATCAACCTATCATGAGGAAGAATTTATTTAGCTTCACAGTTCCAGAGGTTTCATTCTACAGTCCCTTGGCTTCATAGATTCTGGATCTGTAGTAAAGCAAAACACCGTGGCAGGGAGTGTGTGGTAGAGTGAAGTTGCTCCCCTAAGGAAAGCCACAGAGAAAGAGAAAGGCCCAAGATCTCAGAGTCCCCTTAAAGGGCAAACCTCCAGTGATCTAACTTCCTTGCACGAGACTCCATCTCCTAAGAGTTCCACCACCTCTCAGTTGCACCTCAGCTTGGTGACCAAACCTTTATCACATCAGCCTTTGGGAGACATGTAAGGTCCAAACTATAACAATACATGAGGGCACCTCCATCATTAATGGGATTAGGCTCTTTTTGTTTTTTTGGTGGTACTGGGGTTCCTGGAAGCCCTTCTACCTCTGGGCTGCACTCCCAGACCTATTTTATACTTTCTTATTTGGAAACAGGGTCTCTTAAGCCGGTGCAGCTGGCTTCAAACCTGTGTGATCCTCCTGTCTCCGCCTCCCAAGTGCGGGGATTACAAGCGTGTGCCACCACGCCCTGCTGGGATTAGGCTCTTAAGAAAGAGCTTGCACAGGCTATTCAGCTAACTTCAAGCTTGCTTCTCCACTTTTCTGCCATGCAAGATCAAAGAAAGAAAACCTTAACCTACCAAGGCCGTGTTCTTGGACTTCTTATCCTCCCAAACTGTTATGAAAGCGGCCATTATTGTTGATATTCTGTAGTCTCCCTCTCCTGCTTAAGACACAACTCTCTTACACCTTTTTCACCACAAACTTAATAAAATTGGATTCTTAAAGTATGTCTACAAAATACTATTACTAAAGTCACTACTATGGGACATAAGGTTTATACTGCATACATACATCTAAGCTCTCTAGCACAGGAGAATCAAAGTCCACTTGTCTTGGCCAAAGTGAGCCATCTGTCATAGCCAGTACCTCCGGCTGCACTTGGAGTAATGGCACGTTTGACTGGGTTGGCTCCAGATAGAGTCTGGATGCATCTATTCTCCTACTTGATTATTGTACGAGGAGTCATATTCATAGTATCATCTGATGTAGCCTAAGACACACAAAACAGGCCTTTGTTTGTTTATTGGCACAAGCAGAAATGTATTTAGCAATGCAAGAGTTATACATTTAAAGGGAAAGGAAAAGTGGAGAAGAATGATAGTGAGAAGCCACAAAATAGGTTTGGTTGAAGCACTTATCATTATTATAGGTTTGGTTGACGCACTTATTATTATTTTGGATCAGCATTAGGAAAAGCAATCAGTGCAATCAAATAAATGATCCAGAAAATCAATCCACACAAATCAATTATATTTTGACAAATATGACCAGTTACCACACTGTAAAATTACTGGGTTTTGATGAATGCATAATATTTATATGCAAAAAGGAACTCTTCATAATCTATGCAAGAATCAACTCAAATATAAATTCTAATCATAAAAATATCCTAGAATTAGATAAGATAATGTATCTTTGAAATCTTGGGCTAGGCAAATATTTCTTAAGAAACAAAAAGCAAAAACTGTGAAAGAAAAAAAATTGATAAACTAAACTTTATCAAAATGAAAACCTTCTACTCTCCAAAAGATAGTCAAGAAACAAAGTTATAGTTTGGAACAAATATATCCAAACACATGTCTCATAAAGGACTGTTTCCAAAATATAAAAAGAAAGCTTTTAAAAATAACCAATTAACAATCCAATTAAAAATGTTCAAAAGAGTTTAACAAAACCATTACAGAAAGAGGGGCCAGGGGATAGAAAGTAAAGATATGAAAAGATGTTTGCCATTGCTAGTCACTGGAGAAGTGCCTCAGTGCCAGAGTGAGTGCCTAAAATTTGAGACAATAGCAAGGAGGGGAGGATGTGGAGCAGCAAGTATTTTCAAACATTGCTAGTTGGAACAAATAGTAATTTAACCTCTTTGGAATACCATTTGGCACTTCAAAAGTCAAAACTTATAACAAAGTGTGACCTAGAAATAGCACTTCTAGGTACATGAATGAAACATGTGTTTATATAAAAACATGTATATGAATGTTTATACTGATTATTTTATTAAAGAAAAAAACAACTCAAATGTTCATCTATATTGAATGGCTAAACAAAGTGAGGTACATCAATATGATAAAATAATGCTCAGCATAAAAAGGAACAAACTACTGAGGTGACAGCAGGGATGAATTTCCAGAACACTGTGCTAAGGGGAAAAAAACAGATGCAAAAAGCGACACAATGTCTGATTCCATCTATGCCATCCTAGAAAAGGTCTGCCTTAAGAACAAGTCAGACCAGTGCTCCCTTGACTGGGAATGGGAGGAGCCAAGATGACCAAATGCCTGTCTGAACTCTTGGGGCTGATCATAATCATCTACAGGCCGACTATGGTGGGAGTGGCTCGGGTACATGACTGTGCCTATCATCAAACCTATTAACAACATACCTAAGTTGACGCTTACTGTGGTAACTCAAACTTCAAAAACATAACTTTCACAAAAACCAATGTTATGACCACATAGGCTCACAAAAACTAAAAAGGCAATATCAAGTTGGCAATGATATGGAGCAATTGGAACTCTTGAACATTGCTCTTGGTATAAATTGGCACAATCCCTTTTAAAATATTGCTTCACAGTTCCTTTAAAAGTTAGGGAGATACCAACCATATTTACCCAAGAGAGATAAGAACATGTCCACACAGGCATGTACTCAAATATTCTTGGTGTATTCATTTTGGGTAGCTGAAAGCTGGAAATAAGCTACATATCTTTTAACAGGTGAATGAATAAACAAAATTTAGTAAATTTAAGCAATGGACAATGTAACTCAGCAACTGTATATATTAATTATAAGCATATAATTAATTATATACATGTTATACACATAATATATTAATATATTAGTGTATATACAAATATACAAATTATACACATAATATATATTAGTATATTTAATTAATTATATAGAGAGAGATATACTGAGATAACTGGTCATATTTCTCAAAGTATAATTATGTGTGAAGATTATATACTGAATTATTTATTGATTGCACATTTTATTATGTGTTTTGATTTTAAAGTGCCAAATTATATTTCATAATAAGCATAGAAAAACACAGAAACCATTGTACTGAGTGAAAAAGAAGTCAGAGACACTTGCCAAGACAATTTCTAGATATTCTGGGGGCCTCACAAATTTGCCATATTTGTGTTCCAATTAACTAATTTCCATATTCTAAATGAAAGATTACCAAAAGAAATTTGGTTCAAAAGTGTCATAAAAGTTCTCTCCTTACATAAGATTGAGATGAATTTAGGAGAAAAACTATTTTCAAAGGTGAACAGTCTACTTTCAGAGCAGAAATGTAAGATTTTGCTCTTCCGTCTCTATAGTCTTTTTTATTGGTTATTATAATTACACGGCATAGTGAGGTTCAGAGTGATCGATACACACATGAACACAGCCCTCATGTGTTTCCCTCCAGGCCCCTCCCTGCCCTCTCTCCCATAGGTAATATTTACATTAATATAGATAACTTCACATATGAACAAAAGATTGGGTTGCTTCCATCATCATATCTCCTCTCTCCTCCCTGTCTCCCTCCCCAAGTCCTCTTCCATTATTCTATCAGTTTCTTTCTCATCTCATTTACCTGAAATCCTTTGTTTCCTGGCCTCTCTCTAGCTTTCACTTAGACTGAAAACATATGACTCTTCACTTTCTGTGACTGGCTAAGCTCATTACCATAATTTTCTTCAGCTCCTTATTTTTTCCTATGAATGACATAATTGTGTTATTTTTATGATTGAGATGAATTCCATTTTATGCATGTACCATTACTTTATAATCCATTCTTCTGTTAACAAACACCTAAGCTGGTTTCTCAGTTTGGTTATTCTGAATTGTACAGATATAAACATGAAAATGCATGTATCTCTATAGTAATCTGACATAAAGTCCTTTGGAAAGATCCCCAAGAATGGTATGGCTTGTGGCTTATTCTCAGTCTTGTAAAGAACCCCCATACTGATCTCTATAATATATGTACTAACTTACAATTCCTCCAACAGCATATAAGAGTCTCTATTTCCTCCATACTCACCAACATTTATTATTGTTTATATTCTTGATGAATGTCATTCTAATTGGATTAAAATGAAATCTCAGAGTCATTTGGATTTGCATTTCCCTAATTGTTCATGATGATAAACATTTTTTCACATATTTACTGGCCACTTGTATTTCTTCTTTTGAGAAGTGTCTGTTCAAATTCATTTCTTATTAGATGCTTTGTTTTTGATGGCATTAAGTTTTTTAAGTTCCTTATATATGCTAGATATTAGTCCTCTACTACAGGGGTAGCTGGTGAAGATTTCTCCCATTCTGTAAGCTCTCTCTTTAGGTTCTTTATGGTTTCTTTTGCTGTACAGCTTTTTAATCTGATGTCATCCCATTTATTTATTTTTGTTTTTATTTCCTGAGCATTGAGAGTCAAATTGAGGAAGTCTCTACTAGTGCCTATATGTTGGAGAGTTGATATTATGCCCTCTTATAGTAGTTGCAAGGTCACTTGTCTAATATCTAGGTCTTTTATCCATCTCGAGTTGACTATTGTGCAGGTTGAGAGACTGGGATTTAATCCCATTCTTCTACATATGGTTAAATAGTTCTCCCAGCACCATTTGTTGAAAAGGCTACCTTTTCTCCAATGTGTGTTTCTGACCCTTTTGTCAAATATCAAGTGGCTATAGGTATGAGGGTTTGTTTCTGTATCTTCTATTCTTTTCCATTGATCTATGTGTCTGTTTAGTCTTTTTTTTTTACTTTTATTTGCATTTATTTTATGCTCAATTTATTTCCATAAAAATATGGAATGCTTCACAAATTTGCATGTCATCCTTGCATACTTCTTTATAATCTTTATGAAAACAAAACATCTTGATAATAAACCAATGAGTTAGTTATTCAACTATTTATATACTTGCCAAAATTTTTAAGACTTTTTTCCTAAACATTCTTTTAAGCTAAGAGAGGAAATAACTTTAAAATTATAAATTTTCAGTGCTTAACCAGCCTCAGAATATTGTAGGTATAATCACGGAGCCGCATATCTTCTTAGTAAAATGATTTATGTTTTAGAGTATCTACCGGCAGGAAGTACTGTACACTGCGGTTTGTTAGTCTAATATCCCTGCTTGTCATAATGATAACACTCTTACCACCGCTTCCAAACACGATTACCTGTGTAGCAGAAATAACTGTTTGAAACAGTCTTGTTGGATGCAGAGACCATTTTGAAAATTAAGCAGTTTGTCTAATTTTTGGTTTAAAGTAATATAAATATTGAAATGGTTTCCTTCTTGCTATTTAAGGATTCCCAACTATATCAGACTACAAAATGATTAATGAACTAAATTCTAAAAGAAGCACACACTTTCAATGAAAGAGAAAGACGAGGAGGTAAAATTATATACACCAACAGAATCAGGAAAGGATGAAAAGTAATTGCTGATGACTTTGCATTTCTTATTCTAGCTCTGCAAACATATAATTGTAGGGGGAAAGATTGTGACTTAAAATTTCAAATAATTAAGGAGATGTAAGATATGGTGTCTGTACTGTACTAAAAGGAGGAAATAGAATATTAAATGAAAATGATTTGACAGAGTTAGATCAAGAAATGATGCTTTTGCAATTCCAGAATATTTGAATTATTCATTTTCTCCCTGAAATTGTGTCACTTGTAATAGAGTTTGCCACGGCTTTTTGCACTAAAATAATTAATGAAGAATTGTAATAAGAATAAATACCAAGATTTAAGCAAACGTTCCTTTTTCTTTAGAGTATTATTTTTAAAACAGAAATTTTATTCTTATGTTAATGATTCTAACATCTTTAACAATTCTGGCACCAATACATATAATTATTATGACCTAGAGTAGCTTTTTAATGCAAATCTAAAAATAAACATGATATCTGATAACAAAATAGCAAAGCTCTAAGTGGAACGCACAGACTAGACTGCAAGCAAAGACCATAAATCTCAAAGTGTACTGTAAAATTCAGAAACTGTGCAAACATTCATCTGGATGGCTTGCAGTGTCCTACGTGGTCCTGCATACCTTTTACTCTCTGAAAAAATAATTAAGCAATAATTACAACAGTTTCTTCTAGCTCCTAAGAATTAAAACTGCCAAGGTCTCAAAAGTTATTTTTAAAAAATTAGCCTGGGACCTTGGGTACCTAGGGCACTTAGGACTAGCAAGGATGCTGAGATCTGGGCTGTGCATGGCCTTGCTCCACCTCCATGGCTCCCTCACGGGGTCTTATGGCTTTTACCTGATGTCAGAAGCCAACCTACACAGCGGCCTGCACAGGTAACTTGGGCTCATTCCTCCCAGTTCTCACAAGACTTCTCTTTCAAAGAGACTCACAGACACCTGACTAGACCAGTCCTGACTCAGGCCCAATTTCATCTATGAAAACAAGAGCACTGTTTTAATCACTGGTGTTGAAAAAATGAAAAGAGCCAATCCATCCTCTTTACTTATTCTCATTAATTAAAACAAAACAGACTTACAGAGCTCCAACTTATGAGTAAGAAAGAAGAAAAGGAAGGCCACCAATGCTATGGCACCAAGTCAAGTTATAATGAATAAAATTGGTAAAGTGTCCTATATATGCTACAAGCTTCATTAATGCATAATATAAAAAAGGAATTAAACCTGTTAAGAAGATTTATTCTATATTATCTTTTAATTACCAACATGTCTCTATTTTCAATTATAGTGCTATCGTTTCATTAGGCACCTGCATTGAGATTTTCTAATTAAAACCCTCCCAGGTAACCCTATGCTCAGCAGATTTGATTAGCATTTTTATCTTTCTTTTCCTCATTGAAAGTAAAATAACCCATCTTTGCAGTTAAGTCAAAAATAGTAGTCTCCCCCTTAAGTCTCCTTCACATAGACACTATCACCACAATTTAGACAGGTTGCCTCAGGGGAGAATTTCACCTTGCACAATTCTATTAGAGGATTCTCTGACTTGGAATCAAACAAAATACTCATTCTCTCCACTCTAATACGGTTTAGGAATTAAGAGGCTTTAGAGTCAAATTAACTTGGTTTAGAGCTCCATCTCCACCACTAACCAGTTGTGCCACTGGCGGATGACTTAACCTCTTTGTCATTTTGCATTGGTAAAATGGGTCTACTAGAAGAAACAAATGACAAAACACTGATTAGCATACCAACATCCTGTAAAGGATAAATTTATTGTCACTGTTATCATTTTTTCATTGTTATTACCAGGCCACAGATACAAAAGTATTTAGAAATTCACTTAAGTTATGCATTCTCTCAAGCAACTTAAAGTTAAACCAATAACACCAATAACTGGAGACCTATATCACAAGAATTGTGCTGCATAGACGGTTAGGACTCAGCCATTTAATATCAAGGTTTGAGCTCATTCCATTCTCTGTCCTTCCTGGCTCTGTTCTGTGCCCCAGGGACTAATACACAAATCATTGCCTGAGCTCTCCAGTTCTCTGCTTCTGGTGGATCCAGCCAATGGGAAGCACCAACAAGAGAGGCAGGAGGCAGACAAGGAGCATCTTCCTTCAGAATCTCCCTGCTTTGGGACCATTGTTCTGGTCCCCCCACAGCCTCAGCTCTCACTGGATTCTGGTTCCGGTCCTGTTCCTCTCCTTGGTCATTCAGGCCTTGGGGTGGTGTTGCCCCTGGCTCTCACTACTGCCTGGGATTTCAGCATCCCTCATGAGTTTACTATCCACACTTTGTAAATAATCTCTTCTGATTTTATATAATTATACCTCTGTTTCCTATGGGACAATAGGTGACATGTTCCTCCTGCTCAACATGTTCTTCTGTAGCCAATTAGGTTATTCATTTTTTAAAATTTTACTGAATTCTTACTACATATCAAGCACTGGGCTCAGTGCAAAGTACAAAGAAAAATTATATATTTCTGTTTTTAAATGTGTGTGTGTTGTGTAAGTATACATGCCACAGTCTTTCTCTTCAAAAATATCAGCCTTCACAAGAAACTGGAGCTATAAACCACAAACCATCATCCAGTGCAATAATTCAGTGGTATGTGTATGTGCAGAGTCCAATGGATACATATAAAGCAGATTTATATTCTATATTATTGGTGAGGCCAGAAGGAGAGTAGAAAATAGTCAGGAAATCTTTCATCTTGTCCCCAAATAAGGAGAAATTTAAGGGGCAGAATTACAAGAAAGTTGCATTTCATATATAGAAGAGAAGTTTAAAAATCATAGTGATGCGAACTTATCATGTTGAGGGAATAGCGAAGTGATTCGGGGTGAGTAGAAGGTAGTGCTCAGGTTGGAAATGCTACAGGGTAGGCAGAAGCCATCATGAGATGGAGAAATGGCTGGAGATTAACCCAGATTTGAAGGACATTACTGCAACCTGTGTGAAAGGAGTCAAGCCATGGAATGACTTGATCTCAACTAAAATTTAGACTGATAATTCAAGCAGAAATAAAATATAGGATGACCAGTTTACTGGGTAGTAATAACAGAAATGAGAGATAAGAATTCAAGCCAAGCAGTGGCCAATGTCATGCAAAAGCTGAGGATAAACTGAGAGAAGTAGATCTCCAGACCTGTGGATAAAAGATTAACTGGGGTATCAGTGAGTTTGCTTGGACACAGCTCTCTGAGAGAGGAAATAGTATGGAGGAGAGGAGGCAGATTGGACAGGGATAGAAGAGTTCTTTCGGGGGGAAAAAGGTCTCCTTTTGGTGTTAACAATACTTGTTTTTTAATGAGGAGACAATAACTTTGAGAAACAAGGAAATCACCATTTCACAAATAAATAACACTAAAAGTTACATTATAACAATGCTTCATGATTGAAGTTAGTGATGCAAGAAGTTGTTCAAGGCCAGCCTCAGAACTTAGCAGGTTTCTTAGGAATTTAGTAAGACCCTGAAGGGGTCTCACGTAGAGCAGGGGGTGTAACTCAGAGGTAGACAGGCCTGGGCCCAACCTCCAATACCAAAAAGAAAAAAAAAAAAAAAATGCGAGAAATTTCAGAAGGAAACGTTTCAAAAGTGTGCATTCAGAGCCTCTCTCTTCCTGCAGTTCTCCCTGTATCACCAAGCGCAAGGACCATCCAGCCACACTGCACTTTGCAGACCGTCACATTATACCCTTTTTTGTTATATATCTCTTTCCCTAAACAACCGTGACATATATTCGGAGTGACCTCTGAAGTGTTTGACATGTAGTAAGACAGTTTAATAATCAGTGCTTAGAATCATCAGAAAGATTTTGGTAAAATGCCAAATCTATGACACTGCTTCTGTGTTTCGACATTCAATTCCAAAATAACAGAACTGTTATTTTTTTCATAAAGTGTTGGTAATTTTAACCTGCTAGGATACTTCCTCCCACTTCTTGCAAAAATAATTATATCAAATATTCAGAGCCATTAAATTATGGAAATAAGATCACCTATGAAAGAAATGTGCCTTCTAAAAATCCAACATTTTGTTTAAATATAAGGTCCTTAGAAAAGTGATTTGCAGCTAAAATTGTCAGATTTCAAAATATTCATACATTATAATCACTGTTTTCTCTCCTCAGATTACCATGGTGAAATATCACTAGATTTTGACATGAGCATTGAACTCCACACTGAATTGTAACAAAAGTGATATAGACACACACACACACACACACACACACACACACACACACACACACAATTCCATGTAACTGCAAACTGGATCTCAGGCAGATGTATCCAGTGCATGACTGCCAGGGTGTTGGAAGTGTATCACTGATAAATTTAAATTCTCTAAGTATTGCCTTTTTATTCTTTTTTAAATTTTATTTTATTGATGAACTATAGTCTCACATCATAATATGGATCATGTTGACAATGGCAGATATTCACACAATGCTTGGTGCCCTCCCCCTTCCCCTTTTCCCTCCTCCCCAATACTGAGTGTCCAGGTTAACAATGTTATATTCATATGTATACACGTATTCGAATGTAGCTTGTACATTGTTTAACCTCAGCCTTCTTCCTCCCCTACCCCTTCTTTCTGGCTTTGCTGAGGTTTTCCCTCTATTATATGGAGATCAGTGTGAAGATTCCTTAGAAAACTGGGAATGGATCCACCATATGATCCGGCTATACCACTCCTGGGTATCTTTCCAAAGAGGTTGTTATCAGGGAACTACAGTAACATACGCATACCCATGTTCATAGCAGCACAATTTGCAATAGCCAAAATATGGAGCCATCGTAGTAGGTCTCCATCAACAGATGAACGGATTGCACAATTATAGGAAATACACACAGTGGAATTCTACTCAGCTATAAAGATCAAAATTATGTCATTCACAAGAAAATGGAAAGACCTAGAGAACATTATGTTTAGTGAGATTAGCCAAGCACAGAAAGAGAAGGGACATATGTTTTCTCTAATATACTTAAGCTAGGGAGTATTAGGGATACCAGAGAGACTCCATGCAAAATCCTCTGTATTCTATAAGAGACAATTAAGCAGATCCACATGATGAAAATTGTGATGGCTAACTCAGGATAATCCACTATTTCTCAGGGAAGCTGCGAGACAAAAAAAAATTAAAATAGGCTAAATATGCTTAGGTCTTCTTATCTTTTTAATTAAATAAAAAGCAAAATTATTTCAACTGTGTTTAGCCATAAAATTCTTTCACAACATTACTTTCTTTTTTTTATTTTGAAAGAGTCTAAGCATCCTGTTTTTGTGAAATGCTACTAAAAAAAAAGTAAAATTTGGTGAAAGTACTTTGAATTTGGTGTTCAAAGATTCAGAGTTACCTGAAAAGGAAAAGCAGCATGGGACAGGTCATGCTAGCTCAACTAGACATGAAGCATATTCTAAAGCCTCCTCGATTAAAACAACACAGTGCTGGCCTAGGACTAGACAGGTAAATCAGTAGAAAAGAATAGATAGTGTAATATACAGATAATGAATCATAGAATGGTACTCAGTAAAAGTGGAATCACATATTAAGTGGGAAACACAGATATTAAATAAATTATGCTGGTATGCCTAGATAGTAATACAAAATATAATAAAAACTAAATCTATTTCTGACATCAAAACAGAAAAAATTAACATAATTAAAATTTTTCATGTAAAATGTGAAATTTAATAAGTACATGATGATTTTGAACTTTTATAACAAAAAAGGTTAAAAATTCATGTTAAATATAAGCAAAATAAAAAATATAAGCAAAATAAAAACAACCAACAAACTTACTTGAAAATTTTAATATGAGCGGATAATTCCTAGAAAAGGCAATACAAAGGGTCCTTATACATAAGCCTCATAACTAAGAGAATAGCTAATAATAAAAGATATACAAATCAACATTGCACATAGATGCTATGTCTCATTTATCAAACTGACAAAAAAAAAAGTAGTTGAACCACATTATTTACTTGGTAAAGTTAAGGGAATCAAGAAAAGCTAAAGCTATTCAGGCATGTTCACAACTGCAAAGAATGCAGAGTTACAAACCCTATTGAGGTAATTTGGCACTAAGTAATAAATTACATATGCATTCATATTGGCCCCTATTCTAGGAATCTATCCCAGAGATAAATGGTAAAATATGAAAAGGCGTATACATGTGGCTGTTGCATGACCTGTAATGGCAAATCCATTACCCTTACAATCTAAATGTCCAATAATAAGGGATGAATTGAATAAACTTGGAGGTACTTACTATGATGAGATACCATGTAGCTGTAAAAAAGAAATAAAGATAAACTGGGCATGGTAGCACATGAGGTACTTGGGAGGCTGAGACAGGAGGATCATAGATTCTAGACCAGCCTCACCAACTTAGCAAGACTTTCAGCAACCTAGCAAGACCCTGTTTCAAAATACGAAAATCAAGCCGGGCGTGGTGGCGCATGCTTGTAGTCCCCACACTTGGGAGGCAGAGACAGGAGGATCACGCAGGTTCGAAGCCAGCCGCGCTGGCTTAAGAGACCCTGTTTCCAAATAAAAATATAAAATAGGTCTGGGAGTGTAGCCCAGAGGTAGAAGGTCTTCCAGGAACCCCAGCACCACCAAAAAATAAAAATACAAAAATCAAAAGGCATGGGGGCATAACTCAGGGTTAGTATGCCCCTGAATACAATACCCAGTAACACCAAAAAAATAATAATAAATTAATAAAAACAAAAAACGAACACATTCTCATACGTAATTTCTAGGATATATTGTTCAGTAAAAGTAGCACGTTGAAGAATCAATTTGTATACATGCACTATATTATATTTATCTAAGAAAGGGATGGTATGTGTGTGTACATGTGCCATCAATAAGAGAATAACCTACAAATAAATAGAATTACCACTCACATGACATAAAAAGAAACATGTAGAGAAGACAAGAGATAGAAGGCAGGAGCAGGAAATTTGCATGATGAATCTGAATATTTTGTCATTCCACAAAAGAAGGAAGTTATAAAAATGTATTGTGATAGTGTTAAAAAAGACTTGTAAACCAACGTGAAGTGTCCTCCACTGCATGAAAATAAGTTATCAGAAACACCAATAACAATGATAACAGCAGTGAGTTAAAATGAATTTAAAAATCCAAGAAGATGTCAAAATCAGTGAGTTAAAATGTCTCAAAGACCCAAGAATGCACGATGATTGTATTTAAAAAGATGTTCACCTTTGGAAGTTTCAAGGAAACCAGCTACCCTGAACATAGTAAACAAAGGGGAAAATTATGCATATAACTTAACTTTCCAGTAAAAACTGTAGCTCAAGATATTCAAAATATTGGTGAGAAGAAATATCTCTTTGTGGAATTATTCTAGCTAGCAAATACATTAATTGATCATGATGATGATGATGATGTAATTAATGAAATGGAATATCATCATTTGCAAACTGCCTAAATAAACTCTGGGTCAGAGAAATGATACTCCATGATAGCAAACATTACAACAGGAGACAACTGGACCTTCTGCAACTCCTGATAGAGCTTAGAAAGCTACCCAGGAAGTAGTCTTCTGAAAAGGTACCCTAGGTATGGTCATGCTTCTTAATCTAAAAATCAGAATCCTACTTTTTCACCCTGCACAAGAGTCAATTCAAGATGGATCAAAGACTTGGAAATCAAACCAGAGACCTTGAAGCTCCTTGATAAACACTTTCTCACAAGACCCCAAAGGCACAACAAATTAAAAGGCAAATCAATGTGTGGGATTGCATGAAACTGAAGAGCTTCTGTTCAGCAAAGGAAACTGTCAAGAACCTCAACCGAGAGCCAACAGAATGGGAGAAGATTTTTGCCACCAACACCTCCAATAGAGGACTAATATCTAGAATATACAGAGAACTCAAGAAACTCAGTACTAAGAACGCAAACAACATAATCAAAAATGGGCAAGTGAGTTAAATAGACACTTAATGAAGGAAGAAATTCAAATGGCCAATAAATGCATGAAAAAATGCTCAACATCACTGGCAATCAAAGAGATGCAAATCAAAACTACTCTGAGATTTCACCTAACTCCAACTAGAATGGCAATCATTCAAAACACAAACAACAACAGATGCTGGCGAGGATGTGGAGAAGTGGGAACTCTAAAACATTGTTGGTGGGATTGCAAATTAGTAAAACCACTTTGGAAAACAGTATGGAGAATCCTCAGAAGAATGGGAACAAATCTACCATTTGATCCAGCAATACCACTTCTGGCTATCTACCCAAAAGATAGGAAACCAAACTACCAACCTAATGCATGTGTATCTGTGTTCATAGCTGCACAATTCACCATAGCCAAACTATGGAACCAGCCAAGATGTCCATCAACAGATGAATGGATTACAAAACTGTGCAATATGTACACAATGGAATTTTACTCAGCCATTAAAAAAAACTCAATTACATCATTTTCAGGGAAATGGATGGAACTGGGGGACATTATGCTAAGTGAGATTAGTCAGTCACAAAAAATAAGAAATCAGATGCTTTCCCTAATATGTGAAAGCTAAGGAGAAATGGGTCATAGGAGGATATCTAGATGAAAAAAGGAAATCCTATAGAGGAGCAAACAAGACAACCTAAAGTAGGGAATGGGAGTGGGGAAGAAGGAAATTCTCTAAAACACACAATGTACTTAAACATATCGAAGTCAACCACTAAGCCAAGCAAGGAAAGGAAGGATGGGGAAGGAATGAGGTGGGAACTGGGTAGGGGTTAAATCGGTGATGTGTACATGTATGTACACACAAGTTTTTTACCCCTATATGATGTATAAATAGAATGCACCAATAACAATTTTAAAAATAAATAAATAAAAATCAGTCCAGTAAACACTCAGGCAATGAGGAATCAATATTATTTTAAGGGCCTACAATCAGAAATATCCAGAAAGTAGAAAAGTTCATAAGAAAAAAATGATTTTTTTCAACAAGTCAATTGCAAGTAAAAATAAGCAAAAGGAAGGGTAAAGTACTAAATAAAAAGTTCATAAGAGACTTTGCCATGTGGTGATACATGCCTGTAATTCCAGTATTTGAAAATCTGAGAGAGAAGGATTGCAGGTTTGAGGCCAGTCTCAGCAACTTAGTGAGATCCTCACTAACTTAGAGACACCCTTTCAAAATAAAAAATAAAATAGGGCTGGTGGTGTAGCTCAGAGGTAGAATGCCCTTGAGTTCAACCACCAGTATATAAAAAGTGTTCATAAAAGATCCTGACAAGAAAATGTAGTGTGGGCATCCTCTTTGGATCCTGATTTAAATAGAATATTAACTTAAAACCTAAAAGCAAATAAAATATGTATGAGAAAAATACAGACTAGATATTTGATAACATTAAGGATTTGCTGGTTTGTTATTTTGTTTTGGAATGATCATGGCACTTTAGCTACATTCATTAAAAAGGGTTGTCTGTTTCTTTTAGGGACATATCCTAAAATATGGACGCAATGTCTGGATTCAATTCAAAATGTCAGGGAGAGTAAATAAGGAGATACAAATGAATGAAAGTGGTTGTGAGCTGAGTGTTGAGGCTGAATAATGGGTACATGCAGGTACATTGTATTTCTCTGTCTATAGCATATGTTTAAAATGATCAGTTAAAACATGTTTTTAAGGAAGACCTACATGCAAACCGGAATCTGCCATTCACTGTCTTGAATACTGATCAAGTCACATACATTCTGAGCTGCTGCTTCTTTTATGTAAAAGGGACATAATAATAATAATTCTCTTGCTCGGTTTGCCATCTCTACTTTTGAACTTCGATCCATCATTATTTAGTAGCATTGGGCAAGTGCTCAACTTCTCTGAACCTTATTTTCTTTCATGTAAAATAGAAATGGTAGGAGCATCTTCCCTTGTTTTGAGGAGCGGGTAAAGTCGCGCTGGATAAATAACGCTCTCGACTCTCTCTGAAGCCATTTAGATTCCAAGTTGGAAATAATTATCCATTCTCCTGATAGATTTACTTTGATTATGATTAGACTAATAGTCTCCCTTGAATTTTTATTTAAATATTATTTATGACAAGACTGTACTCCTTGGAAATTGCTCGGTTTTTTTATATCTTCTGCTTCATGGAAGGTATATCACACATAGTCAGAAATCAATAAACTTTGATGCATTAAATTTCTTAAATAGATTAGATGCCACCTCTTCAAGCTGATTAAGTTCCTTAAACTACTAACCCTGAATACTGTTGCCATATATCCCTTAAATATGAAAAACGTGCATTGGATCTCGGGGGAAATCTCAAATTGTTTCCTGATCAAACCATAAATATGACAGGTAAAAAGCAGAGCATGATTTGAAGCCCCAGGTTATAACCACAGTTAATTAGATGATTTATTGGCATGGAATTAGTTGCATGATAACTATTACCTCTAATGTTTCAGTTCCTACACATAATAGAAACATGTAACATTCTTCAGTAGAAAATTATGTCCATCACTAATTTTCATCTTAATTCCCCCAAATTATAAAGCTATCAAAAACCACACAGCACATATTTGTTCCCAATGAGGATCAGGAATAGTGAAGTGGTGCCATTATCTCAAAGCAGCTCAATAACAGGCAAAAAGTAATAAAAATAAAAATAAAAAAGGGATGGCATTGCCCCAACAGAATGGACTCCAGAAGAGCCTGTTTGAAAGGACAAACAAATCAACCTCAAGTGTAGTTAAAAAATATTTCCATCCCAGAGTGAAATGCAGTTCCAGCATTCTGACAACATGGTGATGGTGTGGATTTTACTTCTGAGAAGCATAAAGCCCTTTTCTGATAAAGCCAGGAGAAAGCCAAAGCCCGGGCAGCTCAAGTGTCTAAGTAGTCATCTCTTGTCCTCTGCTTGGTAGGGCAGCTTGGTCAGGCCCTGTAAAGTGCAGCAGTGCTATCTCCCCAGAATATTTCCTGAAGCTTTTCCAGAGCTATTAATTACACAGTAAAACTCACTCCTCAGTGTTCCCGCACCCCCCTTTGACATTAACAAGCAAACACTAGAGTGCAGCACAGTGCAAAGGGAAAGTTTCTCTCTAATTAAAAAGAAGTTCATGATCTGTAATTTCAAAGTCCATCAGGCATAGCCCTTTAAAAATATATGAGCTATGCCTGAGGTTATAGGTTCTATATACAAAAAGAAGATAATAAAATTAAATCAAGCCCATTTATACCTTTGAAAGTAAGATATTTGGAAGGAAATCATAGCAACATCATTTTGTTCACTATAATGTGATGCATTCATATTTTACAAGACTGGGACTGCACTAAAACCTTGAAAGTCTATCAAGCTGTGTATTTCAAAACATATCTGATACCATAATTCATAATTTTATTGACATTTTCAGTTTCCATTAACTATTTCACATATAACTATATGTGGATTTTATTTTACCTTCTAGAAAAGTTTATGCTTACAAAGAGATATGAAGCAAATTTAATATATTCCATAGAGTTTTTCTCAATTCACGTTATGATGTTCTGAAGTAAGCTGAAATACACCAAGGCTTTATGTAACTAAAATTTTCTACTATTTTCATGGCTTGGAAAGGAGAGAGGAGTAGAGAATAAATCTGTAAGAGAACAAAGCATAAATCCATTGTGGCCGTAAATTTGCCATGGAAAAAATCCCAGTGAAATTGTTTCAGAGAGAATCTGAGCAAATGGCTGCATATGCTTAGGAAAAGCTGAATTTACTAAGACATAGTAGAGTCTAATGCTCCTCAAAGATTTTTTAAATCTGTTAAAAGTAATGTCATGATATTCTTCATCCATGAAACAAGATCCATAATTCCAACAACATACATCACAAAAGAGTTAATGCAGGGGTTGGAGGAAGAACTTCCTAAAAAAAAAAGGAGCATAAAAGTGTAAGTGATAACCAAGAAATTGATATTTACCTGCTTCTTGCCAAAAACAGAGAAAATAATGTCATGCCCAACATGACATGTACATGAGAGTGTACAGCACATAATAAGCATGTATTGTTTTTAATTGATGATATCGAATATGCTTTTTCGAACAATATTAAAGGCAAAAAGAGTCTGGAATTATCTTATAAGGTCAACATGTAAGTACTCAAGAAGTAAAACAAAATCACATGCGAAGTAAAACAAAATCACATGCACGCACACGTGTGCGCACACACACACACACACACACACACACACACACACACACACACAATAATAAGTATATATCAAAGGAACACAGGAGCCGAACACAGGAACCAACTGAAGAAGCTCGCAGTGGCCAAAGCTGGAATAATGTGACACTAAAACAATTACAATTGAAATAGCACAGGATTATAATACAAAGTGCCTTAAAAATATATATGAGCATATAATTATAGGAATAAGCAACTGAATACATACATACATACATACATACATACATACATACATACATACATACCATGGGCAGAAGAGTTCCCAATAATATATGTAGATACTCCACCCTCATAAAAGAAGAGCACAACTCCTCACTCCTTAAGTACAAGCTCTGCATCGCGTACTTCTAAAGAATACAGAGAGCAAAAGAATAAGTGAGCAGTGGAGGAGCTGGACAAACCCTGCCTCGGCCAGGTCATCCTCGATGTGTGCTACGGTGACGTGATGTGATCATGTTGTGATCAGAATGACGTTTGCCTGTGTGGTTTTCCTCCTAAAGATCACACTCCCAGTCTGTGAGGAAAGCACTAGAAAAATTTCAAACATGCCTCTTTTTCCTTTGTAGGTAAGGCAAGTTGCAACAATTTGTCTTCTGCTTTGGATGGGATATCTCACCAAGCTCCCTGACCATTGGAGCCCCAGAAACTGAAATAGAGTCTAAAATAGAGTCTACTGGAATACTGTGGGTTTTTTCTCCTACTCTCTGGTTCACATATATCTTGCTAAGATGTAAAAAGCTTAATAATATATTTTATTGGTACATTTCAGTCTCACATAATAATGTAGTTCATAGCAATAGTGACATGCACACACACAGCACTTGGTGAGCTATAGATATGAGCTTACTTTATGCCCAGTCAGTATAATGTTCTCAAAGGAGTGGACCACAATCATAGTTTCTACAGACTGTTTCCAGAGCACCGAAAAACTCACACTGTCAGGCAAGACAATGAAATGTAATGTGTAATGTCGGCTATGCCAGGTAAAAGCAAACAGTGTCTGGCCCTCCTTATGAATTGGTATTAAGAAAAAAAACAAAAAAGTCTTAGCTAGGTTAACAAATACATATCAGTGCCAGGAGCTATGCTAATTTTCTTCAGTAAAGATACTCTGTCTTCAACAACAACCTCGGACTCTACATTTAATGAAGTTTTGTAATAATCCACAGTCATTCTCAAGGTCTATCAACTTGTGCATAGGCCAAGCAGGCAATTAAAATGGGGATGTGATAAGCACTACCATCTCTCATTTTGCAAGTCTTTGACAGTGACACCAATACATGCAACTTCACCCTCCCCCCCTCCAGATGCATGTTGTTTCTGGTTTAATACCTTGATACGAAACAGAAAAATGTAGAGATTTCCATTAGCTCTTCCTATCGTAACCTTAGCCATGGGGTCAGAGGCCAGTGTGGGGTTTCTTCCAGGTGTAAAGTATTTCTAATTCAATGTTACATCTAAAAACAACTGAAGAGTAAGCAGAGTGGGTCCATGAACTACCTGCATAATCTGTGAGTCATATCTGAGTTGACTTTATATAACATCTGGCCATTGCCATTATGGTATTTTTGTTTGCCAGGCATTAGCAATAATTCAGAATGAGTGTTGGGAATCCCCAAAGATCTGGATCCATTTTGCCCAGTATACAGTGACTGTGGTAAATGTACGCCTATGTGCTCATGGTCCTTACCTGTGGCAATACCACAGGGTTCTTCCTCAAGAGAATCTGGCTCTTCTATCAGGGAGTTTTGGGTTTGACAACAGTCTTAAGTCTGGAAAACTGGTAAAACCTATAATACAGAAACCTACAAGACTTTCTGTAATATAAATCAAACAATGTTCCTATAGGTCCCATTCTATTTTATTCCTTAGAACACCATAATAACCTAGCTATAGTCAGAGGTATCTGTGTTCCAAAGTATTCTCATTACTGTTTTGTCCCTCCTGGATTTTCCAGCATATATGCCCACATTGATTTGTTCATTGGCCATGTGACCTCAGATACTGTGGCATCTTATCATTTCTACTAAAATTAGGGAACAAGGAGCCCTTTTATCACCACCATATTTAGTCTTCAGCTGAGAACAAGACCTCAACTCCAAAGCTGAGGCAAAGCCAGAAGACGCATGCAATCGGGACTTGTCAGCTAGCCAGCTGTACTCTCCACAGAAGGGTCTTTGTTGAGAGATCTGAGCAGTTCTTCTTTATGGCTGCCACAGAGGTTAGGTCAAGTTACTAACAATGGGATAAGCATGGAAAGAGAGTAGACAGAATGCTAACTGTCCTGAGACTAGAGAAAAGTGAGCAAGGCATCCAGCATGCAAAATTTAAGGAGGTACACATGCCACGTTTTGTTCATCTGTTATGGATACCTAGGTTAATTCCATAATTTAGCTATTATGAGTTGTGCTGCTATAAACACACTAAATGCTGTGTGCATATATGTTTGTATCACTTTGAACACTATGATGCATAATTTCCATGCCCTATTAAAAGTATAAACAATTATATATAGGCGGTGCTTTTTCTCACCTGCCAACACTCCACTTCCATGAGCCTGGGAGGAAGCATCTTCTTAGACTTTGAACTCTGGTACCTCAATAACCTCCCCCAGGCCTGGTTCTGTACATATCTACTATCCATATGCTACAATTAATTTTATTATGTTCACCTTAACGTTTCAATTCATTCAACAATCCATCTTAGGTTTTTTGTTGTATTTTGAAGTATATATCACCTCTGAATACCAACTTTTATTTGATAAACTAAAGTTTAATATTTTATGACTTCATTTCTGGGATAAAATTATATACAGAAAAATGCATAAATCCTCAAAGAATGTATAACAAATTGTTTTATAGAATTATTGGATAGGTTCAGGGAAAGAAAGGAACCGAGAAAAGCAGCACATAATCCTCCTGTAGACACTCTATCTCTAGTGCCTTGGAAACAGCGTTCTGCAAAGCCAGAAAATACTACCAGTAGAGAAATAACATGATAGGTACAAGGCTGGAGGGAAAGAAAGACTAGAAGACCAATCAGAAAGCAGAAAAGAAACCCTCCTGCCTTGCAGCAGCGAGCACCTCAGTGATGTCATCTTGCCTCACTACACCTGACTCCAGAGACAAACAGGAAAACAGCGAAGGAGCTGAAATGAGCAGATGCAGATCATCTGAGTTGTGGGCCATCAGGTCTTCCTGCACAAACACTGGCTGCAGCTTCCAGTTGTGGTGGCCAAGTTCACCGTGCCCTCCAGGAATCCAGAGCATCAGAGGGGAAACCCGCCCACCTTGCAGCTGCTGGATATAGCTCCATTGATACCAGTTATCTGAATAGACTGAGAAAGATTAAAGAACAAGGTTTGCAGCAGGAAAAGTGCCAGTGGCATTCGATGTCTACACAGAGAAAGACTGCCGAGTATTTATATATTTGTAGAGTTGTAATTTTTGTTGTGGTGTTGTTTTAGGTTTTTGTTCCTTTTGTGTGTGTGTATGTGTTTTTACCTTCTCCCCAAACCCTCTCCCAAGGTTCTTCCCTTGTACATACCTACTTTCTTCTCTCCATGGCTTTTCTTCTTTTCTTCTTCATTTTTTCCCTCTTTATTAAATCTACTTCATATCACTAAACCAAAAAATCTACATTTGTTACTTGAATACCACTACATATTCATTATCTCTAATTTCCACTATATACTACCTCACCAAAACCATACTCTTATTCTATTTGATCCCATCCGTGGCTCTACCCTATTCTTGCATTTACAACATTGTTTCCCTCCTCACTCAACTTTCACTATGGAAAACAACACAACTTGCCTTTGGATAAACCAGCTGATACCTAGAGGCTGAAATGTATCAAAAGCAATAGATACAAACTTATAGAATCATGAGAAAAAGAAATAACAAAAAATCAATGAACTTCCACAACACTGAAATAACAAAAGCTAACAACACAGAATTTCAGGGATCCCCAGAAGGTCAAATCAGGAATGTAGCTGTAGAGATTAATACGAGACTTCTGAAAAAAAAAATAGAGATAGTCTGAAAGAAATAAAGGATGTAATCATTGAAGTGAAGGCATAAGTGGAAAATATAAACCATCAATTAGACCACATGGAGAATAGAATCTTACTCCTTCTGTATAGAAAGGAAACTATCAAGAACCTCAACTAAGAGCCAACAGAATGGGAGAAGGTTTTTGCCAACTACTCCTCCAATAGAGGACTAAAATTTAAAATATACAGATAATTCAAGAAACTCAGCACTAAGAAAACAAATAACCCAATCAAAATACGAACAACCAAATTCAATAGACATTTCACCAAGGAAGGAAATCAAATGGCCAATAAATGCATGAAAAAATGCTCAACATCACTAGCAATCAGAGGAATGCAAATCAAAACTACCCTGAGATTCTACCTAACTCCAACTAAAATGGCAATCATTCAAAACACAAATAACAACAAATGCTGGTGAGGATGTGAAGAAGTGGGAACTCTCAAGCATTTTTGGTGGGATTGGAAATTAGTGCAACCACTTTGGAAAACAGTATGGAGGATCCTCAGAAGAATGGGAATTCTCTTACCATTTGATCCAGCAATACCACTTCTGGGTATCTACCCAAAAGAAAGGAAACCAAACTACCAAACTAATTAATTCATATCTACATTCATAGCTGCACAATTCACCATTGCCAAACTATGGAACCAGCCAAGATGTCCATCAACAGGTGAATGGATTACAAAACTATGGGATATGTACACAATGGAATTTTACTCAGCCAAAAAGAAAAACACAATTACTTCATTTACAAGAAAATGGATGGAACTGGGGGACATTATACTAAGTGAGATTAGTTAGTCACAAAAACTAAGAAATTGGATGCTCTCCCTAATATGCAAAAGCTAGGGAGAAAATGGGTCATAAGGAGGAACTCTAGACCAAGAAGGAGATTCTATAGATGAGCAAATAAGACAACCTAACTGAGGAGATGGGAGGGGAGAGAGGGAAATTCTCTAATGCACATGATGTACTTTAACAAACATATAAATTTTTTTACTAAGCTAAACAGTAGGAAGGAGGGGGAGGGAATGGGGTGGCAACTGGGTAAGGGCTAATTGGGTAATGCGTGCATGTATGTCTCTACCATCTTACATCCCATTAAAAGTTATGAATATAATGCTCCAATAAATAAAACTTTAAAAAATGTTTAGAAAATTATTCACCTATTTAATAAAATTCTCTATCAAGATACACAGCATTCTTCCAGAATGCTCTTTCCTGGTCAAATGCCAATCCCATCTCGTAGGCAACCACTGTTATCATTTTCTTTTTTAATCTAAGGCTAATTTTGACTCTTAAAATTTTATATAATAAAATTAAGCACATAACAAAAGTATAAAGAGAAAATATATTTGTGTTTCTGTATAGTTGGGGTTTTTAAGCAAGTTTTATAAAATTTAGTGTCTGAGTTAAGAGAAAATTATTCAGTAGGGATAAAAGTTAGTTATTATAAAGTTATTCATACCTATACAGCTAGAGAATTACAGAACTCCAGAGGTATGAGTCTCTACTTCAAAACAGATAAAACTCAGATGTAGGAGTTTCTGGATTATATTTTCTCCACAGAACAGTGGTTGGCAGATTGGCTTATTAGTTGACTGAGTGATTTTAGCAGACAAATTAGCTGGACTAAAACCCCCAAACTTTTCTTTTATGGAAGGAAACTGAAATCCTTCCCTTTGCTGAGTTTCATGGAGTCTGCTCCACACCCACAGTTTAGAGGGGAGCAGGTAATATATCATATATATGAGTTTCTCCAAACTGACTTTTTTTTTTGGTGGTACTGGGGTTCCTGGAAACCCTTATACCTCCAGGCTACACTCCCAGACCTATTTTTATATTTTTTTATTTGGAAACAGGGTGTCTTAAGCCAATGAGACTGGCTTTGAACCTGCGTGATCCTCCTGTCTCCGCCTCCCAAGTGCGGGGATTACAAGTGTGCACCACCACACCAGGCTCCAAACTGACTTTTTAAGGGGCTCAGAAAAAAATAGTACTTGTCAGATCTATTTTTCATGTGGTACATTGTATTTTTCTAAATGATTATAACAATATCTCCTCCATCCCTCTTGGTTTTTTTTTTCCCTCCAAAGAGACTTTAGTCCTTCTCCCACTCAAACTCATCTATGTCTCCCATACAATAAAGATAAGGCTAATGCCTACTCTGGCCAGTAGAAGAAAGTGGAAGTGATGCTATGATGTCAAGACTGAGTCAGTAGGCACCATGCACCTACATGGCTGCTGCTTCTTGGGATGTTAGCTCAAGGGGGATGAACGGGGGACTGAGCTGACTAAAAACCAGCACCTACCACGACATAGGTAAGTGAGCCTTTGGATAATACTAGAGTCCATCCTGCAAGCCTTTCTGCTAAGACCCCTGTCATAAAACAAAGGCAAGCTGTCCTCACTGGCCCACAGAATTCATAGTTGCTTTTTCCACTAAGTTTTAGAGTAATTTTTTAAATAACAATAAGTATCCAGAGCAACTTAGGTGATAGATAATTCAGCTATAACTTCTGTAATGCCAATGATTTCCAGTTTGTTTGGGTAATATGATGGTTAGAGAGATACCTTCTTTCCTTTTGTACAGTTTCCTTCCAAAGTTGGCAGTTGAAAAAAAAAATATCCAGCTGGGCATGGTGGCTCACACTTGTAATCCCAGCATTTGAGAGGCTAAGACAGGAGGATTGTGGTATGAGGACAGCCTCTGCAACTTAGTGAGACCTTGATTCAAAATAAAGAATGAAAAATAGGGCTGGGAGTGCAGTTCAGATGTAGAATGCCCTGGGTTCCATCCCCAATACCGAGGAAAAAAAATTCAGTCAAATTTCCCAGAAAGAAGAGAACTGTTTTTGAGTAATATATATTCCTTTATTAGGACCTCCTATTTCCTGAAAATTTTAAGAGTACTCAGTGAGTTCTTTATCTCCATGAATCAATAATTTAATTCTTATTTGAAGTTTTTTATGAGCTAGAATCTCATATTGCAAGATGAAACCTTCACTATATAAGCAAGTTTTGCTTGAATTTTAAACAAGAAACTATTGCTCTTAGTACACATTTAGTAAAGAAATAATGTGTCGAATTCTGTCCACCTTTGTCAAGTGGTAAGTAATGTGTTGGGCAAACAATTGCAAATACTACTACCAATAATAATAGCAATAATGGGAAACTGCCCAGCTCTATATTTGGGAGGTGGAGAGGAGACTGAAAGCTAAGTTACAATGATGAATTTCTTTCTAGAAGAGACAATTTTAAAGTAGATTTTCAACATCAAAAGAAGTTTTATAAAATCTGTTATGTAAAAGTAGATTAATGTTCTGGAAGATATGACTATTATGCTACATTTCTTTTGAGTTATTTGTATTTTCTTCAAAAGCGATTGACAAATATGAGCTTTTCAAAGAAAAGAATATGGTCAAAACTATCACAAATAATTGCAGAAGAAATAAAGAGGGCAGTAATGCAGTCAAGGACAAAGTAATACATCACTAAGGGCATACAAATTGGTAAGATGCTTTTGGAGAGCCATTTGGCAATGCCTATCATAAGAGGAATAAAAATGTTCAGCTTCTATGACTCAGTGATTCCACCGCTGGGAATTTATCCTCAAAAATTATATTAAAAGCATAAAAAGCTGAAAGTATGAAGGTTTTTATTTCATTTTTTATGCTCACTCAACAATGGCAACAACCTAAAGAATGAAACAATTAAGGAAGGGTAAAAGAAGAGTCACTCTAATGCAGTTATTAAAAGTAATAATTTTAAAGGCTGGGTAAAATCATAGAAAAATATGCTATTTGTGATACAACATTAGATCGCAATGAAGCAATACACAAAATGCTACTATACTAAGCCATATATGTGTCTATGTGTATGTATGTAAATATGGATGACTGCAAGAAAATACATAAAAATAAAAGCATGTTTATTTGTAGGCACTTCACACATCTTCAGTTATGCCTTTTTAGTGTTTGATGCCTTTAATTTAGAATTGATGTTTATTTGTATAGTAAGTGATAACAGCCATTACTCCTTAAAACATTGCTGCTATTTATATAAATTTCCACATCTCTTAAAGAACTAATAAAAAATTTTTCCAAGAACTCAGACATACCTTCTAGGTGAGTTAATTTCTTAATGAGCAAGAACTTGTCCAAAACTAAAGTTTTCAGGAAAGTTTCCCACTCAATGGATAATACATATACTTGGTGTATCTTTCCCTTCCTTTAGCCCAAAATTTGGAGAGTTCTGTGAATGAATAAAAACTATTTTGTTCTATGGTCCTCCCTTTGACCAGACTTTACAAGATTTTGAACATTTTTTGCAGACTTATTATGTTGTTTCAAATTTCAGGATTGTGCTAGTGTAATACCAAACTTTTTTGAGACCAGATTTTATAGAGATGAAAAGAATAGGAGCTCCAGCTTCAACATAAGGTACAGGAACACACCAAGTCAGCAAGTAATTGTTTGCCCACTACGCACCAAAAAGCAAAACTAATTATGAGACTTTATTATTTTGTGATGGGCCTATTGATGATCTGTATAGCAGTGTTTCTTAAATTACTGTACTATATTCAAGAATTGCTTCAAGTTTAGGGTTTTTAAGATATAACTTGCATACCCAGGCCACATGATCAAGATTATTTTTTTAACATGTGTAGCCTGTGACCTAGCACTCTGCTACCAACATTTCAAAATAATGTCGGTGGACCCAAGATCACATCCAAAGGCAAATGGTTTAAGCTAAAAAAATGAAATAAAAATAGAAAAAGAGGTGGTGGTAAAGTAAGCAAGAAAGAAAAGGAGAAAATACATAATTATCAAGCAAAGCTGAATTACCAATAGAAGTCTCTGACATTTATGTCTTTCCTTTCCTCCCTCTCCCCCCACACCCCAGGTTTCCATGCCTCCTTTATATGGGGAATACCGAACATTCTCACTCTTAGAAAACAATGTTACTTTTGCAGGTCTGGGAATGGAACCCAGGGGCATTCGACCTCCGAGCTACTCCCCCTGCCCTGTTTTTTATTCTTTATTTTGAAAAAGGTCTCACTAAGTTGCAGAGGGCCTCACTAAGTAGCTGAGACCGTCCACAAACCAAGATCTTCCGGTCTCAGCCTCCTGAATGCTGGGATTACAAGCGTGCGCCACCATGCCCAGCTCTTAGAGAAAAATGTATAAAACACAAAATACACGATGGGTTTAGCACTTGTCCTCTTGGGCCTAGACATTCTGCACCCGTCAATGTCTGGAGCCATGGGAAGCCTGGTACATGAACAGTCTCTGAAGAAACATCTTCAAGAATAACTGATGACAAAGGATCACTGAGGACATCTGTGTCCCACGATGGCTAAAGAAATCTGTAATGGGGGGCTGCACCGGCACCAAAATTTACAAAAATTTAAAACATAAAAAGATTTAGAAGAGCTAAGAAGAAAAATAACTGTGGACAGAGAAGGGAAAGGAGCGATGAGCAGCAGTGATGGGAGAGACAGATTAGAAGCACCGCTGAGAACAAAGAGACTCTCTGCTACCGATAAAATGGACCCACCCTAAAAGAAAACTGCTTACCATGGTGTGACACTCTGGGAAAACATTCAGGAAGGGGCAAGTGACATCAGCTCCCCTCAACAGTTTGTGAGATCCTCATATTTCAGCTGCTACTATTCACTGCTCCGTAAAAAACTATTAAGAAACACAGTGCTGGACCCAGCGATGGAAAGAGGTGTAGTAAAAAGGCTGTTCTAAATTTTCTGCCAAGAAAGTCTGGAAGAAATATAAAAAGGTTGGTATCACTTTATAAGACAATGGAGATATCTATGGGCACCTTGGGAAAAAAACACCTAAAAGGGGAAAACTTGGAGCGTTCAATAAAATATTGATTCAAACATTTGCTATGACACTGAGAGTCATAAAGGACTCAACCATGACATTCTCTGCAAATTCTGAGTCAATAAAGCTCTTCAGAAGAGCCCTATCAGGAAGTTGAGCCAGAGAATTTATAGTGTTAAGAACATTATATATCTGTTTGTTCTCACTAAAAAGATCAGTCTGTCCACTTCTACATACATGATGCAGATGTTATTTATAATGACAGTAGAGTAGGACACATATTTTCAATTAAAAAATTCTGAAATTTAAATTACAATCTTAAACTGTCACTTAGAGAATTAAAAAAAAAAGCATGTCAAGGATCAAGAAAGAAATGCAGAAAATTCAAGAGAGGCCTCTTTAAAGAATAATTACTCACCAGGCATGGTGGCACACTTGTAATCCCCGCGCTTGGGAGGCAGAGACAGGAGGAATGCGCAGGTTCGAAGCCAGCCTCTCTGGCTTTTGATACCCTGTTTCCAAATAAAAATATAAAAAATAGGTCTGGGAGTGTAGACCGGAGGTAGGAGGATTTCCAGGAACCCCAGTACCACCAAAACATAAAATAAAAAAAATAAAGAATAATTACTTTTACTGAGACTCTCAGTGACAATTTTCAAGGAACTGATCTCTGTGTTTGGGAATTTTGTTTTAGAAATACACAAAAGGTAAGAAATAATGAAAATGAAGCCATTGGCACAAAACTCTCTATCCAGAATTACATGTGCCTGCATGCATGCAGACAGACACACATACGCGCGTGCGTACACACACACACACACACACACACACACACACACACGGCATACATACATATGGCATTTATTTGACTCTAGCATGCCACTGGAGCATATTATAGATTCTACTCAAGAAAAAGGCTTGAAAAGGTAAATGAATTTTTAACACCAGGGTTTTTTTTTTATCAAATTGCTTCAATTTGTGTTTAATTGCCATAGGCTGAGTGCTATGCAGATGTCTGTAATTAGTAAAGTTGTAAAAATATTCTGAAAGCCAGCAGGAGGTTAAGTGCATGAATGAAAATTCTGTGTCCTTCCTGACTTAAGACAACAGGCCTACCCGGAAAATGCTTGCTAGAGCTACTTTATTTGCAGAGATATCTAAAACTAAAAGATGAATAAATAGGCAAATAAGTCCAAAATTGAAATCGACTCACCAAATTTTATATATGCTATCATGCTAGCTAGGCACACTTCCACATTCATTTAAAAAATTTAATCTCATAGCCCTGACTTAACTGTAACCACACAACAGTGCCCCAATTCTCAAAACTCCCAGCAATTGAGTAATTCCCCTGGTTTCCTTGATATCTACCATTTTACATTCAATGTGTTGGGACAGTCCCTTACATAGGAAAGAAGACTTCAATATAATCTTGTACAAATATTATGTTTTTGTGTATTAGTTCAAAAATAAATTTAATTTTAAAAAATGACTATATTCGTATTTTAAAAATAAATAAACCATTTACACTTATTTCTTGAAAATTTTTAGATAAATAAATGGAGAACAAAGTAATGACATGTATGTCTACAGAGGGGTTAATTTAAAGAGCGGGACAAGTGAGATAAATTCCTACCTGCCGATTCATGAGCATCACAAGGATAATACTTCCAAGCACCTGGGAAGACATGGGTGTTGAAGTTCATAAAACTAGGTCTCTTTCAGCCTAATAACTACTACTTGAATGACTTTGGTCAAGGTATTTAATTTCTTTGTGTCTTGGGTTTGTCATAAATAAAAAAGGGAAGTATCACATGAGGTTTTTGTGACAATGTAATAAGCAGCTCTCAGTAAATATTAGACACTAATCTGAACATTTTCATTAGATCAACCTAAGTTGTTATTTGGGATACACATGACTACTGCAGATTAACGAAGCATTAACCACTAGAAAAAACTTCAACTGATAATAAAATATTAGCCCAGTATTAAAGATGCTATCATAGACTTCCGGGAAGATAGAGAACAAGGGAAGCAGCACATACCAGTCCTGCTGACACTCGATCTCCATTGCCTTGGAAACAGTGTTCTACAAAGCCAGAAAATGCTATCAGTAGAGGAATAGCACAATAGGTAGGTACAAGGCTGGAGGAAAAGAAAGGTTAGAAGACCAATCAAAGAGCAGAAAAGAAGCCTGCCCGTCTTAGGACAGTGGCACCACAGCAGCACCATCTTGACTCACTGCATCTAACTTCAGAGACAAACAGGAAAACAGCCAGAGGCCTGAAGGGAACCGCTGAGTATCATCAGAGTTGTGGGCCATCAGTTTTTCTTGCTCAAACACCAGCTGCTGCTTCCAGCTGTGGCAGCCAAGCTTGCCACGCCCTCCAGGGATCCAAAGCACCGGAGGGGAAATGTGCCTGCCTTGCAGCTGTGGGCACCACAAAGGCACCATCTTACCTCAGTGCACCCAACTCTAGGGACAAACAGGAGGGCAACCACGGACCTGAAGTGGGCACTGCAGATCATCAGAATTGTGGTTCATCCATTCCTCCTGCTCAAATATCGGCTACAACTTGCAACAGTGGTGACCGAGCTTACTTTGCCCTCCAGAGATCCAAACCAGCACCCAAAAACACCCTAAGTAAAGCCGCAGTCCCCACTGGAGAACACCCAGTGTGGAGCCCCCAGAGACTTGTACAGTAGCGATAAAAGCCATGGGTCTGAGACTTTGCAGTTCAACTCTGCAAAAGTGGGGATAGAGTCTACAATTTACAGCAGTGGAGGCCAAGCTTACCATGCCTGCCAGAAATCTAGACCAGTGCATAACAACACCTTAAGTGAAGCCGCTGTCACCTCAACATGGCACCCCCATGGACTCGCACAGCCACGATAAACTCCCTGGGTCTAAGACTTTGTGGTTCAACCCAAAGGTGGGAGTGAAGTCTGCTTTTGGACATAGCAGAGGCTCAGACAGATTCAAGCTCTGCATTAGTGGAAAGTATGGGGGAAGACCTACACTTAACACTAGACCCAACTAGTAGGATCTCCAGGATCACAGCAGACCACCCATTGAAGCGCATGGGGAGAAGTCAGAAAAGCCCAGCTCTAGCTGTGGAGAACAGAGACTCTTAAATTGAGTTTAGTCTCAGAGGTATGCCACCTACAGAGGCAGGGAGAGACCGAAACTCCACATCTGTGGAAAACATGGAAGGTGACCTGCACTTAACACTAGATCCAGCCACATTGATACCAGTCATTTACATAAACTAGGAAAGACTCAGAGAACCAGGCTAGCAGCAAGAAAGTTGCCAGTGGCACTCAGTGTCTGCACAGAGAGAGACTGCAGAGGCCCAGTCTGCTGAGTGTTTATATATTTGTAGAGTTGCATTAATTTGTTGTTGGTGTTGTTTTGGTTTTTCCTTCTTTTCTGTGTGTGAGTGCGTATAGCTGTTTTTTATCCTCTCCCCAAATATTCTCCCAAGGTTCTACCCTTGTACATACCTACTCTCTCCTCTCTATCACATTTTTTGTCTTTTTTCTCTCTTTTTTTCTATGTCTTGTATTAAATCCACTTCAAAGTACTATAATAAAAACTGTACATTTGTTACTAGAATACCACTATATAGTCACTATCTCTAATCTCTACTATATACTACCTTACCAAACTCATACTCTCATTCTATTTGATTCTATCTGTAGCTTTACCCCATTTTTTCATTTACAACTTTATTTCCCTCCTCACTCAACTTTCACTATTGAATAGAGCACAACTTACCCTTGGATATGCCAGCTGACACCTAGAGACTGAGAGAAATCTACCAAAAGCAACAGAGACAAACTTCTGAAATCATGAGAAGTATCAATAACAGGGAAACAATGAGCTTCCACAGGGAAACAATGAGCTTCCACAGGAAAACAATGAGCTTCCACAACACCACAGTAACAGAACCTGACAACACAAAATTTCAGGGATCTTCAGAAGGTCAAATCAGAAATGTAACTGTAGAGATAATACAGGATTTTTAAAAAGAATTTAGAGAGAGTCTGAAAGAAATAAAGGATGCAATCATTGAAGTGAAAGAATCAATTCAAACTATAAACAATCAATTAGACCACATGGAGAATAGAATCTCACTCCTAGAAGATATCACTCAAAAAAAAAAAAAAACCACATAGTATATAACTTAGAAAAAACAATTCAACAGCATGAATTGGACATTGAAGAAATATGGGCTCATTTTAAAAGAGATAACCTAAGAAAAACTGGTATAGAAGAGGGGAAAAAAAGGTGAAAGCAAAGGGATCAACAATCATTTCAAAGAAGATATAGAAAAATTTTCAAACATAGAGCAAGAGGTTGATACACAGGTATAGAAAACTTATAGAATCCCATGTAGACAAGATCAGAAAAAAGGTTCCACATGCCACATAAGAGTCAAACTGACCAATGTAGAAGCCAAGGAAAGAATCTTAAAGGCAACAAAAACAAAAGACCATGTGACATTCAGAGGCAAACCAATTAGACTCCATACTTCTCAAAGCAAGTCATGAAAGCCAGAAGAGCCTGGAGTAATATATTCCGAAGAAAACAACTTGCAGCCAAAAATTTCCCACCCAGCAAAACCATCTCTCAAATTGGATGGGGAAATAAAAATCCTCCACGACAAACAAAAGCTGAAGGAATTTATGTCTTCCAAACCAGCACTAAAGAAAATACTCAAAGAGATTAACTGCAAAGAAGAAATAAGTAATATACACCAGAACCAGAGAAACAAGAATTTCCATCCAGCAAACAACTAAGCAAAAAAGAACAAATACTGCCTCAAACAGAAGTCAAATATCAATATGTGAGGAATTAAAAATCATCTCTCAGTAATCAAACTGAACATAAATGGTCTCAATTCCCCAATAAAAAGACATAAATTGGCAAAATGGATTAAAAACCAGAATCCATCTATCTGCTGCCTGCAAGAAACACACCTTACAAGTAAAGATAGTAACAAACCTAAGGTAAAGGGTAATTTCATGCCAACAGAACTTGAAGACATGCAGGAGGAGCAACTATGATATCAAACAAGTTAGACTTCAAGCCTCAGCTTATTAGAAGAGACAAAAAAGTTCATTTTTTACCATGAAAGAAACAATCCAAAAAGAGGAAATAACAATAGACAACATTTCACCTTCAGCAGTGCATATTAATCCAGTAATTTATAATTCTGATTTTATGGCATATTAGTATCTTTAATACTCTGGGCAATGGTTTTACAAATTTATTTTACTGAAATTCAGTAAAGGGTTTCTCAGGGGTACATTGGGAATGGAAAAATAAGTGGGTTCCTGGGCTTTCCATACATTTCTTTCCCACAGTCAAAGCCTATATATAGCTCAATGTTAAAGCATTTAAATAGTAGGTGTAAGGCTCTAGGTTTGATCACCAGCAACACACACACACACACACACACACACACACACACACACACACACACACAGTCTAAAGCAGTTCATTATAAAAAGGAAACAGTGAAAGCAAGCTTGATTTGAAATTTGGAAAAGATAAATTTAGCCATTGAGCTTAAAATAATTAACACAACAGACTCTCAATGTATTATTTTAAAATCCAAATTTATACCTAAGTAGGTCATCCAGTAAAATCTAGCATATCTCCATCTTCCAATAAACATCTTTTGAAAAATTAGTACCCAGATGGCTTTGCCTTATGAAATCTGACCTAAGGATGAGGATTATCTTAAGAATTCTGAGATCAAACTCTGTAATAAACTAATCTGACAGAAGATGCCACTACCTCATTATCCTACTTATTCTTTTTATTTGTAAATATGATGTCTTAATTTTTTATACTTCTCTTATTTAATTTCATGATATTGTCCAATGAATTTAATGACTACCTAAGTTGGATTAATGAAAAGTGTCTTTTAAATAGTGATTTATATGTCCAAACAGATATTATAAATATATTCATAATTATTGAGTATTGAATCACAATATTAATGAATCATGATACAGATAAACATTAAAATATATTGCAAACCATGATAATATCTGATTTTTCCATAACTTATGGACTCTTTTCCCTTGGCCTATCTTTATTATTTACTCAAAAATAATGAGCAAATAGTTCTCCTAATAACAGAATCTAAAAATCAAGAGACATATCCCTGAGGTTTTGATAACTTACATGTACAGCGTGAGCGCTAGCTGTGGCAATGCTGGGCCTTCTTGCTCTGACTGTAAAATTTACCTACCCCTGTTTCCACTCAAGAGGCTTCTTCTCTTACCAATACTTACATCACAATAAAGAATAAAAATCAGTTCTCTGATCCATCACTAGTAATGAAAAGAAATACTATGATTCTTTATATTGCAGTGATTTTTTTTGGTGGTACTGGGGTTCCTGGAAGCCCTTCTACCTCCAGGCTACACTCCTAGACCTATTTTTACATTTTTATTTGGAAGCAGGGTCTCCTAAGCCAGCGCGCGGCTGGCTTTGAACCTGCGCGATCCTCCTGTCTCTGCCTTCCAAGCCCGGAGATTACAAGCGTGCGCCACCACGCCAGCTGTATATTGCAGTGATTTTTAAAAATTCTTTTTATAGGGTTTGTTTAGAAGAATATAGAGTGTCTAATACTCAGACTTCAAAAAAATATATAGTCAGATCCAGGCGTGGCGGCACATGCTTGTAATTCCAAAGTTTGGGAGCCTGAGACAGGAGGATCGCAGTTCGAGGACAGCCTCAGCTACTTAGTGAGGCGCTCTGTGAGTCTCAGTGAGACCCTTTTCAAAATAAAGAATAAAAAGTAGGGGGTGTAGCTTAGAGGTAGAATACCCCCTGGGTTCAGTCTCCAATACCGCACACACACAAAAAAGAATAAATACACTAATTCTTCATCTGTAACTACTAGAACTCAAAGAATGTCACTAAAACCTTCCTCTGAAATAACAAAAGTTTCCTTTATCATTATAAAGTACTAAGAATTAATAAATTAACTAAAATTGAATTATTGAGAAAAGAAGAAAAGAAATACTAATTACATGAATATTCATAGAAGGAAAGATAATATCTAAAGTATTAAAGAATTAGGAGTTTACATAATAGTAAAAAAAGCTAGTTACTAGAACAAAAATGCAAACCTAAACACAAGATTTCCACAGTAAAAGGAAAGCAAAGAATGAACTATAGACAGCTTTGAAAGCAGTAAAAACAACATATAATTAGGTTTAGAAGGCGAATGTAGCAAGAGAGGAAGGAAAAGAAAAAACTGAGAGAGAAAGGAGGGAATGGGAAGAAAAGATGGCAAAAAGAAAGAAGAAAGAGAAAGAGAAGAAGAGAGAAAAGGGAAAATGTTATAACTTTAATGTCAGGTCAGATTCAAAGACACAAAGAGGTCATCATCTAGTGTTAAAATATTCATAGAGATTTTTTTAAATCTAAGACTATCAATACACCAAAAGACATAGCATCAGTATTCACAATTCAAAACTATAAGAGTTAAAAAGAAAAACACAAGCCAGATGTGGTGGTACAGAACTGTAATCCCAGTACTTACTTAAGAGTCTGAGACAGGAGGATTTCAAGTTCGAGGACAGCCTCAGCAACTTATCAAGGCCCTTTGCAACTTGGTGACGCCCTGGAAAGAAAGAAAGAAAGAAAGAAAGAAAGAAAGAAAGAAAGAAAGAAAGAAAGAAAGAAAGAAGAAAGAAAGAAAGAAAGAAAGAAAGAAAGAAAGAAAGAAAGAAGGAAAGAAAGGTGGATGAAGTATAGTTTAGAGGTAAAATGACCCCAGTTAATCCCTAGTACCACAAAAATAGAAAAGAAAACTACAGAATTTATAGGAAATTTTTATTTACTCCTCTGTCCATGAAAGGTCAGGAAAAGAAATCAATCCAGCAATTTCTCTACTAGGTATATACCCCAAAGAAATGAAATTGAATGTCAAAGAGACATCTGCAGTCCCATGTTTATTGAAGCACTATTCACAATAACTAAGATATGGAATTAACCTGAATTATTTTCAACAGATAAAATGTGGTGCTTATATTCACAACAGATTACTATCCAGCCAGAAAAAAAGGATGAAATTTTATCATTTGTGACGATGTAAATGGACCTGGAGGACAATATGTTAAGTGAAATAGGTCATACACAGAAAGACAAATATCACTCATGTGAAATCTAAATTTAAAAAAAAGTCCTTAAAAAAGAGAAGCCTAGAAAAGTGCTAAGTGCTGCAGACTCCTTAGCTCTGTGACAACCACTGATGGCCCAAAGCCCTGGGCAGGACTCCAAGTGATCTGGAAATAGGAAATGGTGATATCTGGGAGAAGAGGAGCAAGGAAAGGAGGGCCTGGAGTTGGTGGCTTTGAGGATGATGTGACCTTCACCCCGGAGGAGTGGGCTTTGCTGTATCCATCCCAAAAGGAGCTCTACTGAGATGTGATGCAGGAAATGTTATGGAAGCTAAGCCAATACCAGGAAGAGCAAAACATTAAAGATGACTACAGAGCCGGGCATGGTGGCACATGCTTGTAATCCCTGCACTTGGGAGGAAGAGAAAGGAGGATCGGGCAGGCTCCAAGCCAGCTGTGCGCGCTGGCTTAGGAGACCCTGTTTCCAAATAAAAATGTAAAAATAGGTCTGGGAGTGTAGCCCGGAGGTAGAAGGGCTTCCAGGAACCCCAGTACCACCAAAAAAAATGACTACAGAAATTTCAGGGCAAATTTAAGAAATCAAGCAGTAGAGAGATTCTTTGAACATAAACTTCGTAGCAAACATGGAATAATCTTTACCTGGTCTCCAGATTCTATTCTTAAGAAGAAAACTAGTCCTGGAGTTAAACCAGGTAAAAGGCATGTGTGGAGAAGTTCTCATTGGCCATTTATTCTTAAGAGAGCCCCAAGAGCTCGGTCTGGACAGAAACCATGTGTATATTTGAAATAGGGAGAGAAGCCAGGTGTGGTGGTGCATGCTTGTGATCCCAGTGCTTGAGAAGCTGAGACAGGAAGATCACAGGTTCAAAGCCAGCCTCAGCAATTTAGCAAGACTCTTAGTAACCTCGTGAGACCCTGTTGACCCTGTGTGCCAAATGAGAAATAAAGTAAGGCTGCGGTATAGTTAGGAGGTAGAATGCCTCTGGATTCAATCCCCAGTACATATATATTATATTCTTAGTACTTTGTTGTCGCGTCCCTAAGGCTCCGTCCTGCAGAGCCCTGGGAAAGAACACATAAACGCCGAGTCTGTTGATGATGCTTCCTTCCTTTAATGCGCACAGCAGGCAAATATATATCAGTGTCATAACCCCTCCCTCATCACCCCACCAACCCCAAGCTTCCCACAGCTAGGGCATGCACATTTCTAACCCTCTCATAGGCGGGCTGGTGGTAGCATGAGGCGCTGTGTCACTGATCATCCGTAGGGCGCCTGATAGGGCTCACTGCGCAGGCTCAGGGCACCGCCAGCCTCGTGAGCCTTGTGACTTGGCAACATGCCTAGGCTTTCTTTTCTTTGAATAATATTCAAAGACATGAACAAACTCACATGGGAGAGAAACTGGAGAGAAACTTTATGTCTGTAAACAATGTGGGAAAGCCTACTATGCTCCTAATTCTCCCAGGCTGGCTTTGAACCTGTGATCTTCCTGTCTCCACTTCTCAAGCACTGGGATCACAAGCATGCACCACCACACCTGGCTTCTCTCCCTATTTCAAATGAAAGGACTCACACTAGAGAGAACCCCTATGTGCGTGAGCAATGTGGGAAAGATTTTAGTGCTTACAGCCCATTAAGAAGACATGAAAAACACATTGCAAAGAGAAATCCTAGGTGTATAAGCAATGTGGGAAAGGCTTTATTACCTTCAGATACATAAAGAGATTTCACACTGGAGAGAAACCTATGTATATAAACAATGTGGGATAGCCCACTATGATACTTATTCACTCAGAAAACACGAGAGGACATAGTGGAGAGAACCCCTATGTATGTAAGCAGTGTGGGGGAGTCTTCAGACTATCCTGTTCCTTATAAAAGCAAAAGAATTCACACAGGAGAGTACCCCCAAATATAGGGAAGGCTTCACTATCACAGAGAAATGCATAGCTGGGAGTCTGCCTATCAATGTAAAGCTCGAGGGAATGCCCTAGCAACCTTGGATCAAATCACAGATAGGAAAGAATGCAGTACAAGGAGAAACGTTGACTAAAAGAGATGTGTAAAAGTCTTCAGTTCTTTCACATATACAGATGCACACTGGAATAAAGCCTTCCAGATGTGAAAAGTAAATAAATAAATGTGGAGCATAGAGTGCTGGGGAGAGTAGGTGGATGAGATGAGAGGAGTCAAAAGTACATGTTACTTTTAGAAGGAAGGGGTCTATTGCACTGAAAAGTAAATATATTTGCCAATTATACATTGTATAATCCATAATAGCTAAATGAGAGAATTTTATTCATCTTTACCACAATGAAATGGTAAATACTTAAGGTGATGTACATGCTAATCACCCTGACTTAATCATTATGCATATGTAACTGAATTGAAACATAACATTGTACCCCATAAATATGTGCAATTATTACATGTCAAGCAAAAGTATTTAAACAGAAAAACTAAGCAATAATATAGAAAATATAAACAGCACAAAAGGTAGAAATAATTAGTATAGATTAGACTTTGTTCCCTGTAAAAACTACAACTTATTTTTATACCACTTAAATAACCAAGTATTAGGGTATGATGAAAAGCCCTTATCAATTCTGAAGCATCAAAATAATACTTGCATCATTCTCTGATCCCAATGTAATAAAAACTAGAAATTATTAATAAACTAGAAATTTAAATATTCTTATCAGTCAGGTGATTTTACATAAGTTATCTATCAGAGCCTTCATTGTATCAATTACAAAATAAAAATAATCCCTAAATCACTTAGTCATTTTGAAAGATTTATGAATTTTAAAATATTACATGAGTGTAAAATCTTATCCAAGAATAATCCTTCTTTTCCCACACTTGAGAAGCAACTTAATTTGGGAGCTCCAAAGATTTAAGCAACTTGATCTACACTGTTTTTAACTTAATTAAATTAAGTTAAAAATTCAGTTCTTCAACACAAACCTCATTTAAATTGGCCACTGGTCACATATGCCTCATGGCTGTCTTATTAAACATCAAAATATTTCCATAAGTATAAACAGTTCTATTGGGCAGGATTAAGTCAAATATTTAGAAGTTTATGTAAGTTTTGTTTTGGCAAATTAACAGGGTCCTTCTGTTGAGAGTCTCAGATGAATTTTTTTCCACTTTACTTTCTAATTATATTAAAAGATCATTCTATCATTTAATATCCAAATGCATTAAGGTGCTAATTAAGTATGATGAATAAGCTGTGCATGCTAATTGTCACTAATAAGTTTAATGCTGATTGCTTAAGCCTATAACAGCTACTCACCTACATAGTGATTCAAGCCAACTTGATGCCCCTCATTCTTCATTAGGAAGATGTGCTTTATTAAGTTGATTTCATTAAATGGGAGCCCAGAGGACTTAGACCATGGGCAGTCTTCTAACTGCAAAAAAACATATCAAATATGTGCCCTAAACAAAATGCTCATGCAGCTGAAGGTGATTCTGAAAGCCACCCAATACCACCTACTAGTCTTGTGACCCTAGGTGGCTCATTTCTCATTTCTAAAGTCAGGAGACTAGGGGGACACTAGATGATAGCCTCGCCACAAATTTATGTTGCCCTATTTAAAAAGTAGTAGGGCTTTCTTAGGGAGATTGGAGAGGTCATACATATAAACAAGAGGCTATGAATGTAAAAAAATATATAATTGAAATAGTTGAAAGCGGAGAGATAGGTATCATTGTGTACAATGTCAAGTGATGCATGTTGTTTTCCTGCTGCCATCCCAAGTATAGCAGAGGTCCCTTTCCTCCAGGTAAGGAGGAGAAACTCTCAGATGCAGATCCCACAGAGGATGGCTGGCCCTGCAGTGGCTGTGTAGTTCAATGAGGAAAGACACGGTGGCAATCTCATTGTCCCTTCCCCCACTCTGTTGCAGAAGCCCAGGAACAGTAGCCTTCTGACCCCTGCCTCAATGCAGGTGCTGGTCTGTCCATCTTCCAAGATTGTCTGGACAACCAAAAAGTAAACATCTGTCTTACTTCTCGCCAGCAAAGCCACCATCCATCCCACCTTCTCATGAACAGAACACCAGGTCCAAGTAAATACATGGGGGTGCAAAGGCCAGATAAGGGGGCGCAGTGGTACAACATGGGAAGAATAGGCCAGCCAATCCACATGGGACTCCACACTGGTTTAAAGTTAATGCAAGGAACAGAAGAGATCCCTAAGGAAAAGATCAGAAAACAATGAGGTCCCAAAGCAAAATAGAAGCAATTTATATCTAAATATCAAAATATAATGAGGAATTAGCAAAGGGAAATGCAAAAGAAAGATGATTGTGTTCTATAAAATTGAGTGAAAAAGCTCTTGTTGAATATAGACAAATAATGAACTTCAAAGGAAATTATGAATAAAATGTTCAGGGAACTATAAAGAAAATAATGTCAAGAAGACAACATCAAAAAGAAGACAACCATGATGACATTCCACAGCCCTCAGCATGAAGCTCTTTCCATCCATAGGAGATGAGGCGTGGGGTATGGGTTTGCAGTCACTAGACACAAAAGAAATATCATCTAACTCATCCACTCCTTTTTTCTGAAGCTTCAATTCACCTTAAACCTGCCTATACTTCCATAGAGTAGAAAATCAAAGGCAGATCTAGGTCTTGAGGCTTAAAGCTTTAGGGCATTCTCTAGTTATAAAGAGAAAAAAAAACTTCCAAATAAAAAATTAAGTATGTAAGTGAATATCTATTTGTGCCTTCTTTTTTTTCATTTTAATTATCTATTTGAGGAATTGTGGGTTTTTTCTCCAAATCTTCATGATTTTAACCATCAGACACTTAGTTTCTACTATGGTATAATAGAAGAATTTTCAACATTTTGATGTTTCTGCCAGACACTTCAGTTTACTTTTCCATAAAGTTTTCCCATCTGTATAAATTTTAATAGAAAATTCCAGGAAAAGGTTACAAAATTAATTTGGATTCAGACACAAGAAGAATATGTCAAATTAATTTAAAAATCACTACTACAGCTAGACTCAGTGGCATACACCTGTAATCCCAGTACTTGGGAAACTGAGACAGGAGCAGGATGGAGGAAAGTGTGTGGTAACATAGGTGACTGTGTTTCAAAATAAAAATGAGACGTAGGAAAATGTACAGAAGGGAGTCTCCTGAGCAGCTGCATGGGTCTGATGAAGAAAGCTCCTGAAGGGTCAGATGCCTTCAGTGGTTCCTGGCCACCCTCTGGCTTGTGTCTGTGATACAGGATAGTTCCTCTTGCCTGGAAAACACACCTTTGGCCTGTTCATGGGTGCTTCTCTAAAGCCTCCAATGACACAATATCCCTTGTCTAATGTCTTGTCTAATGTCTTTCAATTCAACCTTAAATACTCTCCTCATGAAAAACAGATCTAGTGACCAACTCCCTTGACTTTTATTTATCTGGTGCTATGGTTTAATATGTGTGTCCCTCCAAAATGCCTACTGAAAGCTCTACCCATGCAACAGCCATGAGAGGTGGGACCTTCAAAACATGCTACCATGAGGCTCCAAGGTTATGGATGAGATGTGTACCTTTAGAAAAGAGCACTCATGCCAGATGCCATGGTGTGCAGCTATCATCTCAGTACTTGGGAGACAGAGACAGGAGGATCACAGGTTCAAGGACAGCCTCAGCTATTTAGCGAGGCCCTTGGCAATGTATTGAGACCCTACTTAAAAAAAAATAAAATAAAATAAGGCCATGGATTTGGGAGGCTGAGACAGGAGGATCACAGTTTGCGGACAGCCTTATCTACTTAGTGAGGCCCTTTGCAACTTAGTGAGACCCTGATTCAAAATAGAGAATAAAAAATAGAACAGGGGGTATAGCTCAGAGGTCAAATTCCCCCGGGTTCCATCCCCAGATGGAACCTGCAAAAGAAAAAAAAAAATAGGGTCATGGGTGTCACTCAGAGGTGGAATGATCCTGGGTTCAATCCAGAGCGCTAAAAAAAAAAAAGAAAAGGGAAAGGAAGGAAGGAAGGAAGGAAGGAAGGAAGGAAGGAAGGAAGGAAGGAAGGACCTTTGTCTAGTATGCACAAGGCCTTGATTCAATCCCCAGCACTGCACATATACACTGTACACATATTGGGACAGATTTGGTGGCATAAGCTTGTAATTTTATCTATTCACTGGAGTGAGGAAGGAAGATCTCAAGTTGGAGGCCAAGCTGGACAACTCAGAAACACCATCTCTGAAAATAAAGTAAAAAGGGCTGGGAATACAGCTCAGTAGTAGAGTATGCCTGAGTTCAATTCCCAGGACTGCAAAATAAAAGAATGAGAAAAAGAAGAAAAAGGAAAGGACTTGAGGTAGCAAGTTCACCCTTTCCACCCCTCTAGCATGTGAGTACACAGCATCAAGGTACCATGTTGGAAAGAGGAAGCCAGTCCTCTCCACACACTGAATGTACCCCAGGGTCTTGCCCTTAGACCTGCTAGCCTCCAGAACTGCAGAGATCAAGTTCAGTTCTCAATAAATTACCCAGCCTAAGGTGTTTTATGACCACAGTGTAAAGGTACAAAGGTTTCAAAATGCCTCCAACTCCCCCCTAAGAGAATGACACTTTTGCTGACTATAGAATTCCTGGCCAACAGACATGTTTTTTATCACTTTGAGAACATCAACCCACTGCCTTCTGGATTCCAGGGTTTGTGATGAGAAACTCAATGAAGACCTCAAAAAGGGAAGATGAAAGATCCCTTCCTCTAGACCCCTAGATATCAACAATGTGCCCTGTGGTGTCTTAGGTTAACAGAGTATTTTGTTATAGTATCACAGTGTGAGTGATATGCCACCATTCTTTTGACACTAGTCATTCCAAGTTGAAAGAGAAAGGAATTTGCCAGGCGTGGTGGTGCATGACTGTAATCCCAGTACTTGGAAGCCTGAGACAGGAGGATCTCAGGCTCAAGGACAGTCTTAGCAATGTAGCAAGGCTGTCAGCAACTTGGAAATTTTCAAAATTAAAAGTGAAATGGGGCTGAGGGTGTAGCTCTGAGGTGGAATTCCCCTGGGTTCAATCCCCAGTACCATAAAAAAAAGGAATTTGATCTTTTGATTGTAGATACTATAATAAGGTCTTTATTATAGATTTTCATACTCAAAGTGAAAAGGACATTGAAACATTTTATAAATTTTAATTTCTAAACATGTTAACATCATTCTCCATAGTCCACTGGGGCTTCTGGTATCCTGATCTTATTAAAGAGGGAAAGGTCCTGGAAGCTCAGAAGTGAGACAGCCACAGGAAACCATGCCCAGTTGTGAGCCAGTGATTTCTTGCTGTGATCTCATGAGGAATCATTGTGAGGGAGCCTCAAGCATCTGCTATGTAAACCCGCTTCTGGGTTTTGCCCATAAGTACAGGGAGCTCATGGTGAGGACCTGTAGGACTTAAAGTTAGCTCATTTGGTGGTGTGATGTCTTTGGATCTGGTTTATTGGTGCCAACTTTTGGCTTTGTTCTTTTGTGTGTGATTTTGCTTTTTAGAGTTGTTATTTTGTTGTACTTTTGTTGGCTGGTTTGTTATTCTTTTGTAGCTGGCATCATTAGTTGTTTTTTCAGCTTTCAATGGACACTGTTAGGAGACAGAGTAGTGAAGTGAGGTCTGGCCTCTCGGCCAGCTCTCCCTGTGAGGATGCCCTCAAGGGCCACTATGAGACTCTGAGGGACATCGGCGATGCACCATTGCCCAGGTCAAACTGCCCCCCATATCCTCATCAGGACTGAAGAGGCTGTGAAGGTTCTGACTAAATCAGGTATTTGTACCCCCTTGCTCTATCCAAAATAGATATAATGAGGATTGTGACACACCTGAACTTGATCCAGCTCTTTCACATTGTAGATACCACTGATTACATCTACCTGGTGATGGAGCACATGGGTGGAGGGCGCTGGCTCACTGGCTGCCGGCTACATTTACCTGGATGGGGCTTTTATACAGAATCTCCAGATTTCATCAGGACAATTTGTACTGATACATGTAAGATTGAGAATGGTGTTTTTCAAACTGGTTATAGCCTAGATTGAGGCTTACAGGTAATATTCAAAAAATTGTATGCTTCTTTAGCACAAATATGCAAATAAATAGTTGAAATATTGCCCATAGTTCTGCTAAACTTCCTGAAAATCTACGTTAAATGAGAGAATTCTGAACACTGTGAGCAAGCATTTGCTAGAAAAAAAAATGCTATCCCAGTGACATTTTGTTGAAGGTCACTCTTTTTTTCTAAGCCTCACACACTACCCATCCACTGTGAGTCAGTCCCCTTTACTGTTCCTGAAAACCTTCCATTCTTTGGCCGCTATCCCAGCATTACAATAGAATTCTATAAAATGTGGGTAAAAGGATTTTATGTAAGTGTTCTATACACCTGAGCTAAGAAAAATGAAAATGTAGAAAGCCTATAAAGCCAAAGAGTTGCTTACCATCAACAAAATAAGCTAAACTCTCATTCTACTCTATATCAGTTTAAGTGTACTGACTCACCCCCTGATATTTTTAGTCTATTTCTTTTATGGGAGATATCTCTGGAGTAATAGCAATTCTTTGTACAGTACAAAAAAAGAAAGGGATAGAATTGGCAAAGAGAGGGACTGAATTGAAAAAGTACAAATGGTAGAAAAAAAAATTTTATACTTCACGTATAAAAATTTAAAGATTTTCTTTGTCCACGGATTCAAAGAAAAAAATGCACCAGAAGCAAAACACATTGATAGTTCACTTCAAAAGGCTCAGTTGAGCCCGGCATGGTGGTGCACACTTGTAATCCCAGCATGCAGGAGGCTTAAACCAGACAATCACAGTTTGTGGACAGCCTCAGTTACTTAGTGAAATCCTGTTTCAAAATAAAGAATAAAATAAAGACTCAGTTGAACTGTTCAACTAAATAATTTTAACTCTTTATTTCTATTTACAAGTGACCTAGACATAAATCAGATCATTTCTCTCATATCACCTCTGCCATCTCTTAACTTGTGATAGAGAGCAAATATAAAGAAGAGTCCCTAAATTTCAAATCCAATGTGTTTCCTACTCAAAAAGGATATCCCAGCAAATAAAAATAAAAAGTGACTGCCCTTATATTAGGAACAGTGTGGTTGACTACAGGAAGAGAGGGCAAAGACCTCTGGGAATAAGGCAGATTGAATTGCCAGCCACATGACCAGCCTTGGCAGCCAGGAAAAGCCTGACCATCTGATATAGGAAGAATTTTGAGTCCAGTATGAGTTGTGAGCAGTCTCTCAGAATCCAGCACAGTTTCAGGGAAAGTGTTATCCCACCATCCCTAAACAGAGAGTATTTACTGACCTTCCTTCTTGTGTCCAACCCTCAACAGGATAATCATCCCCTCTGCTTCTATTCATCTTACATTGCCATCTACTCTCAGCTGGCTTCTAGTCTTTTAGAGATTCTGCATGGTCTTATTTTCTTATTGGCTGCCTTATTTTCTGACATCAAGACCCACTACAGATCTTCTATAAAATCACCAATTTGCATGTATAAATATCAAGCTTCTCATCATTTTCATTGGCCTAAGTTCCATATCAGGACCCTTCCCAGGGTTCTGGCAAGGTTATTGACTAGCCACTCTCATGCCAAATGCCCTCTCTTGGCCAAATTGGCTATTTGAAGAACAAGATGTGGTGATAGTGGCTGTTGGCTCTCAAACAATGTTACAAAGGAGTTTTGTATGATGTTTGATCTGATCAGTGCAGTAGATAAAATATAGATATAACATCCTCCATCAATTTCACACCCTGGTGGTTCCTGATACTCAGAGCATGAAATTTCAGTTATTTTTTAAGGCAGCATTCTAGATCAGATTTTTCTTCTTTAATATTTTAACTCAGGTCTAGTGAGTTTCGAGTTTCTATAATATATAAAACAGTGTCTCCATCACCTGGATATAATCCCAAACAACTGACCACAAAACTTAGTGGGAGATTTGTTTGTTTAATTTTTTAGAGATTTTAGAGTTCAGTCCATGTCAGGCCAGATCTGCAGAGCTCAGAGCATAGGGTGGGAAGCATAGGGAGAGAGAGAAAGAGAGAGCACAGATGCTGAAACCATAGAGAGGGGGAGGAGAGATCGTGTAATTCCAAGGCCACACCCCCTGGAACCTCTTTCTAGCAACCAAGCCCCACTTTCAATATTTCTACCTTGTTTCCATGCTGGCTAGGAGGACTTTCTAAACCTAAACCATTACAAATAGTGCACTAGGTATTAGGCAATGAGGAGTGGGAAATAAAACATTCCAGCAAAATAGATATTGTAAAACCTGTACTTCACCTGCCCCCACTAAAAAAAAAAAAAAAAAAAAAAACCTTGAAAGAGGAAAGCATGAAGGGAAAAGTATGGAAATAACAGTGTGGGGTGCTGAAGGAGAGGCCACCTTTTAGAATCAGACAGACCTGGGTTCAAATTCCAGCTTTGACATTTCCCACCTCTGCACTTTGAACAAGATACTTAACATTTTTTAATATTAGTATTTGCTTTGTAAAACTGCTATAACAATAGATCTAGTATTTTAAATGCTGATATGAACACCCACAGTACTTGGCCCTTGTCTTTTGAGCTCATAATGATATCCCAGGAGCTCAAATTTTACATAAAGCCAGGTATGGTGACACATGCCTGTTATCCCAATACTTGGGAAGCTGAGACAGGAGGATCACAGGTTCACCAACAGCCTCAGAAATGCAAAGTCCTCCACAAGTTAGTGGAACCTTGTTTCAGAATAAAAATAAAATATGGATGGAGATACAGCTTATAGGTAAAATGCCCCTCAGTTCAATCCTCAGTATCACATGGGATTTTAAAATTAGATTTTGTAATAAGAGGAAAAATGCCTTAATTCTCGTTCAAGTTTAAAGGGATAATTGGAGGCAAACCCCTGCCTACCCGGAAGGGCCCGGAGTTCCAGGCCGCATGGCCCCGACCCTGGGCGGGTAGGCGGGCGTGGACAGGGCACCCTTAGGAGCCCCCACACCAAGAAGGGCCCAGAGGTCTGGGATGCATGGCCCCGACCCTAGGCGGGTGTGTGAGCACGGGTGGGGCACCCTTAGGCAATCCCCCCACCAAAGGGCCCGGAGGTCCTGGCCACAAGGCCCAACCCTGGGAAAGTGGCGGGTGCCAGCTGGGCACACTTAGGTGCCCCACACACACCTGGAAGGGCCCGGAGGTCTGGGCCGCATGGCCCCTAACCTGGGCGGGTGGGCGGGGCACCTTTAGGCGATCCCCTTCCCAACTGGAAAAAAAAAAAAATTCATCACTACCTAGTGCCTGATCCCACATCCTTCCCAAACCACACATACTCTCTTCTCTTATTTAAAAAAAAAAAGAGAAGAAAAAAAAGAAAAATATTTGAGAGGGGTTAAGATGGCCCCGGCAGCAGCTAGAATATTGGAGATGCAGACAAAACATATCCATCTGAACTGGAACTTCTGGAAAAATTTCTTAAGAAGGAGAACTGCTTCCTCTCTACATCGTTAAGAATCCTGGACATCACCTGTAAAGAGAGAGTCTAGCGGAGACCTAGGAAGAAGGCAGTGGCAGCAACAGTGGCCAAGATGGCGGTGGAGACTTGGATTTGGGAGAGGCAGACATCAAATCCAACCCACCCTGATCCTCTGAAGAAATTACCCCAAAGGTCGAATGCTACTGTTGTGCATGCTTAGGAACACTGAACATTATGCGGTATGGGCAAAGAGCTTGGGAAAGATTTAAAATGGTGGAGGCAGTCGCATTGGCAGCGGCAAGTACTGGGGGAGGCAGAGAACTGACTTAATACACCTGGAACTTTTGAAGAAATTACCTCAGAGGCAGAATACTACCACCACGCACCCTTGGGAACGTGGGACAACCTGCTGAGTGAAGAGGGTGCTCGGATTGGAGCCTGCCGAGGGGTGAGGCTGGTGCCAGGGCCAGCGATGCTGGGATCAGAGCCTGCCGTGAGGCAAACAGGTGATGGGGCTTCCGCTGCTGGTTTCAGAGCCTGCCAAGGGGTTAGGTCGGTGCCAGGGCCAGCAAGGCCAGGATTGGAGCCTGCCATGAGACAAGGCCGGTTCTGGGGACTCCGAGGCCAGGATTGGAGCCTGCTGAGGGGTTAGGCCAGTGCCAGGGCCAACGAGGCCGGGATCGGAGCCTGCCATGAGGCAAGGCCGGTGCTGGGGCCTCTGAAGCCAGAATCGGAGCCTGCTGAGGGTTTAAGCTGGTGCCAGGGTCAGCGAGACCAGGATCGGAGCCAGCCATGAGGCAAGGCTGGTGCTGGGGCTTCCGAGGTCGAGATCGGAGCCACCTGATGCGTTAGGCCAGTGCTAGAGCCAGCGAGGCTGGGATCGGAGCCTGCCATGAGGCAAGGGTAGTGCTGAGGCCTCCGAGGCCAGGATCAGAGCCTGCAGAGGAGTTAGGCCAGTGCTGGGGACATTGAGGCCAGGATCGGAGCCTTCTGTGAGACAAGGCCAGTGCTGGAGCCTCCAAGGCCTGGATAGGAACCTGCCAAGGGGTGAGGCCAGTGCCGGGGCCAGTGAGGCCGGGATCGGAGCCTGCCTTGAGGTATGGCCAGTGCTGGGGCCTCTGAGGCTGGGATCAGAGCCTGCCAAGGGGTTAGGTCAGTACCAAGGCCAACGAGGCCGGGACTGGAGCCTGCCGTGAGGCAAGGCCACTACTGAGGCCTCCGAGGCAGGGATCAGCACCAACTGAAGGGTTAGACTGGTACAAGTGCCAGCAAGGCCAGGATCAGGGCCTCCCATGAGGCAAGGCCAGTGCTGGAGCCAGCAAGGTCAGGATCAGAGTCCTCAGGGTGGCCAGGCCACTACTGGGGACCCCAAGATTGGGATCAGAACTTGCAATGCAGTATGCACAGAGAAATAGAACAGAAAATAAAATCCAGATGCTTCCTCTAATTAGCAAGAACTAGGAGGAAAGGGGTAACAGAAGGAGGTCGAGTAGTAGAAAGGGCCCTATTGAGAAGAGATTATGGTGACCAGTCAGAGGGGAGGGGATGGGGGAGGATAGAATCTTTTTAAAATGCATGAGGTGCGTAAACAATTACATCAAAGATAATCACCAGTTAAGCATGGGATTGAGGAAGGGGGAGGGAATGGTATGGGGATTGGATGAGGGCTTACTGGATGATGTGTGCTTGTATATCCTCTCAAGTCTTGTACTCCAAAGTGAAGTATGATTACCAAAAAAAATTAAATTAAAACAAAACAAAGCAAAACCAAAGGAAAAAAAAAGAGAAACATAAAGTATAAAATACATATTAAAATATACCACTTTTAATACCATAAAATTTTAAAAAGGGATAATAGGGAACTGCTTTTGCAAAACACAAAAACACCTTTTGGGGGGGGGGACAATAGTTTATTCATTGATATCTATAGTTTAAGCCTGCTTGTGATCTAAGCAACTCTTCTATGCAGTATGAAGTCCCACCAGTAGGTGATTTCACCACTGTCTTCTCACTTATCAACCGCTGCAGGACCATTCATAACAAACACTTTGACCTGTAGTACAAAAGAATTCAGGAGTCATTTGCAATGTATGACATAGATAAATATTCCACTTTCTCCCCTGCATTTTCTGGGCTTTTTTATAGTTCAGTAAAATAGACATGTTTCAGTTCTGGTGAATTAAATGTGAACAAAAATGACACACATAACATCGGGACTGACCTAGCATAAAGTTTATATGATTTATCTTGTCTTGGTGACCAAAAATAATCAGTAGGAAGAAATCTTTGCTGAGCTAAGCCACAGAGATTTGGAGCTCAATGTTACCCAAGAATAATATGGCTGCTACTGACAAACACAAAGTGCTTTTCAGTACTATAAAAATGATTAGGCGGCCAGGCATGGTGAAGCATGCCTACAATCCCAGTACTTGGGAGGCTTGGACACGAAGATCCCACATTCAAAGCCAGCCTTGGAATTTAATAAAACCTTATTTTAAAATAAAAAATAAGGCATAGTGTAGGGTATAGCTCAGAGGTAGAATATGCTACAGACACTGATTAAGCAGATTCAAATCGAGAGAACTAAATCTTCTAGTTCCAGGAGGCAGAGATTAACTTTTTGTTGCCTTGCAGAAGAGCACCAGCCTCAGTTCCCTTTGTTAATGCTGCAATTCCAGGGGCTACAGAGACTCGGTTTTAGAGGACAGTACAGCAACATAAGGAGCAAGGCAAAAGACAGTATGCCAAAGCTCACACAACTTTGTAACAGAGAATATTTCTGCCATGCCATAACCCCTTTTAGCCAAAATGTATGTCTGTGACCTGGACTTCTTTTATGTTCAGCTGCCCCATAAAACCAACACTTACTGAGCACGTGCACATGCAACTTTCAGTTCTAAGCACTTTTCATATAGTAACTCAAGTACTGCTCAAATAACACTATGAGGTGGATATTTTATCTCCACCATCTTTTAAGATCAAGAAACTTGGGTACAGTGATGCCTCATCATTTGGAGGAGAGAAACATCAATAGTTATGTCAGAAGATAATTATTCAGCAGCTGGTCCACACACAGATTCATCCCTCTCACAGTGTGTGTGTGTGTGTGGTGATTAAGTAGCATGGCATTTAATGCATTTGGTGTAGAACCATGTCCACAGTGAATCCCCAAGTGATACCAATGATGCCAGTAGGTGAGAATGGATTCAGCCATCCTAGATTTCCCAAAGGGCAATTCATGTCTGTGGCCACATAGGCACATGCTCAACTGAAAGAAAGAGATACAATTCCAGAGACAAGAACTAAACATTCAACAAAATAAGACTAAAAGTGCCCATAAGTTCTGTGCTATGTACTATTTAAGCAGTTGTTGTTTTTTTTCTCATGCTTCTGTCACTAAGATAAATAAATTGTGCTGATAATCACTATAATGCTATTGATATTATATTAAATGACAGCTAACCATATGGATGGAAGCAGTGTTTCCAGGGGAAAACTGCCTGGTGTCCTGGCCGATGCACATGTTCACATCTCTTCAAAAATCATGACACATAGACTTAGTTTTTAATTATTTTACTCAATAACTGAAACATGCAACTTGTCAATCTTCAGTAATATGAATCCCTTGTCAATAAAACAAATGGAAGACAGGACATTTTAAAGGGATATTAGGAAATATTCAAGGCTAATTATTGTGATTTTTATAACTTAGAAAGGCAACCCATGGAATATTGTAAATAGCATCAAATAAATATACAAGTTTAATATGAGAATAACTTAAGCCTTCCTCTTTTGTTATTTTTATAGTGATCTGAGATTGTTTCCTCAGTTATTTTAATATTACAGTTTGAATCAGGTTCTAAATGAATCCCATGTACTGAAATTGTTTGATATATGTCTTATGTCTCTTTGCACCAAAACCCCACTCATATCTTATTATCTTTTGTAATGTATTTATTTAAGGAATAAGTACACTTGTTCTGCAGAATTTCCTACAGTCTCGATTTTGCTGATTGTTTACCTTTGCTATTAACTAACATTCTCCTCTGCCCCCTAAATTGATGAATGGGTCTGGAGGATAGATAAGCTTCCAGTGTAGTGGAAGCTCCTTGTCATTCTAATTTGCTATACTTTAATGGTAAATGATACTAAACTAATATTTCTTAAGCTTATTTGCCATCTACATTTCTTTGGTGATGTAGGTGCTTGTTCTGAGAACCTGGTTTTTTTTTTTTTTTAGTAGTTGTTTCCTTATTGGTGAGTTTTAAGAGTTCTTTGTGTGTGTTTTGGATGCAAGTCTTTGATCACATATGTTTTGCAAATATTTTAAGTCACTGTATGATTTATCTTTTCATTCTTTTGACAATGTCTTTTTCAGAGTAGACATTCTGAATTTTAGTAAAATCTAACTAATTTTTTTCTCTCATGAATTGTACTTTTGGTGTTTTATCTTAAAAGGTATTGCCAAACCCAGGGAAGCTAGATTTTCTTTTGTTATGTTTTGGAAGTTTTATTATTTTACCTTTCACATTTAGTTCTATTATCCACTTAGAGTTTATTTTCATGAAAGGTGTAAGGTCTGTGTCTATATTCATTTTTTCATGTGGATGTTTAGTTGTACACGCACTGTTAAAAGAGTTCAATGATTTTTTAAAACAGTAAAAATACAATTCAATGGGGAAAAAAAAGATTGTCTTTTTGACAAATAGTACAGAACAACTGGCCAATATTTTACCACATAAAAAATTAACCTCAAAAATATCATATAACTAAATGTAATATACAGATTTATAAAACATCTAGAAGATGACATAGGAACAAATCTTTATGACCCTGATTTAGGCCAAGAGTTATTTAATGTGACACCAAAAGCACATTCTATAAAAGAAAGAAATTAATAGCTTTATCTAAAGGGAAAATGTTTGCTTTGCAAAAGTTACTGACAGTGGAATTGTATTCAGAATATGTAGACTAATTGCAAAAGTCAACACTAAGAATTACCCTAATAAATGGTTTGAATAGACACTTTACCAAAGAAGATATATGGATGATGAATATGGATATTTAAAGATGTTCAGCATTATGAACCTACAATATCAGGGAAATGTAGGTTCAACCAAAGTGGCCAGCTATGATAAAATTTATATGACAATATCAAATGCTAGGAAGTATTCAGAGCAAATGGAATTCTCCTACAGCACTGGTGGTAGGTAAGCTGCTTTTCCTGCTTCAGAAAACAGATTGGCCATTTCTTGTAATGTTAAAAAAAAATACACCAGGGAAAGATTTATTCCAATACTCTCTCCTAGGTCCTGGAAGTGCCTTGGCTTGCAGCCGCATAACTTCAAACATTATACAGTGCTCTTTCTATGAGTATGTGTCTATCTTGAAATTTCTTCCTTTTATAGGAACATCAGTCATACTGGATTCAGTATGACTACTTCAGTCCCTCATCTTAATTATTTACATCTGCAATAACCCTATTTCCAAATAATATCACCTTCTGGTATAATTAATTTAATCACAGTCCAACTCATAACATCACTTATTACAATGATAAAAAAAAAAACCTACCCAGGTGTGGCAGTGCACACCTGTAATCCCAGTGCTTGGGAGACTGAGAAAGGAGCAGTCCTATACACAGCAATTTAGTGAGGCCCTCCACGACTTAGTGAGAACTTGTTTCAAAAAATAAACAAAAAGGTCTGGGAGTGTAGCTCAGAGGTAGAATGCCCCTGGGTTCAATCTCAAGGACTGAAAGAAGAGAGGGAGGGAGGGAGAGAGAAATGAAGAAATAAGAAATAATTGATAAAATACCACATGTGTGGTAGAAGATGTGGAACAGTTAGAATTCTTACACACTGCTAGTGGGAATGTAAACTGTACAGCTACATTGGAAAATGGTTTAGCAGTTTCTTCAAAAGTAACATGTTCTTACCATAAGAACCAGCCAATCCACTGTTAGGTATTTATATAGAAGAAATGACAACATATAGCTGGGCATGGTGGTGCCCACTTGTAATCCCCATGCTTGTGAGGCAAGACAGGAGGATCACGCAGGTTTGAACACAGCCGCACTTGCTTAAGAGACCCTAATAAAAAATATAAAAATAGGTCTGGGAGTGTAGCCTGGAGGTAGAAGGGTTCCTTCCCCAGTACCACCAAAATAAAACAAAGAAAGAAAGAAAGAAAGAAAGAAAGAAAGAAAGAAAGAGAGAGAGAGAGAGAGAGAGAGAGAGAGAGAAAGAAAGAAAGAAAGAAAGAAAGAAAGAAAGAAAGAAAGAAAGAAAGAAAGAACAACATATGCTCGCCCAAAGATTAAGTCCTACTTGCCCCAAACTAGAAAAAACAAAGGCATCCCTAAACAGGGGAAGAGATAAACAAACAGAAAAAAAACAAGAAAATACAGCATCAAAATTTCTAAATGTACCCAATTTATTAAAATTGCCTGTTAAGTAGAATTTATTTGTTTATTTAAATAGTTTTTCTCTGAAGGCTTTTTATCAGAAAATGTTGCTAATATAGTTTTATTTGTTTAACATTTAAAATACATTTCTGTAATCCATAACCTGCATTATATACTTGTTTCATTATTACTATTATTAATAGTAGGAGGAGGAGGAGAAGGAGAAGCAGGAGGAGGAAGAGAAGGAAGAGGAGGAGGAGGAAGAAGAGGAGGAGGAAGAGGAGTCGCCGCTTAAAGTTGATGTACTTTATTACTGTCCACTGTCTGAGGAAATCAAAATTACCATTGGTCTTTTTCTTTCAAGTCTAACAGTTAACAAGTGAGTTTCTAAAATTTTTATTTCTCATATGTAGCCTTACTTCACTAAACCTATTTGATGGCTTCCTCCTCTTCTTTTCTTTTTAATCTATTCCCAGCCCCTTCCCAGTATCTCTTTAGCATATATATTAGCAATACAATATCAAATTTTGATCAGTCATCTTAAAATCTTTCTCAAGGTATGAGAAGTTCGTCTATTTTATTCTATACTTTTTTAAAAATCATAGATATATTTTCTACCCTGAAGCTCTATTATAAGACAAAATTTTGTAACATAGGGTACATATACTAGCTATTATTACAATTATTCTTACTCAACCATACTTTATTATTAAAACAGAATGTTAATAAGTTGTACCTTGGGCCTTCCCATATGATTTATATGATAAATTTTACAATAGTGTCTTTGCCAAATCTCAATTTACAAAATCTCTGAAATGTGATACAGCATAATAAGAATTTGGTTTGAGATATTAACTAGATAAAAGTGCTACAGAAGATTCATTCTTAATATGTAAGTCATTCTTTCCAGCTTAATGCCTTGTAATTACAGGGAAAATAAAACTCTCGCCTACCCCTTGAAGAAGAAAAAAAAAAGAAGAAATTTTCCTCCTCATTATTTCAGCTGTGTGAACATGATACCATAAGACGATGCTCTTCTGAGTATGACTCACCACAAAGCTGTCACTTCTGGGGATAGATGTGGATGCTGTACTGGGGACCAACAGTTCCCTGAAAAGGCAAAAGCTCCCAACAACTCTGCAAGGGTCTGAATCTGACACAAAGTTGCTGTGGATTTTCCATTCTTTAAAGTATTCCTTTACTCATCAGTTTTTATCCAGTATCCCTTTGCTATCACTTTGCAAAGCATTTTCATTTGTTTTGCTACTGATTTGAACTCTTCCCTTAAAAATGAAGCTGCAGATTCCTTTAAAGAGAGAAACTCCAAAGAAAATGTCCCCTGATTTGAAGAAAAGTAGAATGATTTGATTATTCTATTAGTTTCTTAACATTGGCAGAGCTTAGGAGATATTATTTACTTCTTATGTCTTAGAAAGAATATTTATTTTCTTTCTATATTATCAGACTTCCATGGACCACTCACATGACAAATTTATGACCCTACTGAAATTTGCTACTCTGTTATTTTTTTTTTTTTTAATTGCAGTTGGCCGGGCGTGGTGGCACACGCTTGTAATCCCCGCGCTTGTGAGGCGGAGACAGGAGGATCGCGCTGGTTCGGAGCCAGACTCGCTGGCTTAAGAGACCCTGTTTCCAAATAAGAACTATAAAATAGGTCTGAGAGTGTAGCCCAGAGATAGAAGGGCTTCCAGGAATCCATGTACCACCAAAAAAAAAAAAAAAATGCTGTTGAATTCTAATCTTTCCTTTATTTTTCCAGTCTGGAAAAATCATCCTTTCCTATTTATTGCCTGCCATAGAAAAATGCATATAGTGGACATGAGTAATACACAAAAAATAAGAGCTAGACAAGTTCTATTTTTCCATATATGGATTTATCTTCAAATGAATGGTTTGCCAATATAGTACAGAATGTTTGGTAAATTGGGTTCATTCAAAAATGTCAAGATGTTCACTAGAAAACTAGACTGAATATGTCATTTACTGCTTGCTAAAGCAAGTGAATAAAGTCCACTAGAGAAAGCTTTCATGTTGTCCTTCATTTAAAACTCCCCAGTCAAAAGAAAGGTTACACTTCTAAAGGCCTAAAACCCTGTGTTTTTATTTCACTATCTGAAAAGGGACACTGGGTACCCAGACTATTTTCTAAAGGAACCAAAATGGATTGCTGATTATAAACTAGAGAGTAGAGAAGATAAGCATGCAAGAACCTCCAGATTTCTGTCTGTATCAAATTCTCTATGATCTATCAGTCTAAGTCTAATTCAAAGTATAACTACAATTTTTCCACTAGTCTATTCAATGAAGTGACTTACACATTTTTAAGGAAATGAAACATTTAAGAAATCATAAACTAAATGAAAATACAAGATATAAATGAAAAACAAACATATATGTGAAAGAGAAAGGTTTTTTCTTTTCTTAATTACTTTTTTTGTAATCATACATCACTTTGGAATACAAGACTTGAAAGGATATACAAGCACATATCATCCAATAAGCCCTCATCCAATCCCCATCCCATTCCCTCCCCCTCCCTCGATCCCATGCTTAATTGATGACTATCTTTGATATAATTGTTTACGCACCTCATGAATTTTAAAAAGATTCCATCCTTCCCCATCCCCTCCCCTCTGATTGGTCACCTTAATTGCTTCTCAATAGGGCCCTTTCTACTACTCGACCTCCTCCTGTTACCCCATTCCTCCTAGTTCTTGCTAATTAGGAGAAGCATCTGGATTTTATTTTCTGTGCTATTTCTCTGTGCATGCCACATTGCATGTTCTGATCCCACTCTTGGGGGCCCCAGTAGTGGCCTGGCCACCCGGAGGACTCTGATCCCGACCTTGCTGGCTCCAGCACTGGCCTTGCCTCATGGGAGACCCCGATCCTGGCCTTGCTGGCCCCCCCACCGAACTAACCCCTCGGCTGGCTCCTCTCCTGGCCTCAGAGGCCCCAGCATGAGCATACCCTCACAAGAGGCGCCAATCCCGGCCTCGCTGACCCTGGCCCCGGCCTAACCCCATGGCAGACTCCTATCCTGGTCTTGCAAGTCCCAGCTCCATCCTTGCCTCACAACAGTTTCCAATCCCGGCCTCGCTGGCCCCGGCACCAGCCTTAACCTTCGGCAGAGTCCAATCCCGACCTCGTAGGTCCAAGCACCGGTCTTGCCTCATGGCAGGCTCCGATTGTAACCTTGCTGGCCCCAGCACCAGCCTAACCCCTCGTCTGGCGCCGATGCCTGCCTCAGAGGCCTCAGTAGTGGCCTTGCCTCACTGCAAGCTCCAGTCCCGGCCTCGCTGGCCCCAGCACTGACCTCACCCCTCGGCAGACTCCGATCCCAGCCTCAGAGACCCCAGCACCGGCCATACCTCAAGGCAGGCTCCGATCCCAGCCTTGCTGGCCCTGGCACCGGCCTCACCCCTTGGCAGGCTCCTATACAGGCCTCAGAGGCCCCAGCACCAGCCTTGCCTCACAGCAGGCTCTGATCCTGGCCTCGATGGCCCTGGCACTGGCCTAACCCCTCAGCAGGCTCCAATCCCAGCCTCAGAGGCCTCAGCACTGACCTTGCCTCGTGGCAGGCTCCCATCCCGGCCTCACTGGCTCCAGCCCTGGCATAATGCATCAGCTGGCTCCAATCCTGACCTCGGAGGCCCCAACACCAGCCTTGCCTCACAGCTGGCTCCAATCCCAGTCTCGCTGACCCCGGCACCGGCCTATCCCCTCGGCAGGCCTCAGAGGCCCCAGCACTGACCTTGCCTCACAGCAGTCTCCGATCCTGGCCTTGTTGGCCCAGGCACGGCCTAACCCCTCGGCAGGCTCCAGTCCCTGGCTTAGAGGCCACAGCACCAGCCTTGCCTCATGGCAGGCTCCGATCCCAGCCTTGCTGACCCCGGGACTGGCCTAACCCCTCGGCAGGCTCTGATCCTGGCCTTGGAGGCCTCAGTAGCGGCCTTGCCTCACAGCAGGTTCCATTCCCAGCCTCTCTGACCCCGGCACAGACCTCACCCCTCAGCAGGCTCCGATCCAAGCACCCTTTTCACCCAGCAGGTTGTCCCACATTCCCAAGGGTGCATGGTGGTAGTATTCTGCCTCTGAGGTAATTTCTTCAAAAGTTCCAGGTGTATTACATCAGTTCTCTGCCTCCCCTGAATACTTGCCACTGCCAATGTCACTGCCACCACCATTTCAAATCTTTCCCAAGCTCTTTGCCCATACCGCATAATGTCCAGTGTTTCTAAGCATGTGCAACAGTAGCATTCAACCTTTGCGGTAATTTCTTAAGAGGATCAGGGTGGGTTGGATCAGATGTCTGCCTCTCCCAAATCCAAGTCTCCACCGCCATCTTGGCCACTGTGCCGCCACCGCCTTCCTCCTAGGTCTCCGCTAAACTCTGTCCTTACAGGTGATGTCCAGGATTCTTAACGATGTAGAGAGGAAGCAGTTCTCCTTCTTAAGGAATTTTTCCAAAAGTTCCAGTTCAGATGGATATGTTTGATCTGCATCTCCAATATTCTAGCTTCCGCCGTGGTCATCGTAACCATTCTCGAATATTTTTCTTCTTTCGTTTCCCTTTTTTTTTTTTTTTAATAAGAGAAGAGAGTATGTATGGTTTGGGAGAATTTGGGATCAGGCAATCGGTAGTGATGAAAAAAAATTTTTTTCTTCCCAGGTGGGAGAAGGGTCTCCTAACGGTGCCCCGCTGGCACCCGCCACCCGCCCGGGGTCTTTCGGGTGGGGGAGGTCGCCAAAGGGTGCCCCACCCGCACCTGCCCACCCTCCCAGGGTCGGGGCCATGAGGCCTGGACCTCCGGGGCCTTCTGAATTGGGGGATCACCTAAGGGTTACCAGCCCATGCCCGCCCACCCTCCTGGGGCCATGCGGCCCAGACCCGGGGGGCCTTCTGGGTGGGGGTTGCCTAAGGGAGCCCCGCCCATACCCACCCTCCTGGGGTCGGGACAATGTGGCCCTGGACCTCCTGGGGCCTTTCTGGTGGGGGGCATTGCCTAAGGGTTACCAGGTCGCGCCCGCCCACCCTCCTGGGTCGGGGCCATGCAGCACAAACCTCTGGGCCTTCCGGGTGGGGGGGGATGCCTAAGGGAGCCCCACCCGCAACCATCCACCCTCCTGGGGTCAGGGCCATGCACCCCGTGTTATGGTTTGGGGAGAATATGGTGGTGGGGAAACTGTTACCCGAGAAACTCTGCGAGGGTCCCGGACACACTTTCCCCCAACCCATAAAGAAACCCAAAACGACCAAAAACAGAAAAACTGCGGGTTCTTGTCCTAAGCTAAGAATAAATATGCATAGCTTGGACAGTTGCTGAAGACTTAATGAAGTTTATTAAAAAGATAGTACAGAAAATAGAAATACAGAAAATAGTTACATTCCCATGCCAAAATGGCATGAGGGGGGAAGGTGGCCCGGGCCAACTCACCACTCCCCAAGATATAGCACGTGGACCGGAATTTTTATACCCATGACCTCCATCTTGTTTCTGACTAGTGAACGTCCCTGTAAGGTACCTCCCTTTAACTCTGTAAGGTACCTCCCCCAACAAGGTGTGGTGAGGTGTCTACTTTCATGAAGGATGAAGGTCAAACCCTGCTCCATCCTCCATAGATTATCATGTAGATCTGTCTTTAGATAGAGAAAGGCCTAGTTCTCCTCTCCTAAGATATGTCTTTAGAGAAAGGCCTAGTTCTCCTCTCCTATTGACTTGCTAATTACATGTAGCTAAATCAATCTAAGTTTCAATAGCTGTTTGCTTCCTGACCAAAGCCAAGCCATTCTCTCTCCAGGTCTGCCGCCATTTTGACACAATTATTTTTGAAATATATTAATAATCAGAGCTTTCTCAAATCTTCCTAGGCCATTCCCAATACTGGCACACCCCGGACCTCCGGGGCCCTCCGGGAGGGGGGGGGTTGCTTAAAGGTGCCCCGCCCGCGCCTTGCCCACCCTCCCGGGGTCGGGGCCATGTGGCCTGGACCTCTGGGGCCTTCCAGGTGCGGGGGTGATGCCTAAGGTTGCCCCCCCCCCGCGCCCACCCACCACCCACCCTCCTGGGGTCAGGGCCATGTGGCCCAGACCTCCGGGGCCTTCCAGGTGGGGGGGATGCCTAAATGTGCCCTGCCCGAACCCACCCACTCTCCTGGGCTCTGTCTGAACTTCCTCTGGGGCCTTCCAGGTGAGGGGGGGGGTCACCTAAGGGTGCCTTATCCATGCTCACCCACCATCCCGGGGTCAGGGCCATGACACCTGGACCTCAGGGCCTTCTGGGTGGGGGACATTGCCTAAGGGAACCCCGCCTGCGCCCGCCCACCATCCCAATGTCCGCCCAGACCTCTGGGGCCTTCTGGGTAGGGGGAGTCGCCTAAGGGAACACCACCCATGCCGGCCCACCATCCCGGGGTCGGGGCCATGTGGCCCGGACCTGGAGAAAGGGTTTAATATCCATACTACATAGATGGTACAGAAATATCATTAAGCAAAATATTAAAATAAGTCTTAGGAAAAAATATTGAAATAGGCAACATATATGAACAGGCAATGAACCCAAAAGGAATAATCAAGATAAAATAATTTTGACCATAAAGAATTAATAGTTGAGATAATATGTATATATAATTTATAGATCATATATTATGTACATATATATTCCAAAATTATATACATTTAAAGCATATTTATTTATGCCAGGCATGGTGGCACATGCTTGTAATCCCTGCGCTTGGGAAGCAGAGACAGGAGGATTGCGCAGGTTAGAAGCCAACCTCACTGGCTTAAGAGACCCTGTTTCCAAATATATAAAAATAGGTGTCTGGGAATGTAGCCCGGAGGTAGAAGGGTTTCCAGAAACCCCAGTACCACCAAAAAAAAGCATATTTATTTATGCTATATATTATACTATATATGTGAGTTTATATATCAGTGGTTCATTTTTAAAGTATTTTTCTATTCTGCTACCATTTCTTGACAATCTAATTGGAGATACGTTGACTCAAAATTTCAGATTTCCTAAAGTAGATGACTTTCACAGCACATGTATAATTGCATGTTGAAGAATAATGGAAAAGCTTCCAATTTTTTATTACCCACTTCAAATTAAAAAATAAAATCCAGCAATTCTGGGGCATATGACATTATTAAATAAACACTAATATTTTTCTCTTCTATAAGCTACAAATAACCCCCTATTTCCAGGGCCAATGGATTCACAAGTGTCAGTCTTCAAGTCTTACTTAGCATTCTAACACATAATTTCATAGAAAATAGCAGAGTCTAAGGATTGGGGAATCAAAGTCTTAGTGAAATTCCAGTCTTTAACTTGGACCTTCTTCAATCTACTTTTGATTGACCAATATTAATGGCTCATAAGTCCATAAGGCTATAGGCTTCCATTATATGTCTTGCTTTAAAAGAAATGTTTAAGCTTTCATGTCTCATAACATTTGTGGCAAAAATAATATCAATGAATGTTTCAGCTAAATTATACTTTCTTTGCTTTGACATTTTCAACTTTATCTTAAGCCAAATATAAATACAGATAGTTCTCTGTGATCTGAAAATTACATTTTTAAAAATAGTATCATGAACATCATAACTTAGCAAAGCTGATGACTGATAATTCTTAATCATGTACTGAAAAATTTAATTACATATTTGTTTAGAGTTCAATTGTAAAATTGCATTTCCCAATGATCTGGGTGAAAAAATTTTTTTTATTCTCCTGAAACTTTGCATATTTCTATTCTTAAAAGTATTTTTATTATATTACGTTAATACAGTTCACTGAAGTATAAAGTTAGGTTGTTCATTTGCTTATTTATATAAATGCCTACACTTATAAAAATGTGTTTTATTACTATAAATATTTACATCTCTAGCAATAAACTTCCCACATATATTTTATTAATGTCACAACTTATATATATATTTGTATTGTGTATCCATTTAGAAAAAATTGTATAGTTATTTTAATGCTTTTTGTAAATATACAAATGCTTTTTGTAAATATACAACTTTTATGTCAGAATTAAAATTGATTTATATATTTCAGTATTACAATATTCTGTGTGTCTATTTATTTGCCACTAACAGTGAGTTATGTTTAATAATGAATTTTACACTTTTATATGTTTTTATGTTGCTGTTTCCCATCATCTAACCTTAAAGAAATCTCTTTAGCATTTCCTGTAAGGTAGATCTAATGGGTATGAATTTCTTCACCATCTGTTTGTCAGGGAAATTTTTTTAACTCTCCTTTACTTCTGAGGTATAGCTTTGTTATGCATAATATTCATGGTTATCAGTTTTTAAATTTAACATGTTCATTTCTAACTCCAAATTTAGGACATTTTAGCCATTATTAATATAAATATGCTTTCTTCCATTTTTAGTCTCTCTTCTTCTGGAACCATTATAGAGAATATAATGGTTCACCTGATGATGTCCCTTAGGCTTCCTTCATTATCCTCTTTATTTTCTTTTTGTTTTTCTGACTGGTAATTTTAAATGACTAGTCTTTAAGTTCCCTAATTCTTTCTTCCACTGGCTCAAGCCTGCTGCTGAAAATTCAGTCCAGTCCCGGTATCCTTTACCTCCAGAATTTCCATTTGGTTCTTTTTTCTAGTTCTCATTTTGTTGTTGATGATGATGACAATGATCTTCCCATTTGTTCAAATGTTATTTCCCTGATTTTTTTTTAGTTGTCTATCTTTGTTCTCTTCTAATTGGTCTTCTTTATGATAATTATATAATTATTTGCACATTCATGTCAGACAATTCGTAGGTTACACTTCTTTTTTTTTTTTTTCTTTTTGGTAGTATGACGAGTGGAACTCAGGTTGTTCAACCTCTGAGCTATACCCCAAGCCCTATTTATTTAGAAACAAGTGCCTCGATAAGTTCTTTTTTTTTTTTTCAGTACTAGGAATGGAACCCAGAGGCATTCTACCTTTGAGCTACACCCCTAGCCCTAGTTTTTATTCTTTATTTTGAAACAAGGTCTCATTGAGTTGCAAAGGGCCTCACTAAGTAGTAGCTGAGGCTGTCCTCGATCTGCGATCCTCCTGTCTCAGCCTCTCAAATGCCTGGATTACAAGCGTGCCCCACCACGCCCGGCTCTCACTAAATTCTTGGGGCTGCTCTCCAACCTGCAATCCTTCTGTCTCACACTCCCAAGTACTTAAATTACAAGAATGTGATGTGTCATTATGCCCATGTAGATTTCCACTTCTCAACATCAATTAAATGAGGTGAGGTTTATTTTGTTACTTTGATTTTGACATGGTTCCCTGATTCTTCATGTTCCTTGTAGCTTTGTATCGGTGTCTGCACTTTTGAAGAAACAGCTATCTCTCTCAGTATTTATTAACTGTCTTCACCAGAGAAAGTCTTTAACCAATTTACCTGGCTAGAGATTCTAGGAGTTTCTCAAACCTTCTCTAAAAATGTGTTTTCTCTGTGTTTTTGCAAGTAAAAACATTTAACAGGTGTTTTTTTTTTTTTTCCTAAATCCATTAATTTCTTGATCCCTCTACTGTCTGAGTGTTGTATTACAGAGGAGCACTTTGTTGACACACTCTACTGCTTTCCCTGTGGAGAAGACGCTCATCCTACACTTTCTTATAGAATGATGCTTGGCACAGTAAGACACTTGCCCTTTTTCCTCTATTCTGAGCTGCTTCACCAATCTCTATCTGGGCAAAAGGAGACAGAAGTGAGTCCCTCAGGCAGCACTCAGAAAGCCCAAGATACTGAAAATATACTCCAGTCTGTCCCTCCCTTCTGAAAGAGAAGAGTTGTATGCCTTCTTTCAGTCTCACAGAGCCTTGCCAGCAATCATAAGACACCCACCCCTCTTCTTTGTTTTTAGTTCCTCCAGGAATCTGAAATATGCCTCTTCTGTCAGTGTTCCATGTGAGGCAAGACAGAAACTGGCCCCAGAGCAACACACTGGAGAGCTTGGGACTTTGGGACACAATCTACTTCTCTTTTCCCCAGAGAAAAATCATGGGCTGAAGTGTGCCGGGTTAGAGGAAGGAAGCTTGCACAGGTACAAAGAAAAGTACTCTCCTTACCCACTCTCAGTTTCGTGATTATCTGGGGTACTGCAGCTTCATCATTGGATTTTGTACTTCTCCAACAGGTATATTATCCATAAATGGTTAAATCTGTGTCACTGTGGGGGATAAGAGCTAGAACCTCCTATGCAGCCACCCTCCTGACATCCTTCTCCGAGGCAGGGACTTTTGAAATCCCCGTTTTGCAGAAGTAAAACTGACACGTAACAAGATGAAGTCATTTGTTGAATGTCAGAAAGAAAGAAGTATTAGAAGCCAAATTCCAGCCTTTACAGTCTAAAACATCAACAAATTAACAATTTTTCTCTATTGTTGTTTTCAAGGTTTTCCCCCAATTATAAATGACACTGCCTTTTTGTACACGTCATTATTAATTTCCATGTATCGTTTAGTAATATGTATTCAAGAAATGAAATCATTAGGTCAAAGCAAAGTCATTTTTTTGTGGTACTGGGGATGGAACCCAGGGGCAGTCTACCTCCAGGCTATACCCTCAGCCCTGTTTTTTATTCTTTATTTTGAAACAGGGTCTCACTAGGTTGCTGAGAGGCTCACTAAGTAGCTGAGGCTGTGTGCGAACCGTGATCCTCCTGTCTCAGCTTCCCAAGTACTGGGATTACAAGCATGCGCCACCACGCCCGGGCTAAAGTGTTTTAAAATGTTGGTGCACATTGCCATATAGCATTCTGTTATCATCAGATGAATTCCTAACACTCAATATCAAGTAACAGCATGAAGCTTTTTCAGCTTTTAACCTGAGAAGGTAAATAAAATATTATTTTATTTTCTTCTCTATTTACTTTTTAGATTGAACATTTTTATCTATGCTTATATGCTACCTTTATTTTTCTTTTCCACACTGCCTATTTATATGGTTTGTTTGTTTGTTTTTGTACTACCAGAGATTGATCCCAGATGCATTCTACCACCAACCTATACCACAGCCCTATTTTATTTTTTATTTTGAAACAAGATCTCACTAAGTTGAGGAAGGCCTTAAAGTTTGCTGAGGCTGGCTGTGAACCTTCAATACACCTGTCTCAGTCTCCTAAGTGCTGAGACTACAGGTATGCACCACCACACCTGGCTATGCGGTTTTATTTTTAACACTTTACTGGTCTTTTTCTTCTAATTGATTAAGAACTTTCTGTGTGTGTTAAAAGTATTATAATTTTGTCACATATGTTGCAAACTTTTGTATATTCTAATATTAGTGGGCTTTGCTACATATGTTTACATGTCTTTATTCAGGTTTCCCCAGGGGACTCCATAGTTAGTTTTTTAATCCTTTTTATTTTACCTTTTGTATTATTTTAATGTTTTAATTTTATATCTTATAGCACTTGGGGTTTACTTTTATATAATAAGCTAGAGAACCAAAATTTATGGTCCAAATAGTTGATATCCCAATATGGTTCATATAAGTTAAGTTCATTTTTTCCTACTGATTGAAATTTCACCTTTTCTGTCCCAATTTCTCTCATGTTTTGTTGTACTTTTGCAAGCTATGTGGCTCTTGATTTATCTTTTATGGTTGTTGTTGTTGTTGTTGTTGTTGTTGTTGTTGTTGTTTCTGCGGTACTGGGGATGGAACCCAGGGGCATTCTACCTCCGAGTGACACCCCTAGGCCTATTTTTTATTCTTTATTTTGAAACAGGGTCTTTGCTGAGTTGCAAGGAGCCTTACTAAGTAGCTGAGGCTGTCTGCGAACAGCGATCCTCCTGTCTCAGCCTCCTGAATGTTGGGATTACAAATGTGCACCACCACACCCAGCTTATCTTCTCCATGTTTTACCGCCCTGTTTTAATTACAATAATTAGAACTATTATTTACTAATTATTGTGTTTTGTGCATAACCAGATTGTAACCTACTTCAAATAAAAGACCAGACTTTATGCTTGTGCCTTGTTTATTATCAAAAGCATTCAAAACAATATCATATCTTCATGGAACTGAATTTCATTTGTCTGAACCTGGTCTCAGAATGTCCTAACAATCTATGTTTAAAAATAAGTTTTTCAGCTGGGCATGGTTACACACACTTGTAATCTTAGTACTTGGGAGGCTGAGACAGGAGGATCTCAGTTCTTGGACAGCCTCGGCTAGTTAGTGAGGCCCTCAAAGCTTAGGGAGACCCTATTTCAAAATAAAGAAAAAAAAGTAGGGCTGAGGGTATAACTCAGAGGTAGAATGCCCCCCAATTCCTTCTCCAGTACAATAAATAAATAAATAGATAGATAAATAAATATATTTTTCAACCTTCGTTACATGTAGAGGAATAGAACCTCTGGAATAGACCTCTGGAACAATCTTAGCTGATTATAAAAATAAATGACCTATTATCTAAATGATTTATTATCTTCTGTCCCATAATTTCCAAAGAATCAGAGATATTGTCTGCTCTTTTTAAGTATGAGGACTTTTCAGGTCTGATTAGTTTGTTTTAAAGTTATAATTAGTATGGATTAGGAATCATTTTGTTACTAAAGCAAAATAAGTGTGTGTGTGTGTGTGTGTGTGTGTGTGTGTGTGTGTGTGTGTGTACTGTGCTGGAGATTAAACCCAGGGCATTCTACCTCTGAGCTTCACCACCCGATCAATTTTTTATTATTTATTTTGAAACAGGTCTCACTAAGTTGCAGAGGACTTAACAGTTGATGAAGCTGTCTGAGAATCTGTTATTCTCCTGTCTCAGCCTGCCAAGAACCGGGATTACAAACATGTGTTACCACATCAGGGAAGCAAAATACTTTTTTATCCTGGTCATTTGCTTAAGGGTTGGGAAAATTCTCATACTTTAGTAAAAAAGACAGAGGCTTTAGAATTTGGAGACTTGATACAAAGTTTGATTGTATTACCTACTAGCTCATGTCTATGTATATGTATATAAAATGGTCATGCAATAAGCATTTTAATTAATTAATAAATCATGAATAAAATATTTATTTTACCAACCCTAATATATATTACTAATGGCAACAATTATCAGAAAGTGGATCATCTTCAGTATTTGACATTTCTTGCTATTGAACCTTTATAGGCAATCTATTCTATAGAAAAGTCTCAGATTAAAGCAAAAGCCTCCTTTATTTATTTATTTATTTATTTATTTATTTATTTTGTGGTACTGGGGTGGAACCCAGAGGCTTTCTCCCTCCAAGATATACTCCCAGACCTATTTTATATTTTATTTGGAAACAGGATCTCACTGAGTTGCTGAGAGTCTCACTAAGTAGCAGAGGCTGGCTTCGAACCTGCGCGATCCTCCTGTCTCCGTCTCCCAAGCGCGGGGATTACAAGCGTGTACCACCACACCCGGCTATAAGGCCTCCTTTTTAAATAAGTTTGTATTGGTGTATTGTAGTCATACATCTTAATGGGATAAAAAAAAAACTTGTGAAGATAGACATGCACACATCACCCAATCAGCCCTTACACAATCCCTTACCCCTTCCCTCCTCCTCCCTTCTTCCCATGCTTGGTTTCCTGATTGACTTTGATATGTTTGTTTAAATACATCATGTGCTTTAAAGAATTTCACTCTTCCCTGCTCCCATCCCCTTAGATAGGTCACCTTAATTGCTACTCTATAGGATCCCTTCTTCATCTAGAGTTCCTCCTGTTACCCATTTCTCCCTAGATTTTGCACATTAGGAAAAGCATCCGATTTCTTATTTTTTTGTGACATTTCACTGTAAATGCCATAACTTTGTTCTCCCTTATGGTTGGGCAAAATTCTATTGTGTGTACATCCCATAGTTTTGAAATCCACTCATTTGTTGAAGGACATCTTGCCTCATTCCACAGTTTGGCAATGGTGAACTGTGCAGCCATGAACATGGTTGCTCATGCATTAGGTTGGTATTTTGGTTTTCATTCTTTCTGTAGATAGCCAGAGGTGGTTTTGCTGGATCATATGTGAAGTTCATTTTCCTTCTTCTGAGGATCTTCTATACTGTTTTCCAAAGTGGTTGCACCAACTTGCAATCCCACCAACAACGTGTTAGAGCTTCTATTTCTCCCCATCTGATCAAATGCAGTTTCTTTCTTCCTTGGAAATCCTTCTTTTAATTTCCAAACTTAGGCCGGGCGTGGTGGCGCACGCTTGTAATCCCCGTGCTTGGGAGGCAGAGACAGGAGGATCGTGCAGGTTCGAAGCCAGCCACACGCGCTGGCTTAGGAGACCCTGTTTCCAAATAAAAATGTAAAAATAGGTCTGGGAGTGTAGCCCGGAGGTAGAAGGGCTTCCAGGAACCCCAATACCACCAAAAAAATAAAATAAAAATAATTTCCACACTTATTCCCACTTACTAAAATCCTGAAAGCCAGAAGGTGAGTAACTTTGACAAGATGATCCACTCACAACCAATTTTTTTTTTTTTAATAGAGGTCACTTGAATCTGGGAATCTGCTGAGAGATGAGGTGAAACAGTGGCAGCTTCTAGTGCTCCCCTGGCCATAGAGTTGCAAGAATCCACTGGCCCTTTGCTGTGGAGCAGGCCCCGGGCCCAGGCCTGTCATGCAACAGGCTCCAGACCAGGCCTTGCCACATGGCAAGCTCCGGGCCCAGAAAGGCCTCCTTTAGACCTTCTTAAACTCAAATATTTGAAACAAGGAAAGTGAATTTTGTATCCAAATGCTTCCTTTATTCAGCTATTCTGTGAAATACAAAGAAAGCCTTTCCTTTGTATTTGAGGAAATTCCTCATTTGTAAAATGAGGAAACTGGATTATTCTATACCTCTTGTTCTTTGCAAAACATGTCTTGCCACCTTCCTTACTCAAAACCAATTGTTATATCTCAAAAAAAATTTATACAATAGGTCTAATATCTTATTAAAAAGTTCAGTAACTTCTTTATATTTTCATGGAAAAAGATGGAGGCTAAGAAGTGCCTTTAATATTTAGACCCCAGGCAGATTGTGTTGCCAAAACAACCTAGATTTGGAAAAAAGCTCAGTTTGATAGAAAAATACAGCTCTAGCTGAGTAGGAATCAGCTGTAGTTCATTAAACACTGGCTCAGAATAAGGTTATGAGGACTTGACCTGGGGCAATAGCATAAAAAATTAAAATGACAGAAAAATATGAGAAAGAACAGGATTCAATAAATAATTGGGTATACAAAAAGGTCTTTCTTTAAAAAAAGAATACATTAATGGCAAAAAGCACAAGAAAATATTTTCAACATTGCTAATTATTAGAGAAATGCAACTCTAAGCCACAATAAACTATTCAACTGCATACACATTAGGATAGCTGCTATTTAGAATTAAATATATATATAAAATTAGTGATAATGAGCTGGGGGCAGTCATACACATCTATAATCCTAGTACTTGGAAAGCTAAGACGGGAGGATTGCAGGGTCAAGGACAGTTTCAACATGCATATATTTGTATCTATACACACACACACACACACACACACACACACACATATACGTGCGCATGCATGTATGCACACACACACACACACACACACACACACACACACACACACAATGTAACATTATCCAGCCTTAAAAAGGGGGGCAGAGAATTCTGGCACTTGCTATAACATGGATGAACCTTGAGAACATTACTGAGTGATGGGTGCATGTATGTCTCTATCATTTTGTACTCCATTAAAATGTATGACTACAGTCGGGTGTGGTGGCGCACACTTGTAATCCCCACGCTTGGGAGGCGGAGACAGGAGGATCGCACTGGTTTGGAGCCAGCCTTGCTGGCTTAAGAGACCGTTTCCACATAAAAAGTAAAAAAAATAGGTCTGGGAGTGTAGCCCGTGGGAGTGTATCCCGGAGGTAGAAGGGCTTCCAGGAACCCCAGTACCACCAAAAAAAAAAAAAAAGTATGAATTTAAAAATTCATTTAAAAAGAACATTATGCAAAGTGGAATAAACCAGCCTTAAAAAAAATAAAATAAATGCTATGTGATTTTTCTTATGACGTATATGGAACATTTGTAGAGACAAAAACTAGGATAGTGGTTCTCAGTAGCTGGAGGAAGGGAACACAGGGAATTACTGTTCAATGAGGGCAGAGATTTAGTTTTACAAGATAAAGAGTGTTAAAGATGGATGGTGGTGTGCCGGAGACAGCCAGCAAAAGTACGGGTTCCGAAGAGAGGAGTGAGGATGGAATAATATAACTACTTATTCCTAAACATGGAAGGATTGCCAGTCCACCCCCAGGTCGATATCTCTACTGGCCGATACTGGCTCTTGTCGTATTTATAGGTTTTAGCTTTAGGTTACCCCAACCAGAAGAAGTCCAAAGTCCGGGCAGGTCAAACAATACCCTGGTGCAACACAAACAACACAAACCTAGCCTTAGCTCAGACAGAACAATAGCATCATTAGCATTAATTACTTTGAAACCTCCATGACCCCAAACCTTGTTGACTCTGGGTGGAAGGACAGTCAAAAGTATGCTTTTAGTAAAGATAAGGGGTAGACCTTAATGGCTCCCTACAGTTCCCCCTTTCTTTTTATATACAAAAGAAGACTGTGCCTGTCTTAGGTTGTTTCCTTCAGGTATCAAGGATTACCCGCCTTTGGATAGTGCAGAGTTAAGCTGTATATCCTGTCTTAGGCTTACTTGTCCCAAGGAAATCTTACCCATCATTGACTACCAGCCTCTTAAATGGGGGTATTTTTCAAATGTAGATTGTGCACTTCTGCTGAATAAAAATGTTCACGCCTTGTTCAAGGACCACACTTTGTCCTGAGTCTCTAATAAACAAGGTCATACTTGGGGTCAATGTAGTTCACAAAGCCATATTGGCAATATTATGCAAAATAGGTATTTCAGTAAGACATTTCCTCCAATTAACACTAGGATTTCTACATGTTAAATCAGCTTAACAGGGTAAACAAGTTATTGGTGGGCTAACATTTTTATCTTCTTTCCCTGTGTAACCAGGGCTCCACAATACTACACCTTTAATAGCACAATTATTATCAGTCTTTTTGTACTTGTCTGCAATACCACAGGCATCAACTGTAGATATCCCATCTTTCTGACATTTTTAGAAAAACATAAGAGTGTACCAATTCTTTGTCCAAAATAATTAAAACTTTCTGCAATGAGTGTAAAGTTCAAAGCAAGAAGTCCCAGCAATCTTGAGTTGTCACTGAAGACAGTGATCTCCTGTTGTTCCCAAACAGCTGGATGAATATGGGATGATCTGGAACGTAAGTCCATGTTTCATTCATCATTGGAGCTAGGAGCATCATCAGCATTAATCCGAGAGTCTTCCATTTTTGCTTGATCCATATGTCACACCAGCCGCTCAGGTATCCACCGTGCATTATCTTCATCCTGTGAGAAAACACAAACATGCCCTCTTCCCCATATTAGTACAGGGTCAGGACCTTTCCAAATTCCTGTGCAAAGACCTTTACATTTTACTAGAGCAAAATTGTTTTTGGAGGATGGATGCCAATATCTATCTGTTGCTGTGCGACCAGTTTTGTCAGCATTTAAGAAATTAAGAACAAAAAGAGCATGATTTAAAGAGTTCTTTGGTGAACAGGGATATAACTCCCCCTTTTTATTTATTTTCAAAAGTGTTGTTTTCAAAGAATTGTGGGCACGTTCTACAATGCCCTGTCCTTGAGGATTATAGGGTATACCTGTAATACGTTGAATATTATATGTATTGCAAAATTGTTTAAAAGCCATACTAGTATATCCTGAACCATTATCAGTTTTAATGCAGGTAGGAAGTCCTGAGAAAGAAAAACATTTCAAACAATGAGAAATCACATGCTTAGCAGCCTCCCCAGGTTGGGCTGTAGCCATAATAAAACCTGAAAAAGTATCAATAGACACATGAACATACTTTTGCTTACCAAAGGCAGAAACGTGCATAGCATCCATTTGCCATAGACTATTGGGGACCAATCCCAATTTAGGTGGATTTACACCTAAATGAGGAACAGGCAAATACTCTGGACATATAGGACACTGTTTAACAATTTGTCGTGCTGCTTCTCTGGTAATTTGAAACTGTTTACGCAGACTGGCACTATTTTGATGATGTAAAGAATGTGATCACTGAGCTTATTCTAACTGAGAGGGGCAGACTAACTTTGTAGCATCATCAGCAATTTGATTACCTTCTGCCAAAGGACCAGGTAGGGCAGAATGTGTTCTTATGTGCCAAATAAAACAAGAATGCTGGCGTAATAAGATCTGAGTTTGAATCTGAAGAAATAAATTACCTATCAATTTATTATGCATATCAATATATGGTACTATTTCCAATACTTGAAGGGCATTAACTATATATAAACTATCAGTATATAAATTAAAAGGTGTATCAGATAGATGTTGAAAAACAGCCGCTACTGCATGCAATTCGCCAATTTGAGCAGACCTAAAAGATGTCTGAATTATAGTACTATGTTTATTAATTACATAAGATGCTAGATTAAATCGTAATTATTGAACAGTCTCCCTAAGTTGCCCTTCTCCTGCTAACATATCAAAATTTATGGGTATTCCCTGAGCTACGTTCAAATCTGCTGTGGATTGGCATTGTTCTGCAAATTCAGACTTCCATAATAAAAAATCAACCCCTGATAAACAGGCTCTGGCTATCTGCTTCCAATCAGAAGGACACAAAGCCTCCATGGAGAGAGATTCTAACATGGCTTGAGTAAAAGGTGTCGTTGGCCCATATTGAGCACAAGCCATTTTTAATTCTTTTAATTTTTTAAAAGAAAAGGGTCAGTGTCCTCCAATAACACCTCCTTGACCATCAGGGTCTTCAGCAAACCAGGAAAACTCTAAACCCTCTAGTATCTTCTCCATTTTTTGCAGCCCGATTTATAGCCACTTGAAGCGGGGATATTAAAGAAAAAGGTCTGGGTTTTTTAATAATTTGTTTAGCAAGTGCTACATTAAAAAGTGAAGGCAACGCACCTTTCTGTTTTATCTTAGTTATCCTAACACCAAGTATAACTCTTAACATATATACAACAAACAAAAAACTAATTTTTTGACCCACTGTATATTACAACTTCCACATTACTCACCGCCACCATGTGTCTTCGAGCGCACTCTCTTTCTGTTCAGCGGTGTCCTTCACTGGGTCCTCAGTTTCAGAATGTCCCCTTACGAGCCACCACCTGCTGGAGCCAGCCAGCAAAAGTACGGTTCTGAAGAGAGGAGTGAGGATGAAACAATATAACTCTTAAGAATTAAATTCCAAATATTGGCCGGGCGTGGTGGCGCACGCTTGTAATCCCCGCCCTTGGGAGGCGGAGACAGGAGGATCGCGCAGGTTCGAAGCCAGCCGTGCTGGCGTAATAGACCCTGTTTCAAAAATATAAAATAGGTCTGGGAGTGTAGCCCGGAGGAAGGAGGGCTTCCAGGAACCCCAGTACCACCAAAAAAAATAAAAATAAAAAAAATAAATAAATAAATTCCAAATATTATTTATTCCTAACATGGAAGGATCGCCAGTACACTCCCGGGTCGATATCTCTACTGGCCAATACTGGCTCTTGTCGTATTTATAGTTTTTAGCTTTAGGTTACCCCGACCAGAAGAAGTCCAAAGTCCGGGCAGGTCAAACAATACCCTGGTGCAACACAAACAACACAAACCTAGTCTTAGCTCAGACAGAACAATAGCATCATTAGCATTAATTACTTTGAAACCTCCATGACCCCAAACCTTGTGGACTCTGGGTGGAAGGACAGTCAGAAGTATGCTTTTAGTAAAGATAAGGGGAAGACCTTAATGGCTCCCCACAGTGGTGATGGTCATCCAACAAAGCGAATATACTTAATGAAACTGAGCCATTTGCTTAAAAGTGATAACATGAGCACCTTACCAAAATTAAAAATAAAAAAGTGAAGAACTCAAATTGCCTCTATGATTGCCTGGAAAGAGATAGTGGTGGTACATCATTAATTAATAACAGGAGTCCAAAATGGAAGGGTAGCTATCTTTGTGAAAACCTGCAAAGTCCTGTCAAAAATATGCAAATTGACTTTGCTAGGTCAATTGACCTGAATGAATAGGGAATGTGAAACTAGACCTTTGAAGAGAAGAAAAGCAGCCCAGGAAGAATGGTCTATAAATAAATGAGAGGAGAAAGAAGGAATTCTCCAGTAGAGGTGCAAGCCCAATTAAGCATTATTACTGTATAGTAGAGTAAATAACTTTGCCATTCAATGACTTTCTTCAGTACATTGTGTGGCACAGAAACAAAAGCAGAGAAAACTTGCTGGGTTGTACATGGCAAAGCCAGGATATGAAGGTGGTGGTGGGCAGAATTTGGGAGTGGAAGTTAACGTCATCCACTGTTTGTTGAGTGAGAAACTTTGACCCAGCATCTCATGCTTGACATGAATATTAAAGATGATAATGACTTACTGGGTAATAAAAAAAATATGAAGGCCATAATGTGAGCAGTAAAGTATATACAGGTCCAATTAAAGCAATGGTAGGAAATATATATATATATATATATATATATATATATATATATATATATGTGTGTGTGTGTGTGTGTGTGTGTGTGTGTGTGTGTATACACATATATATGTGTGTATGTATGTATATACATGAATATAAGATAGATGATAGATATGTTATTTTGAAAAGTCACATTTCCATTGAAGGAGTAAAGAAAGGTCTAACTGAACAAAAGGCTACATAAAAAGCATTGTAAGTGGTTGTAGGGCTGATGTGGGTATCCCATGGGTGGAATTCATAGATAGGATAAAGTAAAATGATATGGAGGAAGCAGGAGAGAAAAAGACAAATCAGAGAAACAGAAATGGACTATGTGAAAATTTGGAAGGCATCTTAGTCCATTTTGTGTTGCTATGACAAAATACATAATGCTGAGTAATAAAAGGAAAGTAATAAAGAAAAGAGGTTTGTGTGGTTCATGAGCCTGGTGGCTGCAATTTCCAAACAATATAGTGCCAGCATCTGGCAAGGCATCCTTAGCTGCATCACAATGTGATAGAGAAACAAAAAGGAAAAGAACCACGGCAGAAAAGGCCAAGCACCTAGGGTAGCCTCGCTTTAGAACAACCCACTTCCTCAAGAACTAGCCCAATCCTGGGAGAACTACATGAATCCATTCCAAGGGTAGTACACCTATTACCTAGTCACCTTCCACTTGGTCCTGCCTCTTAAAGATCCACCAGCATTGTATCCAGGCTAAGGTCTCAGCACATGAACCAAGCCAGAACACGAAGTATAAGAGGAGTTGTTTTGTAGTATTTTAATTTGAAAGGAAGTAGATTATCTTAAGGGTAGAGTTGGCAGAGACACCCATGAATCTCACCTAAGGTGTTTTCTGACCATAATGAGCTCCTTGGTCATGTACTTTGTACTTCAAAGAAAGATCAAGCATTTTCCTTGTCTGTGTTGTCCTTAAATACACCTCAAATTAGAAGCAAGGTGTGTGCTTACCAGAAACATGGGTTACATCAAACTCTAGTCCATGAATATTTTATAGGCAGAGGAGAATTAAAAGATCAGATTAAATTCAGAGCAATAACTGAAACCCTGCTCAGAATTAATGTGCCTCATTACTTGAGTGAAGTTTTCAAGAGTAAATACTGCTCATTTCACAGTCTGAGCACTGAAATGCTGGCATGTCTTTAGTTCACTCAAGTAAACCACTCCTATTATAATATAATATTTCATGATTGTGACAAAATATTCTAGGATGGAAACTATGTTTGGCCATTTATGCAAACTTTCACTTTGTGCAAATTAATACAATTCATGGTCTGATGTGCCTCAGAGCTTAAATATTTAGATAATGTTTAATAGCAACTTCCCCAATGAATAAAACTGGGGGGAAAAAAGCAAGATTTAAATATAGTAAGCCGGCGTGGTGGCACACGCTTGTAATCCCCGCGCTTGGGAGGCAGAGACAGGAGGATCACGCAGGTTTGTAGTTAGCCTCGCTGGCTTAAGAGACCCTGTTTCCAAATAAATAAAAAATATAAAATAGGTCTGGGAGTGTAGACCGGAGGCAGAAGGGCTTCCAGGAACCCAGTACCACCAAAAAAAATTATATATATAGTAGCCTACAATATTAGGTTTTCTTAAACTTAAATTCACTCAATGCTTAGAATAAATACTCCAATTAATTTTAGAATTTTGCACTCTGTTCCTCTCTGGTGTTTTTATTCTTGGGATATTTGTAATTTGAATTTATCTGTGTAAATAGCCATACATTGATTTTTACTTTTTGTGGTAGGCCATTTGCTGCTATTACTTCAGTAATCTCACCCACTCCTGAATACCTCCCTTTGTTCTCTTTCCATGGAAAGATGTAAGGTGTTTCTATATCTTTTGAATTTGGGCTTAGCTAGTTAATTGTCTCTGGCCAACATGATACTAGCAAGTGTAAAATGAGAAAAAATTTTAAAATAATTTGTACACTGGACCTTGCTCTCTTTGACCTTCTGTTGAAATGTAAATGGACCTAAACTAATCTACTGGGTATATGATTTGGTGTAAAGCAGAGCATCCCAGCTGGCCAGCCTGGTAACTACTTCACTTGGGGCCATCTTACACCACAATTCAATCCCAACTAAGCCATTAGTGGATACAACCAAGTGAATGACTCAGGAAAGACCTTCAGAAGAACTTCCCAGCTGAGCTCAGCCTAAATTGCTAACACAGAATCATAAATTAATGCTTTTTAGTGTACTTTTTATGATTTATTAAATAGTAATAAGGAACTGATATTAACATACTATTCTCCTTTAAACTATGTAGCATTCATCCATTTAAAGAGAGGGGAGGCAAAAACTGATTGATGATAAAAGGATGAAATAAAAAAATTATCATATTAAGTCTTAGTTTCATCTGATCACAGTTTATGCCACCGCTGGCCCTGTCTAACAAATTCATAGTCTTCTAAATTAGCTGAACATTGAAATAGATTACTTCCAATGGTTTTGTTCAAGCTATTTCACTTTGCTGGTAATATGCATTTGTTACTGTAGAATACCAGAACCCAACATTGGTGTTGGGTTGACAACCTTGCAGTGTGATTGAATTGATCAAAAGGCAGATTCCCCACTGTCACTGATATTATCTGTCTCTTGCATGAGAAGAGGACTGTGGGAGAAGTCCCAGCCATGAGTTAGACTGAGGTTATGAGATGGTCACTTAGCCTGTGCCACAAAAGGAGTCCAAGATTAATGACTTGTCAGGATCTGTGCAAATGGGTTTTAACTAGGGATAGGCATTCTAATCACAAGTAGACTCTTTTTTTTTTTTTTTTTTTTTTTTTTTTTGGTGGTACTGGGGTTCCTGGAAGCCTTTCTACCTCTAGCTACACTCCCACAGGCTACACTCCCAGACCTATTTTTATACTTTTTTATGTGGAAATAGGGTCTCTTAAACCAGCGAGGCTGGCTTCGAACCTGCGCAATCCTCTTGTCTCGGCCTTCCAAGCGCGGGGATTACAAGCATGTGCCACCACGCCCGGCAACAAGTAGACTCTTTTATACTACCAACTTTGTCCCTATATACTGGAAGTATTGAAACATTCAGTCTGAGATGGGGTGCTAGCTTCTGGTTTTTTTTTTTTTTTTCTGTTTTAACCTCACAGGTAATATTCATGCGCCCTGCTAAATAAGAATAACCAGTAAACGCAAAGTAAGACATTAACAAAATGATGTGATTTGAAGTGTAGCAAGAGAATTTTCACAGAATTAATAGCACTCCTGAAGTTATATTAGTCTCTTCTTTAGCTGAAAATATATTATTCATGGCAAGACAGCTATAGCATAAAGTAAAGTAAAGACCTAGAGCCTGGCATAGTGACACATGCTTGTAACCCCAGCTTTCCAGAGGCTGAGACAAGAGAATCGCGGTTCACGGACAGCCTCAGCTACTTAGTGAGGCCCTCCACAACTCAGTGAGACCCTGTTTCAAACTAAAGAATAAAAAAATAGGGCTGGGGTGTAGCTCAGAGGTGGAATGCCCCTGGGTTCACCCCTAGTACTGCAAAAAAGAAGAAGGAAGAAAGGAAGGAAGGAAGGAAGGAAGGAAGGGCAGGCTTAGAAACAAAAGACTTACTTAATGTTGGTGAAGTCACTTAACTTTTCCGTCTCTTCCTCTGAAAAATATGAAAAAAAAAAAAAAAAAAAAAATATATATATATATATATATATATATATATATATATATACTTGCCCAGTTACTGATGTGCAGGGGACTGTATTCTGAAAACTTCAAAATGCCATCTTAAAATAAATAAATGCCTGTTCTAGGAGGAAATAAAAAGTCATTAGCTGCTCAAAACAAATTGAATTACTTGAATTGCTAGCCAATTACCTAAAAAAAAATGCTGAGGAAACAATAGAAGACACAGACAACTTTGAATTGGGAAGGAAGAAACCTCAATGTGCGGTCCTGTCTATGAAAGGAAAGCCAGGTGTTTCCGCCCAACAGGGGACATCCTCCAATGGAATGAGGACAGCAAAAGTTAATGGAACCGAATGAGGTGTCTCAAACAGGACACTAATTGCAAGCATTACCTACTCCTCGTGTAACCTTGGAAAACCTCAACAATTGGCCCCAAACAAAAATGGTTTAGAATTCCCAATAAGCTCGTTTTATTCTTAAATTATGGACAAGATGCAGAAAGAAAGAGTAAAATAAGATGTACCTTTGAATAATGCACTTAAGTAGGCATTTGGTTTTTGTAAGTAGCTCTTCTCTCTCATTTTCCATTTGAAAGTCTGATTATTCCTATTATTTCATATGTGGAAGCATAGACCTATAATTGCAGAGTCAGAGGAGGAATTTTGCAGATACAGTAAAAATTAAACTGCTTGTGCATATTTAGCCTATATAAAGTGTTATTCATAATCTTTTTGGATGTTGTAGTGTTGAAAGTTTTTTTTTTTTTCTTTTGATGGCAATGAAATAGGTTCATTGGGGCCATAATGATTGAAATGGAAACTTGAAAAATGATAGGTTCATGCACCAAAGAGAAAGGTTAAATATTTAACAGCAGAAATAAAAAAAATTCTCATTTCAAGCTTTCAGAAATGATGTGTGAAAGTGAATCCTGTGTGCTTAGTTGTGATGGAAATAGGATGGAAATAGGGAAAATCTGATAATTCTTCCCTATTTTCAGACACACAAAGTCAAAAATAATATTCCATCCTTCTAAAGGCATGATGGCAATGCTGAACATTTTCTAAATAAATAAAAAGTATTTTCTAGTCTTATGAAGATTATTTTCTCTCCATACATTTTTTTAACTTATGAGCTACTGTAATTGAATTTTTACCCTTTCTCTCATTTTCTACATTGTACACATGACATATATTTTTATGATATTCATTTAAGGAACATAATTTATTTTTGGTGGTATTGGGGGTGGAATCCAGAGGCTTTCTACCTGCAGGGTATACTCCCAGCCCTATTTTATATTTTATTTGGAAACAGGGTCTCACTAAGTTGCTGAGGGCCTCACTAAGTAGCTGAGGCTGGCTTTGAACCTATGCAATCCTCCTGTCTCAGCCTCCCAAGCATGGGGATTACAAGTGTGTGCCACCATGCCCAGTGGAAAATAATTTTTTAAAAGGCATCTGGGCAAGTATATGACTGTAATCCCAGTACTTGGGAGGCTGAGACAGGAGTATTGTAGGTTCAATGCCAGCCTCAGCAATTTACTGAAGCTCTCAGAAACTTAGTGAGATGCTGTTTCAAAATAAAAAGTAAAATAGGGCTAAGGATGTAATTCATTGGTAGAACATACCTGGGTTCAATCCCCAGTGCCAAAAAAATAAATAAATAAAGGTACTTTGAGATTTCATTTGGCTGAGTGGATATTCTAATATTCTATAGTTATGCATTACATTACTCGTCTTTATTCTCTTCCTAGATGTTTGTAAATAACCTGGGATCGTTTAAGCAAGCATAATAAACATACAAGTCAACAGTTAATGATAATACAGTATGATAGATAATGAATATTATAAGAACAGAACAGCATTATCACACACTGAGGGCAGTCAGCAACTAGTTTAATGTGTCCAATGAAAGATGTACATATTCGTTTTCTATTGCTATATAGCAAATTGCCACGCATTTTACAGCTTAAAACAATGTCTATTTATTCCCTGACCCTTTCTGAAGGCATGCATCCAGTCTTGACTCAACTGAGTCCTCTGTGCAATGTGTTACAACGCTAAGATACAGATATTTGCTGGCTGCTCTCAGCTGGATCTCCAGTGAGCTTCCAAGCTCATGCAAGTGTAGGCAGAATTCCATTTCTTGCAGCAGTTTCTCAGATCCTAGAGGCTGCCTTACATATAACCCTCTCCCAGGCTATCCCACGGTATTTGAGCCGTCAGAATCTCCCCTTCCCTTCTGCTAAGAGAGTTTTATGTAATAATCTAACCACAGATGTAGCTGTCCTATCACCTCTGCCATATTTTATTGGCTGGAAATAAATCACAAATTCTGCCTGCAACTAAGAGGAGAGAATTATACAGGGTGTGACTCATTTGGGGGCTCACCTTAGGGTCTGTCTGCTGCAAGATGACACAGAAAAACTTATAAAGATGATGCTGGAGATAAATTTTTCAGCTTAGGGTTAATTTGAAGAGATAAGTTCTTCAGTGTAGAGTTAATGGAACAGCAGAGATGGAAATGGATAAAGAAAAGAAAGAATATAAACCACAGAGCAGAGGAAGGTTCACAGCACTTTCTGAATAGTAAATAGTCCATACCATGGAGTGAAAGTACTGCAAACCTCTTACTCTGTGTAAATTTCTACAAATTCCCATAAAAAGAAGCAGAGTTCCAGCTAAAACAGCTGTTTAAGTTCTCTTGGACTGCTATAACAAAATATTATACACTAAATTTCTTAGAAACAAAGAAAAAATTTCTTACAAATCCAGAGGCTGAAAAGTTCAAGACCAAAAGTTCAGTGCCTGGTGAGGGCCCATTTCCTGGCACATGGATGACCATCCTTTACTACCGCCTGACGTGGTGAAGGAGCAAGAGAGCTCTTTGGGGTCTCTTTTATAAAAGCACTAACACCTAACTGGGCATGGTGGCACACGCTTGTAATCCCAGCATTCAGGAAACAGAAACCGGAGGATCACAGTTCACAGACAGCCTTCACTACTTAGCAAGGCCCTCAACTCAGTGAGACCCTGTTTCAAAATAAAAAGACTAAAAAAAAAAAAAAAAATAGAGCTGCAGGTGTAGCTCAGAGGTACAATGCCCCTTTGTTCTATCCCCAGTATTGCAGAAAGAAAGATGAAAGAAAGAGAGAAAGAAAGAGAGAAAGAAAGAAAGAAAGAAAGAAAGAAAGAAAGAAAGAAAGAAAGAGGGAGGGAAGGAAAGAAAGAAAGAAAGAAAGAAAGAAAGAAAGAAAGAAAGAAAGAAAGACTAACTCTGTTCATGAGGGGTCTACCTACATGACCTAATCATATTTCAAAGTCCCTAGCTCCTAATACCACCCCTTAATGGTCAGGATTTAAAAATGGGAATTTGGGGAGAGTGAGACATAAGCGTTCCAGCCATTGCAGCAGGTGACATCTTCGCGTGATGTGACAAGCACTGCTCTGTGAGGGTCATGGCTTCCACCCCTACTCCCTCTTCTGCCAGCACTCTTGTCCAGGGAATAGGCTGCACTGTTGTATACAGTGGCCTTGGGGGAGGGATGTAGAGGAATTGTGCAGGAGACAGTGTGGTGCGAGGTCTCTCCGTTGTAATCTGCCTGGCTACAACTGTGATGCATCTCTTTCCACGACAATGTATGTGGTGGCGATGGTCCACCCTGACCTGGGCTGACCTGGACACTTCATAACTGGTGGATTTGAGTAGGGAGGGAGAAAACAGTGGAGTTGCAGAAAATGAACACAAAAATAGAAAAGTAAAATGAAAACTATAGAAGATGATAGTGAAGTTGTCAGGAAGAAATACCGACAGAAAGAAGACATTAAGTTAAAAGACAATGGAATTTTAGCAAAGAAAGTTTTAGAACGATCCAATCTAAAGAGGATGAAGAAAGCGAATCTATACGTCAGTACAGTGAAATATTCATTTGACCTAGATTTCTAAAGGCTTAGGGAGGAAAACAATGAACACTAGAAAAATATTTATCTGAATATTATTTTGCATTTTTTATAAAGTGAAAATTTTTTCCAGGACTTTATAGGTCTAAACACTATAGATTTATTTCAAAGTCAAGTTAGTAATAATATATTTTAATATATTTTGTTTAATATTCACTAAATAAAAGTGATTTTAGATCTAACACTATACATTGTCTTAAGCACGACATATTTTATTTTCCCAAAATAATAATGATAATTACTTATTAAGTACCTACCATAAGATAGGCATTAAGCTTTGTAAATATTGCCTTCATTAATTCTTACAGCCCTGAAAGTAATTATTAATATGCATATTTTATATCTAAGGAAATTGAGATGCCAGGAAATGAGGTCAAATTCAAGGGGGTTTCATTCCCATTGTATTGCTATGAATCATGTCTCCTGGGAGTTGCACAACATAGTTATACAAACTGTTCTGCCCATGTTCACCTATCTACCAAGAAGAGGAGCCTCAGGTTCTCTGGTTTCAGAGCCTTCGCACTCTTTATATATACTAAAAAAAAAAAAAATTGCCATTACCTAAAATTCTGGAATATTATACATTTTTTATCTGAGCTGCAGTGTAAAAAGCTATATAGTGATTAAGTATCTACAGAGTCTGTACTATATGCCAACCACAGTATTTGGTATCCCACATGTTATTTAATCTTCGCAGCTTTCTGATAACTACTATTATTGTACAAACAAGGAAACTGAGGTGTCTTTAGTTAATAAAACTGCCCCAGGACATGCAGTAATTGGTGGATTCAAAAATAAACCCAGGTGTCCCTCATTCTTTGTGCACAGCTAATATCAGCTAATATGAGGAACTCTGGGCGTAACTCACCACACACTGCTCAAGTTGACTTCCCTATACTATTTCATCTCAAATCATCCTCACATTTATCTCTTTCCTATTAAAAACTATCATGCTATTCTGCGATGATTTATCATCACACATGAGATTTTATAGTCACCTCCACACAAATCTGTGGTTGATTAATTAACTAAAATTGGAAGACATTTCGATGATGGAAAGTGCTAAGTATTCCTATGAATAATAATTAGCACTAGCGTGGTCCTCCAGCTAAATTATGTATGTCAGTATTGGGAATCAATCAGCAAAGGGAAAGTCAGATATTTGGTGACCAGAACCAGATAAAATGGATTAGTCAACGCAGCACAGATTGCTAGAGCAATTATTCGCAGCAAAAGCAAAAATAAAATTAAAACCTGATTGAACACCTAGTGTGCGTCGAGCCCCAGACAAGGTCCTGGAGACACAATACTGAGCAACACAGAAACAGTCTCTGTGCTGTATCCTACAGTCTACTAGTGCTCAGCAACATCAGGGGTCATAACAGCACACACTGGAGCACTGTGCTGAGGTGCTTTGAAATCACAGGCTGATTAGTGGAAAGCAAGTAGGTCGCCATGGTGACTGACTCAGGCCCTACCCTCCAGTCCCTAGTGGCAATGGGGCAATGCAGAGCTGAAGTTTGAGAAGAAACGAAGACAATGGCAGATGGGAAATCTTATCATAGTGATTCAGCTACTGAGTTGAGGCAGCAACCTGCCCAGAAGAAACAGGCAACATCCGGATACTAGAAGTAAACAAGGGCCTGACCATCAAGAGAGTCAACCTTCAGATCTAGGTTCCTTGAAGCCCGATTATGGTCCATGAGAAACAGAAGTGATCCCACAGTCTGAGGTACATGGGAACCTGTGTTCTCTAGTCCAGCAGCCCAAGCTAAAGGAGCTGGACAGATGTTGAAAAAGAAGTCAGAGCATCATCTCCCCTTCCCAAGCTCTTGTCTCTTGAAGGTGGCTCAGTGCATGTATGAAGCTATGTTGAGAGATCATGCTGTCAGCTCAGCTCCCAAACCAGAAGTTGTTGAAATATCTCATGTAGGGCTTTTTCCCATCCCTACCAAAAAGAAAATTTTCTCTAAGCATGAATTAGATTGTATCTTACAAGTTTTCTGGCCTAGTAATGACACTTATGGGCAATTGTTGCCTTATTTGCTAGAAGCTGAACTCCCAGTCTTCACTCTAGAGGGAGACCTCATTTTAAAAAGTGAAGCAGTCTTCACAAAGGTATGCCCTGCCTTAGATTGCAGGAGGCATCTGTGACCTCCTCAGTTTTCTGATTATCATTTTTATCTGAGAGTCAACTTTTTCAAAGGTCCAAATTCAGTTCCTTCTAAGTCTATGATTAATCCCCTTGGATACTGCTGAGGAAAATGGCCTTTCCTTGCTTTTTCCTTATTGTCAGTTTCTCAGGACATAATCAGGGAGTCATTTTCCTTCACTGATGTTATGTATGTGTGCCTTCAGGTGATGATCCCCTGTGCTGAAAAGCATAAATTCCATGTATTCGATCAAACAAATTAGAACAGCTCTCCTTTGCAGAGAGAGGCAGTATTTTTTCTTAAGGATAAGATTTTAAAACAGTGTACTGTGTTGCTAGGTTGCAATGCTCAATAGATTCTGCATATTAAGTGAAATTTAAACATGAGAATTTTTCAATTTATAATGTGCTTATACAGATATAACTCCATCATAAGTTAAAAATCAAAAGTAAAATTAGTCAAGAAGCATCTAATTATATGGAGAAATATCATTAAATGTGATAGGCCTACTATGTACTGGGTCCTTTAAAAATATTACTTCTAGTCCTGCATGTAACGCACGTATTCTGCATCTTAACTTGTGGAAACCAAGAATCAAAGAAGTTAAAAAACTTGACTAAGATTCCAGGACAAGAAGCAACAGCCAAGATTTACACACCTCTTCTAAGTGATCCCAATGATCTTATTTTTGCCATAGAACCATTCTGTCCTGTCAGTCTATGAGACCCAGCAAAAGGGAGCCCACCTCGCTAGCAATTGTTATGACCATTAAAATGTCATAAAAAAAGATTAAGAATACCAAGACAAACCTAAAGTTGAAGAGAGAATAAAGATAAAATCTCAGACTAATCTATATCTATATATAGATATATTAATAAGAATTTATTTTCTTTAAACATAAACCATAAACTACATCAGGATAGTATTTGAACATGCATGGGGTAATCATCACTAAAATGGCCACTGAGACTCTGAAAAGGGATAAATGTTGTGGACACCTTTAGAGACATAGGCCAGCCAAGGTCTTCCTACTGTATGAGCAGACATATGTAAATCACTCAGAATGGTGTGCAGCTTAGAGTAAATGATACATAAATATGTGTTGTTGGTTTATTCTCTATTATAGCCTTCAATCATGGAAACCTCACCAACACCAGTTAGTCAGATCTTCCCTTCCAGGAATTTATTTGATGATTCTACATTGTCTCTATTAATATAGAGATGAGTACACCAGGGGTCTAGGAAGGCCATTTTCTACTATGTACATAAGTCACCCAAACTGCAGAGAAAAAGAAAAGTGGAGAAAGAGAGAGAAGGAGGGAGAGGGAGAACACCCATTTCTGGCCATGGGAGCACAGAAATACTATGTGGACCTAAAAACAGGGAGTCAGAGAGTAAGATCAAAGTGGGTCAGAATGACTCCACCTCTGAGTCCAGCTCCCTGCAAGGACGGACTTCACTTCCCTCATTAGATCGCTGCACCTTTTCAACATATTTCCAATTTTGCTTAATTGAGTGTTTTTAATGACAAATAACTGCTGATTAATATAGAAATATATTCCAGAATAAAAAATACTAAAAAAGTACGAGAAATTCAAAGACCCATTGTTTTAATTCATTTACTTCAGAACCCACAAGGGAAACTTTAAATTGAAGTTGTTCTTAGAGTACTCCAGATGGGAATGATTCTTCTTTGAGAGCCTCCAAGAGCACTTGAATAGTCTGGGACTTAGACTTGTGCAGTTCCTGAAAGAGAGGCTGTCTGGAACACTTTTCTGTGAGTAGTGCTACTGTAATGCACAAAACTGTATCTTCCTGGACTGAAAGACTTAAAGAGCTTCTTTAATAACTAAGAAATGGCTTGAAACACTGCACGTTCTTCCTCATATGCAGAAGCTAGGAGAAACTGGGACAAAGGAGGAACTCCAGGTAAAGGAGGAGAAACCTAAGTGGAGTGAATGAGGGAAACAGAAGGGAGAAGGGAGACTTGAAGAGGAAAACACCTCAATGGACATGGCATACATGCACAAACTTATCAAAGCTAATCAATATGTTTAGCATGGAAATGTGGGGAGGGAGAGGACGTGGAGTGGGATCTGGGGGAGGGCTCAAAAAACTACTGTGCGCATGTATGCCTCTATCATTCTGAACTTCGTCAAAATGTATGATTGCAATGTGCCAATAAAAAATAAAAAAAACTACAAAACCTGAATAGTATTGATGTAATCGCAAGAACTTTTAAGACAAATTTTAGAGACCTCGGATCTTCTCAGAAACAAATGTGAACTGAAAGAGAGATAAAATATGTTCCACTTCTTCCAGACACTCTAATATTTATTGGTGTTAATACTGATAAAGCAAATAGAATTGTGAGCCCACCTCTAAGTACTCCCATAGGGCCCCTCTGTTTCCTTGGACTTTATTTGCCTCACAAGTCATCCTTTTCTTATGTGGAGCTCTTCTCAGGAAATATGTGTGAATCAAAATTGGATTAAAAGCTATATTATTCTTAGTTTTATGTTAAAAGCAGTTGCATAACTCACAAATCCTGTTAGTCTAGTGTAGATGAATCTCCTGCCTCTTTTGAGGATTGCTTCTAATGAGTGTTTTGGAATATGAAATTTGAATACACATGTTTGTGCCATAGCTATAAAATGTGGAGATTTATTGATGTCATCTATAATAAAAATTAGTCCCTATTAGGTACAGATATACACACTCCATCTGACTTACACACAAGCTGAGCCCCCCCCCCCCAGCCAGGTACAGAAGTTCTTTCTACCTCACTCTCAGGGAAGATTTTCTTCCCCCTCACCTTTCCTTTTCCACATGAACCTATTCCACATTCCCACCACCATACCCTTGGCACCTCTCCATGGTTGTCCTGCTGACACCTTCATTCCCAATCCTGATGATCCCCTTCCCAGACCTTCATTCTAACACAATGATTTCAGGCCTGTTGGAGACCCGATTTCACAGTGTGCAAAATAAACTAGTGGCCCAATGAAGTCTCCACTCCTCTGTTTCCTTGGACTTTATTTATAGTCTCACAAGTCATCATTTTCTTATGTGGAACTCTTCTCAGGAAATATGTGTGAATCAAAATTGGATTAAAAGCTATATTTTTCTTAGTTGTGTAACTCACAAATCCTGTTAGTCTAGTGTAGCTGTATTCAGGACTGTTCTGTAGTAATGCTTCTGTATTCAGGAAAGGAGAGGGAAGAGGAAAGTTACTGATGTCCCAAGTTAGAATTCTGAATGTATTTTCCAATGGAAACAATAACATAAAGGACAATTAGATCTTTATTGTGATATAAATTATTCTTTGGTTTCTTTTGTTCATTTATTTTATTATTTAATCTACAAAATATTCTTGATTGTCTACTACATTCCAGGCACAATTCAAGAATCTAAGAATATAATCATAAGCAAAGAAATAAAAATGAAGATTTTTTTCTACTGCTTCTCATTATTTTGTCTAAGATCAAGTGTAGTAGCTATTCTTGTCAATGTAAAGTAATGGATTTTTATGGGTCTTAATACATAATCAAGCATTGGTTTGATTCTAATCAAGTCATGCAACATTGATCCTATAGAAAATTGTATACTGAATTCTTGATAACCAGCCTATAGCATGCAACAATCCCATCAACCAGCTATAAAACTACCAGATATTTATATCTCTGTATTTGTGTGTGCATAAATACTAATTCCTCAGTCAAAAACAGTCCAGCCAGGCATGGTGGTGCATGCCTGTAGTCCAGTACTTGGAAGGCAGAGGCAGGAAGATCACAGGTTTGAGGCCAGTCCTAGCAACTTAACAAGATCCTCAACAATTTAGTGAGACCCTGTTTCAAAATAAAAAATAAAAAAGACTGGGGGTATAGCTAGAGGTAGAATTTCCTGAGTTCAATGTATAGTACCAAAAAACCTGTACATTTGTCCATCCACTAACACATAGATAACATTCATCCTTAAAATCCATAGACTGTTTCACGCATTCAAACCTCAAGTCAATGGTCATGACTTCTTTTTATTGATTCTCCAAGATACCACATCAAATTTCTAACATATATTTTTAAGTCAAAATAAATTACCCAATTTTAGCACTATGGAAGGTTCTCATATAAATAAAACATAGTTATTGAGAACACGAGCTTTGAAATCAGAGAGGCCTCTATTCAAATCTTAGTGGTTTTGTTATTTTGCAACAAGTTATTAGACTCTCCTAGCCGTAGGATTCCATACCTGTAAAGTGGGGACGGTTGTATCTATCTTCTAAAGTTGGCATGATTAAATCAAATTATGTAAAGTATGTGTTAAACACTAGTACAAGTTAAGCACTCAGAAATTATAGCTATTGGCCAGGTGTGGTGGCGCACACTTGTAATCCCCGCGCTTGGAAGGCGCGGACAGGAAACAGGAGGACCACACAGTTTTGAAGCCAGCCTCACTGGCTTAATAGACTCTGTTTCCAAATAAAAATATAAAAATAGGTCTGGGAGTATATCCTGGAGGAAGAGGGATTTCCAGTAACCCCAGTACCACCAAAAAAAGAAATTATAGATATTAATATGCAATATAGTTCATTTCTTTGATTAGTCAAATATCAAAAAGAATTAACTAATGTGGACACTATTGAGGAAAAATAGGCCTCTGCATCCACTTCAGATAAAATGATAGTAGAAGGTGAAAGTAGGTAAGTCTTGCTAATTGTGTGGTCAAATTCATTTTTATCTCTGATTTTCATAATGATATCATGTTCCAAAATATGTATTCAAATATTCCTCTTAACCTGACTTAAGAAGTGAATAAAGTATTCCATGAATATAAATACAACTAGGCTTGGGAGGTCATATGGACATTCCAACCAAACTCCAAAACAAAGCAGTTGAAGGTGATATCATTTTTAATTAAATCTCTAAATCCATATGACCAAACCTAGGGGGCAGATGTGGATCAAAATGATAGATGAATTGTCAGATAACCACTCCTCACAAATAATGTCCTTTCAGGACCTGGAAATGACATTGATTGAGAAATGACAGGCTGTTTCTCACAAAGGCTGTTAGCTAAGACGTATCTTTAACATGCCTTTCTATCACCTTGCTCCCCAGGGTAGCATTTTAATATACAATGCTATTGTGGGATCGAGATTTGTTCTAAAGGAGAAATACATTTGCCCACAGCTCTTCCTGAAAAGCTTCTCTGTGAGGAAGCAGACCCATACGTCTTTGTCCCTGGAATCCATTTTCCAGTTAGTTTCCCCAGCATCTGACAGATGAGGAAAAGTTCTTCCAATCACTCAAATACCAAGCAAGAAGGAATGAAAATTGAAGTTTAATTAACCTTCTAGTGGAAAACTGAAGTTACTCTTCCCCCATAATAAAAGTTCTTCTGAACTCTGATAAGTAGGATAGGAGGAGTCAATTAAAATTAAAGCCTCCAGCAGAAAGCAAGTACATCTGACCTCAAGGTCAAAAAGTGTTCCATCTCATCTGTCAATCCTAGAAGTGACAATTCACCACAGGCAGCAAACCCCTACTTAAGTAGTTAAACTCTCAGGTACTAAAGATAGAAAGAATTTAAAGTTTTTATAATTTCACAACATAGAGTTCCTTCTTCACTAAAACCCCAACAATAGATTAGCATTGTTCTCTGTCTTCCATATGTGTGATTTGCTCTTTCCACATTTATGTGTGGTTCTAAGTCTACTCAGTTTGACTTACTAGTCTTTTAAATCTATGTTTAAAATAAGAATTAGAACAAACAACAGTAATCATAATCAAGAAATAGACAAATTAAATGTAATTGTTTTGTTTTGTCTTCTTAGTTTCTTTACATTTTTTTTAAGACTCCATGTCCACATATAGATCTTTGCAGATGCTGGGCAGAGGTTAATAATAACCTTTATATTAAAAATATATTGAAATAATTTCTTTGTGAATCTGTCCCATTAAATTATACTTCTAGGCCAGGTGTGGTGGTTCACACTTGTAATCCCAGCATTTGGGAAGCTGAGACAGGAGAATCACAGTTCAAGGACAACCTTGGCTACTACTTAGTGAGGTCCTTTATAACTCAGTGAGACCCAGTTTCAAAATAAAGAAAAAAAATAGGGCTGGGGGGTAGCTCGAGTAGAATTCCCCAGGCTCCATTCCCAGTAATGAAAAAAAAAAACTATGCTTCTAATTGGAGTCTATGTCTTATATATTTTTGAAGTATTGTGTATGATAGTGTATTTTTGAAATATATATTATATATATTACATATATATATTTTGAAGTATATATATTTTGAAATAGTATATATATTTTGAAGTATTGTGTATGAAATATATATATTTTGAAGTATTATATATATTTTGAAGTATTGTGTATGATAGTGTATTTTTGAAGTACTGTGTATGATACCTACCCCGGGGAGCTGTGACTAGGGTGTGGTATTTCTGCAACAGCTACTCCTTCACTGGGTTGGATTGCAAAATCTCAGACCCAGGGAGATTATCAAAGTTGCGCAAGTCCCTGGGGGTGCAGTGCTGGGATTTCTCCTTTAGGGGCCGCAATTTCACTTACAGTTGTTGAGTGCACTGATCTGGAGCTGTCGCAGGCATGGTGAACCACTGCTGCTGGCAATATGACGCCACTGCCACACCTTAGCCATGAGGCTGGCGTACTTCTTTTCTGGTTTTGAGCTCTGTTCTGAGTCCCTGGAGGGCGTAATGAGCTTGGCCACTGGGGGTTTTAGACGTTTTTGCGCTGAAAAAACTTCTGAATTACACCAGAATGATCTGCAGCTGCTCACTTCAGCTCTTTGTTTACCTTTCTTCTCTGGAGCCCAGTGCTGTGAAGCAAGATGGCGCCAGCATGGCGTCCGCCACTGCAATGTGGGCTGGTTTCTTTTCTGGTCTCTGGTTGTTCTTCTAGTCTTCTTTTTCTCTCTCCCTTGTATTTACAGTTTTTATTTCTCTGCTGATAATGTTTTCTGGCTATGAAAAGCACTGATTTTGTGGCAATAGAGATCGAGTGTTAGCAGGACTTGTAAACGCTGCTTTTCTTCGTCTCCATCTTCCCGGAAGTCGTCATGATAGTGTCTTTTTAAATTTTGCTTTTGGAGGAGAGCGAGCAGCGAGCCAGAGCGCAGTGCACCAGGAGCCCTGCCGCCACCTCCCTCCACAGCAGCACCACAGCCGGGCTACATGCCATCCTGCCTCCCTGGTCATGGCCCCAAGGCCACGGAGGAGCAAGCAAGCAAGCAAGCAAGCGAGGGCCTCGAGCAGAGGAGCGAGGACCGGGAGGAGGTGGCTGGAGTGAGAGCGCTGTGCGTGGTGTGAGGGCAAGCCGCTGTTCTCGCCCCTTCTCTCCCCTCCCCTCCCCGCTCCCAAGTGAGCAGCACCATGTCAGCGCTGGTGGCCAAAGTCAGTAAAAAGGAACTCCAACCATGACGGAGCCGACGAGACCTCAGAAAAAGAACAACAGGAAGCAATTGAACATATCGATGAAGTACAAAATGAAATAGACAGACTTAATGAACAAGCCAGTGAGGAGATATTGAAGTAGAACAGAAATATAACAAACTCTGCCAACCATTTTTTCAGAATTGATCCCCCAAATCCAAAATTTCGGCAGCAGGGGGGGCACCAAATATAGCTTAAATGTATACCATTTATGTTCAGTAAAAAATCTGTTAAAAAAAATCCCAAATTTCTGGGTAACAACATTTGTCAACCATCCACAAGTGTCTGCACTGCTTGGGGAGGAAGATGAAGAGGCATTGCATTATTTGACCAGAGTCAAAGTGACAGAATTTGAAGATATAAAATCAAGTTACAGAATAGATTTTAATTTTGATGAAAATCCTTATTTCGAAAATAAAGTTCTCTCCAAAGAATTTCATCTGAATGAGAGTGGTGATCCCTCTTCAAAGTCCACTGAAATTAAATGGAAATCTGGAAAGGATTTGACGAAACGTTCAAGTCAAATGCAGAACAAAGCCAGCAGAAAGAGGCAGCATGAGGAGCCAGAGAGCTTCTTTACCTGGTTTACTGACCATTCTGACGCAGGCGCAGATGAGTTAGGGGAGGTCATCAAAGACGGTATCTGGCCAAATCCATTGCAGTACTACTTGGTTCCTGATATGGATGATGAAGAAGGGGAAGGAGAAGAAGATGATGATGATGAAGAAGAAGGATTAGAAGATATTGATGAAAAAGGGGATGAGGATGAAGGTGAAGAAGATGAAGATGATGATGAAGGGGAGGAAGGAGAGGAGGAGGTGGAAGAAGATGATTAATTGAACACTGATGGATTCCAACCTTTTTGTTTGTTTCTTTTTTTTCTTCTTTTTTTTTTCCAGTCCCTGGGAGCAAGTTGAAGTCTCTTTTTTTCCCCTTCCCCACCCCTTTGTGATCAGTCACCCTGTTCTTGAGATCACTTTTCTCAATACTGTCATTCTCAACTTATTTTTGGGGGGAAATACCTTGAGCAGAATACAATGGGAAGAGAATCTCTACACCCTTCTGTTCTAAATTCATTTTTATACCTGTCTCAACAAAAACTGTATGGAATCAACACCACCGTGCTCTGTGGGAAAAAAGAAAAACCTGCTCCCTTGGCTCTGCTGGGAGCTGGAGGATGCGAGGCCCCTGTGTAGTAGGGCATAGAATCCTAGCTTTTTTCCTCCTTTCTCTGTATATTGGGCTCAGAGATTACAATTGTGTCTCTATGTAAATATGGACAGTTAGCATTTACCAACATGTATTTGTCTACTTTCTCTTGTTTAAAAAAAGAAAAAAAATTTTTTTAAATGAAGATATAGCCAGGCATGGTGGCTCATGCTTGTAATCCCCGTACTTGGGAGGTGGAGACAGGAGGATCGCGCAGGTTCGAAGCCAGCCACGCGTGCTGGCTTAGGAGACCCTGTTTCCAAAGAAAAATGTAAAAATAGGTCTGGGAGTGTAGCCCGGAGGTAGAAGGGCTTCCAGGAACCCCAGTACCACCAATAAATAAATAAATAAATAAATAAATAAATAAATAAATAAATACAGGGATATAGAAGGTCAGCAAACGGGGAGTTTGAGATGTTTGGGTGGGTTATGTGAACATTTTGACAACATGGCTTCTCCTTTGGCATGTTTAATTGTGATGTTTAACAGACATCCTTACAGTTTAAAATGACACTTTTAAAATAAAATTCTCTCATAATGACTTGAGCCCTGCCACTCGATGGGAGAATCAGCAGACTCTGAAGGATTTTATTGGAATTGACATTCTCTATTGTAATTTTGTTGTTTATTTTAAATTTTTTTTGTTTTCACTGGAAAGGAAAGATGATGCTCAGTTTTAAACGTTAAAAGTGTGCATGTTACTTTGTTACAATAAAACTAAATGTGTACACAAAGGATTTGATGCTTTTCTCTCAGAATAGATATACTTATGACCTTCGAGTTTGACTTGTTATAATAACATCATCGTCAAACTTTGTCATCCTAACTTCGTATTTTTTGATACGCACTTTGCAGGATGACCTCAGGGCTATGTGGATTGAGTAAAGGGATTGAATGTCTCCATAGCTGGGAAACATGGCTACAAATTAACTGTTGGTTTCTGAAAATACTCATATCATTTGGAATACCAGAAACTCAAAACTGAATTGTGAGTTGTAGCCTTAATTTTTATCTCAAATTGGCAATTTTTAAAATAGGCCTTTATTTTACCTAGATATAATAAATTATGCCTGCCACCACCACCAAGCAGACCTGGTGCTGTAATGCCAAGTTGTACATGGGACAATTGCTGGCATGTCTTCATTGACACTCTAATGTGGCCAAGAAGATGGGCTCTCAGAGCAAGAAGTTTGTGCTGGTGGCCAGGAGTACATTTTGTCTCAAGTCCCAAGTATCTAGCACAAAGCTCTCAAATGCCACTGTGTGAGTCTGGGTGGGATGATGGACTGCTCTCTGCTCAATGCCATTGTGCAGAGAATAACATTTTGGGAAACTACCTAATGCATAAGCTTTTTAATGCTATAAAATATAGCTGAAATTAAATGCCACTTTTTCACAGGTGAATTAATGGGCAGCCTGATCAAATCCAAAGCTTTTTGATGTATAAAACTTTATATATGGAACTATTCCATCAATAGGCAAAGTATAACCAAAACCTGTCTAGGTGGATAGTATGTAATTTCTGCACAGGTCTCTGTTTAGTAAATACATCACTGTATACCAATCAGGAATCTTACTCCAATAAAGAAACATAAAGATTAAAAAATAATAATAAAAATAATAAATTTGCTTTTGTTTTTCATCTAAAATGTTTGCATTTCAACAAGGCCCAGCATAAAATATCTATAGCTAAATTCAAGGATGAACTTTTGGTGAGAGAGAGAGAGAACTGAACCCAGAGGTACTCTACTTCTGATAAACATTCCCAGACCTTTTTATTTTAATTTTTAATTTTGAAACAAGGTCTTGCTGAGTTACCCCATGCTGGCCTCAAACCTGTGATAGTTAATATTATTTTAAATGAAGGTTATTTATGTCTGTCAAACATTAGAAACAACATCTAGTTCTGATACCAGAAATATTTTATGAATATTTGAACCTTAAAAATACATTCTTTTATATGAGAAAAATGGCACTGTAAATCAGTGAGAAAAATAGATATTTTTAAATGATGTTGGAACAAAAGAAAAAGATAAAACTGGATCTTCACCTCATGGTGGTAAATAAATCAGATATCTAAAATGCAAAAACAAAATAGAGTTAAAGATAAAATTCAATGGAAGACAAAGTGAAGATGAATATATTTATTTATTTGGAGTTGAAAAATATTCCTATTTCAAAAATTGAACTTAACATAGTGTTCTCCAGGTCTTTCCATCTTCTTATGAATGACGTGATTTTGTTCTTCTTTATTTCTGAGTAGAATTTCATTGTGTGTGTTTCCAATAATTTTGCAATCCATTCATTTGTTGATGGAGACTTAGGTTGGTTCCATATTTTGGCTATTGCAAATTGTGCTGCTATGAACATGGGTATGCTTTGTCACTGTAGATCTCTGATTTCAACCCCTTTGGAAAGACACCCAGATAATGAAGGGTAAACCTCAGCAAAGCTAGAAGGGTAGGAGAGGAAAAAGGCTAAGGTTAATTAATGGAAAAGCTACATTCAAATATGTGTGTAAGTGTAAATGTAGCATGGTCAACCTAGACACTCATTGTTGGGAGGGGGAAGGGCAAGGTAGGGAAGGGCACCAAGTACTGTGTGAATGTATGCCATAGTCAATATGATCCATATTATAATGTGAAACTATAGTGTACCAATAAAAAAAATAATAATAAGTATCTATGGAAGGAGAAAAGGAAGGCAATAGAAGGTATTGGAATTAAAGCAAAGGTCCTAACATACTGAACAAAGTAAAGACATAATTGTATAACAAATTAATGACATGAACACAAATAAAAATCATTTCTCCACTTAGTATTTTGGCTTTTTATACTTAGCAGAATCTTAACATGGACAAATAAAATTTGAAAGAAATCTGAGCAGTCTAATCATTAGTAATAATATTGTTAATGCTTTTTTTTTTTTTTTTGGTGGTGGTGGTACTGGGGTTCCTGGAAGCCCTTCTACCTCTGGGCTACACTCCCAGACCTATTTTCACATTTTTATTTGGAAACAGGGCCTCCTAAACCAGCACGCGCTGCTGGCTTCGAACCTGCGCAATCCTCCTGTCTCTGCCTCCCAAGTGCGGGGATTACAAGCGTGCACCACTACTCCCGGCTTTTAATGCTGTTTTAAAATTATATATCTATACACATATGAGAATAACAAATATGCAATAAAATTTATTAAGTAGTAAATTTTTAAAATTAATATGACCAAATAAAATTTAATCCTTTACATATATTATTAAATTATGTGTATTTTTAATATTGAGTAAAACAAAAAGTAGTAAAATATTCTACATAAAAAAATCAATACAAATATAAACCAAAAAAGTCAAATTAATCATTTTTCCAAAGTCAGAATCACCCGTTACCAAGAACAAATAAAGACACAATAAGAAATTATAGATACTAAAAACAAACAAAGTGAAAACTTAGAAACATCATTTATACATATCATAGACAAAGGAATAATATTTCTATGAATAGTGAATACAGAGTATCAGATGATTCAGGCACTCAGTACTGGTCCTACCCCCCTCCATATAAATGACTCTTTTAAAAGAGAAGCTTCATTGATTATCAGCATCAGAGTTCTGAAAAGGTAAAATAAATTAATGCTACCTTTTTATATTTTTATTTGAAAAAAATCAAAACTTATAGGAATTTGTATGAATATTCCATTATTCCCCTATACCCCTTGCCTATACTCATTATGAACACTTCACACATTTTCTTTATATATTTCTCCTCCTTTCTCTGCCTCATACATTCATATAAAGCATTATCACTGTTACTAATGCCGGACCACTTGAAGGTTGATTGCACATATGATGAGCCTTTATTTTTTAATGCTTTTGTGTTTATCGCCCTGAAGAATATGAACAACCTCTCACATACCAACAGTACAGTAATCAAACTGAGAAAATAAAATATCTATATAATATACTTTACCAGGTATCTCAAAACAACCTTTATATATTTTGCTTTTCTTGATCTAAAATGCGATCCATGATCACCCACTGCAATTGCATGTGGCTCTTTAATTTATTTTAACCTGGAATAGTTTCTCACCTCTTTTTCTACAGGCTAGTTTTTTTTAATGAATTTTCCTATATAATGAACTTTTTTGGTATTTTGTCACAAGCTGTTTTGCATGTTGGGAGTGATATCACATCATTAATGCTGTCTCTTTTTTAGTGCATCTGAACACCAAGGAGCGCATGGTGTTAGTTTATCACATTACTAATGCTGTTACCTTCAATCACTTGGTTCAGATGACTGCCATGAGATTTCTCTATGTGAAATCATCAACATTCCCTTTGTATCTGATAACTGATTGGTGAGGAAATGCATTGAGACAGTGTAATTATCTGCTTCCCATCAAACTTCCATCCAGTAGGTCTAGCATTAATTAATGAGTCCTGCCTGAGTCAGTTATTACTATTAGCAATTGCATGATGGTGATAATAGAGAGCTTTTTGCTTTTCTCCTATTAGCTTCTAGAAACTCATGGACTCTTATTTAATGGGTTCTTATTCATTACTGTTATATTTGTGTTGAGAGTTAGATTGTCTCAGATCTGACCATCAAAATCTTTTTAAACTAGCTCCTTTGTCTTTTCTATTATCTCTGCTCATTTTTTTGGACTTCCTTATTTTTAACACAATAAAATACTTTTCAGACTCATCTTGAACTTCCTGTATCACAGCTCTGGAGTCAGCCACATCTCTAAGCTATTCAGAAACTACTGCTGCTTTGTTTAAGTCTACCCTGTGTGTTCTTTACAATTATATCAACTAATACACACCCTGAGGAACTCTTTCCTATGTAATTTAGTCTTCTCATGCTGACCACATGGAAATGTGACCTATACTTTGACAAGAGCATCCTGCTTTCTCAGTTATTCATCATATTCTAATTCTTGATAATAATGATATTGTTGTATTTTAAAAACAAAATCTGGATCCTTGTAATGGTTTGGATTTAGAATGTCCCCTTCAAGCTGGGCATGGTGGCGCACGCTTGTAATCCCCGTGCTTGGGAGGCTGAGACAGGAGGATCTCACAGGTTTGAAGCCAGCCTCAGCTACTGAGTGAGGCTCTCAGCAACTTAGTGAGACCCTGTTTCCAAATAAAATATAAAAATAGGTCTGGGAGTATAGCCCGGAGGTAGAAAGCCTCTGGGTTTGACTCCCAGTATCACCAAAAAAAAAAAAAAAAAAAAAAAAAAAAAAAAAAAAGAATGTCCCTTTCACCCTCACATAACAAGATAGCAATGTTGGGATCAGGGCTTGGTTACTAAGGTCCCTCGGGGTATGGCCGTGGTGTTCATATATCTTTCTTCCTCCCACTGCCTACTCTCTGTTTCCATCCTTCGCCCCCTCCATGTTAAGAGAGTAAATCCATGAACTCTTCCTCTCTCTGCTCGCTGACACCATGCCCTAATCTCCACAGAATGGCTTCACATGGACCAAATCCTGAAATCTCCAAGAACTAGGAGCAAATACATCTTCCTCCAAGTTTTGTGTTGTCAGGCTCATGGGGTCACTGGCAGTGACAATGTTGACTGACAGTGCTTTCTGTGCCCTTTGTACCAGGGTGCGATGGCTTCTAAGCCCAGTCAGTGGATATATTGAAACAATAAATACAGACTTTTATTGTAAACATGGTATATGTGTATGTATATGTATACATGTGTATAATCCATATACATATTCTATCCTCTCTTCCTCAGTGAGAACCTTGGCTCCCAACAAAGAGATCAGATTTACTCTTTTTCTTAATCTTACTATGTATGCAAAATGGCTTCAAGATTTCAATCCCCATACTATACAAACAAAAAATTATTACAGATTATTACAGATGTTCCACAGTTGTTTGAGGTTTTTTGTTTTTTATCTTTAAAGATCTATACTAAAAGAAATGTGCTGAAAAGTTATAAGTTAATGGTAGTTAAAATCAGAACTGTGCTTTACAAAAGCATTTAAACTTCCTTATCCTAAATTTCTACCCTGGCTTGTTTATGTAATCTATATCACAAAAACCCCATTAATTCTCACTTCTTTGCTGACCAACATTACCTTGTTACATTATGATCTTGTTGTTTTTAAAACATAAAGTCATAACCAATAGATGCAAGTTGCATTTCCTAAGAGATACCACTGAGCCAGGTGTGGTGGCACACACTTGTAATCCCAGCATTTAGGAGTCTAAGACAGGAGAATCATGGTTTGCAGACAGCCTCAGCTACTTATGAGGCCCTTTGCAATTCAGTGAGAACCTGTTTCAAAATAAGGAACAAAAAATAGGACTAGGGGTGTAACTCAGAGGTAGAATGCCCCTGGGTTCCATCCCTGGTACCACGAGAGCAGGGGGAGAGAGAGAGGAGAGATAGATAGATAGATAGATAGATAGATAGATAGATAGATAGATAGTCCGACCAGTGAACACATCCCTGCATACTGAACAACCAGTATATTGGTTACAAAAGATACCAATGACAGCCTAGGAACCATATTGAAAGAGATTATTTCAAGTGTCCTACCCAATTGTGCTACTCTTAAACTCCAGAACACATAGCCCATAGATTCATACTTCTCAATGAATATTGGGTACTAAGAATTTTGTTATGTGAATATCCATCTTACTAGAGACCAACCCTGAGCTCACTAAAAGTCCTCCATATGTGTGAAATTAACAGAGATAAACAATTGCCACACCTGCAAACATTTGTCCATTACAGAATTTCTTGTATGGCCCAAACATTCTTAAAAAGTATAAACCTAAGCACATCAAATCCACATCCCTCAACTGAATCCCAATCCCACCTCCATAATTACCACTGTTACGTATATAATCAGAGCCCCATTATCACCCATTTGGCTATCAGGAGTGGAAAGGGACAGGTGACGAATAATGTAAGTTGTGATCCAACTATTTTGTTATAAATCAATTCGGAGCTATCACATGATTTACTCAAATCTACCTAGAATGTTTATTCTTTGTAATTAGACAAAAAAAAAACATTGAGGCAGCAACTGATACCAATTAGAAAGCTAATTGTCCCTTCAATGTGCACCCAAGGGACCATTTTTCCTATGTAATTAGATGGGCCTTTCAAGCTACCAACATCAAAATGTGACCTACACTTTGTCAAGATGATCCTGCTTTACCAAGGATTTAAAACAAACCCTTCTATATCTTTCATTGGGAAGCAGAGACGCCGGACATGGTAATTTACCGGAAAAGTTCTTAAACATCACATATTACTAAGATTTCTTTTTTAGGCTGAAATGTATGACTTAATTTATACCTGACTGTGAATGAACACAACCCCAAATTTAGAAGTTTATTTGATCATCATAATTTTTTTCTAGCTAATCATCCCTATTTACAGACTGACCATCTATTGGATCAATATAATAACCAATACCTGGGTAAACAAAATTTCAGAAAAGCAGAATCATTCATCTGAAAGAAAAAAGCCAGAGTTATTGATGGTTGGCCTGGGATTTATTCTTCTGGTTGGTTGTAAGTCAATTAAAAACTAGATACAAAATGAGATTCCAAATATTTGTTGACATTTATTATTGTTCCCATACCTCTTATATTTTCTACTGAATGGCATAAAAGTGCCTAAAAATTAACTCCCCTGACATTGTGCTAGATGGACACTCCTCTATGGACTGCTATAACAAAGATACCATAAACCGGGTGGCTTATAAACAACAGGAATTTGTTTCTCATAGTTCTGGTGGCTGGAAAGTCCAAGACTGAGGCGCTAGAAGATTTGGCATGTAGTAAGCATTTGCTTTCTGTTTCATAGAAATAGCCATATGCTCACATATGAAAGGGGCAAGGAAGCTCTCTGGAGTATCTTTTATAGGAGAGTGATCCCATTCACAAGAAAACACTCTTATGACCTAATCACTTCCTAATACTGTCACCGCCTAATATCATCATCTTAAAATTACAACATATGAATTTTAAGGGGATGTAAACATTCAGTCTATTGCAATGTGGCACCAAAAAGATGGACACCATCATGGCTCACATAGCAGACTTTGACGAAAAGAGGAACAAAGTTATTTTAATGGAGCAAGAAGGCAGTCTTACCGTAGAGAGTTCAACAGAAGTCTAGCCTACAGGTCAGCAGTAGGCACATACAGAAATATAATAGCACTTTCTTTCATTATCAGTCACAAAATTTATCATAAAACTCCCTCATAAATTCCAGCCTGCTGTGGGAAAAAGGTCTCCCCTGATAAGTTGTCATTAATCAGCTTGCTCAGCATCAAAAATTGCTGTTTCACTGTGCTCCTGTTGGTTTTGCTTTTATAAAGCCTTCTTGCCTTGGTTCTGTGACTGGTCTTCAGCACACAGGAATAAATATCAGCTATGCTTTTAGTTAAACTAAGTGCATCTGAGCAATTCTTTGATAAAATAGTCCTGAATCTAATCAAGTCTCAAAAGTTGATTTCCACTGACAGAAAGCATGGGAACAAGTTGCAACCACATTGGAAGCAAAGGTCACATCCAAAACAGAAGAAAATTCTTAGGACAATTAAGCCAGTTTCTAAAAAAAAAAAAAAAATCCATGGTAGGAATCTGAAAAATAAAGGAAAGACTGCTCCATATTAAAAGAGATTAGAAGCCAGGCGTGGTGGCACAGGTTTGTAATCCCCGTGCTTGGGAGACTGAGACAGGAGGATCGCTCAGGTTTGAAGCCAGCCTCAGCTACTTAGTGAGGCTCTCAGCAACTTAGTGAGACCCTGTTCCCAAATAAAGTATAAAATAGGTCTGGGAGTATAGCCAGGAGGTAGAAAGCCCCTGAGTTCCACCCCCAGTACAGAGAGAGAGAGAGAAAGAGAGAGAGAGAGGGAAAGAGAGATTAGAGAAACATAAGGCCAAATACAACATGTAGGCTATATTTGGATCCTATTTCAAACCAAACCACCATAAAGAGTCATTCTTGAGGCAATCATGAAAATGCAATCATGGGGTAGGTATTAGATGATATCAATGAATTCTTGTTAAGTTAGGAAGTATAATAATATAATTATATTTGTATCAGAAAGGGTTAATAGTTTTAGAGATACCTACTTGAATATGTAAGTGTGAATTTAAATGATGTCTGGGATTTCTTGGAATGCCCCAAAAATGAAAACGAAAAAAAAAAAAAGAAATAGTAGCAATAAAATATTGATTTTTAAAAAAAATTTTGCAGGACTGGGGATGGAACACAGGAGCATTCTACTTCCAAGCTACACCTCCAGACCTATTTTTTATTCTTTATTTTGAAACAGGGTCTTACTGAGTTGCAAAGGGCCTAAGCTAAGGCTGTTCACGAACTGTGATCCTATTTGTGTGTGTGTGTGTGTGTGTGTGTGTGTGTGTGTGTGTGGTACTGGGGGTGGAACCCAGGGGCTTTTCTACCTCCAGGCTATACTCCCAGACCTATTTTATACTTTATTTGAAAACAGGGTCCCACTAAGTTGCTGAGAGCCTCACTCAGTAGCTGAGACTGGCTTTGAACCTGCACGATCCTCCTGTCTCCGCCTCCCAAGTGCTGGAATTACAAGTGTGCACCACCACACCTGGGTATAGAGATCCTATTTTTTTAATTTTATTGGTACAAGTTAATTATTTGTTTTCTCTTGTCTGTTTGAAATAGGCTATAACAAAAATTTAAGTATGATATTTTTATAATAAAAGATTTATGTTTTGCACAAGTTTTTGGATTCCTCTTTCCAAATGAGAACATTTCCTTCAAATCTTAAATAAAATCAGTAACACATCTTCAAACCTATGGGCAATTTCTTTTCTGCTATAATAGGCAGCACTTTCTGCCTAACTCTATATTGTTATTTTTGTTGAACTGAGCGCCTCAAAAGTTATATGTGGTTTCTTAGCCTATGACTCTGATATCAATGGGGGGAGACAAGGAAGAGTCATCCAAGGTATGAAGAGATAAGAAAAGCTGGAAAATTATTGTTTTTTGTATTTAAATTCAAGACTATGTTTCTGTCAAATTCGTTTTTGCCAAAATAGATTTTAAAATATCTATAGTCATTAATTCAACTTTAAAACACAATGATGAGAAGTTCAGAGGGTTAAAGAATGAGTTAATACATGACTCATAAAAAAAAATTTCTATGGGAGGCAGTATAATAAAATGGTTTTTCTTGTTTTCTCCCTAATCCTCCTCTTCTTCCTCCTATCTGTGATTTAGAGGCACTGCATTCTTAGGTAATAGTATTAGTTGCAAATATATGGCAAAGTTCATGCTAAGACATTTTAAAAATAAAATGGGGCCTATGGGAGAAATACAGTGAGCCATACTTTTAAATTTCTCTTCCTGGCAAGTCTTCATTGTGTTCTCACTCAACGGGGATAAGTATGAAGATGAGTGAAATCCCAAGAGGAACGAACTCCCCAGCCTCAGCGGTGTCTACCCAATGTTCTACCTGACTCCAGCTGTAAATCAGCTTATGGAGAAAAGGAAAAACTTACAGTTGTGGCTGTGAAGACAGCAAATCGTTTTTCAACATGACCAACTTAAGACAAAGATTCAACTTATTAAATTTATTTCAGACTCCTCTTATGATTAGAGAAAGTTCATTTCCAGAAAAGCTCAATTATTGAACCATCAATAGGATTTACTAATTTCTAAGTCATTTTGCTTCCAGGGGTAAATTATGCTAATGACTAATATGCACAAGTTCCATTTAAATATAAATAAAACCCTACATACAGACAAAGGAGATAATAATTAGGCATTATTCAGTTGTAAATAACTAAGATAAAAAGAAAACTGTGAAATTATTTCCATTTTTCATTTCAGAAATAACTCTAACACACTGGCAAATTCCTGAACAAAACAAATTGCATTAAGAAAGAACACCAGCTCTTTCCCCTTGGAATTACCTTCCTTGTGAATAAACCATATTGTACAATTCTATTAAAAGACTTCTGATACCTTTTACTTTTCATTAGTCCATAAGAATTTAAATATGGCGAAATAATCAAAATGCCAGTCAGTTAGCTAGTTTTTCATGTGTAGCTATCTTAGATGCATCCCTAGATATCTACAGCTATAACTGCATTATATCTTAAATTGCTAACCTCCTAAAACAATTCTGTTGTGTTTTTAACATTTTTTGTAATCAGCTGAGGTCAGATCAAAATGATTAATTTATTTCTCACCATATTTTTCATGTCTTACTAACTTTTAATATTTACTGTAGGAATCTTTTCCAGACACTTGATTATTAATAGCAGAAAATCATATGACTGTATTAGCTGTATTAGATGACATCAGCTAATCCTCCAAAGCAATCCTCTCCAGTTTGGAAGGAAATCAACACCCCAGGCCTCTTTGCAGAGAAAATACATAGTAGGCTATAGTAATTAAAATCTCTGTGAGCACATCTTTGGTTTCCACAACTTTTGCTTATTGCTGTTAAAAATAATAAAAATTAACAAGGGCCTTCTACTGATATGAACTCTATCCATATAGAACCTTTCTGGAATGGGATGTTATAAACAATGGTAAGTGGTCTAGTACCTGCTCCCAGCATGAGCTAAGCAAAGAAGGGTAACTGGAAGCATGGATATGACTTCACTGACCCAATCATTTTGAGTTATTTCAACATTGTGTCATTTACTGTTATTATTTCACAAGCATCTGTTGACAGTCTATGTGAATTATGAAGCCAAATTCTAGGAAGGATACAAAGATATACGTTTCCCAGGCCTTACTCTTGAAAAGTTTAAATGTGAGATGGATGAAACCAATCCCAGCTTCCTGCTCAGCAGCCTCCCTAAGCCCACACACACCCTGGGACCCCACGGTCTCTCTAGCCCTACCTTCCTCCCCTCCAAAAAGAAAACAGCTTAAATGTATTGAAAACCATAAACACAGTCAAAGAACCTACAATTTTAAAAAATCCATGGTGACACAGGCAGTGTATGTATGATAACCCTTCAGTCAGCCAAAATTGCTACAAGATAGATACTATTATTCTTATTTTACACTGGATTTATCTAGTACCTGTTCTTTGAGTGTTCACCAATATCATTTGCTCCAAGGCAAGCAGACTGGAGCCCTTCATATTTACAGTTTAAAGAGCCAACAAATCCCCTTGTATTGTCAGAGCCAGTTTGTTGCTGGAATTTTTCTATTATTTGTGACTAAAGGTGCTCTAACTGCTGCTCATGATAATATTCATCCTCCAGAACTAATATTTTCTTAAAGAGATGGTAGTTACATTGTCCTCACTTTATATTTTTTGGATATTAGGGAGAAGCTTGACTGACTTCACAATATGAGAGCCTGAAATTTATTTAATGAATAAATTGGCTGAAGACATGAATGAATAAGTGAACAGACTACTGCATGTGAAATAATTTCTCTATTCCTCCTTTGTGCTTCCTTCCCCAGGTTAAGATGCATAATAGCACAAGAGAAAACTTTAAAAAATAATCGACAATTACCCAGCTCTTTGAATTTATAGCTTTTTTAGTTAACAAACTGCTACCTTTGTGCTTTATATTGAATTATATTAACCTATCCATTCCCATTTGACATTATTTGAAAACCATATATATAACCAAAGTTAGATGGCTAGCACCCAGAAAGTCAAAGCAGAAGAGTCACATATCTGATATTTGCCCCGGTACATGCTGAGCTCCCTATCACATTTCTACCCAGACATTGGGACAGTAAAATAAGTTAAAGAAGGTATAGAAATGACACACAACTGAGGGGAGGAGGCGAAAAGGGGGTGAAAAGGAATATTTTAAAGATATTAGTCACACAGGCTGGGCATGGTGGCGCACGCTTGTAATCCCTGGACTTGGGAGGCTGAGACAGGAGGATCGCAGTTTGCAGCCAGCCTCAGCTACTTAGTGAGGCCCTCCACAAGTTAATGAGACCCTGTTTCCAAATAAAGAATAAAAAATAGGGCTGGGGGTGTATCTTAGAAGTAGAAAGTCCCTGGGTTCCATCCCCAGTACCGCAAAAAAAAAAAAAAAAGGATATTAGTCACACAGATATTATGAAGATCCCTCATATCAAGACTGCTAACTTCTCCACTGAAAGGAAACTGACTCTTACGTGTATACTAGAAAATGACCATAGAGAGGAAGAGAGTGGTTATGCATTTCCAGGCACTGCCAATGTTTGCAGGACTCTATTGCTACGTCATAGTCATAGACCTGTACAGTGACAGGAATATTAACTTCTAATCTTCTTGCTCAAAAATAACTGTATTTATCATCACTTAATTTTATTTTTGGTTTTTCTTTTGCCATGATTCAGAATGTCAGAACAGCTCCAGTTCCAGTACCTTCCTATCATTCAGCAAGATGTCCCTAGTGTTGTCTTTACAAGTTGATAGGCCATGAAGAAAATTATTTCAGCACCAAGGAGAGCGCTCCGTGGGTTTCAAAGGCAGTTGATACTGTGTGTGGCTCATGACACACTGAAAAGAAATTTTGAAATGTGGACCTGTGGTTTGATAAACTTCATTAATGAGAAAAACATTAATTTTTAGCCAAATTAAATTTTTACACATTTTCGTATATGTCCATTATTGCCGCAATATGCTCTTCTTTCAGCTTTCAAGTAAATATATTGGTGGTGGTGGTGGTAGTAGTGGTGGTGGTGGTGGTGGTGGTGGTGGTGTGTGTGTGTGTGTGTGTGTGTGTGTTTGCACGCACACGCACGTGTGCGTGCGTATGTGTGTGTAGTGTACTGGGTATTGAACTCAGGGGCATTCTACCTCTGAGCTATACCCCTGGCCCTATTTTATTTTTTATTTTGAAACCAGGTCCCACAAAGTTCTTGAGGGCTTTGCTAAGTTGCTGAGGCTGGCCTCAAACACATGATCCTCCTGCCTCAGTCTCCCAAGTATTGAGATTACAGGTTTGAGCCACCACACCCAGATTCTTTGCCTATTTTTTAAATAACAAAACCACAAATTCTGCATGGGTTTCGACTGATTCAAGAGTTGCAGAAGAGTTAAATTAAGAGACATTTAAATGTTCCATGAGAGCTGGTTTTAAAATATTCTCCACTAAGCCAGGCATGGTGGCACATGCTTGTAATCCCAGCATTCAGGACACTGAGATTAGAGGATCTCGGTTCGAGAACAGCCTCAGCTACTTAGTGAGGCCCTCTGCAACTTAGTGAGACCCTGTTTCAAAATAAAGAATAAAAAATAGGGCAGAGGGTGTAGCTCGGAGGTCGAATGCCCCCACGTTTCATCCCCGGACCTGCAAAAAAGAAAAAAGAAAAAAAAGTTGCCACTGCTGTATTCTCAATGCTGTGCACATGATAAACATGATAAATACTCAAGAAATACTGTAGTGAGAAACGATGAATTAATGACTGGCATTCACTAAATGTACAGGGATGAACTAAGGAATGCCATGTTGATAATGAAAATCATTTTTACTGCTGGTCTCAAAGAGCCTCACATGCCACCTTGCTCAGTCTGGAACTTGAATGCATCCTTCCTTGGCCTAGGTCAATGGAGCCTCTGGATCCGGGGGTAGGGGTGGGGGGATCATGCCCTAGTCCTTCCTTGTCTTTCCTCTCTACCTCACTGTCAATGTCAAAAGTTCTCTTTACATTGCCCTGGAGAGGTCTCTAAGGTTTCTAATCCTACACCTCCAGGGAAGCTGGCATCGGCGGTGGCTCCCCCAATGCCCTGTTACCAGATGCCCTGGACACCAATACAGAAGGCTTAACTCTCATTCTCTCCCACCAAGCCCCCAGGTGAACCATAATTACTGCCCCCTTTCCCAAGCACCCAGCAGCCCTTCCTTTGTGCCAAGAGGATAAATCCCCAGACCTCCCCCTCCTGAGAGCCCCTCTTGAGTTCAGAGGCACCTGAGTCCATCTCTGCTAGAAAATAAAGGTCAATAATGCAAGTCTGCTCTGAGCCTGGCATGGGCTAACCCTGGGAGACCAGAATCTTCCAAAGATGGGGCCAAAGGTGAGAGAAAACGTGAGAAGGTAACAGCATCATGATTAAACAGCATCATGATTAAACAGTATCATGATTAAACAGAATTTTCCCTCTGCCAGCATGAGCGTGAGGACTTCTCAGGCCCTTTCCCTTTTATATATATATATATATATAATTTGTGCAATGAAACAAGTGCGACCAGTCAAGCCTCCTGATGCACAGGTAGGCACAGCCCAGTTCTTAGCTCCTAGGAGGCTTCTAGGCTAAGGCGCCACTCGACTTGGACTGTACTATCAGGCCCTCAAAATGGGGGGAGCTGCCAGGGAAGGACTGATTTCCATTTCAAACTGCATTCTGGTACTTTGTACTCCAGCACCATTGGCCGATCAATATTTAATGCTTGGAGATTCTGACTCTGCAGGAGTCATGTCAGGGGACCTTGGGAGCCAATCTGCTTGAGCTTCGGAGTGATAATTATTCATGGGCTCCTGCCTCTTGCTCTTTCTCTAGCACGGTCCCACTCTGCAGACTCAGTGCCTTATTCAGTCTCCTCTCTCGCTCTCTCCGCTGCTGTAGCCGGACCCTCCGCCTTCGCCACCTCTCAGCATCCGCGCATCCCCTACAATGGCTAAAACAGCAATGGGTAAGGCTTCGCGCCCCGTTCTCCCTCGGCCCGCTCGACCTGCAGCTCGCCTCTCGCCTTCTCTCCCAGACCTTTGAAGGCGTTCAGAGATATTTCATAAAGAAAGAGACCTTAACGGGAAGGTCGGAGATAGCTCTCGGGGAGGTGGGAGGACAGAAAGGGGGTCCCTAGAAATCTAAAGCGAAGAATTTATTTTAAAAGACAGAAGCAGGTAAGTTGCCCTCCCATGGATAGGGAATTTTAAATTAAAGCTAAATCTTAACGGGATCGGGCCACTGTAACTGTCTGCCTTAAATGGGGTTAGGGGACATTTTGGAAAGTGCTTTGTAGCGTCCTGTATTTCTTCTGTAGTTAAAAAAAAAAAAGAAAAAGAAAAAGAAAAAAAGAAAATGGGCGGGGGGGGGGTTAAGAAGAAGGTTGGGGAAAGGAAAAAGAAAAATGCAAAGTCAAAGCGGTCCCATCTAGGCTGTTTGAAAGATGGGTGGAGACGGAGGGTGGGGGGAGCGGGCGCATTTTATGGTATTTGTCCCCTTGCAAAACCCGCTGGTCCCGGGGCGCGGCGAGGCGGTGGGGAGCAGGGCAGTGGGGGGAGTAGGACTTTCGCTCTTTGTTTTAGGGGAAAGCTGAGGAAGAAGAGGGGAATTCGGGGAGGGCGTGGAGGGCGCGGGTGGGCAGCTGCAGGGGCGGGGAGCGCCGTGGGGAGGGGTAGAGGGATCCGGCTTGGAAGGCGCCGGGGTGGGGTTTCTTTGTGTGCGGACCCACGGTCCCGCGGGGGGGGGGCACCTGCAGCGCTGGGCGCGCGATGCGGACAGCCCCACCCTGTGCGGAACCCCGCCACCCCCAGCCGGCTCAGCGGCTCCAGCCCAAAGGGGGCAGAGAGGGGAGCGCGGCGCTGCACCCCGCAACCCAGCCTGCGGGGGCGGCGGCACAACGCCCCGCCCCGCACTCTGCGCCCCCAGCCCGGAGCCTCGGCTTCCCATAGACCTGACCACTGACCCCACCCGCCCCACCCCAGCCTCATTGTTCTGTTGCGGGAAGGTGGAGAGGGGGTTAACATTTCTCTTTGCAGAACCACATTAACTAGTGCGCTTGGCCGTAATCACAGGAAAAGGCTTCTTTAAACTCCCTCGATCTTTTTGAGGAAAAGCTTCTGGAAGCTAGATGTGTGTGGATATAATAATACAGATAAAGATGTGTAAACGTAAATATATAAAGCCAAAGAAGTCAGAGTCTTAAGTTGAGCCACGTGAAAATTTCATTTTGTGGGTCAGGCAGACAGGGCCAGAGACCGGCAATTTCATAGCTTTAACCTCTGTCAGACCTAACAAGATTCCAGATCCAGGGCCTTCCAAGCCCAGTCCATCGAGCGCCTCCAGGCTCCCCCTGGTTCAGGAGCTCAGGGGTGCACAGGCCGGGGTGGGGGGGATCTAGTGATGCCTGAAGCCCCCCTCCCCCAAGCCCCTGCTGCGGGATGCGGATAAGGGGTCTGCGTGGACGGCCCCGCCCTGCCCCACCCTTCCCTTGGAGCTGGGCAGACCTCAGGCTGGAGATCCGCTGGGAAGGGGGGTTCAGGAGGGGCCGGTGGGAGGGAAATCTGTGGTCCTGGACCCCCCCCCGCGCCTTCCAGCCGGGCACTCCAGAACAGCCCGCACCTCTTGGGGTGCGCGGGCTCCAGGCGTGGCTCTCAGCCGGGCGCTGACCCCTCCCAGCCCACTGGGCGGCTCTGCAGAAAAGCCGGCTGGAGCCCCACCCGGCCACACAAAGGAGCGGCCCCACCCCTCCGGGCGGCTCTACCGCAGAGGTGACCCCTTCCCTTGGGTGTGGAAAGGTTTTCTCTTCTCGTCCACCCACCACCTGCAGAGCTCAGAGACATTTTCCCCAGCCCAAGCCTCTGGCCCACCCAGTGTGCTCTCGGATTTTCCTGGATGGAGACCCCGCAGAGGGTCTCCGAGACCCTCCATCCTCTGGCGGGCGCGGTCAGCCCCACCCCTCGCGGCTGGGGCGGCGCCGGCCGGGCGGGGGCGCACGTGGCGGCGGTGGAGCGGGGCCAGCCCTGCGGAGCGCGCCGCGCCCAGCCTCCCTCCGGTCCCCGCGGGAGCATCCCGGGAGCGGCTTCTGCGCAGTGTCCCGAGCTGCTCCCGCTGGCCACGATGGGCCACTCACCCCGGGGTCGGGAAAGGTTCTGAGAATGGAGGGTGGGGCGATCTTGCCTGGTGATCTGAGAGGTTTTGCTGCACACGGTTGTCTCCAAACTCATCATCATCGTCAGTGTTATTATTTCAGATCTCCATAATTGTTATTCCATGACTCAGTCGTTTTATTTGTTCCCATTTGTTCCGAAAGGACATTGCTTGCTTTGGGTTGAGGATTAATGCTTGCACTCGTTTTTTTCTTCCTCCTGGTGACCCTAGCTCTCCTTCCCTGCCCCTCCAAAAAGGAAATTTTGTCTCCCGTTGTTAGTTCAAGTTATAAAGCAATTTTATTTTGGCTTCCTGTCGGTATTATATATGTGCATGTGGCCGAGACACATGTGCAGGGGCTTGCTAAGGGCAGGGTCTCTGTCAGCGGTCACCGGAAAATTCTCCACGGAGAATGGTTTGTGGTGAAAATTATATAACTCATGTTCTGATCTTTGGCATGAGGATATATATATCTATAAACATATAAATATCGTTCATATGTTTTTAGTTGCTTTTTCTCAAAACTGTTGCGATTCTCACTACTGATTCTTGATAATGGCCTCAATTCTGCACATTAACATGGATTGTGAAATGGTAGCCGCCATCTAATAAAAATCCCACCCCCAAGCTTGACAGATGCAAAGATCCTTCCTACCACAATTAAGCTGCACTTGCGCATCGTGAAGAGAAATGCGACCTCTGCAATATTAAAATAAAAGGATTTTGAAATTATTTCCAATTGCTATGCATAATCAACTAATCATCAGAGTGGGTGCTTTTATCCTGATTCATTAAACAATTATTGTATTCTGCAAGATTGTACTAAGTATATATATAAAATATTACCCATTATCTTCTCTAATTAAATAGACGTCTTAAGTGGATACATAAATGCCTAGAAGTGAAAAGCTGAAGATTAGATCAGAATTTCAGAATAAAACTGAAAGGGAAATAAAAGTAGCTTATCAATTAATCACATGTCTAGTTTGCATCAGGAACTGGTATGAACTACCTGTTCCGGTAGCTAGCATGACAGTGTAAGTTAATAGATCTGGTGGTGTATGTCTACGCATGTAAAAAGCGCTCTGAAAGAATATTTTAGAGTGATGGTTGATTGGATGATTTATGATCTTAAAATGTAGAACTTTTAGTAAAAATTCACAATGATTTGACAATAGACTTACAGATCTGCAGTAAATTATCCTAAGAGGGAGGTATTTTTATTGTTAGAACAATACTTTTGCCTTAGTCATTAAAATTTTTAGCAAGATTTTATTTGTTGCATTGAAAAGAGTTTCAATTACTTTTGGTTTTCAATATTTTAATTGCTGGTGGACAGATTGTGAAATAAGCATTTGATTATTTGGCACAGTAATTTGATTTCATCAAATCACTTATAGTCAGTAATAATAAAATGTCGCAAAAAACTACATGTTTTGAGATTCAATAAATGTCCTCTCAGAGTGCCGGAAAGCTGATTCATACAATGACAGTTTTCTTCTTTATACTTTAGGAACAAAATAGTTACTTCTTCAATGATCCAGTAGTAGCGATCAAGCAGGATTTTTAAGTAAAATCTGAATTAAAAGGAACAGTGAATCGATTACAAATTGAAGATTCTGTCATGAGTAAACCCAGGATATATTTAGGAAAATTGCCGATTTATCAGTCAGCATTGTTTTCTACTTCAGTTGAGTGAGATGGACTGTATGCTCATCCGCCCAGTAGCTGGTTGCTCACACAAGCCTGGGTGAACAGCACAAACCTGGACCTGGGTGTGGCCAGCCCCACACTACCAAAAGCTAACAATCATTTCCTTTTGTTGTAGACAAACACACATTATTCTCTTGCTAGGAGATCTATGTCTTTTTATGAATTATGCAAGAAGCTTTCTAGACCAGATGAAAATTCTGAATTAGCTGGTTAACCATGCTTTCAGAACCAAGCCTGCTTTTCTTTCCTGGTTCTTTCAATTGGAAAACCTTGGCGTCTGTATTAACTTTTATCCCACTAGAGGGCAGTCAAGTTCTCTAAAAATTAGATGATAATGATTTAAACCCAGCTTTAAAAATTAACTGTTTAATGAAATGTTTTTTTTTAATTGGGAACATTTAGTTGCTTGTTCATTAAATTAATGTGGTATGCCCTAGTGAATGAAAAGGGTCTGTGCATATTTTTTCAATGAAATAAGATGAAATAAATGATCATAATCTTCAAGTAGGTATAGACCCTGGTAAATTATTTCCTTTTGAATTTGCTTTTTAGTTTCATTACATTGTTATGATACTGTTTTATATTATTTCTGAGATTTTGTAGTGGATAAATAGTGTGAAATGTCAGTAGTTAGAGCAAAATAACTTAGGAAGAGAATATTTTAATTTTTAAATAAAGGAATGAATTAAAACTATGGTTCACTTATCCATTTATTTTAAATGTGCCCCTATGTCAGAGACACACCTAATGCCAATATTCATCTTCAGGGAAATTGCAGGCTAGTACTTAGAGCAAATAGACATGTGGTACTGAGGACGGGCCCTGAAACCTTCCTATTTTCCCTGAAAACTTCTATTTCTCCTTCTGTTTAAAGAGTATCTTTTAAAATCAAATAAAATCTGATTCTGATTTTTTTTGTCAACAGTCATTGTGCATTTCCTTATAATAGGTTTATTACCTAGTAGAAAATTGATGCTAATTTTAAGGAAGAAGAAACAAATAAGCATAAACTAGTATGTTAGGATCATCACTAGTGGATTTTGTGTGTGTGTTTGCATTAGAAGCAGAATTCTTCTCTTATATTTTATGTAACTATAATGCACCTGTGAAATATTTAGTAGTGTCATTTAACTGTGTTCCTCAAACTTTAATGTGCCTGTGAATTTCGTGCAACTTTCATTGAGGTCCAAATTCTGATTTGGTCCTCCAACCTTGGAGACATTCTGCCTCTCTAACAAGCTCCCAGATGATACTGATTCTGACCACCAAACCATCAATTTATGAATTGTGATATGCATGCACCCCTCATAATAAGCTTGGTATTATGTCTTAATACTTTTAAGTCTATGGCAATCTTTGCAAAATATTTCACTTCCGCACTTGAATACTTAGGGACTTTATTCCTCTGAGTATTATGCGTTCTGTGCCATCACTCTCTTTTAATTAGATTGCTTAAAATATATTTATATTGCAGGATTCAACAGAAGACCTTCAAGAGAAATGTGGGGACATAAGAGTTTGGCCTTGGGTGGGATGTTGTCCACACACATGTGTACGCCTGCCTGCTTGCCTGGCCTGTCTAAGAAAGGAATGTGGCTTGTGGCCTAGTCCAATAATGCTAACTAACTGCTATTTACAAACAAAGTGCAGAACAAAAATTCAACTCCAAGCCTTTTAGACATGGAATAAGGTGCAAAAGTTTGTAACCTCATTTACCATTTACTTAATTCACCACAAATACTCCACATGCTGAAGAAATGAAAGGAAGATGGAACCACACTAAAATTATTGCTGGATATATCCTTTACTTATTACTTATCAAATTATCCTACAGGGGTATTTCTTCCTGGATACCACATGAAAAAATTACTAAGTTATTGAATATGGTTGTATATTTGAAAAAGATTATACTTTTTTTTCCCTGCCTAATAAATTCAGTAAAAGATCTCCATTATTCAGTAGTGTCTTTCTACAAAAATCAACCTCAGAGAAAGAAACAGGTCTTTGAGGAATATCATCAAAGATATCATATGTCAGTTATCCCACCCAGTGGGTAGCTGGCCATGCTAACGTTACCACGTTTCTGAAAATGCTATCTTGAAATAAATGATACTATATACAAAATGTCTCAAATTAGAAATACAGCATTTCCCAAATAGGGCATTGAAAACACAATCTCAAATAAAACTGCACACAGAGATGATAGACTATACAGTTACTCAACATGAAATTGAATTAAGTCTCAAGGCTAGCCCTTCCTTTGTTACTGTTAAAAGTCTATTTCAAGGTCTCTCAGAAACTGAGAAGCCTTCAATTGTTGCAACTCCTAATATATTGTAAGAAAGACATGCTAAGACAGTGTTATAAAAGTAATGTGTGTTTCAAACATTGAATCCTGGAGATGTGACCCAGCTATATGCATAACTTCCTCTTGGAGATGACAACCATCTAAACGTGAAGACCTTGAATCAAAAAAAAAGTCTTCCTAACTCATCCTTTAATCAACTGTCTTCCATTGCAATGTTGCTTTCTTTTAACAATCGTTTTCTAGGTATGGACATAAATATCAGATTATCTATAAGAAATCACTTGTATTTATCAAATTTAACCCTTGTAGAGTGCCTATAACATCTGAGAGGCTGTCTGAGTACTTTGCATTCATTAACTGTGTTACCCATCCAACAGCCCAGGAAGCAGGTGCAAAAAGGGGAGGTGACTTGCCTGAATCTGACTGATCCAGAAGCTGGGCCCAGGCCCTGAGGCTCCAGGATCTGCTGGCCTAGATATGTCTGCTCCCAGGCAGACCCGTGGGACTGCCATCTCATTGTACAGGCCTAAGACACTCTTGTCCTCTCTAAAGGCAAACTCACTTTAAAGAGGAAATACTTTCAAATCAATGATAAGCTGTAACAGCTAACCTGGGGCTTATTAAAACAATTGCTATGATTTAGGCGTTGGGATAAGGAGAACCATGAGGCCCTGGGGGTTGCAATGCTCTGGTCACATGGCTCCGCTGTGAGGGCAGCGGGACTTCCGAGGCCAGCTGGTGTTGGTGATCAGCTCTGGAAAGCACTGCTGACTTCAACTCGTCAGTTTCATCCTAGCGAGGGCATTCCAAAAGGATCCTTCCAAAGACCCTAGCTATTTAATATTCTGTTTTGTAAAATAAATTTGGAACTGAAAGAGATATATAGCCCAGGCACTCACATTTTAAACAACTGTTTTACTTTAATATTCTCTCTTTCGTATTACCTCAGAAGCAGGCAGGCAGAAGAGATCTGTGGGAAGGCCTGAAATCCCTTGTGAAACATTTTTAATTATCTTTAATAAAAGAATCAGGCCCTGTCATTCGTCAAGGAGACATTTGCAGTCGTAAAACCTGTGTTTATAATAACCCATTTTTATTAATCATGATTAAAGATAACATTTTGTGTACATTTGTTCTCACAAAACACTTTTATGTGAATGTAAAGGTTAATTAATGCATCTCAGCACTCATTTTGCTAGTCATCTGGAAATAGAGCTTCCCTAGGATTTGTACTTAAGAGAAGCACACATTTTATCATAAAGCACCACAGAGCAGGGAACATAACTCACTGGTAGAGCACGTGCCTAGCGAGCACAAGGCCCCAGGTTCAATCCCCAGCACAGCAATAATAAGAAGAATAACACCATAAAAATTTTTAGATTTTTTTCTCACTTGTGATGCTGGTTGACCTCAAGACTAAACTATTTAATACGCTGAAAAATTATAGCTTCCAAATTTGTTTTTGTGACAAAAATAATTATAGTTCTCAAGTAGTACATTAAAAATAATTTATTTTTATAGAGGAAGAATATTGTCTGGGACTGAATTCCTTTTACAAGATCATAAAGCAGTATCTCAAGAGTACCCATTTAGCAGTTATTCTTCTGGAATAACTGTATTTTGGATGTTGGATTTTGTGCATTTTCCATTAGGATAGCAACACATCATCAGTAATAGTAATTTGCCAATCTTTTAGTTGCATATCCTTATATGAGGATAAAGAGAATTATGTCATTTAAATCTAGTCCCACAAATACATTTATAAGAAATTATACTCCCTCGCCGGGCGTGGTGGCGCACGCTTGTAATCCCCGCGCTTGGGAGGCAGAGACAGGAGGATGGCGCAGGTTCGAAGCCAGCTGCGCGCACTGGCTTAAAAGACCCTGTTTCCAAATAAAAATGTAAAAATAGGTCTGGGAGTGTAGCCCAGAGGTAGCAGGGCTTCCAGGAACCCCAGTACCACCAAAAAAAAAAAAAAAAAGAAATTATACTCCCTCTTTTAGGATATTTCTTTCCTATGGCCTGCAACCATGAAGTATATAGTTTCTATTGCGCAAAACTATTCACAGTAAATCTAATATTAATCTCCCAGTTCCAGTTTCCTAGTGAGTGGAAACATAATTCACATGGAAAAAAAAAACTCCAATTTAAAGTATATTAACAATTAGAAAACTGAGACCAGAAAATCCAATCAAGATAGCCCTGTTATCACTTTTAACTCTAAACAGTAGGAATGCCAACTGTTTTAGGAGTTGAACAAAGCTTTGTAAGGGTAGACACTGCAACTCCCTAAGAACTCACCTTCAGGACATAATTATCTTTACTGCACAGCACATTTTTAAATTTCCAAAACAAATATTTATTATTCTGTGAGTTTATAGCAAGATGCCAATTAACATCCTTTTTCTAATAATTATTCAAACACATGAAAAATTACCAAAGTCACTTCTAGCCTTTTGATGACAATAACATGACCCAGAACTCGTTACTTTAAAAATTAGCTTTTTTTTTTTGGAGCATTGTAATCATACCTCGTAAGGAAGTTCAGGGTAATAGAGTCATACATGCACACAGCACTCTTTAAGCCCCCCTCTAGTTTCCTTCCCACCTTTCCATGTTGAACAACGTGATTTGCTTTGGTAAATTTGTTTATGTAGATCATGGCCATTCTGCTTCAGCCCAACTTTTTCCTTTTATACTAAAAAAGGAGCAAACAAGCATAGAAGATTTAAAAATATCCAAGAGAAAATTCAGATACTATGATCTATATGGGACTTAAGGTTTTTAGAAATCATTACTTGTTCCATCTTTTTAATATTCATATAATCCCTGTGAGGTGTGCACAGTATACAAGTTACACTATTTAAAAATGATGAGCAAATTCAAGCTCAAAGAATTTACTCTGTCAGGTTCACCTGACTTTATAGCCAGGACCAAACGAAAGGTCTAATACAAATAGATGTAAGTAGATTTCAGTATAGATTAGGTGTGGATTGGACTCTAACAACCTTTAACATTCAATCCCCTGTTTGTTTAAACATGCACAGTGAGGAAAACTACACACTATGAATAGTCATCTCCAATTCAAAACATTAACAATAACAGTAAAATACAGATAGATTTGACCATCAACTCTCTTCCGAAGCCTGTTCTAGGTATTATGAGAATAGAATCCAGGTGTGGTGGCTCAGGCTTGTAATCCCAGCACTGGGGAGGCTGAGAAAGGAAGATTTCAGGTTTGAGGGCAGCAAGTAGTGAGAATCTCACCAACCTAGTGAGACTCTGTTTTAAAACAAAAATAAAATAGGGCTGGGGATGTATCTTACAGGTAGAATGACCCTAGGTTCAATCCTAAGGACCACACACACAAAAAAAAAAATTAAAAATAAGGCTGGGGATGGTCGCCTGGTGGTAGAATGCCTCTGAGTTCAATATCCCCAGTTTATATCCCCAGTTTTTTGTTTGTTTGTTTGTTTTTTGATTTTTTGTTTTGCTTTGGTTTGGTTTTTTTGGTGGTACTGGGGTTCTTGGAAACCCTTCTACCTCAGGGCTACACTCCCAGACCTATTTATATATATATATATATATATATATATATATATATATATATATATTTTTTTTTTTTTTTTTTTTTGAAACAGGGTCTCTTAAGCCAACACGACTGGCTTCAAACGTGCGCGATCCTCCTGTCTCCGCCTCCCAAGCACGGGGATTACAAACCTGTGCCACAATGCCTGGCCAATATCCCCAGTTCTAAAAATAAAGAATATAAATAAACAAGATCCTCACTCTTGGGAAATTTAGTCTTGAAAAAAATGGGATCCATACCAAACCTTGAAGATCAATTACAAAACTTTCAAGGTAGAGAGCTTTACCATTTTAACAGTGTTGTTATGCTACCTTTTCTTACAAGAAAGTACATCATACTATAGTAATAACAGCAATTAGGAATGGCTAAAATCCATGAAAGCCTAAAAATTAAATAAAATGCCAGTAATCCCAGTACTGAAGCTGAGGTTGAGGAGGTTCAAGGTTAGCCTCAACAACTTAACAGGACCCTGTTTTAAAATAAAAATAAATAAATAAATAGGAGTAGGGGTATAACTCAGAGACAAAATGCCCCTGGGTTCAATTCCCAATACCTCAATTCTTTTTCTAGATTAATCTATCAAACTAATCCAGCCAGAGAGTTCTCTAAATAAAATGCTTCTCAAATTTTCCTGGGCAGCAACAGCACTTGGTAGGATTCTGCTTCCAGAGATTTTAATCCCAGGGTTCTAAAGTGGGCCGCATCAATTTGCATTTCTAACAAGCACCCAGTTGGTGCTAATGTGACTGGTCCAGAATCACTTGGAGTAAGCTGAACAGAGGTGACCAGTGGTGAACCCAGGACATGGGGTAGTGTGGCCCTTGAGCAGTAGAGAAAAGAGAGAGCCCAACAGCTCTGGTCCCACCCCAGCAGTACAGATGCTGAACAGAAGGAGGAGCCTAGGAGCAGGATTGTGATGCCTGAGTTTTCCTCCTCTTGGTCTTTCTCTGCACCTCTACTTTAGGACCAGTAGAATAGCCATAATGACTGCCTTGTTCAGATTAGAGAGACACTCTCAGAATCAAAAAGACAAGTAAAGGTGATTAGTATTTGTCAAGTGCCACATAAATGCAAGGACTTGAATTCTTCAATTATCATTAGGTATATAATTGTGGGTATTTTTTGCTGAAAATACCAATATGTGTTCATTTAGAGTGAATAAAAAGGGAACAAAGCACAGTTGGAAACTGAGTCCTTTGGTTTTGGACAAATACTTCCTAACTACTGAAAAATAAGCCAAAAATGCTAATTGAGTCCTTCAGACAATAGCCATTTGACATTTGGAAGGGCTTGGATTAGAAGTTCCCTGAAGCCGGGTGTGGTAGCGCACACTTGAAATCCCTGCACTTGGGAGGCAGAGACAGGAGGATTGAGCAGGTTCAAAGCCAGCCTTGCTGGCTTAAGAGACCCTGTGTCCAAAAAAATAAAATAGGTCTGGGAGTGTAGCCCGAAGTTAGAAGGGCTTCCAGGAACCCCCAGTATCACACACACACACACACAAAAAAAAAAAAAAGAAGTCTCCTGAATAGCCCTACATAGATATATAAGATTCTCCCTTAATAGCTATTCTTTCTTGAAGATTGGTTCAGAGGAAGCAATTAAGTCACCCAAAGTATTGTTATAGTCCTTACCCAACTTTTCCTCAATCTATCCTTTTTAAGGGAGGGTGGTAAGAGGGGAACCCAAATGGCAGCCACCAATCATAGACAATCTTTATGCAATGCAGGGGCAGTCAGGGAGTGGACACAGAAAACCTGAGAGAATTGAGAGATGTTTCTGGCTCTGCTTAGACAAGTAACCCAGGCCCAGCTGTTCAAGTGTGTAGAAAGCTTGCTTTAAAGCTGCCTTAAAGGTTAAGGTAAAAGAATAAAGCATTTGGATAATTAAAATAAACACTTGTACTAGAACTCCAAAGAATGCAAAATTCTATAAAATTTAAAAAGCAGTACCTTATATAAGGCAGCTATGGATAGAATTCTGGTAGAGTGGAGGTGAGTATGGGGTTAGATGAATGTAGCATTCACCCCTGCCCAACTGTTTACCACCTGAGAATAGCTGAGCAAATTATTCATCACTCTATACTATGATTTTCACCATTATTTTTTGAGGTACTTGGGAAGAAACCCAGGGGCATTATACTTCTGAGCTACACCATTAGCCCCATTTTTTTATTCTTTTATTTTGAAATAGGGTTTCACTCAGTTGCAAAGGGCCTCACCAAGTAGCTGAGGCTGTCCGCAAACCATGATCTTCCTACCTCAACCTCTCAAATGCTAGGATTTACAAGTGTGTGCCACCACACCCAGCTTTCTCAGTTTTCACCATTATTAAATGGGCCAAATAATACCTAAATCACATGATTGATAGGAGGATTAGGTAAGCAACTGAATATTGAGCAAGTGATAATAAAAATATTCATCTCCTGCCCTGGCTTCCTAGATGAATGATGAAAACACCAGATAAAAATAATAAAACATTAGCCGGGCGTGGTGGCACATGCTTGTAATCCCCACACTTGGGAGGCAGAGACAGGAGGATCGCGCAGGTTCGAAGCCAGCCGCACATGCTGGCTTAGGAGACCCTGTTTCCAAAATAAAAATGTAAATTTGGTCTGGGAGTGTAACCCAGAGGTAGAAGGGCTTCCAGGAACCCCAGTACCACCACTAATAAATAATAATAATAATAATAAAACGTTAAGCCTCTCAATTATGTTAATTTCTACATATAATAAAAAGTTATTAGAAATTACTTGGAATTGAGAAAATTATCACTATTCAATAATTCTTGGTAGAGAGAGGATAGATAACATATTTTATGACACAGCTATCAATGTATATCACCAAGATAAGTCCATGCATTTTATCTAGGTCAAAACATCATAAACAAGAAGGATAACTGAAGTAAAAGTACATTTGCATATATTTCTAATCATATGTTTCCCTGTTATATTTCATATATCATCCTACTTTAAATACATACACACACACACCCCTAAGCCTTCTTGCCCACCCAGGGAGACTTATTAGCATGACACATTCAGTAGAAGTAAAAACTGACCACAGAGGCATTGAAGTAGGAGTCTACATTGAGGTCTCTTTGAAAAGTAGGAAAAAGGGGGATGCTTTCTTTTTTTCTTTCTTTTCTTTCTTTCAGATACTAGCATCCCTTCTATGTCACCCAAATCCGAGCTCACCTGACTGCTGTACAATCTCTCATTCTCACCACTCCTGTTCTCCCTCTTCCATTCTCAACACCCTTCCTTCATCTAGCTATTTTCTTTCAGGGATAGCTCCAGAGACTTTCTTTTCTGGGTGTATTTCACCTTCCTCTTCCCCACCCATTAATAGACGAGCACAGTAGAGACACAGGAGCCGAAGAGTACACACAGATTATTAGGTGACTGGTGGGGAAAAGGATCAGTCTTGTTCCCTCAGTTGTGCATAAAAGTAATACCTTTTTAGTCAGCTGTGTCTTAGGTACTAGTCAATAATATGCTGGTGTTCTAAAAATCTATAAGGCAGCAGAATGTGATTACTAAAGCAACAAAGGTATCTTAAAAATCAAATTATTCACCTGGCATCTGACATTGCAAAGGCTTAAAGGAGGATAATTGACTACCAATATAAAAGGGCATTTTAAGCATTTTGCTTTTCCTCCCAAAGAGTAATTTATATAAGTATATGGTACATAAACTAGGGATTATATTTAATGAAATGACTGCAGATTTTTAAAAGGAATATATGCTTATTTTTTCAATTATATTATATTCATTTTTCAAATTGGATATTGTTGATAATACTATGCTTAAAAAATACTCTATTATAACTATAAGCCATAAGGTGTGGATTATAATATATTTCTGTTTTGCATAAACATGAAAAAATGACAAAGAGCTGTAGATGAAAGAATTATTACAATTTAAATACTCACAAGGTCATAAAATATTGTAGAAGTACAACTCAGCTTTGAAAAACACTTGGACATTTTCCTCACTTAAAAAATTAATGATGTTTTGAAATCCTCATCAAAATACAGATAAAATAACTGTGACAGAGTCATTCTAATCAGAAAAGTACACATTCTACCACTTTGATATATTTTAGATGTGGACTGTGAATACATAGGATGAGGGATCTATCACATTTGATAAACTTTACAAGTGAACTGTGGCTATCAGATGGGGACCATCAGCTAAGAAGTCAAAGAGGAGCTCTCAGAGCTGCTTCTGAGCCCAGGCGCGCTCTCCTCGAAACAGACAGTAGCAGGCTTCCCAGCTCAACCTCGAATCTAACTTTCCTTGATCTATGCTTCCTATGAGCTCTTGGAAGGTTGTTGTCTGACAGTAAGTTTGCGAATTGGCCATCTTCTCTCTTGGTAGGAGTTTTCTTTATTTCATCTCCCTCATTTATTGTTCACCTACTATGCATGATGAGACAGTTGCAAGTTGCAAGTCTCTGTGTACTTTTCTCCATTTTGCTTTTATGGCAACTCTGAGATGGGATCCATTATCCTGTTTGAGAAAAAAGGCAAGCACAAGGCCGGGAAAGCTTTGTGATTTGCTCTGGGCATTGAATTGCTCAGATATTGAAGAGCCAGATTTCCCGTCTCTAACTCCACTGCACTCCACTAGCCTTATCTCAAGTTTTGCTTTTTTTTTTGCTTCTATATGGTCATTTCTTTTGGATAATTTTACTGAGGCTCCTTTTAGCCCAGATACAGAGTTTAATTCTTTTGTCTTCTACAGTCCAGATGTGGCTTGCCATAATGATTCTGTTAGTTAACATGCAGGCTGCTTCCTGTGTTAAGTACTACAACCATGGCAAAAAACTTACCAGAATTATTGTCCACATTTTTACAGGTGAGAAAAGGAGGAAGGTAAAGTCACATGCAGCCAACAAGTGATAGTGCCAGGATTTTAAAAAAACAGTTCAGCCCCCAAGTCCCCTTAGTTAACTACTGCATACAGTCTCCTTGGACATAGTTGAGCTCTGTGATGTTTGGTGAGTTCATAATTAGGATGAAGATAGTAGGAGAAAGAAGCCAAATTATAAAGAACAAAACTCCACATACTTAGCTATAGGCAAGTCCTTTAAAACTTCAAAAGGTCATCCCCTAAAATAAAGATTGATTTGAAGAAATTTAACCTTTATTAGCTATATCGTACATCAGTCCAGCTTCAGTTTCTCAACACATTACTAGATTCAGTCCTTTCAATAACAGTCTACTACCATTTGGTGGCTGAGCTGATCTGGAGAAGGTTTAATAAGTTGTGTAAGGCTGGATAGAGCCTGAGCTGGATTCCAAGTCCTCAGTTCCCATCCATATTCTCTCAGTTGCCCTGGGGTGGTATCTACTCACCTCTGGTCATTACCGAAAGTGACATTCCCCTGGCTCATTTAATTATATGCTATTCAAGTGTTGTCTCAGAGAAGTACGAGGGCTTGCTTTTGGCCTATAAACCAGACAATTGTAGTCTTACCATGACCTAGAGTCTTTTGCAAACTATCAACATAACTACAGCTATGGGGTAAGGGTTAAGTAAGAGAAGGCTGCTTCAAAGTCCACAGAAAGATTAGTCTGTAGCATAATATGAAGCTAGTGAGTCTCATGGAGAGGCTCTTACCCACCTATCTCTCTTCGTGTGTGTGTGTGTGTGTGTGTGTGTGTGTGTGTGTGTGTGTGTGTGTGTGCTGGGGATTGAACTCAGGGGTATCATTCTACCTCTGAACCACACCCCAGCTCATTTTGTAATTTTTTTTTTTTTTTTTTTTTTTTTGGTGGTACTGGGATTCCTGGAAACCCTTCTACCTCCGGGCTACACTCCCAGACCTATTTTTTATACTTTTTTTTTTTTTAATTTGGAAACAGGGTCTCTTAAGCCAGCACAGCTGGCTTCGAACCTGTGAGATCCTCCTGTCTCCGCCTCCCAAGTGCAGGGATTATAAACATACACCACCATGCCCAGCCTTATTCTTTATTTTGAAACAGGGTTTCACTAAGTTGCATAGGGCCTCACTAAGTAGCTGAAGCTGTCCTAGAACCCAGATCCTCTTGTCTCAGCTCCCCAAGTACTAGGATTACAAATTTGTAATTTTTATTTCGAAACAGGGTCTCACTAAAGTGCTCAAACTGCCCTCAAACCTGTGAAACTCCTGTCTCAGCCTCATAAGTACTAAGGTTATAGGATTGTGCCACCAAGCCTAATTCCATTTGTGTTCTTAACCACTGCTATGGAGAAGTTAACTAGGCCACAGACCAAGTCATCTGCCATCATTTGCAGCTGAGGGACAGCTCCTCCCTGCTCAGCACTTATAGAACATTTGCTAACTGCCACACAAACTCATACACAGGGGGGGAATTTTAGAAAACATTAAAGGAGATACTTTCCCTCACCCTCCAAAGAACTTAGACATAGTTGGTAAGAAATGAGGAGCAATACGCTGGCTCACGCTTGTAATCCCAGCGCTTGGGAGGCTGAGAGAGGAGGATCTACAGGTTCAAAGCCAGCCTCAGCTACTTAGTGAGACCCTGTTTCCAAATAAAATATAAAATAGGTCTGAGATTATAGCCCAGAGGTAGAAAAGCCCCTGGGTTCCACCCCCAGTACCACAAAAAATAAATAAAAAATAAAAAATAAAATAAATGAGTAACAGTGAACAAAGCAATAGAGGAATAAAGGCTAAACTGTGTGAAATAAACCAAGAAAAGGACTTTGTCCTTGAAAAGGAGAAGCCATCCCAGGGCTTTTGCAAAAGAAAATCATTAATTTTGACTCTGTTTCCAGGGAGATAGAAACTCATCCTTTGGAACTGCACAAGCCACAACCACTGAAGACTTATGAACATCACCATTTCCTATTCATAGGTCCTCTGTCGTGCTATATCTCTTATAACTGGACTAAATTCTTAAGGATGTGAAAAATATTCCAAAGTACACATCTACTTTTTTTATGAACAGTACTTAGGCCAAATAAATCCAGAGAAAATAGGACATAAAGGGGAACCAATGTTGTGTCTTTTGGTATTATGGATTCCCAAGTTGATTTTTTTTTATAATATCAGCAAATTTTTATGCCAAAATCCAATTCCTATTTATCTGTGAAGAACAAACATTTGATTCCATGTTCTCCTTTACTTTTATTGGAAATATTTATGACCAATAAATGTAGCATTTGCTGCCACAAATAAAATACAGAGATCATTCCAGTCCCACTCAGCCGGTTACACCAACATGTACACCTTCTTATATCTTAAGAAAGACCATCACAAATTCAATGCCAGGTGGCATCCAAAAGCCTGGTATCTTATGCATCACTTATTCTGTATAACTGTAAAAAAAAAAAAAAAGAATATTGAAGTCAAAAATAAACCTTTCATGCTGTATGAGGAAAAGTAGAATTTGCCCTGATGGTTTAACAATAGGAAATTCAAGATATGAGTTGCTTCATAAAGCACTTGTCACATTATAAATAGTATTTTATGTCTATCATATAAATAGTCATTATGAAATACCAAAATTCAGGAAAAAATAACTTATGAAACAGAAATACAGAGATCAAATTTTGCTTTTCCTTAATGTGAGGTGTCACAAAATATTTTGTCTGAAATAAAGTAGATAAAGAAAGCTCTTAGCTGTAGAAACCACAAAAGGATGAATGTGTCTGTAACAGGAAAATTACTCCATTTAGAAATAAGATTTGTAGACTCATAGAAGCCCAGAGCACTGAGAAACTATTTGTAGTGGAGAAAGGAATCCAGAGAGGCTAAGTGACATACTCAAGGTCTTAGAAAAAAAAGGAAAAAAAAAATCCGAAGTCCTGAAGGGTCGTTTAATACAATCACCTCTCAGTGCCTACTATCCTGTCTGAGACATGGGATTAATCTGGACTTGTGCTCCCACCTAAGACCATAGTTTCACCTAATAGAGTCTCAACCTATTCCAAAATGTTGCAAGCTGAATGGAAATACCATTTTTTCTGAAAATTTCATAACTAGAGAAATTCTGAAGGTATTAAAAGATACATATACTGCAGTGAACAGAATTCACACTTAGGATTCATCCCCAAAGAGGAACTGAAAATGTGACCCTTCACAGGCTGCTCCCAAGTGCTCCAGAAGAAGAGATTATAGACAACAGGGGTCTCCTAAAAAGCCAAGAAAATGGTTATTAACTGCCTAACACCAAAAACAGCAAATTTAGAAACAAGAAAAAGTATCAAATATCCAACAAAATATATGGATCTTCTATAAAGCCTCCCATCACTCCATTCATCACATTTCCTTTCTGTTTGTGTTCTTCACTGAGCCCTGCCCCTGCTACCTCTTCACCACCCGCAAGCGGGGGCACCGCTAGGGAAACAAAGGCCATTAGGTCTGATTTCTTCGTCTACAAAATGAGAATATAATTAGATGATTTCTATTCTTCCTTCCTGATACAAAATGCTATGATGGTAATTCTAATTGCTTGAGACAAATGCAAACTTATTAATAATCTATATTTATTTATACAGATGAATTTAAAGTAACTCTTTGGCGAGATAATGCTCACTACTCTGAATTAACTAGTTCTCATAAAGAGGATGGACACAAATTCATTAACCAAAGCAAAAATTCTTCACACTGTGTTTCCTCAAGATGTGAACAAATGCTTCTTGATGTCACTGGAATTCTTTTTTTGTGTGGTACTGGGGATAGAACCCAGGGGCATTCTACCTTGGAGCTACACCCCCAACCCTATCTTTTATTGTTTATTTTGAAACAGGTTCTCACTTGAGTTCCAAAGGGCCTCACTAAGTAGCTAAGGCTGTCTTCAAATCCGGGTCCTCCTGCCTCTGCCTTCCAAATGGCTGGGATTACAAGTGTGCACCGCCACGCCCAGCTTATTTTTATATTATAGGTTAAGTGTGTTTTGAAATCCCTAAAGAAGAATCCAGTTGCATCTTATGTCTTTCCAGTTCTTCTATGCTGTACACTTGCTTATTTTAAGTAAATCAACTCCAATTTTCAATAGCTCCGTCTTTTCTGTGGTCATTCATTACAACTAAAGTCAAAGTGATATTTGAGCATGAAAAGAATAATAACAAAACTACATTTGTAATAATATAAGCATAAAACACTTTTTTATGTATATGGTGCTGGGGATTGAACCCAGGGGTATTCTACCTCTGAGTTAAACCTCCAGACTTATATTTATTTTTATTTTGAAAGGCCAGCCTTTGTAACAGAGTGAGACCTTGTCTTGAAATAAAATTTAAAGGAGCTGGGAATGTAGCTCAGTGGTAGAACACTTGCTTATCAAGTGCAAGGCCATCAGTATATTCCTCAGCACTGGGGAATAAAATTCTCCAGAAAGAAAGCAAGAAAATTTGAAAAAACTTATCCTAAACTAAACTGTCTTTTATATTTTAAACCTGCTTGTAACATAAACTGCTGACACAAAATCGACCGGCATGCAGAGGCTACAGGTGCACTGCTTAGTTGCTTTATATATTGCTTTCAGTTCTTTGCTGAAAATTATACTAAAGTTCTAGCCTATGATTCAATGAGAACTGTTTCAGAAAATGGGTCTTTGCATGGCAGAGCTTGAAGCAGCATTTGAGTTTCAAAATGAAAAGGCAATTTTCGATGTCATTTCTGGGTTAACCTGAAGAATTTCCTCCACACTATTCAGCTGTCTCTAAAATGGATGCCGAAGATAATTGCATCAGGGAAGCAACTCGGGTGCTTCAAGCTCATCCCGTAGCCTCCATCACACTCTCTCACAGCCAGTTACTCAAAAATGAAACCATTGCAATCACTGTCTTAGTATCAGGTAGTTATAAACCTTAGCAGTATTTATGCTTCCTATTTTTAAAAGTGTGTGTGTGTGTGTGTGTGTGTGTGTGTGTGTGTGTGTGTTTGTGTGTGTGTACATGTGTATCTGCTCACTCTATTCTCTACAACACAAAGTAACAAAGTAGCCATAGGACACCTGACTTCATTATGATTAGCAAAGTCACAGCACTTGTTTCCGTTTTGGGGGAAAATCTTACCTGACTGTTCAGTTTTGCACCAGGTACTTAATGCTCAGTGCTGTTCAATAAATGATTCAAATAAAATGGTTTGAAAATCTAAATTTTAAAACACTCTTGAGTAAATGCTATAGACTATGCATTTCACAAAGTTTCATTGAAGGAGATCCTAGAATTCTCCTTAGGTGTGAAGAAACAAGTACAATGCTAGCTCCTATATGGAGCTTTTGTGACCTTTGTCTGACATAATGGTCTTCTAATAATTATTTCTATGCCATTCAGCTCCTAAGGAAACATTTAGGAAGACTACCATATAAGTACCATTTATAGACTACCCAGATAAGTATTCTACTTGGTAAACACCTACTAGGTGTTTGTTATTTGGCTATAACATGAAGTTAAAGTATTTCTTTTATTCATGGTTGATATTAATAACTATTAAACATAGCACAGGTTTTTAAGACACACTCAGAAATAAAACAATTAATAGAGCTCTTTATATGCATTGACACTTTATACCAGTTTAAGGAAGTAGAGGTTTACATGTAAAGTCTTTAAAAAGTATGCTTTGAACTTTCAGCAAATTTTCATATGGACAGAGGAATTAAATCAGAATATAATTTATAGGGCTTATATCATGAATCGCTGCAGGGTCTCTGCTTAATTTGACTCTGCTTCTTCCCAGGGCTTTATATAAATTAGCATATTCCATTATCTTAAGATGGTCAAGTTCATCCTGTGGTGATAAATAGGAGTCCTTTTGAATACATTAAGTTCGTCCCATCAATATTCAAATCACTGATTAATTCAAAGGAAAAATGTCACCTCACCCATAAACTGAGATAAAGTCATCAGGATCTTATAATTTTTTCACCATGATAGAAGTCTCACCCTTTCAATTTCTGATGCGGCTTTCACTGAGAACATAATAGGTAATCTACCACATATATCATTTCACATAAGATAAATGCTAAAATCTTTATGAAGTAGAATCCAGGGCTTATTTTCTGGAGAACGTCTACATATTACAACAAAGTGAGCTGCACCAACATCCTTCTCACTGGTGACCAAAGCATTTATGATTTTGGATACTGAACCCACAAATGAAATTATCACCGTGTATATGTGTGCGTTTTGCTGAATTAAAAATGAATCCAAAGTATTTTTCTGTTATTCAGCCCAAAATTAAAAAGCAATACGGAGAGTTTTTAATCACTGGGATGCCTCATTCAGCTATTTTGGAAAAACAGTCCAGAGAAAGTCATGGCAGCCTGGTGCAGGAGCCTCCCAGCTCCGGAGACTACAGGAAGAGGAAGCAAAATCCTTCCGTGAGATCTTTCCTGAGCCAGACTGGCGTTGGCTCATTTAAGTTCCAACCAATCTAGCTATCATTGTATGTTTGTTACTACTATCTCATAATATTTAGGGATTAAAGAGGGGAAATCTCTCAGTATTAAAATTAGGCTTGGTGATAAAATCTTGACAGAGAAACATAATAATGAAGTGCCTCTAATGCTCCTTTAAACTGCACTGTAGTTTGGTCTCCACCAAGGACTATAAGAATTTTTTTCAACAGAGGAAAGAAAAAAGAGACAAGCCCCTGCATGGTGTAGTGGGGCTTTCTTTAAACACAGCAGAAGATCTCATGGCAAGAGCAGGGTTAGGTTCAGGTCTGTGCAGCACACTGCTTCTACTACAGCCTTGATCACAAGCACTGATTCTTAGCATCGGTTTCTTAACCTTGTTACTATTGCTGACACCAGGAATCCACTGTATTGAAACTTAGAAACTTCATATATTTCTGTAAAACCCAGTGATGGGTTGTACAGCTTTGACCTTCTTAAATATCACTTTAATTGCTAGCCATACTTACAGAAAAACTGGATGCTTTGGTTGGTCAAAATATGAATCATATTTTTTTCAAAAAAATATGAAAAAGTCTCCCTGGCTTATGAGGCCAGTGATGGGTTGAATGAATGTAGACTGAATCTAATTTTGTATCACACCAATTAGCATTACATCATCATAGCAGAAATATCTAGAACATTACCTCATATCAGTGATCTTCTGGGATGTTAAAATGGGTCTTTAAAAGCCTGAGTTATTTTTTCTTTTGAAATGTTACATCTTTAGTTATATATTCATTAACCAAAATATTTTATGCTCCAAATTTGAGTCAATATAATAAAAAAATTTGTTTTTGTTTTTGTGTGGTGCTATGATGGATTTCAGGGTCATTGTGCCTCTGAGCTATACCCCCAGCTTTATTTTTTATTTTTGAAACAGGGTATCACTGAGTTTCAAAAGGCCTTGCTAAGTAGCTGAGGCTGTCTGTGAACCTCAATCCTCCTGTCTCAGCCTCTCGAATGCTGGTATTACAAGCGTGCGCCACCACACCCTGCTGTAAGAAGTATTTAAAATTATGTTCATCTATTTCATCTTTAAAGAAGAATATCACAGTAATAGAGCTCCCAAAAATATTTCTAAGTGAGATGACATATCTGAGTAAAAGATCATCATCATCACCATCATTATCAGATACATCATCAGACCGTGCGTTACAGGCCCCGTAGTAAGCACACTACCAAACCCGGACACAGCATGATGAGCCTGAGGTTAAAATGGCCCTAGGAGCTTAAATTTATAAAATAGGTAAAGAAAGGAAAAGCTAAAAAAAAAAAAAAGAAAAGCTACAGAGTAGCTGATTCCTCTCTATGTTAAGATTTAGGTAAGAGGAAGGAGAGGGCCTGGCAGAATTAGAAGAGCAACAGTATTTAGTAATTATAGAGGTAAGACTTAGCTTTTTTTCAGAACCAGTTGATGGAATATTGCTTCTCCCAGATCTATCGTCCTTTAAGTCCTTGGCATCAGCTGTGAGGACTACCATGGAAGAAGGGTTCCATAATTATACCACCTACCCCCACCATGTGCCAGGTAGTAACAACACCTCTCCGTGTGACACTGTTTTTTTTTTCTTTAAAAACAAAAAGAGGTCATTTTGTCGTTTCTATAAATTGATAAATTTCAAACAAAGGATTTTTTGTTCTTCCTATCAGAAACCAGGCAAAAACAAACACAGGAGACCTCTGTCTTGCATCCTATAGCATCTGATTTTATCCTTTTCTATCTCCCCAGAGAACTTTCGAAAGAAGAAATTTAGGTTGAATCCAAAACTGACTGCTTAGGTCTTGCCAAGCAAAGCTCCCTGATAGGCTGATTATATCACAGGGAAAACAAGAAACAACAAAATGGAAAAGGGAACGTGCTGGCAAGCTCTAGGTGCTCTCCTGTGGAGTCCACCCAAGCAGCTGGTGGCCAGCCACCCGGTCCTGTGAGAGTCATCAAGAATGCCAGTGTGGTAGGACACAGACAAGTGTCCCACTGAGGGACTATGAGATATTTACTCCCAGTGTAGTATATCAGTGACATTTGAAAAATGTCCCTTACTGTCTTCCACGTGTTAACAAGAAATCTAATAGCATTCCTCCTTTTACACACTCAACATTGGCCAAAATAATTTTTTATAAAGTAAAAATAAAATTAAAAATTAAAATTAAATAAATTAAAATTATTTTATTTAATTAATTAAAAATAAAATAAATAATTAAAATAATTTATTTTAAATAATTAAAATAATTTATTATTTTAAATAAATAAATCTATTATAAATAAAATTATTCACAGGATGCATGAACAGAAGAAATGTAGATAATGCCACCAATTTCACATTAATAACAAAATAATGCATTTGAGAATTCATATTAATGGCTATTCTCACACAAGCTAAATGAAGTGGAAAATTGGAAAATTTAGCCACTTAATTCTAATTGTTTTCACCTTTAAAAATAAGAGTATGATGTCATGTCTAATGTTTATTTTTTATTATTTTCTTCTTAAAATATGCATAAAATAAAGATGTATTTGAAAATGTGAGAAAAGAGCTCAGAGTTTATATATTTAGAAGAATGGGGAAAATACATGTGTGTCTGTTTTATATTTTTTCAAGTAAAAAGTTTTTTCTGTTTTAATCTATTCTAAAAGCAAATCCAATTATTGAATCTATCCTTTTAAGAAACTGCTCCTAAAATGTCTCTGTACCAATATTTGTTACCCAAGTATAATTCCCAATCAGAAAAAGAATTATACTACATCAAACAGTCAGCCCTTTGTATCCATGAGTTTTACATCTATTAATTAAACAATGAATTGAAAATATTTTAAAATTTTCATATGTACTGAACACATATAGACATTCTTGTCTCTAAAAAATACAGTATAGTAAATATTATGTAGCGTTTGTATCATATTAGATATCACAAGAAGTCTAGAAATTATTTAAAGCATTCAGGAAGATGTGTATAAGGTATATGAAAATAGTGTACCACTTTCTTATTATTTAACTTTTATTGCTGCATATTATACAGAATAGTGGGCCTCACTGTGGCATGTTCATACATGCATATAACATAATTTGATCAATTTTACTCCGTGTTACACCATTTTATATAAGGGGCTTCAGCATCCTCATATGTTGGTAATTTGGGAAGGGGATTCCCAGAACCAATCTCCCACAGATATCAAGGGATTAACTGTACTTATCTATTACCTATACTCAGTGATTCACATGCAGGAATTATCTAAGGAGAACATGCCAGAGATCTAGAAAGAAAAAAAAGTATTTATTATTTTATAAAAGTATACATTAATTTTGTTAGAAATATATGTGGGCAGTGAAGGTAGGGGTAAAACATCTGAGCAGAACTGAACAAAGCAAAGTGCCTAGAATCAGACTACATTCAAATCAAGCCCCACACTTTATAATCCATCAGACTGTAGACAAGTTACTCCAACTCTGAGTCTTGTTCTTCACTGGTAAACTTGGACTAATTACAGAACCTTTTCTAGCATTGTGGAGATGATTAAATGAGAAAATTCATGCAAATGCCCTAGAACATTGTACCCAAGAAACAGCGATTCTTACCATTGCTCACAGTTCATTGTAGCCATTTGAAAGAACAGAATAATACAATTAGCATTTGTACATCATTAGGGTAAATGATTATTGCTATAGAAGCATTATACTTCACGTGGGTTGAAATTTAAATGAATTTCTTAGAGAAATTCGCTTACTTGCAAACATCAATAATTAATAGCAAATGCGACCAACCATTAAAAAACAGTATATGTGATTCTCTATCAGCTCCCCATTCTTGCAAGCGTGCATTCGGCTCTGCTTGGTGCTGGAGTATAGTGAAAAGATTAATATGCATTGTTTTCTGAAACCCAGTGAAAAGGATTGTCAATTGACAATATGAAATACCAATAGCGAAATCTTATTAGCCTTTACATTTGCTGGGAAATCCTTTGTTGTTCATTTTTTTAAATACCCAGATTATTTATATTTCACGACTTCAACCCACATCCTTTTTTCCTCAACTCTAACCCACCCACTGGCATCCGTTTGGGCACACTTTCCCTGAAGAGCTTCCCTTTATCTCACATTCTTTTCTCTCTTAACTCTTGCGGATCCTCGTCTCTGAATTCACTTATTACTTCCTATCAATCTTCTTTCATAAAAATCTCTTGTATCTCTCTATCTTTTTTCCATTCTCACAACCCTGAGACACACACATTACCTGTTGATTTGTGTGTATTTTTTAAGGTGCCCCGCTGTCTTTTCTGCATAAAATGGTCAGAAAAAATATCTTTCTAAAAGGAGGCTTTTATGAAGTCACCCCTCCTTTTAACGTGTTCAGTGGCTCCCTATTGCTAAGATGATCTTAATGGCTAAACTCGAACACCTCTGACGGTGAAAGCGACTGTTACTAACAAGTGTAAGCCAGAACCATAGAGGCAAACCAGGGCCTGCGGCCAACCGAGCCACTGCTACCTCTTGTATGCCTCTCTCCCAGGGAAATACTCCTAAGGAACACTCAATGCCAAATTCCCAGGCTTCTTTTTTTTTTAAGTTTATATGTTTCAATTTCATGGTACTTTGATATTCTACTGCAAAAGGCATACATGTTTGTTTTAACCTAAGCATAATTTTTTTATTATTTTTTTTGTGTGTGGGGGTCTAGGGATGGAACCCAGGGGCATTCAACCTCCGAGCTACACCCCCTGCCCTATTTTTATTCTTTATTTTGAAACAGGGTCTCACTAAGTTGCAGAGGCTGGCCGCAAACCGCAATCCTCCAGTCTCGGCCTCTGGAATACTGAGATTACAAGCATGCGCCACCACGCCTGACTAACATAATTTTTTTTTTATTACAAATCTTTATGACTTAATATAAGCAAACCACAAAAGAGTCATATGGTCCAAAGGGTTAAACACACCACAAATGCTGTTAAGGGAGAAGAATCTCTTACTATGAAAGTTTTTTTATGCTGTTAAGAAACCATTTTTGTACCATAAAGCGGTATGCAACATGAGGACAGAAATATATTTGCTTTTTAATATCAATGCATTTATAAAAATTTTCCAAGGAAAGAATTGAATGGAGAATGAGGAGTTAGGGATTACCCATAAACCCTACTCAGGACAACCCTGTATTATAGCAGCAAGGTAGAAGAAAATATAACAGCTGAAAGTGCATGGGTAGAAGGCACAAAATTTGATTACTGACTAGGCATTAGCATTAGAAAACAGTTAAAGTCAAGAGGATGTGATTCCTTTACACTGAATAATTGAGTACATAGAGTCAAAAAAGAAAAAAGTAGCCAAGAAGTATTGAGAGAAATTCATTCCCTTCCTTGTGAGATTGCTGATAATTGAAATCATATTTGGCAATATAAATTTTAACAAAATAAAACATAATGTTTTAAATCATAAGCCTTTGTGTTATCTGAGCCATAATTCAAACATCTTACCCAAAATCTTGGAAGAAAATTGACCTCCAGAAGAAAACCTACTACCAAGGCACAAATCTTGAAAGATCCACTGAGAGGTGTATATACATGTGTGAGTTTATATTTTAATATAAAAAGTATATTAAATATTATATATGATATAATATTAATACATATAAGTATATATGATCCTTAATAATGTAAAATGTGTGTCTAGTTATATAGCCATATAAATATTTAAAATACATGCACATATAGTTATAAATATATAAATGTCATTATATAAAATATTTTCTATTGTTTTTATTTATGCATTTTTACATTGCTGAGTTTCAAGCCCAGAGCCGCACAAATGCTAGGCCAGCACTCTGCCCCTGGGCCACGCCCCAGCCCTGGGTGTAGTTTATGGGAAGGCTGCCCCCTGGAAAACAGAGATGCCATTTCAAAAGACCAGGAAGTGGCCCCGCGTGGTGGTTCTCGCTTGTAACCCCAGTACTTGGCAGGCTGAGGCAGGAGGATCTCAGGTTTACAGCCAGCCTCAGCTACTTAGTGAGGCCCTCTGCAACTTAATGAGACCCTGTTTCAAAATAAAGAATTAAAAAAATAGGGCTGGGGTTGTAGATTGGAGGTAGAATGCTTCTGGGTTCAATCCCCAGTACCACAAAAAAATAAATAAATAAGAAAGACCAGGAAATAAAGGATTCTTCTGAATTTCTAACCAAAATCACCTCTTTTTGACACTTCCCCTATTTTGCAACTGTTTTAGCCCATTCCTACATTCACATACTCCACTTCCTTTATTCGAAAGCTCTTTGAAAACAATAGTGTTTGCTGGGCGTGGTGGCGCATGCTTGTAATCCCGCACTTGGGAGGCTGAGACAGGAGGATCGCGCAGGTTCGAAGCCAGCCTCAGCTACTTAGTGAGGCTCTCAGAAACTTAGACCCTGTTTCCAAATAAAATATAAAATAGGGCTGGGAATATAGCCCAGAGGTAGAAAGCTCCTGGGTTCTACCCCCAGTACCACCAAAAAAAAAAAAAAAGAAAGAAAGAAAAAGAAAGAAAACAATAGTGCTCTTATCTCTTTTTGCGGTTCCACAGTGCTTCACAGAAACCCTGGCCTAAAGGCGGTGATCATAAATCCTTGTTAATAGAGACATCCATATGAAATAAATGAACAAGATCGCCAAATCAGTGAACAAGATAGCTTTCTATACCACCCAGAACGATACTGTGAATTATTTCATAAATGAGTAAGATGTAATATTTTCAAAGAGGTTAACGTTTAATTCATAAAAAATAGGTATCAAAACCCAATAGCAAATAACCTAAGTGGTATGTAGTTGAAATTGTGTAAAACATACAACCCACTCAGTGTGAGTAGACCCTAAGAGAGAAGTGTTGAAGAAGAGAGGAGATCTGAATTAGGAGTCAAATTTTGGGAAGAGTTCAGATGCACAGAAAGGATTAGGAAGAGTAATGCCACCTGGGGGGTGGGGATTGGGGCAGCTGCACTAGAAGAAAAATCACTTCCCAGCAGAGTGTTTTTGCACAGGGAAACCATCTAGATCGACCTCAGCTGCAGCTGCAGCTGGTGCTACGGGGCTCCCTGAAATCCAGAGCACCTGTGTCAATGAGACTCCACCCAGCGGCTCCCGCTGAGCAGGGCTGTGCTATGTAGAATCCTTGTTCTTGATAAAAAAAACAATGATCAAGGTAAGGATGCTGTGAAGGAAGTCACCCACAGGGGTCAGGTGGGTTTTGCCCCCAAATCACATAGGAGAGGAGAGGCCAATATATTTATCAGTCATTACTTTAGTGAGCTTGAGCTGCACTAAGAGAGTGCCATAGACTGGGTATCTTATGAACTACAGAAACTTCTCACGTTTCTGGAGGCTGGAAACCCATGATCAAAGGATCTGCCTGGTCTCAAAGGTTCAGACGGCCAACTTTGTGCATCTTTACATGGTAGGAAGAGACTGAGGTAGCTCCGGACCCATAAAAGGCCATTTATGAGGGCTTGGTCTTCATGACCTAATTACTTCCCAAAAGTCCCATTTCCAAATGCCAACCTATTGGGGATTAGATTTCAACATATGAACTGAGATGGGCAGTGGCTACAAGCACTCAGTTCATAACAGCAATGGCTGCTCATTATACACAGGGCTCTACATGTGTTGGGCCCTTACAGACTTTATACTCCCCTCTCTTCACTAGCTTCTCGGGCATAATTAGAGCAATGGTCTTACTGAAAAATCATTGAACATAGTTTCCAAGAAACTAAGCACAGATGCGGAGGCGCATTCTCTTCAGTAGAAATCCATATTCTTCCACAGCTTTAATCTGTTACTGCTTTATAACAGTTGGAAAATCTTTTATTTTTGTGTTTGGATTGTTTCCTTTTTGTAAAATTGATATCTGTAAATGAACTTGTGATATAAAAAATGGTGCAGTATTTGCATATAACCTACACAAATCCACATCCTCTCCTATAATTTAAATCATCTCTAGCTTACTGTTTTTTTCTGTGCTGGAGACCAAACCCTTAGCCTTGTACTTGCTAGGTAAACCTTCCACCACTGAGCTACATCCCAGCCCTCTAGATTATTTAGAATACTTAATATAATTCAAATGATATGTAAATAGTTGTTATGATGCTGCTTAAAGAGTAATAAGCAAAAAAGTGTCTACATATTTTCAGAAGAGAAGCAACTTTTTTTTTTTTTTTTGGCAGAACTGGGTATGGAACCCAGGGTCATTCTACCTCCAAGCTATACCTCCAGCCCTATTTTTTATTCTTTATTTTAAAACAGGGTCTCACTGAGTATCTGAGACTATCCATGAACTATGATCTCCTGTCTCAATTTCCCAAATGCTGGGATTACAAGTGTGCACCACCCCACCCAGCTAGAAGGGAAGCAACTTTTTAAAAATATTTTCTGTTCACAGTTGTGGAATCGATGCATGTTGAACCTGTGGATATGGAGGAGACTGACTGTATGCCTAATTTTATAAAATGTTTTTGATGCCATATTGCATTCTTTTACAAAAATGGTACCACTAGCCCACAAAGCCTGGATGTTATTGTTTTTAGACTGTTCATGGAATTAGATATATTAAACCACTAAATATACTATCTACTCTGACAGAAATTGTGATTCACACTGAACATCTGTGTAAAAACCTGCTGAGGCATTTCTAAGTGACATAGCTTTATTAGCGAAATAAAGAAGACAAAGAAATATGCTTCAGTCGTATAAAATTGCAGAGTATTTAACTTCTGATTTATAAAATTGTGGTAGGGTAGGTGGATTGTTGGCTATCTAATCTCTTCGATACTTCTCATTCTAACATTTTGTGCTTCCAAAGCATCTAGTTGTTGAGTCTGTTTCCTGTTGGTCAAAAATAATGCACCTGTCAATAAAATCAAAACTTGCCTTCTTGGAATTCCTTCCTTCCCAAGATACCTACTCTCCCTTGTGTTATAGTGATGATTAAAAGACCCTGCTAAGATGTTACTTGTGAGGTTCAATATGGTAGGTCATAACCATCTGTTTATACCTCATCACAAGTGAATGCACAATATACCCATCATTTTTCTTCCATTTACCCTAATTACTAAATAATCAAAACAGGTGAGAGTGTTTCACCTTCTTATCTCCATCTGGTGGTTGGTCTCGAGACACATGTCCTGGTTAGAACCAATAGTAATGAGCTGTCCACCAAGTCTTCCTGGACAGGAGGCCTTCTAGAGAAGAAAGAGGAATTTGAAATGGGGAGAGGGAAGTGCAGAAGGGTCAGCACAGTCTGAACTTCTGTGGCTACTTGGCAAGGTTGGTGCCCTAACTGAGTTTCAGAGGGCAGAAAGAAGGTGCTGATCAGATGCAATCCAGGTATGTGTGCCAACAGACAGGGATAAGAAAATGCACTTGGGGATATAGAGAAAGCAGCAAGAAAGGTCCCTACAGGATGTACCTGCTTAATAACTGTCCTGATGAGTTCTCTGAGTACCCCCAAATGAATATGGGAAGACTGAGGCTGAACCTCGAAAGTCTTGCATTTATATTTTATAGATCAGGCCTGTCTCTCTGCTAACGTTGTTTGCCCTTCCTCCATATTTTTCCTATTTCTCCCCCTTTCCTTGCTAGATCTGATTCCTTCTAACTTTCCATTGTGTATCTAATTCCTTTTCTCTCACTTTTTGTCCAAACTGCTATAATATCTAATTCATGTCCTCTGTGATAACAATATGCACCGCAGAGTTCTGTTCACATCTTTTATTCATTTATATTTTGTGAAAGAAAGCAAAGCTGTGTACCAGGCAATATTCATTCTGCAGGAGGCTATAATTATTACTCAAATTTAGGGAACCATTAAGAGGACATTCAGAAAATGAAAGACCCTAATCTTGAGTCTTTTATTTCAGCCTACAAGGAAAAAATGAAGGAGCTGTCCATGCTGTCGCTGATCTGCTCTTGCTTCTATCCTGAACCTCGTAACATCAACATCTACACTTACGATGGTGAGTGGTCTGCAGAAGAAAGGGCCCTGCTGGCCAGAGCATTTGCAACGGCTTGTTTATATTTGTTTCTCTCTCTCAGAACTCTTGGTATAATGAAATCAATATTTTGTAGATCTTGCTATTGACTTGCTATGTTTAGCTATTAGGTCTTATCGATTGCCTAGTGCTCAAAATAGTTTGAATTTGGTTCTAGTAACAGCACATTAATGTCTCTTAAGAAACATGGCAGGCCAGGCATAGTGGCACACACTTGTAATCCCCGCGCTTGAGAGGCAGACAGAAGGATCACGCAGGTTCGAAGCCAACCGCGCTGGCTTAAGAGACCCTGTTTCCAAATAAAAATATAAGATATGTCTGGGAGTGTAGCTCGGAGGTAGAAGGGCTTCCAGGAATCGCAGTACCACAAAAAAAAAAAAGAAAGAAAAGAAACATGGCTGGATTGTCATTAGCAACTACACCCAGCATATCAGCATCCACAGTATGCCTAAGGTGTTTCTTTGCAATTAGAGTGGATCATAATTTGTGAGAAAATGCTTTGTACTCAGAACACTCATAAGAGAAAATCACAGCTATCACTGTTTTTCTCTATGAAGTTCCCATGTTTTGTGCATGTATTTCAACAAGCTAATAAGAGCTGAATTAATCATCAAAACTGACTTATGACTAAGGCCCCAGGTATAGAAGTTTTAAAAGGACAAAACCTCAAGAGCTGGCATGACAATTGACATTCATGAAGCACAACCTTTTACATTCAATTTGTCCTGATTCATTATGCTTAATTGGTTTTCTTTCTGGCTCTGCCACTATCCACATGGCCATGGACAAGCAGATACTTAGATTCTCTAAGCCTCATTTAACACCAGCATCTGCCCTAAGGTTGCTGTAAAGTTTAAACAACTTGATCCAAGTCAAACATCAGCACCAAGCCAGGCCTCTCATAAGCACTTGGTGACAGTGCCTGCCTGTCATTATTCACAATATTATCCTCATCTAAAGTTAGTTTAGTCAAAATATTTGATGCAGTTATGTGTATACTAGGTGTAAATGAGGCTTAATGAACCTGATGGGCTCACGGTGATTTTTCTTCTCCATGTATGTAACAAAAGATATTGAAGATAAGGCAAAGATATCTTAGAGCAGGTATCTCTTGCATGCCTTTAAAGCCTATTTGAGGATTCAAAGGCATTTTCTACCCAAAGTGGGTCAGTCATGGCCCAAGCATCAGAAGGGCTGATTAACTCTTTCAGAAAGAAGTGCTCTACCAATGAAGGGATTTCGGTCTCCAACCAAAACATTATTAGAATGCAGGCCCAGTGCCTACTTTGGGTAAGTTCATTCAATTGGCAAATAAACCATACAGATCTTTATTATCTCCCAGATATAGCCACAACTAGGAATTCAACTATGTTTCTTAGGAGACTCTAAAACTAACTACATGTTGTCATTGAGGGTCCAAAGATTAATATGGAAAGGTCTTCACCTTCAAGAAACTCAGAGGTTAGTAGAAGAATCTTATAACATACAAATGATCAGTAAGTAGAACACAGAGTAGTTAGGACAGGGGAGATCATTGTGGGGCATGGGGTGAGATCTGAAGGGAAATACACCAAGCACTGTGTGTGTGTATTTTCCTATTACTCTGAGCCTCATTATCATGTATAATTACAGTGCACCAATAAAAGTATATATATATATATTTTTGTTTGTTTGTTTTTTGTTTTGTTTTGTTTTGTTTTTTTGGTTTTTTTTTTTTTTTTGCGGGTCTGGGGATGGAACCCAGGGGCATTTGACCTCCGAGCCACACCCCCTGCCCTATTTTTATTCTTTATTTTGAAACGGTCTCACTGATTTGCAGAGGGCCTCACTAAGTAGCTGAGGCTGTCCGCGAACCGCGATCCTCCGGTGTCAGCCTCCTAGTTGCTGAGATTACAAGCGGGCGCCACCACGCCCGGCTTAAAAGTATATTTTTACAAAATGGGACATGAATCAATTAGAGAGCTCTTAGATGTGAGGGAGCTGTATGGCAATCAAAATCGAGATGCAATCTCACTTTGGGGCATTGAGGATGTTCAGCCTGGAAGGAAAGGACTTGAAACAGAGCATCATAACTGTTTTCAAGTACAAGCTTCCCTCTGCGTCTGGGGCTCCCCCTTAGCAGATTCAACCAACCTCACATCAAGAATACTTGAGGAAAACATTGCCGTTATTCCCTGAACAATGCTATTTGCACAGCATTTACATGGAAGTAGGTATTATAAGTAATCTAGAAATGATTTTAAATGTCTGGGAGGATACGAGTAGGTTACATGCAAATACTCCAGCATTATATATAAGGGACATGAACATCCTCAGATTTGGTATCTTCAAGGGGTCTTGGAACCACATACTCTTAAGGGTACCAAGGAACAACTGTATCTGAAAGATTGATGATGTATCACAAAGGGGAAAAAAAAGGGAGTTTCAGCTTAAAAACAAGGACAAATGAGCTGAAATCAGAGGGATACTGTCTGGGGCTCAAAACAAAAATATTCAGCTAAAAATGAGAACTGACAGCCAGACATGGTGGCGCACATTTGTAATCCCAGCATTCGGGAGGCTGAGACAGGAGAAATATGGTTCACAGTCTCAGCTACTTAGTGAGGCCCTTTGCAACTCAATGAGACCCTGTTTCAAAATAAAGAATAAAAAAATACAGTTGGGGTGTAGCTTAGAGGTAGAATGCTCCTGGGTTCCAAACCCAGGACCACAAAAAAATAAAATAAAAATGAAAACTTACCCAATGCAGGTCTAATTGTCGTATTTTAGTGTTATGAGTTACATAGTTTTGGGGGTTTTTTTGTTTTTGGGTTTTTTTTTTTTTGCGGGTCTGAGGATGGAACCCAGGGGCATTTGACCTCCGAGCTACTCCCCCTGCCCTATTTTTTATTCTTTATTTTGAAATCGAGTCTCACTGAGCTGCAGAGGACCTCACTAAGTAGCTGAGGCTGTCCGCGAACCGTGATCCTCCAGGTCTCAGCCTCTCAAATGCTGGGATTACAAGCGTGCACCACCACACCCGGCTGAGTTACATAATTTTAAATGTCCTAGCAGAAGCTAGCTATCACTCTTTCATATATACTTTATTTTAATATATTTCATTATATTATTTTACATTATAAATAATATTATACTAAGTTCAAAGTTGAAGGTCTGATAATCTGCTTATCTTTGCCACATAAACTACTGATAAGAAAATAAAAGGCTAGACATTCTTCAATTAATTTTAACTGAAAAATAAAAATTATATATGATTGTGGTATAAAACATATAAGTATATTGCAGAATGGCTAAATCAAGCTAATTAAGCTATGTATTAACTCACACTTACTATGTTTATGGTGAAAACACTTAAAATCTACTGTCTACACAGTTTTCAAGAATAAAATTCATCATTATAAAGCCGGGCGTGGTGGTGCACGCTTGTAATCCCAGCATTCGGGAGGCTGAGACTGGAGGATCGCAGTTCACAGACAGCCTCAGCTACTTAGTGAGGCCCTCTGCAAATCAGTGAGACCCAGTTTCAAAAATAAAGAACAAAAAATAGGGCAGGGGGTGTAGCTCGGAGGTCAAATGCCCCTGGGTTCCATCCCCAGACCCGCAAAAAAAAAAAAAAAAAAAAAATTCATCATTATAAGCGAGAGTTGCCATGTTGTACAATAGGGATCATGAACATATTTTTCCTAACTGAAATTTGTACCTTTTAATCATCACCTCTCAGATCTCCTCTCCCTCTCTCCAGCCTCTGGTTACCGCCATTCTACTCTTGATTTCTGTGGGGTCCACTTTCTTAAATTTCACATATGACTGAGATCACGTGGTACTTGTCTTCTTTGAGCTGGCTTATTCCCCTTGGTACAGTATCCTCCAGGTTCATCCATGTTGTTGCAAATGACAGAATTTCCCTCTTTTTAAAAGCTGCATGCTATTCCCATATGTATGTGCACAGACTAGATAAGTAGGTGCCCACAACACAGTGTCTCTTTCCCTGGCTCCTGTCTGCAGCTGAGGTATGCAGGAGGAGGATACTCTAGGTAGCAACAAAATAGAACAAATGTACTACAGTGGGGTCACTAGACTGTAAGCTCCTTGAAAACAAGGATCTCCAAGAGAGAGACATTGCACATACGTGATCACTAGGAGCAACAAACATACTGACGGACAAGGCAGGAACCAGCAGGATGCTTTGCACATTAGCACTGACTGTCAAATGCTTCCAACTCTTCAGAGAGTCCTATTGACTCTAACGTAGCTCCTGAGATCCCCAATCACAGGAATGGCAATATTGTAATGATATATGTATGTATGTATGCATGTATGTATGTATATCCTATATATAACATATATGTATTATGTATACATTATATATATGTATATAGGATATATATACACATATATCTAATATATATGCATATATGTGTGTATATATGTATATATATGCATATATATATTAGATATATGCATTATATATATATATATATATCTCCACAGGATGGATATATGAGAACTGGAGAACTCTGTTCTTTTCCACATCATCTAACAAAAAAATGCCTCCATAATTTCCAAAATAAAATAACTCGGTGCTACTTGATTTTCATGCAAAGTTCATATTCATTCAAAGGAAAATTTTAAAAATCAATTCATGCTGTTTTTTCTAGGAATGCCTACCATTTTTCAGTTCCCTATAGAGATTGTTTGAATTTCTCAAAGCCAAATATTTATTTTGCTAAAATATATCCATAGTTAAACTAAAGAGAAAGGTCTTATATACCTAGACTAAGGTAGAGAAAACGATCACATGCAGCATTTTATTTCTATTTCCTAGAGTAGCACTGGAATCCAAGTGATTAAAGCAAAGCTGTGCTTGGAGCTCTGCATGAGTAACATTCCCCATGTTCCTTTATTAGATATGGAAGTGAAGCAGATCAACAAGCGTGCCTCTGGCCAGGCTTTTGAGCTGATCTTAAAGCCACCATCTCCTATCTCAGAAGCCCCGCGAACTTTAGCTTCTCCAAAGAAGAAAGACCTGTCCCTGGAGGAGATCCAGAAAAAACTGGAGGCTGCAGAGGAAAGAAGAAAGGTAAATTTTTTCCATAGTTTGTAAGTTTTCTTCTCCTCCCTCCTCCTCTCCTCTCCATTTCCCTCCCCTCCCCTTTTCCCTCTCTCTGTCTTTCTCTCTCTCCCCCCCCCTTCTCTCTCCTAATTTCCATTCTAATTTCAACTTCAATTTTTACTTAAAAGTGAGATTCATAAGTATCTGGTCAACATTATACATCTATATATACACATTGGATAGAGATGCTATTTTACCAATTATTGTTATTATAAATATGGACTTAAAAAAAGGAAAGCAGAGCTAATAACCCAGGGACATGTACAGTGATTAACTTATCTCTTTGTTGTATATTAAAGTTTAATTCTCATAGAAAAACTGTACTAAATTACTCAGAGTTATAGACCATAAAACATTGCTACAATAGATATAACCAAGTAACTAAACAGTGGAGGGTATGTCATGCTCAAAGCAGTTTAAATCCCACTAAGCTCTGACATCCTATAGGTAATAGGTACAGGGATAAGTATAAATACATACAGATTAGAGTTAACACATAAGAGATTCGAATATAAAGTCAGTGACTGACCTGAAACTAAAACTAGAAACCAAAATTCAACATCACAGTTTAGGAAATGGATGGTATTCCTAGGTAACATAATCAATTTGAAGAAAATTACCAAAGAGAAAAGAAGAACACAGTGATGGTCAGAAATAACTGCATCTACAAAATGTACAAAACTCCTTGAGGTAACTAATTACTGATTCCAGTAGAACTCCTGCACCCTGACCTAAATAAATTATCAACAATTACACATTTAGACAATTAAATTGAATTAGAAATGGACCACATAGTTAAACAACATTTACAAATGTCATCAATTAGCATTATGATGACCACAGAAATATATGCCTTGGCACCTTTTAAAAGCAGCGTTCAACGCCAGGCATGGTGGCACACGCTTGTAATCCCCGCGCTTGTGAGGCGGAGACAGGAGGATGGCGCAGGTTCGAAGCCAGCCGCGCTGGCTTAAGAGACCCTGTTTCCAAAAATAAAAAAAAATAGGTCTGGGAGTGTAGCCCGGATATAGAAGGGCTTCCAGAAACCCCAGTACCACCACCAAATAAATAAATAAATAAATAAATAAATAAATAAATAAATAAATAAAGCAGCATTCACCAGGGGCATGATGGCTCACGCACACCTGTGATCCCAGTACTTGGGAGGCTGAAGCAGGAGATTGCAGGTCCAAGGCCAGGCTCAGCAACCTCACAAGACCCTGATTCAAAGCAAAAAAATAAAATAGGGCTGAGGGTATAGCTTAAAGGTAGAATACCCCTGAGTTCAATCCCCCAAACACACACACACACACACACACACACACACACAAGGCAGTGTTCCATCACATTTATAGTTTTATTTTTTTGTACTGAGGATGGAACCCAGGGGCATTTTACCTCTGAGCTACACTTCCAGCTCTATTTTTTATTCTTTATTTTGAAACAGAGTCTCACTGAGTTGCAAAAGGCCCCACTAAGTAGTATCTGAGGCTGTTCTCGAATCTCAGCCTCCTGTCTCAGCCTCCCAAATGCTGGGATTACAAGCATGCGCCACCATGCCCGGCACATTTCTGGTATTATTTGTTAAATTTTTCAATGCAGGAATCACTATGTATATTATGTCCTACTGGCAGAACTTTAATTAGAACTAAGTATAACTAATTAATGGAAAGAACTAGCTTAAAGATTTATCAATTGATTTTCTTCTATTGGATTGTACTACCATAATTAGCACTCATTTGGAGAACTGCTAATTCTCTTTAAAGAGTCTTCAGCAAATGCTTATATCTTAGTAATTTCTTAGTGTAGACATGAAAGTAACCAAAATTCAGCTAGCTAAGACAAAAATGTGTGATTAAAAAAAAAAGCCAGAAGATCAGGAGTGCTCTTAGCATCAGAAACAACAAGTATAATAATACGGGTAACCAAGCAGTATTGTCAGAAAACTTCCTTTTAATATCTACCCTTTCTTCTTGCATCTAATTGGCTTTATTACAAGAAAATTTAGTTTCAATTAGCACCAAATTTCTTTTTTCATAACTTGGCAACTTCAGCAGAAAGAGGGCTTTCCAGGTAGTTTTCTTATTTATTGGTGCATTGTGGTCATACTTCTTAATGGAGTACAAGATGGTGGAGGCATACATGCACACATCACTCATTTAGCCGTTCCTCAATTCCCCCCATTCCCTCCCCCTCCCTCCTTCTCGTGTTTGGATAAGTGATTGACTTTGTTATGTTTGTGAATGTACATCATGAACATTAGAAAATTTCCCTCTTCCCCCTCCCATCACTCCCATTGAGGCCTCCATATTTGCTCATCTAAGGTAGTTCTAACAAAGGTCCTGGGGTTGAGTTTCAATCCTGGACCACATGCCCAACCCTGAACTCGTCACTCCAGCCCTGGGGATGCAGGCCTTTGATCCACAAACCTGGGCCATGTGTCCACCAGTGAATTGTACGGAAGTTTAGATAAGATGTTACTTGTAGAAAGAAGTGTGGAAAGGTAGTTCTCCAAAAGAAAACTTGGGTGTTCTCACCAGAAGGGGAAATAGAGAGGTACGGTGACACAAAGCTATAATCCCCATACTTGAGAGGCTGAGACAGGAGGATCACAGGTTCAAGGCCAGCTTCAGCAATTTAGTGAGAACCTGTTTCAAAATAAAAGCTAAAACGTGCTGGGGGTATAGCTCAGAGATAGAATGCCCCTAAGTTCACTTACCAGTACCAAATAACAAAGGGAGGTGCGTCTTAGAAATTATAGATGTCCACAGTTTTTATCTGTAAATATCTAGTGTTACTAGAACAACTTAAATAGTTATTTAGCACATATACTACTAGATTTGTAAGCTTCTTTTTCCCTGCTCACATCCTATGTGGTTGATTTTCATGTAAATATGATGAAAAATAAGCCTACACAGCTATAGAGAACAGCACTGTCCACTAGAAATATAATTTCAGACACATATTTATTAAAATTTTCTAGCAGCTACATTTAAAAAAAAATGAGAGATGGGTAGGATGGTGCAGACCTGTAATCCCAGTACTTGGGAGGCTAAGACAGGAAGATTGTATGTTCAAGACCAGCCCCAACAACTTAGTGAGACCCCGCTTCAAAATAAAAAATAAAATAGAGCCGGGGGGTTAGCTTGAAGGTAGAATAACTTGGGGTTCAATCTCCACTACCAAAATATATGTAAAGTTAATTTTAATAATATATTTTAACCCCACATAACCAAAACATTATTTCAGTGTAATCAATATGAAAATGCTAATGAGCTATTTCACATTCTTTTATTCATACTAAATCTTTGAAATCTATTATATGTTTTATGCTGACAATGCAGTCAGTTCTTACTGTCCTTATTTCAAATTCTGAGTTAGTAGCCACAGAACCCCCATGATTAGACGAGAAAATGTCTGTAAACAGTGGAGAAATTTTAGGCCTAAGGTTTTCAAATTGGTATCAGATAATTATCAGATTCAATGGGCTGTTTATTTTATTTTGGTAATGGAGACTGAACCCAGGGGCATGCTACCTCTAATCTGCACCCTGGCCCTTTTTATTGTTTTATTTTGAAACAGTCTCACTAAGTTGCTGAGGCTGACCTCAAACCTGCAATTCTCCTGCCTCAGCTTCCCAAGTAACAGGATTACATATGTGAGCCACCACACCTGACTTTTGTTTAACACTACCTGGCAAGTAGTACCTGGCACTACTTTTATTTTTATACTAGAAATTAAACCCAGAGCCTTCCACGTACTGGGCAAGTGCTCTACCCCTGACTACATTCCAGTCCTTTTTTATTTTGAGACAATGCCTTGCAAAATTTCTCAGGCTCTTATTAAATGTGTAATCCTCCTGCCTCAGCCTCCCAAGTAGCTTAGATTACAGGAGTGGACCATCATGCCTGGCACTACCTATACTTTTTTTTTGTGTGTGTGTGTGTGTGGTACTGGGGTTCCTGGAAACCCTTCTACCTTTGGGCCACACTCCCAGACCTATTTTATACTTTTTATTTGGAAACAGGGTCTCTTAAGCCAGCACAGCTGGCTTCGAACCTGCGTGATCCTCCTGTCTCTGCCTCTTAAGCGTGGGGATTACAAGCGTGCGCCACCACACCCAGCAACTACCTATACTTTTAAGTAAAAAAAAGTATTCATTTAAACTCTTAGCATCAAATTTTGAAGTGATAACATGTAATTATGTTTACTTTTTATTATATCTTCTCATCCTAAGACAAATTATCATAGTCAAATTTCTAAATGACATTTTCTGAGATTACACCAAGTATTCTCTTTAAATATGCTTTTATTGGTGCATTATAGTCTTACAATAATGTAAATCATGATTTACAATAATATAAATCATGTTGACAGTGACATCGATGCACACAGCACTTTATACCAAGTAAACTATAATCCAAAGAGTTCATTCACTCTCGACAGATATTTTTCAAGCACCTAGTTGGCAGGCCTTGTTCTAGGCCCATTCCAATAAAATAGAAATAGCCAATCAATAAATATATGCATCAGATGATACACAAAAGTTGCTATTTTTATAAAGGGAGGTGACTAGAAAATTAAATGGTGTTAGATGCATAGAGAAAATGGGAATATGTTTGAGACTAAAAGAACTGTTCCAGAACTAAGGATACACAGCGGTGAGAATGCAGAAAGTGTGTTTCCAAGGCAGTAGGTAAGCTGATTTGGACTGGTGGATTTGATTATGGAGTGGAGAGTTGGGAGGTGAGATTGGAGAGGGTCTTGAATGGCAGGTTCGGGAGCAAGCTCCATTATGTCAGGCATGACGAGTTGCTAAAGGTTTTTCAAAAGTATACACACATCCAGCCTAACCTCTGGGTCATTAATGATTTCATTGCCTGGTCCCGTTTCCTTTCCCATGAGTTACAGATTTTTAAGGATTCTGCCTGAAATCATACTACATGTAAATAAGTATTAGTAAATTTGTTTGCTATGGCTATAACCAAAGACACATATAACTGCTAATCACTATTTCTGATTATCCCAAGATAATAAGCATTTTCTCACCATACTGACATAATTCTAATTCAAAGTAAGTAATAAAGACATGGGATATACTATTAGGCCTTTTTAAACACAAAACAACCATGAGTTCCATGCCTCCATATGCTGCCACCACCGCTAATCTCTTTAAGGCCTGTTCCTGGGAGATGAGGAATCCGATCTGGGAACCGAGGCCCACGGCTGTGTGGCAGGGGCCCCTGGCTTTGGAGCTGGAAGGCTGCCACAGAGGCATCTCCACATGGATGGAATAGCCTTCTTGTTAAAGGTTTTGGCAGTTTCCCCAACTCCTCTTTCCATCTGTTGACACTACTGCGGCACTGGCCATCTGGTTACTAGGTTGGACGATACTCCCTCAAGTTCCTCTGGGCCAGAATTAACGCTCCATTGACTAGCTGGTAGATGAAGCTTGTTATAAAAAGAACACATATTTTTCCTGCTTTTTCTCCCTTTTTAAATTATTTCTGAAAGCCAGTGTTTACCTCCATTGAGACTATAGTAATCTCATGCAATCAGCTTGAAGTTCATTTCTTGAAATCAAAGTCTCTATACTGCAATTGACAGGCATGGTTAAAGTGATGTGAACATTCTAGCCATCCATCCATCCATTTATTCATTTATTCCACAAATGTTTATCTAGCAAGAGCTAGCCAGGAGAGGCAGCCATACATCCCAAATGGCTCGGGACAACTCTAACTTATTCCTTTGTGTCAGTATCACTATTAATGATTTCTCTTTCACTCTTATAAACGTTCCACTTTGGGCAATCAACAATATGGTCATCTTCAGCAAAGCACAATGTTCAAAAGCATCCTTAAAACCTCAGTAGCATACTTGGGAGGCTGAGATGGGAGGATCACAGGTTTGAAGTCAGCCTCAGCTACTTCGTAAGGACCTCCTCAACTTAATGAGACCCTGTTTCAAAATAAAGGATAAAAAAAATAGGGCTGGGGGTGTAGCTCAGAGGTAGAATGCCTTTGGGTTCAATCCTCGGTACAGGGAAAAAAAACACAGTAGCTAAGAACATATGATTAGGAGAATGTCTGTGGCTAAATGCTGTTCTACCACTTATTAGCTGTGTGCCTTTGGGCAAGTCACACTAATTTTTGTGTTTTCTTTTATACATCCATAAAACAAGACTTGTCATAGGTCCCATTGTCTTGAATGCAGTTACTCTACATGAAGACATAATAATAAGCACTGTGAAAGAGTTGCCTATAATTGTGTAAATATGCATCTAGTCCCTGACCTCACAGACGTTACGGTCTAGCCAATACATGATTTTATAAAGGAAAAGAGTTTTGATTAACACAGATATTGAAATATTCCATACAATTCATTTCAGAAATATTTTGAAATTCAATAAAATATTCTTTATCAAGTGACATAAAATATAGGCAGTTTGATAGGTATGAGATATATATCAACATATTAGTCCAACTAGAGGTGACTTGGAAATTAATATTATAAAAAATGATGAAAATACAAAGACCTTAACGACATTGATAAAATGGCACACTGAAATAAATTAAATTTTGTATAGACTAACATTGCAGTATATATACATATTATACTATATTGCATGGTAGTCTGATATCAAAATGTCATTCAGAATGATAGTGACATACATGCACACAGACCTCGAGGAACGTCCCCCAGTTCTCTCCTCATTTCCTCTCCTCTCCATACAGTACATTGAGATTGGCACTGGTCATTTCACATATGTATATAATGTCAGTGGAAGTGTTTCCTTCATTGATTCTCCTTCCCCCACACCACCAACTTCCCCTGACTCCATCACACCACTGAGGTTTCTCATTCATTATGATATAAATTAAATTTAAAAGCACCCTACTCAAACCAGCCCAGTGAAATTAAGTTGACACACAGCTATTCATGAAGTAGTGAACCCCAAAGTCACTGAAGCTCTAAAGGGAAGCTGGGTGGCTTATTCTCAATGAAATGGCATAAACGTGAATCCTTAGTCTCCAACTTTGTAGACTCACCTTTTCTACTTGTTGGCATCTCTCTTGGTAAATGGACATTAATGTGGAATTCAGGGAAAGGGAAGACTTTTACAGCACTGGATTTTGAAATGCAATATTTGGTTTGGCTTTCAGGAAACCAGTATGACACCCAGGCCACAGAACCCTTGTGGGTGCTGTCCTCTGAGTGAAGATCAGACCCAAGTTTCTTTTCTTAGGAAGGAACCACAGTGAACCCATCATGGGCTTTAGAATGGGAAGGGCTTATTTTCAAGATCTGAACATTTTAATAATTTTAAATTTCTTATTATGCTTCTGGCTCTACAACACAAACTGGGTATTGCATCCTTTAGTTTTTCACAATTATACTCTCAATTGTCATTCCAACAAGACATTATTTTGTAACTTTAGCTGGGATAATAATGTGTTTGCATTTCAGTAGTAAAGCCAATCATTAAAGACATATCATCTAAAATGCTAGTGCAAAGGCACTTTAGTACTAGGAGGTTTGGTATATGATGAACAATTTTTTTTTTTTTTTTTTTTGGTGGTACTGGGTTCCTGGAAGCCCTTCTACCTTAGGGCTACACTCCCAGACCTATTTTATATTTTTATTTGGAAACAGGGTCTCTTAAGCCAGCGAGGCTGGCTTCGAACCTGCAGGATCCTCCTGTCTCCGCCTCCCAAGCACGGGGATTACAAGCGTGCGCCACCACGCCCAGCAGTGAACAATTTTAAATAGCAAGTCATATGCCCCCTCAAATGATGAAAAGAGACAAGAAAATAAAGACGCAGAAACGGGTTTACATAGGAAATAAATGGAAAGCTAGTGCTATCTAAAATGCAGTTTTAAATCTCTTAAGTGTGCATAAAGTAAAAATGAATTTTATATGCCAGTTAACTCGAATTTATCTTCCATTTCACTTGAACAGTAATTAAACTCTTAGACCCAGTAATATAAGAAATGATAATTAACCTCTTTGGAAGAAATGTTAAAGTGTTCCTCAGTGTACAATAACTCTTTTTAACTGTCTCATTACTTTCCCTTTACATGCCTCTCGTGTAATTATTCTAGCGATTCTGAGTTCCACGTGAGGTCTATGCCTAGAAAAGGTGCCCACCTGCCATGTGCATTGGCTTCTATAACAGACAAGATAGAGAAGGTTCCCTGGTCTCCCAAGATGACACAGCAAACATAATCAGTTCTGTATTTTACCTTGACATTTACATTATTTCAGCTGATCATTATCTTGCCCCAGTTTTCCATTTCAGTATTTCAGTGAACATCTATATTAAGTGACCATCTTTGTTAAGCTCTTCAGAAATCTCCAAGGCCAGACACTTTTTCCTTGAAAATTTGATTTTTTTTTTTTTTTTTTTTTTTTTTTGGTGGTGGTACTGGGGTTTCTGGAAGCCCTTCTACCTCCGAACTACACTCCCAGATCTATTTTTTATATTTTTTATTTGGAAACAGGGTCTCTTAAGCCAGCACGGCTGGCTTCAAACCTGTGCGATCCTCCTGTTTCCGCCTCCCAAGCGCGGGGATTACAAGCGTGCGCCACCACGCCCGGCTGAACAGTTAATTTTAATAACTTTTAGCAAATTCCACTCTCCAGCCTATAATGCTACACAATCAAGATTCCTTTCTGCTAATCTACCCAGCCAAGGCATACAAAATACCTCTGTGACTACGTAGTGAGGACTTTATTTCTACTGAAAATGAACAGAAACACTTCCGCTTTTGTAAGTTACCTGGTCTCATCCCACAGCCTCTCACCCACCTCATGTCATGTTTTAAAGCAGTTTTCTGGACTAACTGCTTATGTGCTCATTGATGCAAATACTGGAATCAAAGCCACGTTTCTTCCCCAAAGTTATAACTGGAAGATTAAACCATATTCATCCGAGAATCCATTTTTCCGCAGGAATAAACAGGCAGCAGTAGCTGGAAGCCAGGCTGAGAAGGGAACAGCAGCTATGACTTTCTGCACCAGCAAACAGAGAGGGAGCTTAGCTACTGAAGTAAAGGCTCCTGGCTATGAGCTTCATAGAAGAATTTGTTTAGAAATTGACTAATAGCCAAGCATCGTGGTGCATGCTTATAATACCAATAGTTGGGAGGCCGAGACAGAAGGATATCAAGTTCGAGGCCAGTCTCAGCAACTTAGCAGGACACAATTTCAAAATAAAAAATAACCACTAGGGGTGTAGCTCAGAGACAGAATGCTCCTGGGTTCAATGCTCAATGCCAAAAAATAAAAATAATAAAAAAATGAATACTTATGGATAGTAGGGACCAAAATAAGAACCATAGTATTTTCTTATGCTTTCCACAATAATTGACTCCACATCCTGTATTTTTTTTTCATGGACTTGAGTTTTAAATACTTGAAACAGGCAATTATTAGATCTTATAAATGTGCTAATTAAAACAGCGGTGGGTATAGCATTCCCATTCAGTGTGTAAGAAAAGGCACCCCAGGCAAAGCAAGGCATAATGGCACACACTTATGTCCTAGTTACAAGGAGGCTGAAGCCAGAGGATTGCAATTAGAGGCCAGAAACTGTTTCTGGTCAACCTAGTAAGATCCTGTTTCAAAATAAATTACAAAAAGGAGCTGGGGATGCAACTCAGTAGTATAGCCCTCCCCAATTCGGTTTGAATTTCCTATAGCACACCAAAAAAAATTTTTTAATTTTTAAATAGAAAAGGCACCCAGACTGAGCAGCCCCGGAGGCTAGTGGAGCCCAGTCCCACAGTCTTTGTCAGTCCCAGTGTGATAACCTTCTGTGTTGCCGTCTGTTTCTGTTTCACCCCATTAATTGTGCTTTTTTTTAAAAATGCACTTAACACTTACGCTGTGTAATCTCATTTAGCCCCAGTGGCTGCAAAAGTACCAACCCCATTAATTAAGGCATTCAAAGCAAGCCAAATGCCTCACTGCAGTAAATGCAATAAGCACTACTTCTAACGGGAATTCTCTATTCCTCACAATGGGAACCGCGGGAGTAACTGTTCCCGCAGACCAGCTGTGTCCCACCAAGGCAAGCAACTTGAAAATCCTTTAATCCGCCACCCTTCTCTCCTCAAGCCCCTTTCCCTGCTGCCTTCCACTGCCTTTGGCTGTTCTGCAAAGAAAGTAAGAATGCAAATATAAACATTAAGTTTAAACACCACTGAGCAAAGTACCAAAGTTAAGAAAGGAAACTTTCCACGGTCTCCTGTTAACAACCCACCATCAGTCCCTGGGGGACCTGGGCCAGCCAGAGAGGAGGCAGGCGCCCGGCCCCATGCCACCAAGCCACCTCCGCAGCGACCATCTCCACACCAAGGCGGCCCCACGCTCCTCAGGGCAGGATGCAGGCATGGGCTTTCTGAACACCAGGCTGGGGCGCGGCTCACTGTGCCACAGGAGATCCTGTGACAACAGCTTGAAGCAAACAGCCAGGCAAAGCCAGCCGGCTCCTGTCAGGACGGCACTGGAACCGCTGGTCTGTAGGGACGGACCTGCTAACACACTGAGCAGAAATCGCACTGTCCTCCCGCCAGATAAATACTATCCTTACAGACAAAAGTTAATTTTATGAAGACTCTTTTCAGAAAGACACTTTAAAAAATACACACCTCTTTGCCGGGCGTGGTGGCGCACGCTTGTAATCCCCACGCTTGGGAGGCAGAGACAGGAGGATCGCGCGGGTTCGAAGCCAGGCTTAAGAGACCCTGTTTCCGAATATAGGTCTGGGAGTGTAACCCAGAGAAGGGTTTCCAGGAACCCCAGTACCACCAAAAAATAAAATATATATATATATATATATATATATATATATATACCTCTTTCTGTCTGTAATAATATTCATTCTCTGTCACACACACACACACACACACACACACACACCTTAACAGAAGTACTGTTAAGAATAAATAAGCAAGATCTGTGTCAGCTACTTTGACAATAGCCCTCAAGGAGCAGAAAGTGGAACCACCTAGAAAATGTGTAATTCACAATTTTTTTTCAGAAAGCTTCCATTTGATTTTGAACTTACTTTGTGTTACCCTTTTCTTATTATTTTAATATTAACTATCCTGAAAGCAAAAACAAAGAAAGAATGAGAGGAGTCCACTAAATTCTAGTAAAACTACTAGGTGGTTAAAGCAAGAGCAGGGCTGGCTCCCAGGACTTGCTGTCTGATCTCTACTGAGCCACAGACCTGTCTGGATAAACTTTAGAATAAACGCATCAACCAAGCTTCATAAGGATACGATTTTACCATTCCTGCAGAATTTGATCTGAAAAGAGCTTTCTTCCCTTTCTAGGGTCCATATTGCTTGTGTGTCAATCTCTCTCCAGTAAACTCCACAGCTACTACCATTAACTAAAGTGTTTCCCTAATAATACGTACAGTGGCAATCAGTATTTAACTGGCCACATAGGAACTTTTTGGATTAACAATTGTTTAGATATGCACATTTATAAATAATCCATTGAAGGTTCCTGTCAGAGAATCGGCCCAGGAACAATGAGTGTATAATAATTTGGTCTTAAAGCTGGATAGGTCCATACTGAGTAAGGCTTCTCTCAGATACAGTTTGGGAGAGAAAATAACGCCTACGGTCACCAACACAGCTAAGATTCAGATGCAGGCCTGACACCAAACCCCATGTCAGTGTGTTTTGCAAAAAGTAGACTGCAGACTGCCTACATGAGATTCAGAGGGGCTGCTTATCAAAAATACAGATTCCTGGGCGTGGTGGCACATGCTTGTAATCCCTGCGCTTGAGAGGCGGAGACAGGAGGATCATGCAGGTTCGAAGCCAGCCTCGCTGGCTTAAAAGACCCTGTTTCCAAACAAAAATATAAAATAGGTCTGGGAGTGTAGCCCTGAGGTAGAAGGGTTTCCAGGTACCCCAGTACCAGCAATAAGTAAATAAATAAATAAATAAATAAATAAATAAATAAATAAATAAATGTAGATTCCTGGGCCTCACCAAAGAACCTTGGAATCAGAATCTCTGGAGGTAGTTACCAGGCATCTGCAGTTTTATCAAGCACCTGGCCATAGCAAATGCTGTAAGGAGCCATAGAGCCTCCTGACACTGGAGGAAAAATGCAGCTCAGAGTGGGAGGGAGCGTCAAAGAGGTGCACGTGGCCCTGGGGTTTCTGTTCTAATCTCTGAGCAAGCACTGAGTTCTTAAGCCTACTCAGAATTTCAAGAGAGTCGGAACAAGGACTTTTTGCTGTCTGTGGCCAAGTGGACATTAAGTTTGTACTGTTTTCAGGTCTCCAAAGAGAATTTGGTTTATGGTAAAAAGGCAGGGGGCAGGCATGTAATAAAAAGAGAAAGTGAATTTGTTCCTTTGATTGATGAAAGTTGAAAAGCTTATTGTAGGGCCCAACCCACAGATGAAACACAATGGGGCAGGAAAAAGACCAAAAGGAAAAGGGAAGTCTGGCCTCGGTCCTCGCCCATATTCCTCCTGCTTCCAGGGAATGTTGCCATCTAGTGATGAATTATGGCATTTCCTGTTGCATAAATGCCCTGCAGCAACTTTTTTAAAAAATTAAAATAAAAAACACTCCTCAATGAGGGTTAAATGCTACTTCTTCTAAGACAATCTGTCCCAAAATTTCACAGCTGAAAATTCAACTAACCACATGTCTTCGCTAACCACATTCTATAGAAAACTCCAAGTTGTGCAGATGGGTACAGAATTGGCGACAGCACCGGGGCACAGACGTGCTTGCTATTCATTTGAAAAGAATGCTCCCTGGAACCCGTGGGCCGCTATTCTGCTAGGCTGGTGTTTGCGTAATTATAAGATGTATGTGTTTTTCTTCCCAGTCTCAGGAGGCCCAGGTGCTGAAACAATTGGCAGAGAAGAGGGAGCATGAGCGAGAAGTCCTCCAGAAGGCTTTGGAAGAGAACAATAACTTCAGCAAGATGGCGGAGGAGAAGCTGATCCTCAAAATGGAACAAATTAAGGAGAACCGTGAGGCTAATCTAGCTGCTATTATTGAACGTCTGCAGGAAAAGGTAATCATATGGGAGTCCTGAGCAGATGGGTGCATCCATCTGTAACACAGCTGGGTGAACTTTCATTAGCCTTAGCACGAGAGACTTAGTCAAATTTGCTGCATGTGCAATGACAGCCAACTCCTGGGGCTCGGGGCAGCATTGACTCCAGGGCAGGGTAAGCGTGGCTAGAGAAAATGGGGATCCAACATCAATACTGAAATTTTTGTGAAATTTTTCAGTGGTAAATGAGTTCAAGGAGTTGTATAAACCTTAAGAAACAAATTTTAGCCCAAAATGGTGGTGTATGCCTATAATCCCAGTACCAGGGAGGCAGAAGGATCGCAAGTTTGAAGCCAGCCTCGGCAATGAGTGACACCCTGCTTCAAAATACAGAATGAAAAGGACTGAGGGTATATCTCAGAGATAGAATGTTCCTGGGTTCATCCTCCAGTACCTGAAAAAAAATTGAAATTAAAAAATTTTCAGTTGAAAATATTACATTTAAAATTAAAAGTTTTTAATTGAAAATATTATATTTAATATAATAAGGCACCAATGTACAATATTAATATAATGTATTACTATAGCATTTAAATGATATAAATATATAACATATATAAGTATATAAATATTTAGTATAAATATTATATATAAATATATAAATATATAACATAATCTAAATAATGTGATATTTTATTTAATATGTGTATTTAATATAAATATTAAATTGAAAACATATATTTGTTAGGAAAGGCCAGGATATTAGTAAATACTGGTAAGCTCCTAGTCTCCATTTTGGAAAATCTACAAGGAAACCTCGGGTATAATAACATTTTATGGAAGCCCAGCAAAGGAGAGCCCACAGGGGAAACTCAGCACATCAACTTCCTGGTGCCTTTCTCCTCCCAATCTGCACCTACACTCATTCCATCCCTCAGGATGAGAAGCACTGAGGTTCTTCTGAGAAATGGAAGATTTCTATTTTGTAAGCTCTATGTTACTTACCCCTCATTCTATCTCCCCCCAATTTTTTTCTTTGAAGAATACAGTGTAGCAATGAGTAATCTAGCTTTGTCCAAATGAATTCAGCTTTAAAAAAAAGTAGAAATCTTGAGAAAAATACTTCAATTCTTTTCTGAGCAATCGCCCACCTGACCAGTCCTGAGAGTTATTAAGCACTAGGCCTTGAGGATGAGGACAGAAATGGGACTGGCCCTGTCATCACATCACTGAGAGTTTAGACCGAGCAACTCCCTGTTCCCTGAGTAGTACCTAGAAAGCTTCTTGTTTCCTATTGGAGTCAGCCCATCTCACTGAAGGCCCACACAGCATTGGCCTGAAGTTCTGGGGACTCTGTGTTTTCACTGCCTTTCTCTGATTATGTCAGGCTAAATCCAAAGGACATAGACATAAAAATTTGTTAAAGGGCTAAAGATGTAACTCAGAGGTAGAGTGCTTGCCTAGCACAAATAAATGAGGGTTAGGGTTCAATCTCCAGCACACCCACAAAAGAAGCATTTTAAAATGTAATCTCATGGTGGTTTTCATGGACATCTATGCTCTATAGGAACTTTTGAAAACTTGACTGGGGAAAGGTGCATAGGCTGTCACAGAGGTAGGCCACTGAGACTCTTAAAGATGTGTGGACATGTCCTAGTGACTTGGTCGGGAGCCACAATAGCCACTGGATGCCTTCGCCAAATTCTGAAACAAGAGATTAAGCTTTTACTTAGATGCTGGTGTTTCTAGACTCTCAGGACTATGTCAGGTTTTCCACAAATGAGTCAGGTCAGGATTTGGAGGAAGCAACAAAATTTGCCTCTCTGCAGGTTACATGTGATGGTACAAAACAAACGCTCTACTTAGCTACAGCAGAGCAAAGTTCTAGTTGCTAAAATGTATTTCCCCTGACCTTTAACTAGTCAGCCTTCCTCCATTTGTCCACAGTTCACAGTTCTAGAGAACTGAAGAGATTTTGCCTGGCTACCACTGGTACCATGGACAGCAGAGAGCCTCTGTGTGCTCTGTGTGACTTGGCCTTCAGCTCACGTCCTAGGCCCTAAAAAACTCATGTGCAGTTGCTAGGAATGAAACATCCTGATTTTATTCCAGCACTCTCAATTACACCTTTAGTATCTAGTAATACACACACACACACACACACACACACACACACACACACACACACACAGTATATTAGTGTGTATATATATATTTGACCTCTGGGGGAACTACACAGGTGCAAAACCTATAGAATATCCTTTCTGATTTCAACTGTAAAAAAGTTAATAAAATTTGCATATTTAACCAGTATTTCCAGAAGCACTGGATTTTAACAGGCAATTTATTTTTCTCTGTGTTCTCTTTTTAATTTTCACCCAGTGCCTGCCCAGCTCCTTTCTGCATGCTCCTCTTCTGACTTAGTCCACTTGCTAATCTACAGGGAACTTTTCCTGCAAATGATGAACCTGTAGAGGGCTTTAAATTCCTGCAGAATCTCTGAGGGGAAAAAAAAATCTATATTTTCCTTAAAAACTCTTCACATGATTCCACTATATAGCCAGGTTTGAAAACTAGTAGTTTGTAGCCTTTTCTGATTTAAATATCAGCACTCACTATTCTACACCATGTCAAATAATGGCACCAAGGTAATTTCTAGGACCACAATTTCCAAGTATTCTAGAGCTAAAAGAAAAAAATAAACACCTTTTTAATTTGTTAGGATCTCTGGCCAATGGCAGCCAAGATTTTTTATCCCTTCAATAAAACAGAGATATTCCTTCAAGAGTACCAAATGTATTTCCATTTGATATATTTTATTTTATTTTATTTTATTTTATTTGGTGGTACTGAGTGTGGAACCCAGAGGCTTTCTACCTCCGGGCTATACTCCCAGAACTATTTTTTTCTATTTTATTTGGAAACAGGGTCTTGCTAAGTTGCTGAGAGCCTCCCTAAGTAGCTGAGGCTGGCTTCGAACCAGCGCAATCCTCCTGTCTCAGCCTCCCAAGCGTGGGGATTACAAGCGTGGGCCACCACGCCCGGCTCCATTTGATATATTTTAAATAGAACGTCTATATATACTCAAACTACTTTTCTTTCTCCTGAAATAGTACAAAGTAAGTTTTGCATTATGACCAATATCTAGCATTTTGCTCAAATTAATTGCTCCTATGAAGTTAGAAATTAAAAAGAAGGCAGGTGTGGTAGTGCACGCCTGGAATGCCAGTATCAAGAGGCTGAGATAGGGGGAATGAAGGCTCAAGACCAGCCTTAGCAACTTAATAAGACCCTCAGTTACTGAGCAAAACCTTGTTTCAAAATATTAAGGTCTGGGGGTGTAGCTTGGAAGTAGAATTTCCCTGTATTCAATCCCCAGTACACACATACACACACACACACACACACACACACACACACACACACACCCTAGCCTTTATTGATTGCTTACTGTAGGTCAGGCATTTTTTCATTTACTCTCACAATTAATCTAAACAATACTAAGTGGAAATACTGCTATTATATTTATTTCACATCTAAGGAACTTGGTCTTCAGAGAGGTTAAGCCATTTGGCCAAGGTCACTAAGCTAAGTAGCCTGGCAGAGTCTAGACTTGAATGCAAGTCTCTTTGACTCAAGAGTTTTATTCTAAGCTAAAACTACTACTATCTGTCAATCATTCAACACTGCACTGTAAGATAAGAAATCTTAGCAGAAGCATTGGAACTTGTACGTCATGGCCACCTATGACCTTGTGAACATTATTTTTCCCCCCACCCCCCGTGGTACTGGGGTGGAAACCAGGAGCATTCTACCTCCAAGCTACATCTCCAGCCCTATTTTTGTCTTTTATTTTGAAACAGGTCTCACTAAGTTGCAGACAGCCTCAATAAGTAGCTAAGACTGGCTGTGAACCTGCGATCCTCCTGTCTCAGCCTCTCAAGTACTGGGATTACAAGCGTGCACGACCACACCTAGCTGAACACCATCTTTTTTTTTTTTTTTTTTTTTTTTTGGTGGTACTGGGGTTCCTGGAAACCCTTCTACCTCCGGGCTACACTCCCAGACCTATTTTTTATATGTATATTTTTTTATTTGGAAACAGGGTCTCTTAAGCCAGCATGGCTGGCTTGGAACCAGCACGATCCTCCTGTCTCTGCTTCCCAAGCGCGGGGATTTACAAGCGTGCACCACCACACCCGGCAAACACCATCATTTTGAGGGATGGAAGCTTTTTTCTGGACTCACTCCTGACCCCCTCTTTCTTTCTTTCTTTCTTTCTTTCTTTCTTTCTTTCTTTCTTTCTTTCTTTCCTTCCTTCCTTCTTTCTTTCTTCTTTCTTTGTGTGTGTGTGTGTGTGTGTGTGTTGTGTGTGTGTGTGTTACTGAGGATTGAACTCAGAAACTCAGAGTCATTCTATCTTTGAGCTACACCTCCAACACTATTTTATTTTTTGTTTTTAAACAGGGTCTCCATAGGTTGCTGAGAGTCTTGCTACATTGCTGAGGCTGTACTCAAACCTGGAATCCTCCTGTCTCAGCCTTTCAAGTACCAGGATTACAGGTGTGCACCACCATGCCTAGCTTTGACCCCTCTTTCATTATTGTGGGTACATAGTCATTAGTAAAAAGAAGAGCCAGGCATAGTGGCTCACAGCTGTAATCCCAGTACTTAGGAGGCTGAGACACGAGCATGGTAAGTTCAAGGACAGTCTCAGCATTGCAGCAGGACTCTCAGCAACATAGTGAGACCCTGTTTCAAAACAAAAAATAAAATAGGGCTGGGAGTGTAGCTCAGAGGTAAAATGCCCCTGGGTTCAATTCCAGTTCCAGAGAGGGGGGAAATAACTTTTTACTTTATCTTGGCTTTAAAGAGACTCAACGAACAAAATTTCATAGGAAGAATTTACCTTGAGTCATCTAGTTCAGTCCCTTTGTTTATACTTGATGCCCGGGGAAATTAAAAGAGCATTTAGAGGTTTTTTTCTTTAAAGACCCAAATCTTTACTAATTGTATTTTTTAGAGGACCAGAATTTTTCTTAAAATCACCTTTCTGACATTTTTTTCATACTAACGGGTAGTTATATACAATGCAAAAATACTGTTTGTGACACTTCCATCATGCTGAGATGAGGACGAGTGTTGCAGAGGACATCTGTAAACTTAGCTACTCTTGGGTCTGTCTAGCCCAGGGCTTCTGACAGTGCCAAGCAAATATTAGGAACTCATTAATGTAATGGATATTTTCAAAGAATAAGACAGTCACAACTGCCTTAGGAAACTCTGGGCTGGGGGTTGTCTGACAATTGCAAACAGTTCGCTGTTAAAAGAAACAGACCAGGCTGACAATTACACGCTTACTGCATGTCTACTTTTGGTTCTCCTACATCTTGATAAATAGTCGCATTAGTCTTTCATGAGTATCTATTTAATAATTTCAATGTAAAGTTTTCAAAGAACAGATTAGCTAAAATGCCCATAAATAAATATTGTTTTAGAAACTCAAAAGGATTTATCTAAATTTCCCTTCTTTTTATGTTATCTCAAGCTCACAGATTATATTTGTTCTTTCCTATGGCAAAACTCGTTTCTTTACAGCAGGTTGTGGGTGTAATAAGAAATATACTCTAAAGTAGGCTAATAATGCTAATCAGAACGCTTCCTGTTGTGCAGTTGTGTTTTTATGAGTCTACACTGCAGGCTTTGTGTTTTTCTGGCATCGTGATGGTCTAGGCTTTTTCTCAATTTTCATAAGAACTCAGCTATCGCTAATTAGTCTCTTTCTGCGTGAGGAAAAGATTCTGCCACATCCTTTCCTCATAATAGCAGAACAAAAAGAGAAATCAGCTGCCTCGCTACTCATTTCCCCCATGACATTTCCCAATGGGACTTGATTTCTCTATGCATGCCTTTTCTCCCTTTTCTCCATGCTTTTTTTAAACATATATAAAAAGCTCATTTAAGCCAATTAAATAAGATTGCTTGGAAACTCTTTCTTAGAGTCAACTTCCTGCTTCCTCCAATTCTGTATCTTTGAAGGAAAGTATAGGAGGCTGTATGTGTTTTTCTCCTAGAACCCACACCTGAGCATATGTTTCCCCACAGCCCGACACCTGTCTCCTCACAGTGACACTGAGATTGTATTGCGTGGTTAGGGAGTGGCTGTAGAACTGGGTTCTCTGGGTTTGAATATCAGCTAACCACTTGTTAGTTAAGCTAACCTGGACAAGTTACTTAGCCTTTCAGTGCCTCAGTTTCTTCATCTATAAGTGGGGATGACAACAGAACCTCTACTGAAGGGTTGTTGTGAGGATTAATGAAATTGGTACCGGCAAAATCTGTGCCGATACAAACCTGGTATATATTAAGTGCCTAATAAATGCTCAGTATTACAACTTAAATAACACTATAACCATAGACTCCTTGAAGTTAACAGAATTTAATGATAAGATTTACTTTATAGCTAGTGAAGGTCATTGCCCCTGAATTAAAGGAAATGATAGAGCCTCAATAAATTTCTGGAATGTGGGGAGTGAAGGCAATTGAAAGACTATTCTAAATAGAAAAATAATACTAGTAATAATTAGCATTTTAAACATCCAGTTTAACTGACATTTGGCACTTACTAAATGCAAAACAGTATGATTATAGTCATCCAATATAGAACCGTATACTAAAATGCACTGGATTACCTTTTCTCCATCAGTTCCCTCCTTGGAAGATCAGGACTCAGTTCCCAGCCCCAAGCTAGTAGCTCAGTTCCTTATGCAAAAAAACACCCACGAGTCATATGCAAGCCTGCAGTGGCACAGAATGGGGAACACAGTGCACACCTTCGGTGAGCTTATAGTCAAATATAGCAGGTAAGACAGGAGTTAGAATAGAATGGTGCGCATAAAAGGAAAGAGTTATGCAGGTGTTAAATGGAAAGTGAGATTACTTTAGTTTGTGAACTCATGAAAATCTTTGTAGAGAAAAGGACGATTACCACAAGGTTTAAAGAGGAAAATTACAACCCTGGTCAGTGGCACTGGATGGCTAGGAACCTCAAGTGTGAATGGCATGAAAAGGCAATTCTGTTGAAAGAAAACATAACATATGTAGGAGGAGAGTGGAGGCTAAGACTGGAAAGTCATTATGGTCCAGTTGTAAAGGGCCCTGAGGAGCAGGTCAAGACCTAAAGAAACAATAGGAAACATCCTCTTCCTGGATCTAATCTTTCCAAAGTGTCCACCAACAATAACAAAGTTCTTAAAATACTAGAGAAAATGAAAGGCACTATTAAAAATGATGGAAAACCCAACAAAGTAATATTTTATAGCTAGTCTCTGGATTTCTCCTGGTCATTATATTCAAAATTCTCTTAAATCATATGACTTTTTGTCATAATTATTTTTTTGGTGGCACTGGGGTTCCTGGAAGCCCTTCTAGCTCCGGGCTACACTCCCAGACCTATTTTTTATATTTTTATTTGGAAACAGGGTCTCTTAAGCCAGTGTGGCTGGCTTCAAACCCGCGCGATCTTCCTGTCTCTGCCTCCCAAGCACGGGAATTACAAGCGTACACCACCACGGCCGGCGCTTTGTCATAATTTTAACAACAACAACAAAAAAAAAAAACTGTGTTAAATATTTTTTAAAGACACTATAAGTCTTGCTGGGCATTTTGGCACATGCCTATAATCCCAGTACTCAGAAGGCTAGACAAGAACAGGAGTTCAAACCAGAGTCAGCCACTCAGCCAGACTCTGTTTCAAATTAAAAAAAAAAAAAAAATCAAAAGAGCTGTAGGTATAGCTTATAAGTAGAATGCCCCTGGGTTTAATCCGCAATACAAAAAATAAAAATAAAAAGATACAAGAAGTCATATAAAGTCCTCTTGAATGTGACATTTATTGGGGCCCACATTTCTTGTGAAATGGGAAAGATTCCTAAAGGTAGACACCAAACTTAGTTATCCCCAGCCAAGAGCATGTTATGCATAGATTCAGGCAGGCCGTTCTAGTTGTCTGTGGACGACACAGCAAAGCTTGTGACACTTCTCCCTTCTGTGTTTTCTAGGAGAGGCATGCTGCCGAGGTGCGTAGGAACAAGGAACTCCAGGTGGAATTGTCTGGCTGAAGAAATGGCGGGTATGGCACGCCCCACCAATAGTAAATCCCCCTGCCTATATTATAATGGATCATGCGATATCAGTATGGGAAATGTATGACATGGTTTAAAAAGAACTCATTATAAAAAAAAACAGAATCAAAAATAAAAAAATCAATGCGGTCTCTTTGCAGAATGTTTTGCTTGATGTTTAAAAAATTCCTTGGATCTTATTTTGTAAATACTTACATTTTTGTTAAAAAATACAAGTATTGCATTATGCAAGTTATTTCATAATCTTACATGTCCTGTAACAGGCTTTTGATGTTGTGTCTTTCCACTCAAATGAATTTGCTAGGTCTGTTCTTTTCGAAGCTCCCATGTCTAACTCCATTCCCTGCCCTTTCCATTCCAACAGAAAAAGGAGGTCAGTAGACAGTCTATGGTGCTAGAAACCCACCATTGCCTAATGACCTAGATGATCTTGTAGTCTTTGCACTTGACTGAGACCACGCCTAGTCACGGGTGTTTTGACTCCACATAGAACCTCCACATTTGTTTGCTCATAATCTACTTACTGCCTAGAAACTACAAAACCAGGCTAAGAAAACCCACCAATCATAGCATTTACTTCTGCTTCTCCTGGATTATGTGCTACAAATGTGTTTTGGCTTTAGAAAGGGATGGATGAAAAGACGGATCTGAGATCAGTCTGGGTAGAAGCAAAAAGGTGAGCCTTTCAGAGTGCTGAACACAAATCCAAACCCAAACGGTTCAAGCAGCCGTGAAACTTTATGAAGTGGGCTTACTTCTCTAGTTTAAGTTCTTTTGATGGAATGAATTAATTAATGTGTCAGGTGGCTTATTTGTGGATGCCATGATTGGTGATGTTCATTTTAAGCTTTTTCCTATAGTACAAGTACATGATGCTACTGAATACTTTTCCACTTGGAAACTGTGAGCTGGTTGTTGCATTGAAACACAAAATCAAAAACACTGCGGACTTCCACTCAAGCTGGTCTTTCTTCCCCAGTGTAAGGCAATCCTGCCTGTTTAAAAAACAAAAATTGAAAACCACTCCATCTGTGAAGCTGACACAGTTAAGGGGGGCTAGGCAGGGCGTTTGTGCCAACTAAGAGATCCACCAGATACCCACCGTAAGTACCTATCGCAGTTTTGAAGTCGTTTCTCCCCCAATTCCCACCTCCCAACTCCTGAAGGTTGCTGCCTGCATATTTACTCCTCATTAGTGCTATTTTCCTGTATGTCATTGTGAGCAAGCTGTGATTAATAAAGAATTGGAGTTCTGTGAACTAATCCAGCTTTGGTGTGTTCTCTTGCCCCTGCATATTCTAACCCTGGAGTCCAGAATTCAAAAGGGTGGCTATGGGATCAGACGATCTCACAGCAAAGAGACTTTAATGAGTGTGAAGGAAGCCAGGGTCCTACTGAGCCCCTTCTCTGCTGGAGCAGCAGGTACCTCTCTCTTCCTTCCCTAAGACAGGCCCACACAGTGGGAGAGGCCTTCAACCTGTCCTCCTCCACGAGACACAGGGCTGAGGGTAAAGCCAAAGGCCCACACTGACCATGCTGAGGGAGAGGCACCCTCTCGAGGCACCCTCTCGAGGCGCTGGGAGGCTCCTGGAACCATCCCAAGTTCTCTCCTGAGGCCTGTAGGATGCCTCCCGCGGCCTCGGCCATCTGTTGAGATTGTGACTTCCTTACCATGCTGCTGAAATGTGTGCTGCCAAGAAGCAAACTGACACATGGGCACAGCAGGGTCTCGTCAGTGACCTCAGTGGACCTTCCAGGGCTAAAGGAACAGCATCCAGTTTTAGCAGATAATCATAAATAACTGAAACCGCACGGATTTATGAATAAGCAAATTGGGCTGTCATCTATGGGGACACTGACAAGCCAAGAGCAGGGCGGAGGCCACCTGGTCCCTATGCTGAATGTCCTTTAACGTTGGTGGGACTCTAACATCACCACAAATGACATAAAGGCTTTATAACATCTGCATTTCTGCTGAACGTGAAATGAGCTATATTTTCAGATGATTTTATATAAATTAGTTCTGAAAACATTACTTTCATTGGGTCAGAACCCTTGCGAAAAGACTGGGAATGAGAACAGGAATAGTCACAACCTCACAGTCCAGTAGTTTATTTTGACCCCAGAATAGCAGACAGGATGTGTTGGTCAGCCCATGCAGCATACTGAGGGGAAACATAATTTCCGTGAAGCTTTCCGAAATATTAAAAATAGCTGACAGACCTCTTATACTACTGAGTGAGTCCCTAAACTAGAAACGTTTTCCAATCCAACTGTGCAGTCTCAAAGGTGATGCAGCTAAGATAGAGCCAAGTGATTCCCCACAGGCAACAGCAGCCACTGCTCAAGGACCATCTCCTTGCTAGGAGTTCATCAGCGAACGATTCCCAAATCTCACCTCTGCTGAGGACAGGCTAAGTCTATGAGGCTACCCGAGAACAGTATGCTTCGGGGTTCTATCTAGAAGGCCGATTAAACAAATCGCTGAGCCCTGCCTCCAGCATTTCAGATTCCTGATATCTGTGCTAAAGCCTGAAGATGTGATGCTAATACAACTTACCTACCTCCTTCAGGTATAAACAATGAAGCCGGCCCAGGTGTGTGCATTCCTGTGGCTGCCACACAGAGGGCATCTGCCTCAGTCAGGATGTGTTCCATGGGAGGCAGGGCATCAAAAGAAACTCCATTAACCTATTCTAAAAAAACGGGAATGACCAGGCATGGTGGCACACGCTTGTAATTCTAGGACTTGGGAGGCTGTGACAGGAGGATCACAGGTTCACAGCCAGCCTCAGCTACTTAGTGATGCCCTCCGCAACTTAGTGAAAACCCGTTTAAAAAAAACAAAGATAAAAATAAAGCTGGGGATGTAGCTCGGAGGTAGATGTCCCTGACCACATAAAATAAATAAATAATAAATAAATAAATAAATAAATAAATTTATTAAATTCAACCCCTAATGGGAATGGGGTACAAAGGGTTCTATAAACAAAGAAGCAGAACGCCGGGCATAGTGGCACACGCTTGTAATCCCCGCACTTGGGAGGCGGAAACAGGAGGATCACGCAGGTTTGAAGCCAGCCTTGCTGGCTTAAGAGACCCTGTTTTCAAATAAAAATATAAAAAAATAGGTCTGGGAGTGTAGCCTGGAGGTAAAAGGGCTTCCAGGAACCCTAGTACCGCCAGAAAAAAAAAAAAAAAAGCTGAGTGAGGTGGCACACATCTCTAATTCCAGTACTTAGGAAGCTCAGACAGAAGCATCACAGGTTCAAGGCCAGCCTCAGCAACTTAGCGAGGCCATCATCAACTTAGTGAGATCCTGTTTCAAAATAAAAAATTAAAAGGGGCTTGGAGTGTAGCTCAGAAGCACATTGCCCCTGGGTTTAATCCCTAGTACCATAAAAAGAAAGGAATGGAGAGAGGAAGAGAAGAGGAAAGGAAGGAAGGAAAAAAGAGAAGAAAAGAGGAAGGGAGAGAAAAGAAACAGAACAACAACACCTTGAAGGATACAAAAAACAATAGAAACAATACTATGGGTAGGTGCTGGGTAGGGCTACAAAGACAGGTGAGGTCAGAAAAACAGCAATTGGACATTTCTCACACAATACATTAGTTCACTAAAGCTTGAAACATCTGAAGATGCTCCTGGACCTTTCAGAAATGAACAAAGCTTTTTTCAGGGCTGATGTCATTTACTGAATTATCCAGTGTGCAGCCTGGTTCCATATATATTTTTTAATCTTGGATTCCTCAGTGCTATGTTTAAATTTTATAAAGGGCTTCGAAATGTTCTATGAAAATTTACAAAATCCCTTTGATTTAATGATTCACCGTGTCTCCTATCACTTTGGCACCCCAAAAGGGATAGAACAACTGAATATTGACATACACCATTCTCTTCTCCAGTGAGAGTCCTGCTGTGTTAAATCAGTTTTCCATTGCTATAGTACCTGTAATAATCAACTTATAAAGAGAAAATGTTTATTTTGGCTCTCAGTCTTAAAGGTTCCAGTCCACGATCACCCCTTTGCTGTGTAGGATTTACATAGGAAGAGAGCACATCATGGTCAAAGCATTAAGCAGAAGAAAACTGCTCACCTCATGGCTGGGAACTGAAAGAGAAAGTGGGAGGGAGCAGGATCCCACAGCCCCCTGCAAGGACACTCCCCCGATGTCCTAAAGATTTCCTAATAGGCCCCACCTCTTAAGGTTTCCACCACCTCTCCACAGCACCAAGGAATGAGGACCAGTCCTTTAACGTGGGGACCTTTAGGGACCACTCCAGAACCAAACTGTAACACCTGCGTTTGGGCTCCTCACCAGCCTTCCCAACACTTCAGAAGAGAAAATAAAAAAGTACGGACAGGCAGGTCCACACCATCCACCCCCTCCTACTGAGGGACAGAATAAAAAGATGGAAACATGGCACTTTTGGCTTTAGAAACCTTTTGTGTTCCCCCTGGACAACAATGTCATTCTTGACTTCTAATCAGGCCACTGATAAGGCAAACAAGGAGCCCAAAACCAAGCTAAGATTCCCAGGATCTCCCAGTTGCTCAGAGTTACCTTAGATTTCTCACTGTTCCTATCGCCCATCTTCAGCTGATCCTCAAGTAACATCCATTTCACCTCCACGATGGCCCTTATTCAGTGCTCTCTACTTCCATAACTACTGCCTGCATTGTATTCTTTGACACTCTTACTATAATCACATAACAGTTCTTTTTTTTTTAACTGATATTTGAACCCATGGGCTTTCTACCTTCATACTACAGCACCCAACTCCACCCTTAAAAAAACAAAACACAGGATCTCCTCACTAAGTTGCTGATAACCTGCAAATCCTTGTGTCTAAGTCTCCCAAGTATTATGCACCACTGTGCCCAGCTTTGACCTCCTAATAAATCTTTGCTCCAGTTTGCAGCTTCCCCTCACAATGATCAAGTCTTCCCACTACTTTCCACCTCCCTTCCATATTACATGCAGAATAAAATACATACTTCTACAAGACCCTGAAGTGCCCCCAGCATCTGTCTATTTTTTTAAGAATGCTGCTCCACTTACATGTCAAACTATTCATTCTGACAGGCCAATGACCTGATATTCCAGGTCAAGCGCACATGCTGCACCTCCCTGTAGAATATATTCACTATCATTTAAGACAGGAGAGGCTAGGTCAGATTAGAATTTTTTTAATCCAGTGAATTAAAACCACAAATTTTTGTTTCCTATTTCTGCTATATATGTCCAGCATGGGTTGGTGTGGACTCTTTTCTATGTCAAAGAAAATAGAAGCTAGGCACAGTGTGTGCCTGTGATCCCAGGCTTGGGAGACTGAGACAAGAGTATTACAGTTTTCAGGCCAGCTTCAACAACTTAGCAAGGCCTTGCTTCAAAATTTAAAAATAAAAATAGGGATGGGTATGTAGCTTGGAGGTTTTAAAATGCACTTTCTTAGAGCTTCTACCTGGGAGGATACACATCACATTTTATTGGCTAAGACCAGTGATATGTTCTCAGTTAACCACAAGTAGGCAGAAGGGCACAATATAATTATAAGCTCAGAAGGAGAAAGGCCAAAATTATTTGATGCTGATCACTAAATATTCAGCTCACTCTCTTCCCCATAAGTATAGAATACTAGCACTTTCCTCAAAATATAAAACCACAAAGTCCCATCTAACTGTGGTGTCATGCTTGGTGCTCAATGTCTAGAGTCTCTAAGTGGTATGGCGCGCTCGCTCTCTCTCTCTCTCTCTCTCTCTCTCTCTCTCTCTCTCTCCCATGTGTATGTGATGTATGTGTGTGTCTTTTGTGTAGACATGGGTCCTCTTTACCAGAGGCAAAAAATAAAAGGCAAGTCCTCTTCCCAATATATGTAATGATAAAATGGGAGAGAATCATCATAACTGTGTTCATCTAAAGGGCAGGGTGGGAGATACTCAGAATTCTATGATCATAGAAATCCTGGCATCCCACTGATCAGACATTGTGAGAACCCTCTACCCTTGGAATAGGGAACATTCCTTGATCCTGTCTCTACCCAGCCCTCAGTGAGGAACTCCCAGTCCGCTGTTGCCGGTGGCTCAGCTCTATCCTCTAGGCAGATCTTCCTGTTCCTTTATTCTCCTTAGCTGCATCTACAGGGGCACTAGGGAAAATGCCCCTCTGAGAATCAGAATAGCTTTCTCACTCTGCTTACTGCCCAAGCTTAAGGACCCAAGGGTCATTACTTTTTTACTGATCACCACATTGGCCCAGATCCCAGCAGGAAATGGATGAAAAACTAAAGGGGTAAGTGAAGAAGCTTAATGACAATTCTATTAAAAAGGAATGAGTGCATTAAGAGAAGCCAACAGAGGATGGCCACACACCTAGGAAATACAGACATGGGAAAACTACTTTCAGCCCTTGCCTGAAGACCTGGGAGATGGTAGGAGCTGTAGGAGACTGCCTGACCAAGAGCTGGGGCCTTCTGAGATGAATTCAGCCTCTAACAAAGGCCTCCTGGCAGAGAGGAAACTGGAGAATAAATAACTGAACATCTTTCTTTCTTTGTCCTCTACCCTTTAGTGAAGACCTTACATTGGCCATATTTAACCCAAAGTTAGAGAGCAAGAAGGCCCTGTTGATGCTGTGCAAGGCTGAACAGGATGAAGAAAAGCAAAGAGAAAATGTGGGTGCAGAGTATGTTTCTTGTGGTACAGAACATAGACTTATTTACTGAACAGCATCAGTATGTTTCCATGTGGTTGTTATTAGTGTTGTTGACTAAATACTACTGGCTCCTTTTTTTTCTGAGATTGCACTTCCCCAATCTTGGAGTTAGATGTGGTTTGTGAATTGCTTTGGCCTATGAAATGTGAGCAGATATACTCTCACTTTCCGGTACTTTCCGGAAGATGAGTTACTTTCCGGTAGATGGCTCAAAGGCAAATTCACAGTTCACCATGTCCTCTTTCCCTCTGCTCCTGTGGCTTACAGCAGACTAGAGAGTAAGAGATGCCCAGCATGACCAGGAAATAAGATCTGTGCTTTATGCTTCTGGATTTTTGAGTTGTTATCGGTTAATAAACAGTGGGTTGAAACTCTTTTAATCATCCTGCCAACTTCTTATCCAGCCATATCATCTCCAGTCCAAAAGCTCATATTAAGGAGACAAGGGATTGTGATTGTTTCTCTATGAATTTATCATCAGTTTTCAAAGTGGCATACATATATAAATATATCGACTCAGTTTAGTAAGCTATATGACAGACACTAGGCCGGACCACAAGAGCTCAACACACAACATTGACAGCATCCTTCTCCTTCTCTGTGAGTCATATTCAACCCTCCTTCTTCTCACTCTCCCTCTGCTCCTAGTGGGGTCTATTTTGTACCAGGGGACAAGGATGTGAAGAATATTTTAGGAGGCCAAGTCAGATCCAACCGGACCTCTTGACTAACTTCCAGATTAGTACTAAACATTCAGTTTACTAAAGAAAAAAATGTATCCTCTCTCTCCTCTTCCAATCCTATTGCCATGTTTTCCTACCCATCACGACCACACTTCTGGAAGCTCGTCCTTCACCTCCCACTTACCTCTTACTGTATCAGCATTTGCCTTCTGTTCTCAGATCCCCACTGAAACTGCTCTCACCAGTGCTAATGTCATCTTTGTTATTATACTAATTGAAAAATCTTAGTCTAGCCAAATACTACTTGGGATCCATCCCAATACTGACCTTCCCTGCAGAACTCTCTTTAACTCTTCACACTCCACTAGGCTGTTGAACCACCTTGCCTAGATGCTCCCAAAGCAACTCATGCCCCCCAAAAAAGCTTGGTTATGTTAGTCAGCTCTGGGTTGCTATGACCAAAATATCTGAAAACTTAGAGGAGGAAAGGTTTGTTTCAGCTCAGTTTCAGAGGTTCAGTCTATGGCTGACTGGCTTTAAAGGGGAAATTTTATGGCAGCAGGGAGTGGTGGAAGAAAGCTGTTCAGCTCATGAAAGTTGGGAAACAGAGAGAGGAAGAGACAGGAAGGGGCCAGGGACTTACACAGCCTTAAAGGTCATGCCCCCAGTGACCTACTTCCTCCATCCACATCCTCCTCTGGATCTTCTTGCACTGAGGACCATGCTTCCAACACATGAGCTTTTGGGTGATGTTCCAGATCCAAACCCCAACAGTGCTCACGTGCATGGGCCTTAAGGTTTAAGTTCTAGTTCTAACATTTCCTAGTCCTCTAACCCTGGGCATATTGTTTATCTTTTTAAAGTGTCCTCTGTAAGTTAAGAATGATATAATAGTAAATGCCTTTGACTGATTGAATCATTGTTCTCAATTCTTTGCTTGTTCCATGTACTCTTGACTTTGCAGTCCCTCCCACTGGAAGAGGCAGAGAATTGTCCCCATCACGTTGGTGTTGGGTTTGACCACACATCAACTTTGGCCAATGCAATAGAAATGGATTTGAGGTGACTGTGATCTTCCATGAGAACATGTCCTAGGGAAATTTCTGGAACAAGAAGAATATAGAAACATGAGCAGCAAGCAGGCTTGAACCCAAGCCTAGCTGACCAACAGCCTGAAAATAAAATGTGCAAAAAAGTAAAGATGTGTGGCATGAGCCTCTGGGGTTTGGAATGGTTTGTTACAGCATTGTCATAAAATGATTCCTATAAGGCCCATTAAGATTGCTGCAAAGATTAAATGAGCTAAGGTAAAAGGGCTTAGCACAGCATCTTGTTCATAATAAATATTCAGTAATTATTAATTTTTAATGTGCATTACACTGTATTATAATTTCTGTTTGCTTAGCTGCTTTTTTCATTTAACAATAAGCTCCTCTGAGGCACTATCTAATTAGTGGTTGAATCCCTAGTACTTAACAAGAATTCAGCACACTCATACACACACACACACACACACAATATGGAGTAGATGAGAGAATGAACGAAAGGAATTAGTGAATTCAAATGAGAAAAAACAGTGCAATGCTTAAGACATTTAATTATCTGTTTCCACCTCCTATCCTTCCTCTACAGGCTGACAGTGTCTGCTTCATTTTATGTCATTGGAGCTGGAAATGAAGCTTTTTGTCATATGGAGAACTATTTTAAATGATGAGAAAAATAGGCTTCTGTGAAAAATGGAAATCTAATACCTAGCAATAGACAAAAACAGAATGAAGACTTTTGGAGAGACTCCCTAACTAGGAATTTAATGCCAGACTTTTAGATACACACCGTCAAACCCATGCTGACCCCAGATGACATCGTCTGGCCATTCCACCTGTGAGTTCAGCCCTTGAAGGCAGCAGGTTTGTCAGGTCTTTGAAGTCCAAAGCTCCCATTTCTTCCTGGTGAAATGGAATCTAGCTGAATTAAACTGTCTTCAGAAATAGGAAGTACACAACAGCATTGTTCCTAGGATTTGGCAACAAATAAGTCCCTGGTGTTTTGTGCTAAACCCTTTGAGATGTCTCCTTTCAACTTTAAATTCCCTCTGTTAACAGTATCTTTCACAGTGGAGTACTCTCTCTCTCCCCTGAGGATGCTGCTTCCTCAGCAGGCTTGTCAAGGAGCTGTGTCTGCCATTTCTGGAGCATTCTATCCCCTTTCTAAGATAACCACTCCTGAATCTCATGTCACCAGACCACTGCACTGCTTCTCTTCATTGTTGGTATCCTCCGGCAGCCCCAGGTCACGCTTTCTCGGTTCTCCATGAGATTTTAGCTCCTAGATCACTGTGATTCTCTTCCACTGTGTTTCTGTCCTAGTGATCAGCCACGACAATATCCACACACAGAAAATTTCCACTTTTCACTCCAAGTTCCTTGAATCTGCCCCTCGCCCAACAATGATCTCGTGCCTCTACTTTTCCTCAACCACTCAGCCCCATACTCATTCCCTAGACCTTCTTTATATTAGTAATTACAATCCCTCTGTTATATGCGTTGCCTGTACTGGCCAGCATCCTCTGTCTTTGCAGCTAAATCCCTGTCCTTCAACCACGCTGAGACCATGATCCATTGATAAGACATTTTCATGCCCCTTACTTCCCGTAGTCATCACTTTCCTCTTTATCCAGTTTAAATTCCAACCATTTCATCTTTGCAATTTCTCACACATATCCCTACAACTTTCCCTCTTAATGTGTTGTTCTCAGTTGGCCAAACTCATAACATTAAGCTAAACTAGTTCTCCATCTAACCCATTCCTGTACCTGTGCAGATGAACCTAGTTGTAGAATCACACAGCTATGCTCACCTGTCTATCTTTAAATTCATGAGCATGAACCTCAACTTAGCCCTTCATTTTTCCTGGCGATTATACTGTATTTCCCTAGACTGTGTCTATACTCTCTTAGACTTCCTCAAATTTCCAACACCTCCTTCCCTATCCTCACACTCAGCTGATGACTCTTTGTTTGTTTGTTTGTTTGTTTGTTTGAGAAAACAAAGCAATTTAGGAGATAATTTCCATTGACTCTTATTGAAACAAGATAGAATAAATAAACAGGTAGAAAGGAGACATTTAAAAAATGTAACTATAATACAAAGGTCTTGTGCTAAAGTTCCTCCCTCCCCAAGCCAGCCCTGTCACTCCCACATCTCTGGGAAATTTACATATCTTTACCCTTCACTGGTGATAAATACCTTGAGAACTGTGAATTGTCCTGTCTATGAATAATTTAAGCAGGAGAATTATCTGCTGACCAAACAACAGAGAACACAGCAAAGATCCAGAAAGTTACTAGATTACCACACAGGAGAGTCACTAGTGATATTTACCTTTGTGCGATTAACTATCTTATCTAGGATAACTGGAGACCACATCAGAATCCAAAGGTGACTAGATGACCATTAACTTCACCTTGCGATCTCTTCACATACCTTCCTATGCCCAACCCTCACCAAGCTTCCTTCAAAACAAGAACATCAACTTTTACATCAACTAAACCAAGGGCTGCTCTGGTCCTGAGTTGAGTTCTCCTCTCTCCCCATTGAACACTCCTTGGGCCCCTGATGGAACCATCTCTTCTCATGTGACACTATCTCAGTCTGATTTGTGTAACTATAACAAAATACATGAGGCTCGAAAATGTGTGAAATGAAGAGGTTTATTCAGCTCATGATTCTAGTGTCTGGAGGGCCCAGAAAGCATTACTAACATCCTGGTGAGGTCCCCCACCCCCTGACTGCATCACAACATGGCAGAGAAGCAGAAAGGGAACCAACCACATGCAGAAGGGGTCAGGCATGTGTGGTGGCTTTGGTTTATGACTGCTCACCTCTCAAGAACTAATCCAGTCATGTGAAACCTAACCTATTTCCATAAGACTGGCATTAATCTCTTCCAAGGGTGGTGTCTCCATTGTCTAACTGTCTCTCACCCAGCTCTCCCACTTCCGTATTATTACTTTGTGGACCAAGTTCTAGAACAAGAAACTTTAGTAGTCAAACTCAAACCATATCCAAACCATAGTGACACATTCAGCTGTCTACCACACTTAGGCTCTGCCTTCAGTCTATCACTACCGGTGAGCTGTTCAAAGCCAGGCGGTCTCATCTCCTCCCACCATCTCAGGTACATAGCCCCAGGAATTCTCATCTCTCCCTCCCAACTGCATCATTTTTTTTCTCTTTCTATTAAGTCAGCATAAGACATGCTATTTGCCCAGCCAAAATTCTTGTAGTATTTTTCTTCCTTTTTCTCATACTCCACAAACATCAGAAAATTTGAAAGACTCTATTCTCAAAATCTGTCTACCAAGATAGATATATTGATATAGATAGAGAAATACCCTGTCATTTTTGTCTAACTTACCACCATCTCTTGTTTGGATTACTGAAATAATACCCTGGCTGTATAGAAGCAGCATGATGTGCTGGACAGTAATATTTACATGTGAGTCAAAGTGCCAGGTTCAGATCCCATCCTTTTCGCTTATCAGATATATGACAACAAAAAGTAGCTTATGTAAATTGGAGGATAATAGTAGTAGTCACCTCATGAAGTTGTAGTGAAAATTAAATAAATTAGCAACTTTAAGCACCAAAATTGATGCCTAATTCCTCATTAAATAGTACATACTACTTATAAAGTACTAGTTATTTTTGTAATTTTATCTAGATAGAATGGAGGTGCAAGCTTTACCTTCATGAGCTTTATATTAAACTCTTCTCAAATAGCTATTTGAAATATTCTTTATAATCATACCTAGATAATTATGATTCTCTTATAAGCTTTATTAGCTATTTCATTTTCAAACATCTTGGTCCGCAATTGAGAACATAACATCTCCAAGAATATTTTTGGAATAGAAAAACATCTCTTTGCCTACAATCAAGATCTATATTAATAAACACATATCTAGGGTCCTTTTTGGAACAAGGTGGTATATAAATAAATATATTTCCACTCACCATTTCTGTGACCACAAAGCCCAAACAGAGTAGTCACACGCACTTACGCTAACGAGGAAAGACATTGTCCAACACAATAATAAGAATCAGTTATAGACTTCCGGGAAGATGGCGACCGAGAAAAGCAGGGCTTAAGAGCCCCGCCAACAACCAATCTCCATTACCACAAAATCAGCACCTTTCGTAGCCAGAAAACACCATCACCAGAGAAACAAAAAAATCACCAGGTCCAGAGAGAAAGCGGACTGAGAACAGAGCTCAGAGCCACAGAGGAGATACACCGGCCTCACACCCGAGGACGTGGCAGCAGTGCCATACTGCCGGCGGCAGCGGCAAATTCACCGGACGGCTACAGCAAGCCGAGGTGAGCCGCTGCGGAACAGCCAGGCGGGATTTTTCAGCGCAGGAAACATCTAAAGCTCCCAGTGGCTGAGCTCAGCACACGCTGCAAGAACTCAGAGTGGAATTCAAAACCAAGAAGAAATAAGTCAGCCTTCCGGCCAAGGGCATAGCAGTGGTGCCATATTGCCACCGGCGGCAGCAGCAGCGAATTCAACAAGTCCAGTACAGCTACATCTGCGAACTCAAGAACAGTAAGTCAAATTGCGGGCCACAGAGGAGAAATCCCAGTACTGTACTTCCTGGGACTTGACCCAGTGGGGGAGTGGCGGTGGCAGAGATATCACACCATAGGAGAACGTGCAACCTGGCACCCCCCATAGTTTAAAGCAGCCTCTATCGACTCCCTGGGCCAGAGACTCTGTGATACAACCCAGTAAAGGAGTAGTGGGGTCAGAGATACTACAGACTCGAGATCCAGAGCACCTTAAGTGAAGTCATAGTGACCCAAGGGAAGAACCCAGAGAAGGCACAAACTTCCGAAATCATGGGAAAGAGGAATAACACTGGAGCAATGAATGCCCACAACCCTACAACATCAGAACCCAATAAAACAGAAAATCAGAGATTTCTAGAAGATCAAATCAGGAAAATAACTGTAGAAATAATAGAGGTGCTTCGAAAAGAACTCAGAGAGAGCCAAAAAGAGATAAAGGATGCAATTAATGAAGTAAAGGCCTCAATTCAAAGCACAAACAACCGATTAGAACACATGGAGAACAGAATCTCGCTCTTAGAAGATGAGCAATCCAAAAATGAACGCATAGTTTCTAATCTAGAAAAAAATATCCAACAGCAGGAATCTGACATTGAAGAAATATGGGCCCATTTTAAGAGAGCTAACCTAAGAATAATTGGAATAGAGGAGGGAAAAGAAAGTGATACCAAAGGGATCAACAATCTCTTCAAGGAAGTAATAGCAGAAAATTTTCCAAACATAGAGCAAGAGGTCGATACACAGGTCCAGGAAACTTATAGAACTCCCTTTAGACAGGATCGGAGAAGAGGATCCCCACGCCACATAATTGTCAAAATGACCAATGTGGAAGCCAAGCAGAGAATCTTAAAGGCAACAAAAACAAAGGGCCAAGTGACATTCAGAGGCAAACCAATTAGAATCACTCCAGACTTCCCAAACCAAGTCATGAGAGCCAGAAGGGCTTGGAGTAACATATTCCAAACTCTGAAAGAAAACAACTTCCAGCCAAAAATTTCCTACCCAGCAAAACTTTCTATCAAATTAGATGGAAAAATAAGAAGCTTCCATGACAAACAGAAACTGAAGGAATTTATGTCTTCAAAACCAGCGCTAGAGAAAATACTCAAAGAGATTAACTACAAAGAAGAAATAGGTAACACACACCAGAACCAGAGAAACAAGATTTTCCATCCAACAGACAACTAAGATTGGTTATCTGTGGAGATTCATTATTTATGTTAGTCTTTTACCTATCTCTAAATGGTATTGTTTGCCTTTATTGTTGTTAATTTTTAGGATTTCTAGTTGGAATATTAATACACCTTCAGATATAGCATTTGGAAATATTTTATCCAATTCTATTAGTAACTTTTAACTCTGTTTACATTGTCTTTGAATATACAATATTTTTTTTATTTTTTAGGGAGTTAGTATACTCTTCTGTTGCCTGTGCCATTGAAATCATATCCAAGAAATCACTGCCAATTTCAATGTTGTGAGGTTTTATGACCCAGATTTTCTTCTAAAAGTTTATAGTCTTAAGATTTATATTTAGGTCTTTTATCTATTTTGAGTTAATACTTGTATGTGGGATTAGGTAAGGGTCCAATTTTATTCTTTTCCGTGTAATTATTATTTTTCAACAATATTTAGTTAAAAGATTATTATTTCCACCACCAAATGTTCGTGGAAACCTTGTCAAAAATAACTTGATAATATAGGGAAGAATTTAGCTCTAGGCTTGTATTTAACTCCAATGGTTTATATATCTGCCTTTAGTACTACACTGTTTCAATTATTGTAGCTTTATATGGTTTGAAATCAGAAAATATATATCTTCTAGGTTTGTTCTTTTTCAAGTTCGTTTTGGGTATCTAGAATCCATATTCCACATTAGAATAGATTTTTTTCTGAAAAAAAATATATAAATATATGATAGTTTCACCTAAAAAAATAGAAAAAAAATATTCTCTGGTAAGAAAGAAAGCAAAAAGAAATATTGAAATGTTATCTTTAAGTCATCAAAAGCTTGGTATCAGACAAATGAAACTGTTATGTGAGATTATCATTTTTAATCTTGGATAAATTGCTATAATACTAGATGTCAACCACTAAGCCAAGCATGGGAAGGAGGGATGGGGAGGGAATGGGGTGGGGATCGGGTGGGGGCTGACTGGGCGATGTGTGCATGTATGTCTACAAAAGTTTGTATCCCACTATGATGTATGAATACAGTGCACCAATAAAATAAATAAATAAATAAAAAGTTTAAAAAATTTTTTAAAAAGAATCAGTTATAAATTCGAGAAGCTGTCAACCACTTTCCAAACATAATCCATTTGTTTACTCATTAACAAGCACTGACTTGGCAATAATTGTTTGCTTCTACACCTTTTTCATTATCTACTGGGAGACGAAAATTAATGAGAAAATTATACTTTATAAAAGAATAATGGGAAGTAACAGAGAAATTCGATAATTCCCCCAGAGTTTAACACCTTGAATAATATCTATTTGGGAAACTATGAATGTTCAAACATTCGGTATGAAATTGATTATTACAGAAGAAAGAAATGTCATTTCTCCTATAGCTATAAACCAAGCAAGGTCACAAAAAGGGGTGGGAAAATCTCAGAGGGGTGGGGGAAAATATTCAGTAGGAACAATGTCTATTATTAGAGAATGTCTATTACAGAATTAAATGCAACCTTCTAAATTAAGCTGGCTTATATTCTCTTGATTTCTTATTTTTGCAAAATTAAGCTAACACCAAATATGGAAGAAAAGCAAGAAAAATGTGCTCAAAGCAGGGAAATCTTCTGCAAAATAATTTAACCGCCTCTAGTCTGTTCAACACACTACAGCCAGGAGATGGAGGAGTCTAAAATTAAAACCTGATTATGTTAGTTCTTCACTTAAAGTATTTGGGTAACATCTCATTGCCCTGAAGAGAATCTAAATTTCTTAGCCCATCACAAATCTGTGATCTCACTACTGTCATCAGCTCCTGGTTATAGCCTCATGAACACCTTGCTTTCTTCAGTTTTTGGAAAACACTCAACCAAGATCTAGTTCATGTCAAGAGCCTAAGAAGTGTTTGTGGAGTGAAAGAATGAATGAAAGTGAATGGGTAAAACAAAGGGAGCATAGAAATTCTCTTAATGATTTGATTTCTCTTCTCTCCTCACAGTTGCAGGCCACAACCATGCCAATGACAACATTTTTTAAATCTGGGCAGTAAAAATGAAATAAAGCAAAAACTCGAATTCAAAAGTAATCAAGGGCTCGGGGTATAGTTTAGTAGCAGAATCCTTGCTTTAGTATATACCAGGCCCTGAATTCAATCCCCAGGACCACAATTTAAATAAATAAATAAATTTTAAGAAACAATCTCAAGGGATTAACAAACTGATTTTTCAGTCTCTGACCAGGTTTGCCTGCAATGCATCAGGACAGAAAAAATAACAACGTGTGTGTGTGTGTGTGTGTGTGTGTGTGTGTGTGTGTGTGCTATAAACCAAAGACAGTTGTGTGTGCTATAAACCAAAGACAGTGGTTTTAAAAAGGTGTATTTTGAAAACTAGTTTTTAATTATAATTCTAAAAAGAAAGGGTGATTTCCTCTTCTTTGAGAGATAAATGATGTACAGGACACTTTTTAAAAATATATAATTGAGATGTCACCAGCTGGATAGTGACATGGGGCTGGTTATACTCATCTACCATTGTTTCCATTCAAAACCTGTGAAATGGCATTTAAGAGATTTAATAATTGTATTAGCTTTTCCATCACTGTGACAAAAATACCCGACAAGAACAACTTACAGGAGAAAAGGTTTTTATTTGGCTCACAGTCTCAGAGGTTCAATCTATGTTGGCCTGCCTGCCCCAAAGCAGAAACATCATGGCAGGGAGGGCACGGCAGAGGATAGTTATCTCAGAGCAGGGGACAGCCAGGAAGCAGAGAAAGAGAGAAGATAGGACCTGAGACAGAGCCACACCCTACAGCCTACAGTTACCACCCAGTAAGTCCACTCAAATGATTAAGCCATCAGTGGATTTATACACTGATGAGGTTGGAGCACTGATTGAATTACCTCACCTCTCAACATTTTCGCATTGCCAACACCTGAGCCTTTCTGGGGACATGCCTTGTGCAACGATAACAATGATAAAACAATTTTACTGCAGTAATAGAAAACAAAAGGGTCGTACTGGGGCCAGAAATGCTGAACCACCTTTGAAAGACAGAGAGCAGATAAATTCAGATCTGGAAGAAGCCAAGAATTGCACGGGTAGATGAAACTGGAATCCTCTAAGCTCAGAGTCAAGAGGAAGCAGATTTGGAGGCAGCAGAGTTTTTGAGCACACACCTTTCCCCTCCCAGGCTGTGGGAGCCTGGTGCAGCAAGCAGGCTTTATAACCAGACTAAAGCAGCCAGTGTAGCCAGAGGATATAGAACAAAGTAGGACTCTAAGAGCTACCAATACCCAAGGATGATAAAGAGGCCACACATTCAGAAACAACCCCTTCTCCCTAAACATCCACACTGCCCTCTCCCAATTTGCCACATAAAGTTTATGCTGAACAGAAATAACAGTCTTGCCGGGCATGGTGGCGCACACTTGTAATCCCCAAGCTTGGGAGGCTGAGACAGGAGGATCGCACAAGTTCGAAGCCAGCCTCAGCTACTTAGTGAGGCTCTCGGCAACTTAGTGAGACCCTGTTTCCAAATAAAATATAAAATAAGTCTGGGTGTATAGCTTGGAGGTAGAAAGCCTCTGGGTTCCACCACCAGTACCACAAAAAAAAAAAAAAGAAAAGAAAAAGAAACAACACTCTTAACAAATATGTGTATTGAAGACCCATGAATTTCAATTACTTTTCACAAACAGAAAACCATGTAAAAAAGAAACTAAATGAATTTTGCTTGATCAATAAATTTAAGGTGAAATCCTACTCTCTGAATGGGCCAAAATGTAATGTCTATGGTCGTACACCGAGAGCAAAGCTTATAAACATTTAGATAGAGGTTACTTTCTAGAAAGGATACCCAGCCTTCAAGGAATTTTCTTCTCTCATTTCATAGCTGAAAGCTTTCACACTGTGGGTTAAAGTTAAGCAAATCAATGAGTGAGGTCTTTCAATACCACACACAAGGGAAGCACTAGGGAGAAATAGTACAACCACAAGCCCAGGACAAAAGCAGAACTCGATGAATCCAACCAGCCCCGTATTTATTGATTAACTCCAAATAAAGCTACTTTATCTGTAGAGTTGCAATAACTTCAGCTCAATATATCTTTGTGTGCCCCTACAAGGTACTTTTATTTTCATTTTTTAGAAAATAAAACTGAGGCGTAAGTCATGTAACTTTCAGCTCGGTATCTCTCTGGTAACTAGCCCTAAGATTCGTTGATTCATTCAAGAAACACTTAGTTCATGGGGCTCACGCAGTCTAAGACCACAGTCACATGCGTGGTCTGTCTTCTCTGCTCCACTACTCACAAGCACATCACAGTGACAACTGCCATGCCCATGGTTGTCCTTATTTCATTCTTGTTCTTACTGGTTCCTTTCTGCAATCAACACATGGGTAGAGTTCCCTCCACGCCAGGCCCTGACTACTTACAGACATAGGCTACTTACAGCACATAGGTCTAAAAAGCAAAAATAACTATCTCCTGCTCTTAAAATGGCTTCCCATGGATGCTCTCAAACATGGCATACAGACCTTCCACGACCTGATCGCCATCCTCCTTGCCACCTGTACCGCACCGCTTACCATACCCATCTTGAACTATACCCTCCAGCTCTGCTGAGTGGCAGCCCCATCTCCCAGGCACCCCCACGCTCTGTTCATGATGTTCTCCCTGCTCAGGAGGCTTTGCTCCTTCTCTTTGCTGGGCCTCTTCCTCCTCCTCCTCCTCCTCCTCCTCCTCCTCCTCCTCCTCCTCCTCTGCCTTCTCCTCCTCCTCCTCCTCCTCCTCCTCCTCCTCCTCCTCCTCCTTCTCCTTCTCCTCCCCCCCTCCTCCTCCTTCTCCTCCTTCTCCTCCTCCTTCTTCTCCTCCTTCCATTCTCCTCCTCCTCCTCCTCCTCCTTCTCCTACTCCTCCTTCTCCTCCTCCTCCTCCTTCTCCTACTCCTCCTTCTCCTCCTCCTTCTCCTACTCCTCCTTCTCCTCCTCCTTCTATTCTCCTTCTCCTCCTCCTCCTCCTCCTTCTCCTCCTCCTCTGCCTTCTCCTCCTCCTCCTCCTCCTCCCCTCCTCCTCCTTCTCCTCCTCCTCCTTCTTCTCCTCCTTCCATTCTCCTCCTTCTCCTCCTCCTCCTCCTCCTCCTCCTCCTTCTCCTCCTCCTCCTTCTTCTCCTCCTTCCATTCTCCTCCTTCTCCTCCTCCTCCTCCTCCTTCTCCTCTTCCTCTCCCTCCTCATGCTCCTCCTCCTTCCCCGAGGCACCAGGGCCTCCTACAGGTACCTGTCAGGAGCATACACCTCCATCCCCTTCCACTGCTCCAGGCTGAGTGCTTGTCCTCTCTACTTCTGTAACCTTGGTGTTTGTCTCTATCGACAATTACCACATTGCAATTGAAATGGTTTCTTTAACTCTTACCCATTCACTCCACAATTTTTATTAAGAGACAGTGCTTACACCTTGGTGCTAGGTACTAAATACATGATAGTGAGCAAAATGGAAGCAATCTTTGTCTTTGTGGACCTCACATTATAAAGGAAAGATCAACAACAAACAAGTGGCCATGAGAATGATGAGCAGTGTGCTTTTATAGAAATTACAGGAAGAGATCAATTAAGATTAAGTGGTCCAAGCCAGGCATGGTGATGTACTCCTGTAATCCCAGTACTTGGTAGGCTGATACAGGAGAACTGCAGATTTAAGACCAGCCTTGGCAACTTAACAAGACTCTCAGAAAACTAGTGAGACCTTGTTTCAAAATTTAAAAATACGCCGGGCGTGGTGGCGCACACTTGTAATCCCCTCGCTTGGAAAGCGGAGACAGAAAGATCGCGCAGTTTTGAAAGCCAGCAGGTTTAAGAAACCCTGTTTCCAAATAAAATATAAAATAGGTCTGGGAGTGTAGCCCGGAGATAGAAGGGTTCCATCCCCAGTACCACCAAAAAAATAAAAATAAAAAGGGCTTAAGAATATAGCTTGGAGGTGGAATGCCCCTGGGTTCAATCCCCAGTGCTGAGGAGGAGGAGGAGTTGGGTAGAAAGAGGGAAACTAGTACATTTTACCTTTATATGAGTTCCGTCTCTGGAGAAAATGTAACTTGGAGGTGAAATGCCCCTGGGTTTAATCCCCAGTGCTGAGGAGAGAGAGGAGGGGGGGGGAAGGAGGAGGGGGAGGAGGAGGAGGGGGAGGAGGAGGAGGAGGAGGAGGAGGAGGAGGAGGAGGAGGAGGAGGAGGAGGAGGAAGTTATTGTTGGGTAGAGAGAGTTTCCTGGTGCATTTTACCTTTTGATGAGTTCCCTCTCTGGAGTAAATGTGAGATCACATTGGACCACCAGGGGGCAATGTCTGATCACGGGAGATGCCAACTCTTTTGACCCAGGCAATCATCTGCACAGGGGGCGCTCCTGTCTCTTAAGACATTCTACTAAGAAATCGAGGACGGACACATAAAATCACCAATAAACACACAATCCTTATTTCACTAGTAAACACGCAATCCTCGAAAATGACAAATACTGTAATTGAATTAAAATGTATTAGAACGGAAGGAAAAGGAGGCGTTTCATATTCATAGTTCTGTAATTATCCTTATCTAACGGAACAAATCTTCACTTCCTAATCATTTATAATTTTCATCACTCAGCTATAGGTCACAGCAGGCATTAATATAGGGGGAGACGGAGTTTTCCGGTTTCTCTGCTGCATTTACTCAGTTCAAGCACTTCCAACTGGTGCTTCCTTTACACTCAATAGTCTTGTTTAGCTTCATTGTAACTCATTGAGATAGATGAGAAGCAATTATCATTTTTGCTTGGCAGATAAAAACACAGAGGAGCTCTCTGCTGATTTGGGCAGAATTGAAAATGGCCACCCCAGTTTGACAGGCTGCCACAGAGTCTTCAGATCCTCCATAGGCCAGAATAAATAGGCCTTTGAGCAATACCATTTCTTGGCAAAAGTCAATGACCAGGTGCTTTACAGAGTGTGCTGGTTGAGATACCTAGGGATGTAGCTCCTGCCAGAGCACCTCAGGATGTGTGTAAGAGCGTAGAACCCATGCTTGGCACAAAGAAAATGTCCCATGGGCCTCAGCAACATCCTCGCTAGGAACCACTGAAGGGAGAGACCAGATACCATTCCAGAAAATAAAATGTCATGAAAGTTGGAAGGAAATAATTCAAGCTTTGCTACCTGGTTATTCAATCAATGCCCATTCATTAAACAATACTGTATGAGTCACCATGTGGAAAGCAATGTATAAAATGCTGTCCTTATCCTGAAGGAACTTAAATCTAATTAGGAAACCATGTACATAAGCATAAAAATATTTGCAAATAATTATATAAAACAGACTTTTTTCCGTGGCAGAATCCAACTAAGTTGTCAATAAATATTCATTGATCACCAAGTGCCAAGCATCAGTGGGATACAAGAGTGTATATAAAAGGGATGTGTTCACCCTTACAGACTTTATACTCCAGTTGTAAAGAGTACACTGTTTATTAATTTGTTTCATGAATATTAATGGATCACCTACATCATGTACAGCATCATGCTAGATGAGAAAGGTATGAATAAACCACAGGCCCACCCACAAGGAAATCAAGTTCAATAGATATCCTGGCAGACCTATAAACAACTTTCAAGGTAGTGTGTATGGGGGATTATATGTAGATGTTTTTTTCAAACTACACTGAAGATTGAACTATTTATTTATAGATAGGTAAGATGGATGGATGGATGGATGGATGGATGGATGGATGGATGGATGGAGTCATTACAGTGGGCATGAAAACTAAGAAACATCACAAAAAGACAACATCTAATAAGAGTCTTGAAGGTGTCTCCCAAGTATTCGCCTGAGCAAAGGGTCTTGCAGGTATAAGGAACTGAATCTGCAAAAGCAAAGTCAGGAACAGTCACAGTGGCTCAGTAATGGCTGAAGACCAGAATAAAAGTGAGATACAGGGGAGAGGAGGCTTCTAGGATGACAGAAAACATATGGCAGAAGGGGAGGGGATCTTAGCATTGTGCAAGAAAGAGCCTTTGACATTCAAAAAAAGACACCAAGACATTTTGTGTAAGAAGGGAAAAAGTATTTGTGTAAAAGGGGGAAAATTTTTCATTGCTGCAAGGAGGGTGGTTTAAACTAGAGCATGATTAGAGGGTAGAAGATAACTAGGAGTTTTAGTAGTCAAAACAAAAACTAATGAGAGAGGTAGAATAAAGAAGTATTTAGAATGTGGAATCAAGCAGCATGGTAGCTGATTGATATTAGGGGTAAGGAATGCAAAATGTCAAGAAAATTTCATTCCTACTGGGTGTGCTTAATTTCTACTGGGTCACGACTGGGTGTTTACAACTCACTCTCCGGCTGGCATCAATAGAAGAACTATAAGAAAATTAAGAAAATGAATGTGTAGGGGTTAAATGAGCTCAACTTTATCTATATAAAATTCAAGATACATGTGAAATATCTATAGCAATAAAATACCTTCTAGAAAGGTTTGGATTAACCTAGACTAAAAATAAAAGGTGGAATTTGTGGTGGTGTAAGAATAGAAGTGAGGGGATGGGCTGGGGATGCAGCTCAGTGGTCGACTGCTCGCCTAGTACGCTTGAGGCCCTGCACTCGATCCCTAGCACGATCAAATGTATGGTTAGTACAAATGTAAGGGTAGTGCAAATGAAAGGCTAATATATTTTTCAAAGAATATAAGAACATGTCATCTCCCTTAACAAAGTAAAATGCAAAGCCTCCCAAATTTAATACACAAAGTAGGGCCCTGGCACAGAGGAGAGACAATAGCAAGGTGGTGCCAGCTGATTTTTTTTGTGTGTGTGGTACTGGGGTTCCTGGAAGCCCTTCTACCTTAGGGCTACACTCCCAGACCTACTTTATATTTTTATTTGGAAACAGGGTCTCTTAAGCCAGCACAGCTGGCTTCGAACCTGCAGGATCCTCCTGTCTCCGCCTCCCATGCACGGGGATTACAAGCATGTGCCACCACGCCCGGCGCCAGCTGATGTTTGCTAGATGAAGGGCACTATCCTTTAAGTGCTTTACATGCTAACTCATCTCATTTTCCCAAGGTATTTACTTCATGCACATGCATAAATTCCATATCTTTATTATTGCTATCTGTGGATGAAGAAACTGAGATAGACACAGAGGTGTGTAGCAACTTGCTAAAGGTTCCTCGGTTGGCAGGTCATGGGAAAGGACTCTGCAGCCTGCATCTTTCCTTGCCCCCCCACACTGCCTCCCCCCAGCACTTGAGTACTCCAACCCAGGACCTCCCCATCCAGCTATCTACATCTTCTCTGCCTCCACCCTGCTAAGTCCAGGGGTGGTCTCTGTCCCCTGGGTAGCTCTGACATACGACAACACTTGTAAAAAGCCTTTACAAAATCATAAAGAAAAATAAGGTGGAAACACAGGAGGAATTCTCTGAAAACCAACCTGACTTAGGAAAAATGAGTCCCTCGTCCTTTTATGTTTGCTTGCCCTGTTCCTTATAAATCTCAGAACACTATAGTCATCCCAAGGGCCGATGTCTCTGCACACCTCTCTCCTGAAACTCTCACCTTCCAGCCTATTCTATGTGGTAAAACCATTTTTTTTCAGGTCTGGGGATGGAATCCAGGGACATTCAACCTCCAAGCTACACCCCCTGCCCTATTATTTTATTCCTTATTTTGAAACAGAGTCTCACTAAGTTGCAAAGGGCCTTACTAAGTAGCTGAGGCTGTCTGCAAACCGCAATCCTCTGTCTCAGCCTCTCGAATGCTGGGATTACAGCATGCGCCACCACATTTGGCTAAAACCATCTTTGAAGCATGCACTATGAGAGCAACTACCTAACATCTAACTTAAAATCTTTCTTGATGGAACTGTGTCCTCATTTCCACAGACCAGACTTGCCTGAGGACTCAGCTGTCCTCTAGTTGATAGGTATCAATGTGACTTCATTCCATCCGTGAGATTTCCTTCCCCGGGGCCCATGCCCATAACCTTGACACTGAACTATGTCTTTGTTCTCACATCACAAGAGCATTTCTAAGCATACCACTTCAAAACTTGTCCATATAAAATAATTACACACCTACAAAAGCGGGAGAATTTCCTGACAAGGCAGCAGGTATTAGACCAAGGGGGAGGCATCAGATACCCAAAGGGAAGGATGGGGCTGGACCACACTTGGGTACGTGCCTTGCTAAAGAGTTGAAGCTGAACCCCAAATTTCAAGTCCAGGTGACAGAGAACTAATCATAGTTAAAAATCAAAAGAAATGGTGGGCAAAACTGGTTGGAGGGAGAAAACAAAAAAGCTTATTCTTGCTCCATTTGCCTGGGAGGTAAGGGGAAAAAAGTCAAGTGCAGCTGTCTAATGCACAACTGGACTCCTAAGGCTAGAGACTGGTGCTGGAGATACAGATGTGAGCACCATCACATCAACAGAAGCGTGAAATAGGACAAAAACTGATATGCGCTCTGAACTCTGAGAGGGGAATAAAAAGACCAAGAGGGAACAACTCATAGCTACGGGGTAAAAATGAAGAGAAAGAAGAGGAAACAGGAGAGAAATGGAGAAAGGAAGAGAGCAGGGAAGAAGGAAAATGTGGGGGTCATACAGCACCACAGATGGCAAGAGAAAGGTTTCTGAAAAGAGAGAGTGGATGACTTAAAAAATCCCAGTGAGGTAAGAGGTGCGATAAGTAAAAGTGAAGGGAAGTGGACTAGGAAAAAGCACCTTTTCTTCATCTACTTGGGATGCTATAACACGATGCCTTAGACTCAGTGATTTACAGACCACAGAACTTTACTACTCACAGCTCTGGAGGCTGGGAAGTCCAAGATGAAAGGTCTTCAGATGCAGTCCTCAAACATGGTATCTTTTATACGTCCTTGTACAGCAGAAGGGGCAAATAAGCCCCTGGGGCTTCTTATAAGGGCACTAATCCCATTCATGAAGGAGGAGTCCTATAACCAATGGCCTCCCGAAGGCCCCGCCTCATAATACTATGCATCTGGATTAGGTTTCAACATGTGCATCTTTTTTTTTTTTCAGTACTACCTCTGAGCTATACCCCCAGCCCTATTTTTTATTCTTCATTTTGAAACAAGGTCTAAGTTACAGATGGTTTCACTAAGTAGCTGAGGCTGTCCACAAACCCGTGATCCTCCTATCTCAGCCTCCCAACTACTAGGATTACAAGTGTGCACCACCAAACCTGGATAACATGTACATTTTTTGTGTGTGTGGTACTGGGGGTAAAACCTAAAGGCTTTCTACCTCCAAACTACACTCCCAGACCTATTTTATGTTTAATTTGGAAAAAGGGTCTCACTAAATAGCTGAGGCTGGCTTCAAACCTGCACAATCCTCCTGTCTCATTCTCACAAGTACTGGGATTACAAGTGTGAGCCACCACACCTGGCCAACATGCGCATTTTAAAGAGACAAAGCATTCAGCCCATAGCATCTGAACTATATAGGACAAATGAATTCATATTAATATTTAAATGCCATTAAAAAGTACAAATAATATGAACAATAATTTGCAGGAATGAAACTAAAAATAGCTACTTTAGCTGGAGGTCCCGGCCGCAAGGCCCTGGGCCCCTGGGCAGGGGTCTAGCAGGGCACGCCTGCCCCCCCCCAAAGGACCAGGGTTGGGCTGCAAGGCCCTGGGCCCCGGGCTGGGTCCAGTGGGGCACACCTGCCCCTCAGAAGGACTGGGGCAGGCCGCAAGGCCCTGGGCCCACGGGCAGGGGTCGAGCAGGGCTTGCCTGCCCCCTGGAAGTTCTGGAGGTCCCAGCTGCAAGGCCCTGGGCCCTGGGCAGAGGTCGAGCAGGGTACACCTGCCCCCGAAAGGTCCGAAGGTCCAGGTCACAAGGCCTTGGGCCCCAGGCGGGGGGCGGGCGGCCCGGTCTACCCCCCCGGGAATGCATGGTGTCTGTCAGGAGGCCAAGCCCAAGTTCCAGGAGTCCCAGTACAAAACAGGAGACCTAACCATGGGTACAGAGGAACCCAGCTCTGCTGTGCTACACCAGGCCGTGATGCACTTAGAACAACAGAATCTGCTCTGCACTGTGAGACTGTTGAACTCCGCTTTTGGAAGTGAGGAAAGAAAAAAAAATTAATTGCTACCGAGTGCCTGACAGCCACAACTTCCTCAAAGCACACATACTGTCTTCTCTTATTTAAAAAAAAAAAAAAGGAAAAGGAAAAAGAAAAAGAAAAGAAAAACATTGGAGAGGGGTCAAGATGGCCGCAGCGGCAGCCAGGATACTGGAGATGCAGACAAAACATATCCAACTGAACTGAAGCTTTTGGAAAAAATCCCCAGGAAAGAAGACTGCTTCCCATCTAAGAATCCTGGACATCACCTGTTAGGAGAGAGTTTAGCGGAGACCTAGGAGGAAGGCAGTGTGGGCAGCGGTGGCCACGATGGCGGTAGAAACTTGTATTTGAGAGAGGCAGAGATTGGATCCAACCCACCCTGATATTCTGAAGAAATTACCTCAAAAGTGGAATGCTACCATCGTGCATGCTTAGGAACACTGGACAACATGCAGTGTGGGAAAATAGCTTGGGAAAGATTTGAAATGGTGGAGGCAGTGCCATTGGCAGTGGCCAGAACTCAGGGGAGGCAGAGTTCTGATACAATACACCTGGAACTTTTGAAGAAATAACCCCAGAGGCAGAATGCCACCACCATGCACCCTCGGGAAAGTGGGACAACCTGCTGAGTGAAGAGGGTGCCCAGATCAGAGCCTGCTGAGGGGTGAGGCCAATGACAGGGACAGCAAAGCCAGGATTGGAGCCTGCCATGAGGCAAGGCCAGGGCTGGGGCATCCGAGGTGGGGACCGGAGCCTGCCAAGGGGTTAGGCCAGTGCTGGGGCCAGCGAAGCCAGGATCAGAGCCTGCCATGAGGCAAGGCCAGTGCTGGGGTCTCCAAGGCCGGGATCAGAGCCTACCGAGGAGAAAGGCTGGTGCCAGGGCCAGCGAGCCCAGGATTGGAGCATGCCATGAGGCAAGGCCGGTACTGGGGCCTCCAAGGCCAGGATAGGAGCCTGCCAAGGGGTTAGGCCGGCGTCAGAGTCAGAGAGGCCGGGATCGGAGCTTGCCGTTAGGCAAGGCCACTACTGAGGCCTCTGAGGCCGGGATTGGAGCCTGCCAAGGGGAAAGGCCCCTACTGAGGTCTCCAAGGCCGGGATCGAAGCCTGCTAAGGGGTTATGCCGGTGAGGGAGCCAGTGAGGCCGGGATCGGAGCCTGCCATGCAGCAAGGCCGGTGCTGGGGCCTTCGAGGTCTGGATTGGAGCCTGCTGATGGGTTAGGCCAGTTCTGGGGCCTCCGAGGCCAGGATCAGAGCCTGCTGAGGGGTAGGGCTGGTTCTGGGGCCAGCGAGGCTGGGATCGGAGCCTGCCATGAGGCAAGGCTGGTGCTGGGAGCCTGGATCAGAGCCTGCCGAGGGGTAAGGCTGGTGCTGGGGCCAGCAAGGCCGGGATTGGAGCCTGCCATGAGGCAAGGCCACTACTGAGGCTTCTAAGGCCAGGATTGGAGCTTGCCATGAGGCAAGGCCAGTACTGGGACCTTCGAGGTCTGGATCAGAGCCTGCCGAAGGGTTAGGCCAGTGTCGGGGCCAGTGAGGCCAGGATTGGAGCCTGCCATAAGTCAAGGCCAGTGCTGGGGCCTCCGAGGCCTGGATTGGAGCCTGCCGAGGGGTAAGGCCAGTGCCGGGGCCAGCGAGGCCGGGATCAGAGCCCGCCATGAGTCAAGGCTGCTACTGAGGTCTCCAAAACTGGGATCAGAGCCTGCCGAGGGGTTAGGCCTGTGCCAGGGCCAGCAAGGCCAGGATCGGAGCCTGCCATGAGGCAAGGCCGGTGCTAGGGCCTCCAAGGCCTGGATTGGAGCCTGCCGAGGGGTTAGGCCAGTGCCGGGGTCAGTGAGGCTGGGATCAGAGCCAGCCGTGAGGCAAGGCCGGTGCTGGGGCCTCCGAGGCCGGGATTGGAGCCAGTCGAGGGGTTAAGCTGGTGTAGGGGCCAGCAATGCCAGGATTGGGGCCTCCCATGAGGCAAGACCAGTGCTGGAGCCAGCGAGGTCAGGATCAGAGTCCTCCGGGTGGCCAGGCCTCTACTGGGGATGTCAAGAGTGGGATCAGAACTTACAATGCTGCATGCACAGAGAAATATCACAGAAAGTAAAAACCAGATGCCTCCCCTAACTAGCAAAATCTAGGAGGAAAGGTTAACAGGAGGAGGTCGAATTGCAGAAAGGGCCCTATAGAGAAGCAATTAAGGTGACCAGTCAGAGGGGATGGGATGGGGGAGGATGGAACCTCTTTAAAACTCAGGAGGTACGTAAACAAATGTATCAAAGATATTCACCAAACATGGGATCAAAGGAGGGGAGGGAATGGGATGGGGATTGGATAAGGGCAAGTTGGATGATGTGTGCTTGTATATCCTTTCAAATCTTGTATTCCAATGTCATGTATGACTACAATGCACCAATAATAAAAAAAGAAAAAAGAAAAAAAAGCTACTTTAGATTTGAAAAAATGTAATGTTCAGTAATTTAAGAAAGGAAAATTAAAACCTGTCAGAAATATTGATACTATCCATGGCCAGGGTGTGGGAAGCCAGCCATTTTCATATATTTTGGGCAAGAGTATGAACTGCTGCACTCTTGTTAACAGTAATCTAGGGCCATTTAATACATTTAATGTTATTTATGTATTTATTTTTGTGGTGCTAGGGCTTGAACCCAAGGCCGCATGCATGCTAAGGATGTACATTACCACTATCTACCTAACCAACCTCAATATGTTTTAAAATGTCATACTTTTTGGTCTAATAACCCCTCCACTTTGAAAATATATAGAAATAAAGGCACCAGCGGGGTGTAGTGGCACACACCTGTATTTCCAGTCTGAGACAAGAGAATCACAGGTTCAAGCCCAGCCTCATCAGCATCACAGAAAGATTTTCAACAATGGAGAGAAGAGAGAGGGAGGGAGGGAGGGAGGGAGGGAGGGAGGGAGGGAGGGAGGGCGAGCGAGTGCACAGTATATTTAAAGGTCCTTGTATTTGAATGGTCATTGCAGCATTTTGTGGAGTGGGAGGAAAACCTAAAAGAATTGAATTCAGATAAGATAATTACTTTAAAAACCCACAGCATATCCAAACTATGAAATAATGTGTTTCCATTCAAAAGAATACATATTTCAACCAGAAGGTAGGTGCTGCATTTTAAGGCAAAGTAATATTTATATAGTATGATCCCTGTTCTATCAATATTAGGAGAGGTCCCAAATTTATGCAGGCACAGTTAAACGTGTTTGCTTATGCACAGAGAAAGACTGGAAGCATACACATCAACGCATTAACTTTGATTACTGGAGTGGGATGAGATCAGAGAGGAAGGGAAGTTGAACAATTTGTACGGGAACATTGTGGATTGAACCCAGGGGTATTTTACCTCCAAGCTACATCTCCACCCCTTTGTTTATTTTTTATTTTAAAACAGGGTCTCAACAAATTGCTCTAAATTTCTGAGGCTGGCCTCAAAACTAAAATCTTCCTCAGACTCCCAAGTACTGGGAGTACAGGCATGTACCACCACACCCAGCTTTGATTAACTTTTGTTTATACACTTCTAGATATAGCTTGATCTATTACAACATATATATACAAGTGTATATATAATTATATATAATTATACATATAATTATTATATATATATATTGTGATTCTTTTTTCAAGTAGTCCAAATAAACAATTATAATCAAGAGAACATGAAAAGTATTAAAAGCCACATTTTTCTAGAAGAATGGACATAAAGAAAAAGCCTTTGGACATGGCAGTAATAGAGAACAGTGCCCTTGGGGAAGCACTTTAGGAGACTGGGCGTCGTTGAGTGCTGCGGACAGCGGAAAGAACCTGGGTTTCGAACAGTTCCAGAGAAGCCAACCATGGTGAGACATGCCTATAATCCCAGTAACTTGAGAAGCTGAGTTAGGAGGATCTCAAGTTGAAGGCCAGCCTCAGCCACTTAGCAAGAATCTCAGCTACATAGAGACACCTTTCTTAACATTAAAAACAAAAACTGCTGAGAAATGTAGTTCGCATGCTTGTAATCCCAGTACTTGGGAGGCTGAGATAGGAGGATTGCTGGTTTGCCACTAGCCTCAGCTACTTAGTGAGGCCCTCTGCAACTTAGTGAGATCCTGTTTCAAAATAAAGAATGAAAAATAGGGCTGGAGGTATAGATCAGAAGTAGAATGTCCCTGGATTCAATCCCCAGTACCAAAAGAAAAGAAAGAAAAAAGGGGGAAAAAAGAAGAAATAAAGGAAGGAAATCCAAAGAAAGTGAGTGTTGGGTAAATAAATTTTTAGAGACCCAATATTCCCATGGGGGTTGATTATTTACTGTGTGTATTTTCTGTTTGCATAGTTTTCCATCTTATGAACAGACACACAGTATTTTCTAAATGTTTAACACGTCCTGGTGCATTATCACATTTGAGAGAAGCCCTGTCCTATGGTCTGAGTGCATTCCCATATTACCCACAAGGAAACATAATCTCAGGTGGAAACGCAACTTTCCAGCCACCACACAGCTGCACAGGCCTTGCTCAGCTGGCGGCCAGCTGTCTTTCAGCAAACCCCTATATTTTGTTCAGCAAAAGCCCGGCAGTGACTTCCTGGACTATGGGGGGAAAGACAGGAATTAGAGGGTTTTACTTCCATTGTTAGACAGAGTCAATCAGGGAAATGCAACTGAGTCAATCAAGTTAGCCTACTATACCCAAGCTGAGGCTGGAGGCTGAGACCAAGGAGGGAGGCAGCCTGCTGGAGGCCCTCACTCCTGTCTGCTGTAAGCTCCCCACCTCAGGAAAGCAACTCCACTCCTCTCTCTCTCTCTCTCTCTCTCTCTCTCTCTCTCTCTCTCTCTCTCTCTCTCTCTTTCTCCCTCCCTCCCTCCCTTCCTCTAAAGAACTGTGCTAAGGTCAATTGGCCATTGTCTATAATACTTTGAACTTATTCATAGAAAGTCCTCCCCAGGCTGCCTGATCCTGCTCCCTGGGAAATGACTCCTGCAGAGGTGCTGGGGAAGATAATTTATAGGGTGGCCATTCCACCCTCCTTCACCTCAGGGTGAGAACAGCCTGCTAGGTGTCAAAGGGACTAAATATAAATTGAAAACACACCTGCTAAAAGTTCCTGGACCCCCAGGAGTTGTTAGGAAACCCTGATATCTTTAGTAGTCACCCTTTGTGTGAAAGAATGTGTCAGACCAAGGCCAAGGCCAAAGGGGACTCACCTTAACCAAAGAAAAGCACAGGAGGTGAGTGCGTGTCCAAAATACAGATACATCGTGCCCATATGAAGTTGTACTTACCAGTTTCACTTGTGAAAATGGAGTTTCTCTTTCATTGCTTTGAGACAAGAAATATTTCTAACAGCCTCACAGCGGTTTTTTGGGGCTTATTGAGGAGCTGAGCACAAGTAAATGGCCATAAATAACACAGGTGTTGAGACATGACACGTTTGTGTGCATAATCTCCTCACCCAGCAAGAGGCCAAGTTCCTGAAATGAAAGACTTGTCCGGTGCTGGTCTCCTTGGTGTCTGCTCATCTTCCTGTCCTGCTCACTCCTCACATGTGATGGCTGACACAGGACAATGCGCGCCGAGACCCTCGACGCTGATGCTCAGCTGCTAGGTATCCCCAGCCAAGAGGTGTTCTTGAACAGTTGGCAGACCAAAGCCAATGAGTAGCAGCCACCGAATTCCAAAACATGGAATTAGAACTAAAATTTTACTCAAGCTGGTAACACATGTATGTATGGTTGTAGCCCATGCACAATAAGTGTCCTTTTTCCTTTAAAATAAATTATAGCAGAATAAGCAGATTACCTAACACTCTCTGCTGCTTTATTTACATTAATGCTCAAAAGTGATCCAGAAAGTGTTTGTATACCTAAAAGTCAACGTTCTCATTACTCACTGAGCACAAACCATGTATTACAGTTTAGTTATTCTGCTACATAATACCCACTGTGAAGGATATAAAGTTTGGGGACATTTTTCTTTTTTCTTTTTTTTTTTTTTTGTTTTAGTCGCTTTTTGTTGTTGTTTAAACATTCCTTCCCTCCTTCCTTCCAGTAGGTCTCAGTTGAGTGAGGAGACAGATCAGGCTATTATCTTCAAGGTCCATAGTTACAGTTAACTGATCCTCCTGTCTGTGGACACTGGCCAAGACACAGTAGAAAATATGAATGTATTAGATAAGACTTTGCTTTTAGGGACAGAATTTATGGTCTCCTTGAATGGTTAGATTTAATTTTAAATACCTAGTACACCACATGTAGTGTGTAGGAATTAGAATGTCCCCCTACCCTTCATGTCTTCATGGAAACAAGGTAGCAATGTTAGAATCAGAGTTTGATTGCTTAGGGGGTTCCTGGAGATGTGACCTTGGGGAGTATGTGGTTCTTCCTGCTCCTACACACTCTCTCTCTCTCTCTCTCTCTCTCTCTCTCTCTCTCTCTCTCTCTCTCCCACTTCCCAGCACTACACCTTGAGCTCCACAGACACTGGCTTCACATGGACTAAACCCCAAAATCTCCAAAAACTGAGAACAAATAAATTTTCCTTCCTCTAAATTGTGTGGTCAGTCATGTTGCATTATAGTGGTGAGAATGTTGATCAAGGCATAAGTTCTCTTTCTTGTCTATCAAATGTAAGAAGCAAGCCAGTGAATGGCATAACACAAGTGAATAAAAACAAATAGCAACTTTTCAATATATCTAGATTTATAATCCTTGAGAGGTATCATAAAAGAGCAATATGACATAAAAGTGTGATGAGGGCATTTTAAATACAAGGGAGTGAGTGCTTGTGCAGATTTCCCAGTAGCAAAGAAGAAATTACTTTCCCTGAATTCTTTACAGTAAGAGAGCCAGGCATGGTGGTGCACTGTGATCCCAGTATTTGGGAGGCTGAGGCAGGTGGGCTGTAGATTTCAAAACCACCCTTAGCAACTTAGCAAGGCTCTCAGCAACTTAGTGAGACCCTGTTTCCAAGTAAAAGAAATAAAAAATAGGGAGTGTTGCTCCAAAGTAGAATGCCCCTGGGTTAAACCTCTAGTACCACAAAACATAAAAAAGGAAAAAAAGAAAGAAAAAGAGAGCCAAGCATGGTGGTGCACACCTGTAATCCCAGGATTTGAGAGGCTGAGACAGGAGGATCACAGGTTCAAGGCCAGCCTCAGCATTTAGCAAGAACCTTAGCAACTTAGCAAGACCCTATTTCAAATTAAAAAATAATATAGGGCTGGAGATGTAGCTTGGAGATAGAATGCCCCTGGGTTCCATTCCTAGTACCAAAGAGAAAAGAAATTAAATGAAAAGAAAAGAAAAAGGTATAAAAAGAGGGGGGGGAGAAATAGAGGAAAAGAGAGGAAATGAAAAAAAGGAGAAGGAAAAAAGGAAAAACAGGAAGAGATCTTTCTGCTGCTTTGAGAGCTGTATAAGTTCTTTTTTTAAACATTCTATTGATTCCCAGCGGAAATTGAGTCACTGGGTCACCCTTCTGCTTCTTTTGGAGCTGCAGTGGTTCAGTTTCCAGAATCCCCAGCCCCTCCCTGGATCTCACTAGAGGAGCACTAATTGCCATTATTATTCCTCTCCCTCCCTGAATTTTGCCAGAGGCTCTGCTTCCTGTGTGTGGCATGGAGTAGTGTCAGCTTCAACTTTAGAAACCTGGTTAAACCCAGATGCTCTGTGGAACATTCATCCACCTCAAAGTTTACCCACTTTGCAGCTAAGCACAGGATGAGAAAGTAGGTTCCAGGGTCAGGACTCCTGCAGTGCAGGAACAAAACAGACCTAGGCAAACGGAGCTGCAGCCCTGCCTGGGTGAAATACCTACAATGAAGAGGATTTACCTTCCTTGACATCATGGAATCTCCTCTGCTCTATTACACAGGCTCCAGATTCTTCCATCACTTGGAACTGCTCTTCAGAGTCTCTTCCACAACCCTATCTCATGGGCAGCACTGAATTATATATTCTCAAAAGACCTGCAATAGCCCAGTAACCAGAATAACCTAGAGCCTCCCTGAAAAAAATAACCAGGCTTCAGTGATCACCCGTCTTTGATCACGTCTCAAACCCCAGGACACAAAGCCTGTGAGTCTTGTTTTCATCCTTGTGACCAACTTGAAAAATTTCCAGACTATCGGGAAGAAGGATTTCAGCACAGAGTTGGGTCCAGTATCTTTGTTCCTAACATATTCTGAGTTCCCTATGAAGTTTCCAGGCAGAAGGATGATCCGTCATATGGAGTCCTGGTGATGAAAGGCTCTTTCTACTACTTACTCTCGCCGTCTCTCCTACTTTACCACCATTACTGAGATTAAGTTCCAGCCAACTCTTTTATAACATACAGTCTTGGTAATTTATGGGCCACAAAAATAATAAAGGTGGAAGTGATGGAGAGTGCCTCTGTCTTACACATCCCCATCCCCCATTCTTGGTCACTGCAATGTAATCTAACTCTCTCTAAGGAATAAGTCATAGAAGAGAGGAGAGAAAGAAGAGATGGTATCTTTTTTAAAAAAATCCAGAGTTAGAGAATTTCATCTAACATATAACCTCTGAGGGTTAGAAAGATCTCCCTTCTAATTACATTTCCTCTATAATTTTTCTCTCAAGGGGTTCCTATCCTGTGTGTGATTACTACTGAAGAGAAACTCAACACCCACTGAGGCTGGCCATGGCATCCATGCCAATGCATTCCAGCACCTCAGAAGGGGACCACCCTGAAGTTCAATCACAACTCACCTTTACCATTAAAATGCTGTCCTCAGCATGCAGCCCAGCCTCCTTACTCAAGAACATCACTTTTCTCTATGTTCTAGGTCAGTATAAGATATCTCAGGCTTGGTCTTAAATAATTGCAATGTATTCTAGAATAAACAGCCCAGACCTCTTGATCCTTCTCGAATGAGCTGTGCATAAATCTCTGCTTATATTGCTAATCATAAATCCTTAATTCCTTAAAATATTAGTAGCTATTAGGACTTGTGAGGACTAAATTAAGCATGACTATATGAATATAAAATATATAACAATACGTAAAATGACCTCTACTAATATTGGTTATTGTTAACCCTATGTGCATTTCTCTCTTTTTTTTTTTTTTTGTGGGTCTGGGGGTAGAACCCAGGGGCATTCGACCTCCGAGCTACACCTCCTGCCCTATTTTTTATTCTTTATTTTGAAACCGGGTCTTACTGAGTTGCAGAGGGCCTCACTAAGTAGCAGAGGCTGTCCGCGAACCGCGATCCTCTGGTCTCAACCTCCCTAATGCTGGGATTACAAGCGTGCGCCACCACGCCCGGCTTGCATTTTTCTTATTACATTACACTTATATGAATCTCTTTTGAATAAAGGAAAAGCTAGTCTAAAAATGGTTCCTGGTATTCTTTTTTCTTTGTGGTGGTGGTGCTGGGGGTGCTGGGGGTTGAATCCAGGAGCTACATCTGAGCTATAGCCCAACCTTAGTTTTTAATTTTTTTTATTTGGAAACAGGGACTCACTACTCACTCTGTTGCTGAGGGCCTTGCTAAGCAGCTGAGGCTGGCTTTGAACTGACAGTCCTCCTGTCTCAGTCTCCCAAGGACTGGGGTTACAGGCGTGCGCCACCATGCTTGGTATTTTTAATGCAGTGACACCTACACAATTCTTAGAGAAAGAGTGGCCGACCCTCCTCAGGAGGCATTCCACCCAGAATGGCCCTGCCCTTTCCTACCGGGAGATCATGCAGTGCACATGCGTCTCATTAGCTTCCCATTGTCACCATGACTGTTTTGACGTTCTTGTTCTTGTCGTCGCTCCTCGATGCATAATATATACTTGGAATTATTTTCCTTAGAAACAAAAACCTTCACGCAGGTTTTTTTTTATTGGTTGAATTATTTCTCTAGTAGTGACTATTCCTTTGATTAAGCATTATCAACAAGCTGTATTCTACTTGTTTTTTAGATTTAAAGGGTGATAATTGGAGAAAATACAGACAAATACATATGTGGTAATATCTTATTAAAATACGTCTGAGCAATTAACTGATGGCCCACTGAATATGGCGCTTTTTTTTTTTTTAAGAAAACATAACTGGTACTCAAGAAATACTGATTGATTCCTACCACAAGCAGGTTACAATGGCAGGTTTCTGATGTAGAGAAATGTAATTTTATGGGACAAGATGGTAGCTAATTGCAATATAAATCTGTATAATATGTATAAGATGTATAAGAAAAAAATACTTACTATAAAGGTATTTCTCAGGTATTTATCCATCAATTACCTGAACCATAAGGTGGAGTGATAGTCTGGAGAAATCCTGGGCCCCTGAGACCATACTAAACCTGACCTATGTTTCTGCAGACTTTTACATAAAATATATATATTCATATATATATATATATATATATATATATATATATATATATATATATATACATATATATATTACTATATATATAGACTTTTATATAAAAATATATATATACAGGGTGATATATATGAAGGATATATGAAATATATACATACATATATATATATATACATATATATATATATATATATATCCTTCTTATTTTAAGTCTGCAGAACTCACACTAAAACCTAACCCTAATGATATACTCACATGGTGGAAAGTCCTATCGTAGAGTGGGCTTCAGGAGTGTTATGATCTAGTAGTTACAGCTCCATTCCTCTGTGATGCTCTTGGTCTCTGTTCTCCCTCTTAAGCAAAACTCATCTTAGGCTAGCAATGACATTGGCGTTCTGGACATTAGCGCATGACAATCTCTGAAGGAAGGGGAGGAGAAGTAGTTTCCAGATGTTTTCCCAGAAGAGAGAAAACAAACTTACTAAGAAATCTCCAACAAACCTCTTCTCTTGCAATTGGGCTAAATTGAATTCTGAAATGACTATTGGAGAGCAGGAAGGATTCCTCTAGAGCAAACAGAACCTTTGAAGTGAAGGGTTGGGTTGGCTTTCTCCAGCAGGCACACGAGCTGGCAAGAGAGAGCCAGACAGTTGAACAAAATGGAAACTGTGTTGGAAGGAGGAAAAGTAATACCCTGGCTATTTCTCAGTGTAACAAACACACAAACCTTGGCAGCCTAAAAACAAAAAGACTCCTGTTCAGCTTCCACCTCTGCAGCTTGGATGGGGACAGCTTGTCTCTGCCTCACAGAGTGTCAGCTAGGCGAGGGGGCTGCTCGGAGATCAGTGGGCGGTTCCTCCAGCCTCTTTCTCTGTTGCTTTACGTGGCTTGTCCAGCATGGTGACTTCATGGCAGCTCAGGGCTCTGGGCACACATGTCCTGAGATAGAGTCGGGATGTCATGCTGCTTTGCCTAACCTAGATTCTCTTCCATCAACATCATTTGCCATCAAGTCTCAATGGGAGAGAACACAAACTCTACACCTTGAAATTAAATGTGCCTCAAGGAGAATGGGAGTTTGATAGCCACCAACAGGAGATAAGTCATATGGGCAGATACCCATCCATTTGCTGTACAAAGTGATGGGGACCTTGAAGATAGGATGCAGCCAGTAGAAAAGGACAAATATGTGATGTAAAGCTTGTGTTAGTTAGCTTGATTTAGTGGATCCACAATGCATATATATATCAAAGTGGCATGTCATGTACCATGTACAATATTTGTTTATCAATTTAAAAAATAATAAAATAATTTATAGAGACGGGGGTGCCAAGTGCTATAGCAGCTTAAAAATGCTATTTCTGATGGCAGGGCTGTGCAGAGAACACAGCATTTGTAATGGGCCATGGAGAATGGGAAAGACGTGTATACAGGGAAATGTGTGGAAGGGATTCCAGCGAGAGGCCAAGTGAATGCCAAGACTCAAGGAAACGCCTGGGAAAGGGAATTTGAGATTAAGAAAGCAAGGGCGTAAAGCCTGAGGACCAGGAACATTCGCAGCAGTGCTCAACTAGCCACTAATGTCTCCTACTTACTAAAGATTTATAATAATGTTTTTCTAGGCCTTTCTGAGAAAACTATTGGCAAAATAATATAAATAAGTAAATCTCATAACAAGTAAAGTAGGCCAGCTGACAGGGACAGGCAGATGAGACAGAGAAGGAAGTTAAGCACTTACACAACAGGAATACTCTGTTGGAAGCCACCAGCTTCCAGGGTTGGCCCAACTGACCTGCTCCATTGACTCCAGGGCACCCAGGCTGACTTCCTACCTCAGTCTGTTTTGTGATGCTATGACAGAACACCTGAAACTGGGTAGTTTATTAAGAACAGAAGTGTGACTCTCGCAGTTCTAGAGGCTGGGTGTTCCCAGTCAAGCACCAGCATTCGGCGAGGGCTTCCTATTTGCATCCTCACATGGTTGGAAGTGGAGGGGAAAGAGAGGGATCCCACACCCACAAGCTCTTTTATAGCAGCACCAGTCCACTCATAAGGATGGAGTCCTCAGGACCTAAACACCTCCAAGAGGCACCAGCCTCCAACATTGCATTGGAGATTAAGTTTCTAGCACATGAATCATAGGGGACACATTCACAAACCACAGTATTACTATAAATGAAGGGATCTCTTTTAAACCACCAAGTGCTCTCAACCTATGTCACACAGAAAATGATCATATTTTATATAATATTAGGTGCTTTGGAAGGATGAGGTGAGAAGACCACAAGTTGCAGCCCCACATAGGCAACTTGGTGGGACCATGATCTGAAAATAAAACGGGCTGATTGTATAACTCAGTGGTGAAGAAAATGATCCTATTTATTTGTTTAAATAAATTTTTATTGGTGCATTGTAGTCATACATCTTAATGGGATAAAATAAAACTTGTGGAGATATACATGCACACATTACCCAATCAGCCCTTACACAATCCCTTACCCCTTCCCTCCCTCTCCCTCCTTCCCATGCTTAGTTTCCTGATTGACTTTGGTATGTTTGTTTAAATATATCATGTGCTTTAAAAAGTTTCCCTCTTCTCCCCTCCCATCCCCTCAGATAGGTCACCTTCATTGCTCCTCTATAGGATCCCTTCTTCATCTAGAGTTCCTCCTGTTACCCATTTCTCCCGAGTTTTCACACATTAGGGAAAGCATCTGATTTCTTATTTTTTGTGACATTTCACTGTAAATACCATAACTTTGTTCTCCTTTATGGCTGGGCAAAATTCCATTGTGTACGCATCCCATAGTTTTATAATCCACTCATCTGTTTAAGGACATCTTCTGTGGTCCCACAGTTTGACAATGGTGAATTGTGAGACTATGAACATAGTTGTTCATGCATTAGTTTGGTATTTTGGTTTTCATTCTTTTTGGTAGATACCCAGAGTGGTATTGCTGGATCATATGGTAAGTTCTTTTTGCTTCTTCTGAGGATCTTCCATACTGTTTCCCAAAGTGGTCGCATTAATTTGCAATCCCACCAATAATGTATTAGAGCTTCTATTTCTCCACATTCGATCAATTACACTTTCTATCTTCCTTGAAAATCCTCTTAATTTACACACTGATTCCCACTTACTGAATCCTGAAAACCAAAAGGTGAGTAACTTTGACAAGATGGCCCACTCACAACTAATTTTTTTTTTTAATAGAGGTCACTTGGATCCAGGAATCTGCTGAAAGATAAGATGAGGCAGTGGCAGCTTCTAGTGCTTCCTGGCCGCATGGTTGCAGGGACCCACTGGCCCTTTGCTGTGGAGTAGGCTTCAGTCCCAGCCCCGCCATGTGACAGGCTCTGGGCCCGGCCTCGCTGGCTCCAGTCCCGGTCTCGCCTCAGCAGGCTCCAGGCCCCGTCACAGTGGGCAGGACATATATAGTGGTTCCCATTTCTTTTCTATATAATATATATGGAATATATATAATATAATATAATATAATATAATATAATATAATATAATATATGTGTGTGTGTATATATATATATATATATATATATATTTTTTTTTTTTTTAAGTAGGAGAAAACAGTACATGTCGTTTGCAGAAGCTGGGAGCACAAATCCCTAGCAGCAATGGATTTTATCTCCCCACCAAAAGCAGAGGCCCACAGCTTCACCACAGAGAGCAGGACCCGCTGCTCCAAGCACACCGCGGCCCCCAGCACAGCACAATGGAGTGTGGCAGCCATGAGCACTAATGTTCCCCAGGACGCTCAGCACAGCAGCAGGCCCGGCCATGCGAGCAGGGCTCCCTTCGACTTGCCCCAGACATATGACCGTATTTCTTGCAACCCAGATGAGGAAGACTGAAGGGACAGGTGACCTTTCCTGCTCAGGGACTCAGGTCACACAAAGAGCTCAGAAGATCAATATCCCACTGCATCTATAACCTGCTCAGTTTTACTCTGAACCCCCCATATACACACACTGAGAACTTTTACAAATTTACCAACACAGAAGTCCCATCAAGCTTCTGGTTTCATTGCTTCCAGGTCCAGCCAGGACACAAGGTTTTTCAATATTTGCTCCATAATTTTTGAATACATTGCTCTACAACTAACTTGATCCCCAAGAACTCCCCAGCATTGGCTCTTAGATAATAACTTCCTGAAGGCTTAATAGCTAGGGGTTCATCTTCACAACTGGAGTTTTTACCTTGTAATAGCATTTAATCATTTCTCTACGGGGGAACAGGAACAACTCTCTGATGGGCGGGGAAAGCTGGCTCTTATGTATGTGTTTGCTATGCTTCCAACTCTAGAAAAGTATCCGGATGCTTCTTAAAATTTGTTCCAATCCAGCCGGGGGGTGTGGTGGCGCACGCTTGTATTCCCCGCACTTCGGGGTGGGGGCGAGACAGGAGGATCGCGCAGGTTCAAAGCCAGTCATGCTGGCTTAAGAGACCCTGTTTCAAAATAAAAATATTAAAAAAAATTGGTCTGGGAGTGTAGCCCAGAGGTAGAAGGGTTCTATCCCAGTACCACCAAAAATAAAAAATAAAAAATAAAATTTTGTACCAATCCAGATGTATGCTTCCATTTAGATTCCCAGGGGGAAACGTTTTGTTCCTGGCATTCCTAATGTGAAGAGACATCTTTGTTATTAGGCACTGAAGAATTTAACCATAAGTAACTCAGGCCGGGAATGCTTTCTGTGCAGCAAATCTACTTATCTCCAAATCGATCTCTGCCTGTGACAAAACAGCAAAAATATGCTGGCCATGCTTGTAATCTCAGTACTTGGGAAGCTGAGACAGGAGGATCACACAGGTTTGAAGCCAGTCTCAGCTACTCAGTGAGGCTCTCAGCAACTTAGTGATACCCTGTTTCCAAATAAAGATATAAAATAGATCTGGGAGTATAGCCTGGAGGTAGAAACCCCTGGGTTTCATTCCCAGAACCACTGAGAATATATATATATATATATATATATATATATATATATATTTCTACAATGTGCTTTCCAATAGAGGAGTTGGAAATCACTTCAGTAACTTTAGTTACAGAAGCCCAGGGGAACTTTTCTGCCATTGATTATATTCCTTAATCCATCAGTACAACCCATATCAAGTGTAAAGAAATGATTTTAGGAACAAGAGAGTCACCAACCAATCACAATTTGCCCACAGCTGAATGCAGGGTGTCCAAATCAGAACTAAGAGAATCAGAGACAGAGTCAGATCTGTGGGTCTGAGATTTGGGGATTTATGGAAACAAGGTGTGTAAGATGGCCTAAACATCAGCTAAGGACTGAGGCAAGAATCAAGAAGTACATTCAGAAAACAGAGATGACCGTAATCCTTGAGCCTGGCTAGACCTAGCTTTTAAAAGGATGCCAACAATTCTTGACCTACCCAGGTGGGTTTGACCTACCCAGACATTTTCTACTGGGACTGTCAGCCCTGGGGTCCTGAGGCAACTTGCACTGGTGCACAGTGGAGAACCAAACTCAAACATCACCCAGTAGGTGCCTGTCTCCTGCAGATCATGAATAGGAGCTTGACTCCACAGGGTAGCCAGGGCAGAATACCCTTCTACCTGCAGACTCCTCTGTCTTCCCGGCAGTCACTGTGCCTCCTCTTTGCCAGGGGTCACCAGTGTCTAGCAAGTGCTCCCCCATCCCAGGTCCACACCTTTGGATGTGCCCCCAAAGTAAATATCACCCCATTTCTCACCTGAGCACGACCAGTTCTGTCCTTTCCTGCTTTTTCCTTCTTTGTCTCAGTTGTCTTCTCAGCTCACTTTTGCTCACACAACGATTATGCTGGGGACAGATGAGCTACCAAAGTGTGGGTGCTTTTCACACTCCGGGACAAAAAAGCTACCAAAGCTTAGGTGCTTTCCCCCTCCACAGCTCCTCTGCTTCAGGCAGGAACTTCCCCAGCATCCATTTGTCCCTGGGAGGAGGCAGGGACCCCTGCTGGGGCAGCCAGACATTCAGACACTGGATTAGTGGGCAGCCACTCACAAATGCAGAGCAGATGAACCAAGGGAAGCAGGTATCAGGTAAACAGAATTAAAATCAAAAGCTCCCTCCATAGGGAAAATGAGCCAACCTTTGCGTGGCACCCCTCCTGGCTGCATATCCCGCCTGGAATCTCAAAGCCCACTTCATTATTCATACTCACTGTGAACCCTTGACTACAGGCACACCTGCTGCCCCGCACACCACCTGCTCTCAGCACTGCCCCAGAACATTCCATCAGAATCCCATGCAAGGGCAGGATTACAGAAGAGGCCCGAGAGTGTCAGCAATGCATTCACAACTAGTGAGTGAATCCATCATTGGTAATTGTTTTATATATAACCTCTGCATCCCCTGATTTGAATCAGAATGTTTCAAATAATGCCCAATGGGGAATTTTATTTATTTATTCATTTTTGTGGAAATGGGGATTGAACCCAAAGGCATTCTACCTCTAAGCTAGCTACACCCCTACCCCTATTTTATTTCCATTTTGAAACAGCAACTCGCTAGGTTGATGAAATCCTTCCTACTTACTGAGACTGTTCTCGTACCTGTGATCCTCCTGCCTCAGCCTCCCAGGTACTAGGATTTAGTCATGTAACACTGTGCCCAGCTACCCAATGAGAAAGTTAATGACTATTGGGGCATGGCAAAAAACTACTTGGGCTTTGGACTCAAACAGCCTTGTATTAAAAAAACAACTTTTGCGAACTCCAGACTGCCAATCTTTCTCTGTATCATAAAAACTCCCCCTAAATTGCCCATGACTTCTCTCGGGACTATTAACATATCCTCTCTGCCCTGGCTCACCAGCCTATCGACAAGTGAAAGGCAGCCTGGTCAGCAGAGGCTCCCAGGAGAGTTGGCTGTCTGGCTCAGCACTTTGGTGTTACACCAGTGAAAAGCATCTGTCTCATTTCTTGCAGGAGCTGGAGACAACTGCAGAGCTACTGCAAATGTGTGAGCACCTGGCCAGAATCCACAGCGCAGGAGCACCCCAGTTCTGCTTCTCTTCAGAGTTCCAGCCCCCCCCCCCACTGTGCCAGAAGGCCCCAGCAACTGGACGAACCTCAGCCAGCTTCGGGCTGCTGGTGTTCTGGACAGGGGAGCAGCAACATGTATGTCTTCATTCCCTCACCCGAAATGCAAAAGGGACTGTGGCGGCACAGGGCACTGTCCATTGATTGAGATAACAGCTCTGGGTGACACTGAGGTGAGGCCCGGGAGGAAAGGGGGCTTCTGCGTTCTGTGCCTCGAGTAGCAGCTGGTCAAGCATTCAAGGTCAAAATCTTTAGGTTCAAGTCTGGGCTTAGTCATTTACTAGAAACATCTTGGACCAGTCACTGAAACTCTAGACCCCCCGCCCCCATCTGTAAGAGGTAGGGGAATGTTTGTTTGCTTGTTTGTTTGTAGAGATTGAATACAGGGCATTTGGCCTTTGAGCTACACCCTCAGTCCTATATTATTTTGAAACAGAGACTCACTAAGTTTCTGAGGTTGGTGTTGAATCTGTGATACTCCTGCCTTGACCTCTCAAGTACTGGGATTACAGGTGTGCATCACCACACCCAGCTAAGATGTGGTTTTATCATTATTAAATTTTGCCAAGCTGAGCGGAGTGGTGCATGCTTGTAATCGCAGCATTTGGGAGGCTGAGACAGGAGGATCGCAGTTCACGGACAGCCTCAGCTACTTAGTGAGGCCCTTTGCAACTCAATGAGACCCTGTTTCAAAATAAAGAATAAAAAATAAAACTGGAGGTGTAGCTCGGAGGTAGAATGCCCTTAGGTTCCATCCCCAGTACTAGAAAAAAAATTGCCACTAACATTTGGAGGAACAAAGGAAGAGAAGGAGGAAGAGAGGAAGAGGAGGAGGAAGAGAAGAGGAGGAGAAGGGGGGGAGGAAGAGAAGAGGAGGAGGAGGAAGTGGAAGTGGAAGAAGATGGAGGAGGAGAAGGAGAAAGAGGAGGAGGAGGAAGAAGAGGAGGAGGAAGGAAGAAGGAAGAAGGAAAAGAAGAAGAAGGAGAAGAAGGAGAAGAAGAAGAAGAAGAAGAAGAAGAAGAAGAAGAAGAAGAAGAAGAAGAAGAAGAAGAAGAAGAAGAAGAAGAAGAAGAAAAAGAAGAAAGCGGCTATGCAATTAAAGTGTTTTGGTTCCCATAGTAAGCTAGTCTAAGGGCCAACATGCTGTAGTTCAAAGCCCATAGGCTTTAAATCATAAGACATGCTTTTAAACCCTAAGGGTCTCAACCACCCTGCTGTAAAATGATAGTTGTGAGTGAGACAAAAGGTGGTGAGCCAGGCAGGCTGGAGTCATGGCCAGCACCTGCACATGGTGATCTGGCCTGGGCAGCCATTCAGACTTATGAAGCCTCTGTTTCTTTCACTGTTCAGAGAAACTAGGTTTTTTTTTTTCTATTTTTGCATGTGTTTGTGATTTTAAGTGGAATAAAACATGCATATAGCTCGTCATGGTGGTATGTGCCTGTAATCACAGTACTTGAGAAGCTGAGAAATGAAGATTGCAATTTTGAGGACAGACTCATCAATGTAGCAAGACTCTCAGCAATCTAGTGAAACTCTATTTCAAAACAAAAAATAAAAAGGGCTACAGGTGTAATTCAGAGGTAGAATGCCCCTGGGTTCAATCCTTAATACCACACACAGACAAAAAAAAAAAAAAAGAAAGAAAGAAAGAAAGAAAGAAAGAAAGAAAGAAAGAAAGAAAGAGAGGAAGGAAGGGCAAAGGCATCTAAAATTTTTTTCTTGATAGATACATAGCATATTGGAGGCACTAAATGGAAAGTATGGTTATTATTATTGTCATCATATGTGGAATATGCTTATAATATATGAAGTTACACAAATATCAGTTATTATTATTAATTTATCTTTTTCCCCCACAATGTCTAAGAATGCAAACACAGTGGAGTGCCTAAAATTGTTGCCTTTAAAAAAATAAATAAGTTAGCTTGTGGTCAGCTCACAGTAATTTAAATAAGCATATTTGAATAGTCAAAGCTTGAGAGGCTGCTTAGGCCAAATCCTAGCTGTGAGATCTAGACAAGCCACACTCCCTGAGCTTCAGTTTTGTTTCTCTGAAATGGGATGTTAATTGTAGCTATCACCTCTGGTTACTGGGAGAACTAAAGAGCTGTAATAAACAAATATAATAAGTCCTCAGAAGGTGTCTAATTCATTAAGTATTCACAAACATTGTCATTTCTGTGTACCAACAGCCACACCGTTTGGTAAATCACAGGTCCCTGTGTAATTAAAAACTAATTTCTGATTTTGAGAACTGATTCTGATAACAAACTGAAGCCTCTTCCCATTTTTGCTTCCAAGGCAGCACTGACCAAGCGTCAGCGATCAGCCCAAGGTCTTACTTCAAGATAGAAGCTGCAAGGAGGCCATCAGCAGCAGGTGAACGGGCTGTGAGGGCTTATGCTTGAGCACCGGGGAGGCCACACATGGCATAGCGCTCTCCGACTGGCTCTCTGAGGAGGCTTTGGGCAAAGCTTTTATAGTTCTACTTGCCTGGGAGATGCACTCGGTGGTTCTTGTGCATGAGTCAGGATTCTTGCACGTCGCTGTCTTTTGGTACCAAGGTTTGCACTTAACAGGGCGATCTGCCCGCGTGCATTGGGCCCTCAGCTTGCAAAGGATGGCTGAGGTGCTCACTACCACCATCCCAAGGAGGTTCCATAGCAGTCAGGGTCAGGCACTGTGCACATGCAGGATTGCAGGAGAGTCTGTGCAAGCTTTGCAGGAAGCAAAGCAGCTCCCAAACCATCAGTGGAAACATCTTTTGAAAACAGATTGTGTCATAGATAGAGAGCAAAGATTGGAAGAGGTGGGGGGTCAGGGCCTCCTTATTTGTCCTCATAAGAGCCTGTGTGTCCCCACTCAATCAAGTTAAAGATGGAGATCAGACAGGACTAAACCAAAGCCTTCTGCCTCCCAGCAAACCAGGCCACGCCACCGCCACTGAAGCTTCTAATCTGAATAAACACAGGAAATGGGGAATTTCTAAGTGTACTATTCCAGTCTACACAGGGTTTTCTTTGAAACTAGCATGAAATTGTCCTTGAGTTTACTGAGCTACAGTAGTTGCTGAGCAACCTGGATAAAGGATTCTCATTGCAGCAGAAGTTTTATGGCTTTGGAAAGAAAAGTGTGCGGTCTCTCCACCAAGGTGATAAAGCACGAACAGCCCAAGTGCATTTTTTCCCCTCATATGTTTTAAGTTCTCTCTCCAGTGTCTTGGAAATGGAAGGACATTCTGGTAGGAATCGTTTCTAGAGAAGGGAGTTCTCCACTGGGATTCGCACCAAGGGATATAGCAGCATAAATAGTGAGGTAACACTTTGCTGTACGCAGCCATTGTTAATTCATGCAATACCGCTCACGAATGCCCACGGTCAACTCAAGAAAACCTGTTGAAGTCATGCACGAGAAGCTGCCTAGAAGCCAAACTTTGTTGTGAAATTGAAGTGTGTGTTTTATGTGTCACTTTTTGAAAAATAAATGACATGACACATTTACCAGACCAGAAACTGCAGAAATACTTAAGGTTTTGCTCTCCCCAAAAGAGATTAGTGCATGTCTTGATTCTACACCAGTAGTTTTTTTTTTTATCACAAAATCGATTATTTATGGTAAATATGGATTATGATAAAAGTGGGTGAAATAATTCTGTCTGGGTAGTTTTCCTGATTCCCGAGGTAATGACCCCCCACACACTGACACACTGCTTTGCAAATCCTGTTCTCTGTGGCAGCCCTACTTGTTATCCTTGCTGTTAAACTATCAGCATTCTCTGCTTTCTCTTCTTACTCCTCTGCATGTTGCTCACAACAGAACAAAACAAACTTTCAAATAAAAGGACATTTTGTACTTCCCCCTTTTAAGTTCTTAGTTCATAGTTACTGCCAGTTTAATAAATAAACCCCAAACTTTCAAATGCCCATGAAATACAACAAAATACATGTACTAGTACACTAGGCATCCCAAAAGGAAACCACGAGAATTTCAATGCTCAGAGTTGGGGTTGAGATGCAAAATAGTTGACCTCTTTAAAAGCTTGAGGAATTTAGCCGATGAGTTTGTGAGCTTACACTCACTGAAGGCTTTGAACTAAGAGTTGAATGATATACAAAGAATCTTCAAAGCCTGGCGTGGTGGTGCACACCAATAATCTCAGTACTTGGGAGGCTGAGACAAGATGACTGTAGGTTTGAGGCCAGCCTCAGCAATTTAGTGAGATCATATTTCAAAATAAAAAATAAAAATGCTAGGAGTGTAGATCAGAAGTAGAATGCCTTTGGGTTCTACCTCCAGTATAAGTAAAAGAGAGAGAATATATGTGAATCATCAGACCAATAAAGACCACTAGATGAAAAGATGTTTGCAAAGAGAGCTCTTGGGGAGAAGGTTGGCTTCTCCATTTAAGGACTCATGGAAGTTGTTGTCTCCCTTTCCAAAGGCAGATCCTTAGAAAATAAACTATATGGAGGGAAACAGGGGCTAGAGAGAAGGGAGACAGAGATGCATTCCAGACTTGATTTTGCTTTTGCTTTTTCTAGGGGCTATGTTGATAAAATATTTATTAATTTGTATACCATTATAGAGTACCTACTCTGTCAGTGGTCAGTAAGATACAAGTGTATGCTAAACACGACTGCTCTAGTCAAGGATTTTTTTTTTGTGGCAATTATTATTTTTTTGTAATCATGCATCACTTTGGAATACAAGACTTGAGAGGATATACAAGCACATATCATCTGATCAGCCCTCATCCAATCCCCATCCCATTCCCTCCCCCTCCCTCGATCCTATGCTTAATTGGTGATTATCTTTGATATAATTGTTTATGTACCTCATGAGTTTTAAAAAGATTCCATCCTCCCCCATCCCTTCCCCTCTGATTGGTCACCTTAATCGCTTCTCAATAGGGCCCTTCCTACTACTCGACCTCCTCCTATTACCCCTTTCCTCCTAGTTTTTGCTAATTAGGGGAAGCATCTGGATTTTTTTTTTCTGTACTATTTCTCTGTGCATGCCTCATTGCAAGTTCCGATCCCACTCCTGACGGCCCCAGTAGTGGCCTGGCCACCCAGAGGACTCTGATCCTGATCTCACTGGCTCCAGCACCGGCCTTGCCTCACGGGAGGCCCCGATCCTTGCCTTGCTGGCCCCCGCACAGAACTAACCCCTCGGCTGGCTCCTCTCCCGGCCTCAGAGGCCCCAGCACCAACCTAGCCTCAGGACAGGCTCGAATCCCAGCCTCGCTGACCCGGGCACTGGCCTAACCCCTCGGCAGGCTCCTATCCTGGTCTTGCAAGTCCCAGCTCTGTCCTTGCCTCATGGCAGGCTCCGATCTTGGCCTCGTTGGCCCCAGCACTGACCTCACCCCTTGGCATTCTCCGATCCCAGCCTTGCTGGCTCCAGCCCTGGCCTAATGCATCAGCTGGCTCCGATTCCGGCCTTGGAGGCCCCAGAACCGGCTTTGCCTCACGGCAGGCTCCGATCCCAGCCTCGTTGGCCTCAGCACTGGCCTAACCCCTCGACAGGCTCTGATCCCGGCCTTGGAGGCCTCAGTAGCAGCCTTGCCTCATAGCAGGCTCCATTCCTGGCCTCGCTGGCCCCGGCACCAGCCTCACCCCTTGGCAGGCTCCGATCCGAGCACCCTCTTCAACCAGCAGGTTGTCCCATGTTCCCAAGGGTGCATGGTGGTAGTATTCTGCCTCTGAGGTAATTTCTTCAAAAGTTCCAGGTGTATTACGTCAGATCTCTGCCTCCTGAGTACTTGCTGCTGCCAATGCGACTGCCTCCACCATTTCAAATCTTTCCTAAGCTCATTTCTCATACCGCATAATGTTCAGTGTTCCTAAGCATGCACGACAGTAGCATTCGACCTTTGGGGGTAATTTCTTCAGAGGATCAGGGTGGGTTGGATCAGATGTCTGCCTCTCCCAAATCCAAGTCTCTACCGCCATCTTGGCCACTGCTGCCACGACTGCCTTCCTCCTAGGTCTCCGCTAGACTATCTCCTTACATGTCATATCCAGGATTCTTAACGATGTAGAGGAGCTGCAGTCCTCCTTCACAGGGAATTCTTCCAAAAGTTCCAGTTCAGATGGATATGTTTTGTCTGCATCTCTAATATTCTAGCTGCCGCCGGGGCCATCTTAACCCCTCTCGAATATTTTTTTTTTTTCGTTTCCCTTTTTTTTTTTTTTTTTAAATAAGAGAAGAGAGTATATGTGGTTTGGGGAGGATGTGGGATCAGACACTCAGTAGCGATGAAAAAATTTTTTTTCTTCAGGGTGGGAGGGGGGGGTCTCCTAAGGGTGCCCCACCGGTACCCACCCACCCACCCAGGGTTGGGGCCATGCAGCCCGGACCTCTGGGGTCTTCCAGATGGGGAGATCACCTAAGGGTGCCCCACCGGTGCCGCCAACCTGCCCGGGGTCGGGTCCATGCAGCCCGGACCTCCGGGGCTTTCCGGGTGTGGGGGGTCGCCTAAGGGTGCCCCGCCCATGCCTGCCCCCCCTCCCGGGGTTGGGGTCATGCCCCCAGACCTCTGGGGTCTTCTGGGGGGGGGGGTAACCTAGGTGTGCCCCACCCACACCCGCCCATTCTCCCGGTTCGGGGCCATGCGGCCCGGATCTCCTAGTCAAGGATTTTTAAGATCAGAAACAGAAACAAGTAAACATTTGAGTCCTGTAGTACAAGTAGGCACTGCTCACTGTGAGCACTCATTCACCATCAGCAACCTGAATGGCTAACCCCTTGTGAACCATCTTCCTACATGAGTAGAGCACCAGGCCAAGGAAGAAAAAAGAATCAGATCTAATCTCTTCCTCTTCTTTTTTTCTTTTCTTTTCTTTTCTTTTCTTTTCTTTTCTTTTCTTTTCTTTTCTTTCTTCCTTTCTTTCTTTCTTTCTTTCTTTTTTTTTTTTTTTTTTTGGTACTGGGGATTGAACCAAGGACATTCCATCTGTGAGCTATGCCCCAGCTCTATTTTATTTTTCATTTTGAAACAGGGTCTCACTAAGTAGCTGAGGTTGGCCTCCAGCCTATGATCCTCTTGTCTCAGCCTTCCGAGTACTGGGATCACACGCATACACCACCATGCCCGTCTTGAATCTAATCTTTTTAATGAACAAGGTTTCAGGATCATAATAAGCTAGAGGCTATCACATCAAGAAGTCCACTAATTGGCAGAGATAAGTTGTTTCCACATATCAGATGTAAAGATCTGTTTAAATATTAACACCCATTTGCAGGACAGAAATACAGATACTTAACTCTTTACAAAATCCAGCTCAACATTATATATTAAAAGCTGACACAACGGGTCATACCACTTAATCTGTCAAATATTCCCAGGAGGTCTTACTACAAGAATAATCAAAAGGGCTGGGGATGTCACTCAGTGCAGAGCACTTGCCCAGCCTGCTTGAGGCCCTGGGTTGAGGCCCACCCAACACTGGAAAAGGAAAGAAAAAAATCAGAGATTCAAGAACGATGTGAGCACAGATGCTTATCACATTATACTATTAAAAATGTGAAAATCTTAAATATTCAAAAATGGCCCAATAAGAGACAATATTTTACAGCCATTAGAAATTATGAAAATTTTTTGTGGTACTAGGGATTGAACTCAGGAGCATTCTATCTCTGAGCTAAACCCCTAGCCCCATTTTTTTTTTTTTTTTTTTTTTTTTTTTTTTTTGGTGTGGTACTGGGGTTCCTGGAAACCCTTCTACCTCTGAGTTACACTCCCAGACCTATTTTATATTTTCATTTGGAAACAGGGTCTCTTAAACCAGCGTGGCTGGCTTCAAACCTGCGCTATCCTCCTGTCTCCGCCTCCCAAGCCGGGGGGGTGGGGGGGTACAAGCGTGCGCCACCACGCCCAGCCCATTTTTAAAATTTTGAAATTGGCTATTGTTTGGCCTTGTTTGGGTTATTTATGAATGAGTAACTCAAAGTGATTATATGCATAATATAAAAATATATATAATACTACATCAAGCAACACGCTAATGCCAACACACCCAAATGCCAAAAATGAATCTGGATAAAAATGCTACCACTAGAATTTGCAATGCTTTATGGATATGCTGGGTCATAACTAAAATCCTCATGGAAAGCTATGAGACGTTTAATAGACTTGAAGAGTCTGTGGTATGAAACTAATAAAGCTCACCAAGTACTGTGTGCACATATACCCCCATCGCTATGAACTTCATAATGATGCAAGATTATAATGCACCAAAGTATTTTTTTTTAAATCCAAGGAACTTTACAACCCTAAAAAAAAAAAACCTAAAAAATGAGGTTCTTGAGATTTCTGATGGAAAAGATGTGAATGGAGATAACCTCACTGGGTCAAGGATGGAGACATTGGAAACAGCTTTTCATGAGATGTGTCAAAAACAGAGATCCGGATTCAAGTCCTAGCTTGTTGCTCTCTGACCATCTGGGTGTCCATAGGCAAGTTAGTCATCTCCTTTTTCCATCAGTTTTTCCATCTGTGAAATGGGAATAGTCACACCTTGTCTTTGTCAGTTTGGGCGGCTATAGCAAAATAACACTAACTGGACAGCTTACAAAAGCAAAAATGTATTTTTCACAGTTCTGGAGACTGAGAAGCCCAAGCTCAAAGCATCTTCAGATTGGGTTTCTAATGAGGAATTGGCCCTGGTTGGCAGACAGTGCCTCCTGTCTGCATCTTCAGGAGGTGAAAGGGAAATGGGCGCTCCCTCTTGCCTCTTTTATAAGTGCACTAATCCCATTGATGAAGACTGCACTCAGGATGCATCACCTCCCCAAAGACCCCTCCACTACCATTGCTTCGGGGGTTTTATTATTTCATTTTAAAGCAAGCTTTCAGGTCTTGTAAAGTTGTTTGAAGTTTAAATGAGGTAATCTCTATAATGCATTTAATACTGTGCCTGACACATATCAACCAATTTTAGCTACCGTAATTATTCCACTTAATCTCATTGTTCTACATGTCAATCAGCTTTTAATTATATTATCTCACTTTTTTTTTTTGCAGTAGTGGGGGATGGAACCCAGGTGCATTCTACCTCCGAGCTACACCCCCAGCCCTATTTTTTATTCTTTATTTTGAAACAGGGTCTCACTGAGTTGCAAAAGGCCTCACTAAGTAGCTGAGGATGTCTGCAAACTCAGATCCTCCTGTCTCAGCCTCTTGGATACTGAAATTACAAGCATGCACCACCACACCCAACTTCACATTTCTTTTAAGGGGCTAATAAAAACTGGTGTGATGATCAGGGAAAAGCTCTAACCTGTAGCACTTGAAGGTTTCTATGAAACAAGGCATGGTGGTGTGGTACTTGTAATCCCAGTACTTGGGAGACTGAAACAGGAGGATCACAGGTTCATGCAGGGTCTTAGCAACTTAGTGAGACCCTCCTAAGCTTAGTGAGACCCTGTTTCAAAGTAAAAATAAACCCCATGATGACTCACACCTGTAATCCCAGTACCTGAGTCTGAGACAGAAAGATTGCAGGTATGAAAACAGCCTCAGCAATTTTTTTTAATTTTTTATTGGTGCATTATATTCATACATCATATTGGGGGAAAAAAAACTTGTGTGTACATACATGTATACATCACTGATTTAACCCCTACCCAATTCCCACCCCGTTTCCTCCCCGTCCCTCCTTCCCTTGCTTGACTTAGTGGTTGACTTCGATATGTTTAAGTACATTGTGTGTTTTAGAGATTTTCCTCTTCTCCCCTCCTTTCTCCTCCTTTAGTTGCCTCGTTTGCTCCTCTATAAGACTTCTTTTTTCATCTAGAGTTCCACCTATGACCTAACTCTCACATATTAGGGAAAGCATCTGATTTCTTATTTTTTGCGACTGACTAATCTCACTTAGCATAATGTCCTCCAGTTCCATCCATTTCCCTGAAAATGACATAATTGAGTTTTTTTTTTAATGGCTGAGTAAAATTCCATTGTGTACATATCCCAGGTTTGTAATCCATTCATCTGTTGATGGACATCTTGGCTGGTTCCACAGTTTGGCTATGGTGAATTGTGCAGCTATGAACATAGATATACATGCATTAGTTTGGTAGTTTGGTTTCCTATCTTTTGGGTAGATAGCCATGTCGGGAATCCTGCCCGACAGCTGACGGGGCTTGGCGAGATGGTGAGTACCGGACGACTCGAACACAAACCCACGAGTTGGGAGTCAAGTCAAGCGAGATCTCGCTTATTTCTCTCCAAGCAGTTCTTTATATAGCACCAAGCCACGAGGGGAATTTAGCCTAGCCTATCCGGGATAAAGATCACTAGCATGTAGTTTACAGCCAATCCCAGGCGGGAAGCTCCTTTAAAGGTAGAAAGGGAAAAACCGCTCAGTTTCCCCACCCATAGTGAATGGGGAAACCACGCCTTCCTAGCTTCCTCCAGGCGCCATCTTGACCATTTTTTACTGAATCACTTTACTTAAAGTTTTGCCGTAGGCCGCTCAGGCCGAATCTTCTTAGGTGCTGTATAGACACACCCCATTACTTAAAGTTTTGCCTTAGGCTGTAGGCCGCTTGGGCTGAATCTTCTTAGGCGCTGTATAGACACACCCCATCATATCCCCCTTTTTCTTTTATTTTATCGGGACTGTGCCTGTCTTAGGTTGTCCCCATCGAGTACCATGGATTACCCGTCATTGGATAGTACAGATCATGCTGTACTTCCTGTCTTAGGTTTCCATGGCCCCTGGGAATCTTACCCGTCATTGGCTACCAGCCCTTCAACATGCTTTGATTTTTCCCATCTGGGGAAATTGTAAGGCGGGAGAGGGGTGGTCGTATTCAGAGTGCCAATCCTAAGATTTATTTTCTGTGCTGGCAAGCCTTTGGTAATGCACTTCTATTAAATTCACAGGGGTCTACGATGCACAAAACTATGATAAACAGCAAGGGGCCCAACAAAGGAAGAGAATAGGGCAAAAGTCCATGAAAGCCGGTCCAGAACGGATCCTCCTGAAGATCTCCTCGCCACCTCTCCAGATCATGTTGGAGCTGCTTAATCTTATCTTGTTCCTGCAAAATTGAGCAGATGCCTCCCTTTTCGGCTGTTAATAAATCCAATATCCATCTTTTTTGTGATGCCACATAGGCTAGGGAATCTAATTGGGCTTGTAAGTCTCAGACAATTTCTGAGACAGACTTAACACCATCAATTATTCGGAGGGAGTCTCCTATGTAACTCAAAGGCCATCCCAAGGCCAGCCACACCCATGGCAGTTCTGGCAGTAACCTCCAGGCCTATTAAGAGCAGAATGGCTTGTACTGCTCTCCTTTTACGCCCTCCCCAATCAAAAAAGGGGGGGGGATGGGCATTGATTTCTCCTCAAGGATAATATTTATATCGGAGAGCAGGGAGGCAAGGGTGCAAAGGCCTGCATTTAATATTTCCCTTGCCTTACCTGCATCTCCAAAGCCTGGCATACTATACTGCATTTGCAGGGACAGGATGACGAACATTAGGGTTTTCATGACTATCTTCTTTTAAAATAAAAAACAAAGGACTAATTTCAGGGATTTCCTCTTCCCTGGAATCATAATTACCAGTTATTGTAGGCAGGTGTTTGATATCTCTTGCTGGGACCCAAAGTGGTCTCTTATCATCATAGGGGAAGAGACACCCAAAGCCCCTTCCTGCAGTTATGAGGGGATCTGGGCCCCTCCACATTCCCGTCAGGGGATCTCTCTATTTTGCTTTGATGGAGGAAAAGGAAATCTCTGTGGTCCAATGCCTATGAAAAGGGGACAGGTTGGAGTCTTTTGAAAAATTTAAAATATTTAGGGTTAATAATGCTTTTCTTAATTGATCATGTGGGGGTAGTAACTCCCCCTTTTGTTTTTGTAATTGAACCTTTAGGGTATGATTATATTTTTTTTTATTAAAGCTTGTCCTTTTGGGTTATATGGAATGCCCATAGTGTGAATAATTTTCCATAATTGTAGGAAGGAGACGGAATGTTGACTAATAAAACAAGGGCCATTATCAGTTGATTTGTTTAGGAATATCAAGAATAGCAAAACAATGAAGAAAATAATTTATAGCATGTTTTGTCTTTTCTCCCGAATGAGCTGAGGCCCAATTAGCCCTGGAATAGTTATCTATAAAAACAAAAATATACTTAAGTTTTCCAAATGGTTGAAAATGAGTTACATCCACTTGCCATAATCCACTGGGGTGTAGGCCTCTCATATTAACTCCGGACGATTGAAGGTGGGGGGTAGTTGCAAGATGGGTTGACATGATTTACAAGTGCGAACAATTCTTTTTAAATCCTTATTAGGGATTTGAGGATATTTGTGTTTTAATCCCCTCCAATTTACATGGGTTAATCTATGAAAATCCATGGCCTCTTTTACAGATAGGGCTTGAACTTTTGTGCAGGCCATCGCCCGTCCCTTCTGAACGCCCGTCCCTTTTGAGCGGCACTCGCCCATCTCCTTAGGACCTACTGTCCCATGTGCGACTGCTGTTGTTCCAGCATGCCAGAGGCTGTTTACCTTGGAGACCTGCTGCGGCCCAGTGTGAAATTTACACCCTTTCCCCCTGATTTTCAAGGGCCAGCAAGAGCTCGCTGGACGCCACTGGAACCGCGATGCTTTCCAAGGCACAGGCCCCTCTCTTGGGGCGAACCCATTCCAGGGCGCCCTGCTCTTTACAAAGAAAAGAGAACTCTCCCCGGGGCTCCCGCCGGCTTCTCCAGGATCGGTCGCGTTACCGCACTGGATGCCTCGCGGCGACCATCTCTGCCCCTTCGGATTTGGGGATCTGAACCCGATTCGCATTCGATCAGCTCTAGTATCAATTAAATATTTAGAATTTTTATCTCCAATTGTGACGACCATCTTGGGTCTTAACCCATTTTTTTACCGGGACTGGGGGAAGCCCCCTTGGGAGGTTAAAAGCTCCTCCTTTTAAGTTAAATTTGGACCGGCAGTCCCGGGCCCAATGAAAACCCTTACGGCATTCGGGACAGGGCTTCCGGGGAGTTTCCCCTTTCTTCCCTCCTCCCATAGGAGGCGTAGCCTGGGACAGGCACTCTTGGCGGAAATGGCCCTCCCTTCCGCATTTGAAACATGTGGAGGGGGCAACCCTTGACTGCTGCATTGCCTGTATCAGAGTCTGTATGCCCTCCCGTTGCCCTTCCTTTACCGCAACTGCCATAGTTTGGAGTTGATGGCTCATAGAGCCAACGTCCCAAGAGGCCACGATCCATCTCTCTAAAGTATGCCCCTTTAAACCTGCGCAGGCCAGCCTATGGTTGGCTGTCATCCCGTCCCACACAAGCATTTTAACAAATTTGTCTCTTAATGGACCAGCCGGAAACTTCCTCTTAAGGCTGTTATACACTCTCTCTATAAATGTTGGTAGATCCTCACCGGGCTTTTGAGTCATTGCCGCAATAGGGGCCTCAGTGGGCCCATCGTCTAATTTTCTCCATGCCGCCAGTGCCGCTGCCCTAACCTGATCCTGGTATGGGGGGGGGGGCAAGGCTGCCTGTTGTAGGCCAGTGGTGTGCGGCTCGGCCGTCCCTGTAAGCATGCCGTAGGTTAAGGGGATGGCGGGATCGGCATTTTGATTTCTTTCCCCCAAGATTCGGCATTCCTCCTGGTAATAGGCCATCCATTTCATAAAGAGCGGCCCAGGGAGAACTGCCTTGGTTAGCTCTCTCCAGTCCCGGGGGACTAAAGCCTGATGGGCCAGCCCTTCCACTAGGGTATCTGCCCAGGGGGAATTGGGACCATCCTCCGCCACTGCCTTTCGGAGCTCTTTAAGATCCTGCGGTCCCCAGGGGTACCAGGCGGCTGGATGGTTTGTTCCCGGGTTGACGTTGACGGGAAAGAGGCCCACAGTTCCTCCGGCTCTCCCTACGTCAGCATAGAGCGGCGGAGCAGAGGGTATGGAGAAGGAATTTGTCAGGGAAAGGGACTGTGGGGAGTCCTTGACGTCCCCAAAGTGATCGGAGGGATCAGGAGGTTTTTTAGGGGCTTCGGGACCAGAGGGGGGTGTATGCTCGGCAGCCCCCTTTTTCGCTGGCTTGGGGATATGGTCAGCGAGTTTCTCCAGGGGTCACGGGGGAAAACAACTTTTAAGTGCGGAGACGGTGGGGAGAACCGCAAGGGGGGGGATCTCCCCTTGCTCTGTCTGCGCTCTCCTAACCAGCCCCTCAACTTGATTCCAGGTATCCCAATCATAAAGATTACTTTCAGGGAGCCATGGGGCAGTTTTTAGAAGGTATCCCCAGGCCTGGGTGGCTTGGCTATCAGCGAGATTAAGTCCTCGGCTCTTGAGAACGAGTCGAAGGGATTCTAGGGCAGGGTCAGGTTTAGAACTGGACTTCCCCATATTAATACCCATATTAATATACGGGGGGATACTCACCCAAAGACCGATTGCTCGCCAGCGATTTCTTTCATAAGGGGGTGAAGAGGGCGTCCTCACACGGGGCACCAGACTGTCGGGAATCCTGCCCGACAGCTGACGGGGCTTGGCGAGATGGTGAGTACCGGACGACTCGAACACAAACCCACGAGTCGGGAGTCAAGTCAAGCGAGATCTCGCTTATTTCTCTCCAAGCAGTTCTTTATATAGCACCAAGCCACAAGGGGAATTTAGCCTAGCCTATCCGGGATAAAGATCACTAGCATGTAGTTTACAGCCAATCCCAGGCCAGTACATGAGCCATTCATGTGTGCGGGAAGCTCCTTTAAAGGTAGAAAGGGAAAAACCGCTCAGTTTCCCCACCCATAGTGAATGGGGAAACCACGCCTTCCTAGCTTCCTCCAGGCGCCATCTTGACCATTTTTTACTGAATCACTTTACTTAAAGTTTTGCCTTAGGCCGTAGGCCGCTTCGGCTGAATCTTCTTAGGCACTGTATAGACACACCCCATCATAGCCAGAAGTGGTATTGCTGGATCAAATGGTAGATTTGTTCCCATTATTCTGAGGATTCTCCATACTGTTTTCCAAAGTGGTTGCACTAATTTGCAATCCCACCAACAATGTCTTAGAGTTCCCACTTCTCCACATCCTTGCCAGAATCTGTTGTTGTTTGTGTTTTGAATGATTGCCATTCTAGTTGAAGTTAGGTGAAATCTCAGGGTAGTTTTGATTTGCATCTCTCTGATTGCCAGTGATGTTGAGCATTTTTTCATGCATTTATTGGCCATTTGAATTTCTTCTTTTGTGAAGTGTCTATTTAGTTCGTTTGCCCATTTTGTTATTGGTTACTTTGTTTTCTTAGTGTTGAGTTTCTTGAGTTCTCTGTATATCCTAGATATTAGTCCTCTATCGGTGGTGTAGGTGGCAAAAATCTTCTCCCATTCTGTTGGCTCTCGATTGAGGTTCCTGATAGTTTCCTTTGCTGAACAGAAGCTCTTCAGTTTCATGCAATCCCACGTATTGATTCACCTTTTAATTTGTTGTGCCTTTGGGGTCTTGTTGAGAAAGTGTTTATCTGTGCCTATGTGTTGCAGTGTTGAACCTATGCCCGCTTCAAGGAGCTTCAAGGTCTCTGGTTTGATTTCCAAGTCTTTGATCCATCTTGAATTGACTTTTGTACAGGGTGAGAAAGTGGGATTTATTTCCAATTTTCTGCATATAGTTAACCAGTTTCGCCAACACCATTTGTTGAAGAGGCTATCTTTTCTCCAGTGTATGTTTTCGGCCCCTTTGTCAAAAATGAATTGCCTTAAAGTGTGTGGATTTGTTTCTGGATCTTCTATTCTGCTCCACTGGTCTATGTATCTGTTTTTGTTTGTTTGTTTGTTTGTTTGTTTTGTTTTGTTTTGTTTTGTTTTTTTGCCAGTACCATGCTGTTTTTATTGCAATGGCTTTGTAGTATAGTTTAAAGTCAGGTATTGTGATTCCTCCTGTGTGGTTTCTGTTGCTGAGAACTACCTTGGCTATTCTGGGCTTTTTGTTATTCCAGATAAATTTAAGGACTGATTTTTCTATGTCTGTGAGGAATGATCTGGGTAGTTTAATGGTCATTCCGTTAAATCTGTAGATCACTTTTGGAAGGATGGCCATTTTAATGATATTTATTTTGCCAATTCATGAACATGGAAGATCCTTCCATCTTCTAAGATCTTCTTCTATTTATTTTTTTAGTGTTTTATAATTTTCTTTGTAGAGATCTTTTACCTCCTTGGTCAAGTTTATTCCTAAGTATTTTATTTTTTTGTGGGAGATCCTGACTGGAAGTGTTTTTTGAATTTCTTTTTCAGTGGATTTATGGTTGGTATACAGGAAAGCTTCTGATTTTTTAAGATTGATTTTGTATCCAGATACTTTGCTGAATTTGTTAATCAGTTCTATAAGCCTTTTGGTTGAGTTTGTTGGGTTTTCTAAATATAGTATCATGTCATCTGCAAATAGTGAAAGTTTGAGTTCTTCTTTTCCTATCTGTACTCCTCTGATTTCCTTTTCTTGGCTTATTGTTCTGGCTAGAGTCTCTAGTACTATATTGAAGAGAAGTTGTGATAATGGACATCCTTGTCTCGTTCCTGTTTTTAGGGGGAATTCTTGAAGTTTTTCCCCATTTAATATGATGTTGGCAGTAGGCTTATTGTAGATTGCCTTAATAATGTTGAGATATGTTCCTTCTCTTTTTTTGAAGATTTAAAGAAGTTTATTAGAAAGATAGAAATACAGAAAATAGAAATACATCCCCATGCCAAAATGGCATGGGGGGTGACTTGAAATGAATACACCCGAGATATGTTCCTTCTATTCCAGTTCTCTGAAGTGTTTTTATCATAAATGGATGTTGAATTTTATCAAATGCTTTTCAGCATCTATTGAAATGATCATATGATTTTTGTCCTTGATTCTGTTTATATGGTGAATTACATGGATTGATTTTTGTATGTTGAACCAGCCTTGCATCCCTGGGATGAACCCTACCTGGTCATGGTTTATGATTTTCTTGATGTGGTTTTGAATGCGTGTTTCTAGTATTTTGTTTAATAGTTTTACATCCAAATTCATCAGAGATATAGGCCTGTAGTTTTTCTTCCTTGAACTGTCTTTATTTGGTTTGGGTATTAGTGTGATGTGGGCTTCATAGAATGTACTTGGGAGAGTCCCATTTTTTTCTATTTTGTGAAATAGTTTGAGGAGTATTGGGGTTAGCTCTTCTATAAAGGTTTTATAGAATTCACTTGGTAAACCATCTGGTCCTGGGCTTTTCTTTGATGGTAAGCTCTTTATTGCTGTTTCAATCTCTTTGATTGTTATTGGTTGGTTTAAGTGTTCTATATCTCCTTGACTCAGTTTAGGAAGGTTGTATTTATCTAGGAAGTTGTCGATTTCCTTCAGATTTTCCATTTTGTTGGAGTATAGTTTTTCAAAGTAGTTTCTGATAATCCTCTGGATTGCTACACTGTCAGTAGTAATTTCTCCTTTTTCAGACCTTATCTTCATAATTTGGGTTGATTCTCTCTTTCTTTTAATTAGGTTAGCTAGTGGTTTATCTATCTTGTTACTTTTTTCAAAAAACCAGCTTTTGGTTTTGTTGATTTTCTGTATTTTTTATTCTCTATTTTGTTAATTTTGGCTCTAATTTTAATAATTTCCTGTCTTCTGCTGGCTTTGGGGTTCAATTGTTCCTGCTTTTCAAGGGCTTTGAGGTGTGTCATTAGGTTATTTATTTGAAATTTTTCTGTTTTTCTTATGTGAGCACTCAGTGCTATAAATTTTCCTCTTAATACTGCCTTCAAAGTGACCCAGAGGTTTTGATATGCTGTATCTTTATTTTCATTTGTTTCTAGAAATTTCTTGATTTCACCTCTTACATCTTCTATGACCCATTCTTCATTCAGAAGTGTGGTGTTCAGTCTCCACATGTTTATGTTGTTTCTCTGGGTCTTCTTATAGTTGATTTCTAGTTTCATTCCATTATGGTCTGAAATGACACAGGGAAGTATATAACATTTTTGAAATTTACTAGTGCTCATTTTTTAATTTATTTTTTATTGGTGCAATGTATTCATACATCATAATGGTATAAAGAAAATACTTTTGTAGACATACATGCACACATCGCCCAGTTAGCCCCTACCAAATCCCCACCCCGTTCCCTCCCCATCCCTCCTTCCCATGCTTGGCTTAGTGGTTGACATCTAGTTTTATAGCAATTTATCCAATATTAATGATGATAATCTCACTAACAGTTTCATTTGTCTGATACCAAGCTTTTGATGACTTAAAGATAACATTTCAATATTTCTTTTTGCTTTCTTTCTTACCAGAGAATATTTTTTTCTTTTATTTTTTAGGTGAAACTATCATACATTTATTTATTTTTCAGAAAAAAAATCTATCCTGATATGGAATATGAACTCTAGATACCGAAAACAATCTCAAAGAAGAACAAAGCTAGAAGATGTATATTTTCTGACTTCAAACCATATAAAGCTACAATAATTGAAACAGTGTAGTACTGTTCTAAAGGCAGATATATAAGCCATTGGAGTTAAATAAAAGCCTAGAGATAAATTCTTCCATATATTGTCAAGTTATTTTTGACAAGGTTTCCATGAACATTTGGTGAAGGAAATAATAATCTTTTAACTAAATATTGTTGAAAAATAATAATTACATGAAAAAGAATAAAATTGGACCCTTACCTAACACATATACAAATATTAACTCGAAATAGGTAAGAGACCTAAATTAAAATCTTAATACTATAAACTGTTAGAAGAAAATCTGGGTCATAAAACCTCACAACATTGAAATTGGCAGTGATTTCTTGGATATGATTTCAATGGCACAGGCAACAAAAGGGTAAATAAACTCCCTAAAAAATAAAAAAAATTGTATATCCAAAGACAATGTAAACAGAGTTAAAAGTTACTGATAGAATGGGATAAAATATTTCCAAATGCTATATCTGAAGGTATATTAATATTCCAACTAGAAATCCTAAAAATTAGCAACAATAAAGGCAAACAATACAATTTAGAGATAGGTAAAAGACTAACATAAATAATGAATCTCCAAAGATAACCAATCTTAGTTGTCTGTTGGATGGAAAATCTTGTTTCTCTGGTTCTGGTGTGTGTTACCTATTTCTTCTTTGTAGTTAATCTCTTTGAGTATTTTCTCTAGCGCTGGTTTTGAAGACATACATTCCTTCAGTTTCTGTTTGTGGTGGAAGCTTCTTATTTCTCCATCTAATTTGATAGAAAGTTTTGCTGGGTAGGAAATTTATGGCTGGAAGTTGTTTTCTTTCAGATTTTGGAATATGTTACTCCAAGCCCTTCTGGCTCTCATGACTTGGTTTGGGAAGTCTGGAGTGATTCTAATTGGTTTGCCTCTGAATGTCACTTGGCCCTTTGCTTTTGTTGCCTTTAAGATTCTCTGCTTGGCTTCCACATTGGTCATTTTGACAGTTATGTGGCATGGGTATCCTCTTCTCCGATCCTGTCTAAAGGGAGTTCTATAAGTTTCCTGGATCTGTGTATCGACCTCTTGCTCTACGTTTGGAAAATTTTCTGCTATTACTTCCTTGAAAAGATTGTTGATCCCTTTGGTTTCACCTTCTTTTCTCTCCTCTATTCCTATTATTCTTATGTTAGCTCTCTTAAAATGGGCCCATATTTCTTCAATGTCAGATTCCTGCTTTCAGATTATTTTTTCTAAGTTAGAAACTATGCGTTCATTTTTTGAATGATCATTTTCTAGGAGCGAGATTCTATTCTCCATGTGGTCTAATCGGTTGTTTGTACTTTGAATTGAGGCCTTTACTTCATTAATTGCATCCTTTATCTCTCTTTGGCTCTCTCTGAATTCTTTTCAAAACACCTCTATTATTTCTACAGTTATTTTCCTGATTTGATCTTCTAGAAATCTCTGAATTTCTGTTTCATCAGGTTCTGATGTTGTGGGGTTGTGGGCATTCATTGCTTCATTGTTATTCTTTTTTCCCATGATTTTGGAAGTTTGTACCTTCTCTGGGTTTTTCCCTGGGTCACTACGACTTCACTTAAGGTGCCATGGATCTCGAGTCTATGGTAGCTCAGTCACCACTACTCCTTTACTGGGTTGTATCGCAGAGTCTCAGACCCTGGGAGTCAATCGAGGCTGCTTTAGACCATGGGGGGTGCCAGGTTGGGCATTCTCCTATGGTGTGATATCTCTGCCACTGCCACTCCCCAACTGGGTCAAGTCCCTGGGAGTACAGTACTGGGATTTCTCCTCTAGGGTTCCCAATTTTACTCACTGTTGTTGAGTGCGCAGATGGAGCTGTAGTGGACTCAGTGAAATCGCTGCTGCTGCCACCAGTAGTAATATGGCGCCACTACGACGCCCTCAGCCGTGAGGCTGGCGTATTTTTTTCTGTTTTTGAGCTCCGCTCTGAGTCCCTGCCTCTGGGAGCTTTAGACACTCCCTGCGCTGAGAAATCTGCCGAATTCCTCCCGGCTGATCCACAGCGGCTCACCTCGGCTCGCTGTCCACCACTCCTCTCTGGAGCCTGGTAGGCTGTTGAGTGTGTTGGTCTGAAGCCGTCCAGTGAACTTGCGGCTGCCACCGGCAGTAAGGTGCTGCTACTGCATCCTCGGGCATGAGCCCAGCGTATCTCCTCTCTGGTTCTGAGCTCTGTTATGAGTTCCCTTCCTCTCTGGAGCCTGGTGCTGCAAGGGAAAATGGCGCCCGCCACTTTGTGCCGCAGCTCCGGCTGCAGCACTGTGGTCTGGTTTCTGGTGTCTTGTTTTTCCAGCCCTCTTTTTCTTTGTCCCTTGAAATTACATTTTTTGTTTCTCTGCTGATGGTGTTTTCTGGATATGAAAGGTGCTGATTTTGTGGTAATAGAGATTGGTTGTTAGAGGGGCTCGTAAGCCCCCCTTTCTCCGTTGCCATCTTCCCAGAAGTCGCTAGTGCTCATTTCGTGTCCCAGGATGTGATCTATTTTGGAGAAGGTTCTGTGAGCAGCTGAGAAAAATGTAAACTCCACTGTAGTTGGGTGAAATATTCTATATGTGTCCAATAGGTCCATTTGTTAATGGTGTTCTTTAGTTTTAAGGCATCTTTACTGACCCTTTGTCTGGAAGATTGGTCTAGTGTTGTGAGAGGTGTGTTGATGTCTCCCAGTATTATTGTATTGGGAGTTATGTGTGACTTCATGTCACAAAGAGTTTGATTTGTAAAGTAGCTGCACCTATGTTTGGGGCATAAATATTGATTATTGTCATTTCCTCTTCCTGGATTCTTCCTTTTACCAGTAAAAAATGACCTTCTTTGTCTCTTCTAATAAGTTTGGGTTTGAAGTCTAACTTGTCTTATATCATAGTTGCTACTCCTGCTTGTCTTCAAGTTCCATTAGCATGGATTACCTTGCTCCAGCCCTTTACCTTGAGTTTGTTACTATCTTTACTTGTAAGGTGTGTTTCCTATAAGCAGCAGATGGATGGATTCTGGTTTTTAATCCATTTTTCCACTTTATATCTTTTTTTTGGGAAGTTGAGGCCGTGTACATTCAGTGTGGATTATAGAGAGATAATTTTTAATTCCTAACATGTTAAGATTTTATTTCTGTTTGAAATACTGTTTAGTCTTCTTTGCTTAGTTGTCTGCTGGATAGGAAATCTTGTTTCTTTGGTTCTCGCATGCATTACCTATTTCTTCTTTGCAATTAATCTCCTTGAGTATTTTCTCTAGCATTGGTTTTGAAGACATAAATTCCTTCAGTTTCTGTTTGTCCTGGAAGCTTCTTATTTCCCCATCAAATTTGATAGATAGTTGTGCTGGGTAGGAAATTTTTGGCTGGAAGTTGTTTTCTTTCAGAGTTTGGAATATGTTACTCCAAGCCCTTCTGGCTTTCGTGACTTGGTTTGGGAAGTCTGGAGTGATTCTAATTGGTTTGCCTCTGAACGTCACTTGGCCTTTTGTTTTTGTTGCCTTTAAGATTCTCTGCTTGGCTTCCACATTGGTCTTTTTGACAATTATGTGGCATGGGTATCCTCTTCTCCGATCCTGTCTAAAGGGAGTTCTATATATTTCCTGGACCTGTGTATCGACCTCTTGCTCTATGTTTGGAAAATTTTCTGCTATTACTTCCTTGAAGAGATTGTTGATCCCTTTGGTTTCACTTTCTTTTCCCTCCTCTATTCCAATTATTCTTAGCTTAGCTCTCTTAAAATGGCTCCATATTTCTTCATTGTCAAATTCCTGCTGTCGTATTTTTTTTCTAAATTAGAGACTATGTGTTTATTTTTGGAGTGATCATCTCCCAGGAGCTTAATTCTATTCTCCATGTGGTCTAATCGGTTGTTTATACCTTGAATTGAGGCCTTTAATTCACTGATTGCATCCTTTATCTCTTTTGGACTCTCTCTGAATTCTTTTCAAAAGTCCTCTATTATTTCTACAGTTATTTTCCTGATTTGGTCTTCTAGAGATCTCTGAATTTGTTTGTTATCAGTTTCTGAGGTTGTGGGGTTGTGGGCATTCATTGCTCCATTTGTATTCCTCTTTCCCATGATTTTGGAAGTTTGTACCCTCTCTGGGTTCTTCCCTGGGTCACTACAACTTCACTTAAGGTGCTCTGGATCTCAAGTCTGTGGTATCTCAGTCACCACTACTCCTTTACTGGGTTGTATCGCAAAGTCTCAGACCCTGGGAGTCAATCGAGGCTGCTTTCGACCATGGGGGTGCCAGGCTGGGCGTTCTCCCATGGTGAGCTGCAACTATGGAGTGATATCTCTGCCAGCGCTATTCCCCACTGGGTTGGACTGCAAAAATCTACAACCCAGGGAGACTATCTGCGCAAGTCCCTGGGGGTGCAGTCCTGGGATTTCTCCTCTAGGGTCCACAATTTGACTCACAGTTGTTGAGTGCGCTGATGGAGCTGTAGTGGACTTGGTGAACTTGCTGTTCCCGACACTGGCAATATGGCGCCGTTGTCATGCCTCGGCTGTGAGGCTGACGTATTTCTTCTCTGATTTTGAGCTCCACTCTGAGTTCCTGCTGGGTGTGCTGAGCCCGTCCCCTAGGAGCTTTAGACGCTCCTTGCGCCAAAAAAAAAAAAACTGCTGAATTGCACCCAGCTGTTCCGCAGCTGCTCACCTCTGCTCGCTGTCCACCCTCCTCTCTGCAGCCTGGTGGCTTGTTGAGTGCGCTAATCTGGAGCCGTCTGATGTATTCACCGCTGCCACAGGCAGTATTGCGCTGCTGCCATGTCCTCAGCCGTGGGGCCAGCGTATCTCCTCTCTGGTTTTGAGCTCAGTTCTGTGTCCCTCTCCTCTCTGGAGCCTGGTGCTGTGAGAGAAGATGGCGCCGTGGCACTGCAGGCTGGTTTCTTATCTGGAGTCTGGTTGTTCTTCCAGCCCTCTTTTACTCTGTCTCTTGTATTTACAGTTTTTATTTCTCTGTTGATGGTGTTTTCTGGCTATGAAAGGTGCTGATTTTGTGGTAATAAAGATCGGTTGTTAGCAGGACTCGTAAACGCCGCTTTTCTCTGTCACCATCTTCCCGGAAGTTGCCAGCCTCATCAATTTAAATGACTCTTAGCAACCTAGGGAGAACCTGTTTCAAAAAATAAATAAAAAATTAAAGGGGTAGAAATAAAATAGGACTGGGAGTATAGCTCAGAGGTAGAATGTGCCTGGGTTCAATTCCTACTACCAAAAAATATAATAATAAGTAAATAAATAATAAATAAATAACTCTATTTCTGTGGTATTCCTACAGTGGCTGATTTCAGGTTATCAAAGGCTTAACAACTGTCTCTTAAAATTCCCAAATGCTTGTAATCACAGCATTTGGGAGGCTGAAACAAGAGGACCATGGTTTGAGTCCAGCCTCAGCTATTACTTAGTGAGGCCCTTTGCAACTCAGTGAGACCCCGTTTTAAAATAAAGAGAATAAAAGAATAGGGCTGGGGGTGTAGCTCGGAGGTAGAATGTCCCTGGATTCCATCCTCAGTACCACAAAAAGAAAAAAAAAGTATTAGGATGGTAACAGCGGAGCCCTTGAACCCAATGCACGATCCCTCTGATCCCTCTGACTATGGAACCTCTGCAGCTGTACAGCCCGCTACCCCAGGAAGCTGATCGTGTCCGTGGCTTTACTAATGTTTGTCTTCAATCTACTAATTACTTTAAGGTTGGCTGGCCTTGGATAATTCTAAAGGATTCAGCTTTCATATCTCAACTTCCACTCTTCTAAAACTGATTTGAAGTCTCTGTAGTAGTAGAAGTTCTCCTTTCCAGGCCGGCGTGGTGACGCATGCTTGTAATCCCCGCCCTTGGGAGGTGGAGACAGGAGGATTGCGCTGGTTCAAAGCCAGCCTCTCTGGCCTAAGAGACCCTGTTTCCAAATAAAAAAATACAAAATAGGTCTGGGAGTGTAGCCCTGAGGTAGAAGGGCTTCCAGGAACCCCAGTGCCACAAAAAAAAAAAAAAAATAGAAGTCCTCCTTTAACAGTCATTTTTCAGCTTGTTTCAGAACAAAGACTTACCTCTTACTTATTCAGAATTTTGCCATGGTATGTAACTCAAAGGTATTAAAATAAAGAGATAATTAAACAACTGTTTTAATCGAAGTGCCACAAATAAGCACCCAAAGTCGGGTCATTAAAAGTTGTATTTCTAAAGAACATCTACTTTTGTCACATTTTTAAATTTATCAAATTGTATTGAAAACATGTACCCAAATCAATTCATTGAAAGTTGTATTTCTAGGTGGAAATGGTGGCACATGCCTGTAATTTCAGTACTTTGGAGGCTAGGCTAGGACAGGAAGATCGCAAGTTTAAGGACGGACTCACAGCTGTAGCAAGACTTTCAGCAACCTAATAAGGCCTTGTTTCAAAATGAAAAATAAAATTGGGCTTGGGGTGTAGCTTGGAATTAGAAGGACCGTGGTTTCTCAATCCCCAGTACCCCCCAACATACACACAAAGAAAGAAAAAAGAAAGAAAAAGAAAATAATTTCTAAGGAATATCTACTTATTTATCAATTTTTTTGCAGTACTGGGGATACCCAAGGGCATTTTACCTCCAAGCTAAACCCCCAGCCCTATTTTTTATTCTTTATTCTTTATTTGAAACAGGTTCTCTCTGATTTGCAAAGTTCTCACTGAGTTCTCACTGAGTGGCTGAGGCTGTCCACAAACTACAATCCTGTCTCAGCTTCCCAAATGCTGGGATTACAAGCGTGTGTCACTATGCCCAGTTTATTTTATCAAAATATTTATTTATCATATTGTTTTGTTTTTTGTTTAACTGCAATTAATATTTATGATATGAAATATAAAAGAGTTTTTTTTTTTAACACTTAGAGCCTTTTGTTCTTAGGAACAATCTACACATAGTTGGCAGAGCAGTATTATATGGCAATCAACTGAAAACGTGTGTGTGTGTGTGTGTGTGTGTGTGTGTGTGTGTGTGTGTGTGGTACTGGGGGTGGAACCCAGAGGCTTTCTACCTCCAGGCTATATTCCCAGACCTATTTTATACTTTATTTGGAAACAGGGTCTCACAAGTTGCTGAGAGCCTCACTAAGTAGCTGAGGCTGGCTTCGAACCTGTGCGAACCTCCTGTTTCAGCCTTTCAAACGCTGGGATTACAAGTGTGCACCACCATGCCCAGCCTTGAAAACTTTTAAGTATAAAAGTAAATGACATTAAGGTAATATTCTAAGAAAAGAAAAAGAGACATAGGTTTTAGGAGGGAAAGAAAAAATGTAAAATCTCTGACTGATATAGAAGAACCTGGCCATGTATATTTTTAATTGATCATAATTCCACTTGGATTAAAATCCATCGGATTCACTAAAATAAATGAAGCACCAACTTCATTTTTAAATGTGTGTATGTGCATGGGTATGTTACTAGTAACAAAGCGCTAGCTGACTATTTAAAATGCTATAAAAATATTAGATGGTAATTTTTAACAGTTCAAAATTCAGTTCGTATATATGCCTGCAAAATGTTGCAATGCTCAAATTGAAGTCATGACCCAAGAGGTATAAAGGGAATTTTCTACAATTTGGAGGCACCGATAAGCAGAACATTCATCAAGACTACAGTAACAACATAAGTCTCAGAGGCGTATACTCAGTGCAAGAAGGTCACATTTAGCAAAATTTCAAGAAATGAAGAAGGTCAGAAACTTCCACTAAATCTAGGCTCAGTGGCTACAGAATTTCCAGGTATCTGTCAGCTGACACCATCTCACAGTTCACCATGAAACAACGTCTTCACTTAGCATTTCCAAGACTTCAGCTTTTAATTTATCACCTTAATAATTTCTTTCCTGTGAGACACACAGGATGGTTATTTAACCAATATTTCAAAAATCATCTCATTTTTAGCTTAGATTTTTACGACAGAAATGTGTTCCCCAAATAATTTATTTGATGTATTCATTATACTTTTTCTAATACATACTAAAATAATAAAATTTTTAAAATAAAAATTCCCCTTTCATGCCTATTAAACTCCTCTATCTCTACTGCTAAGCCACCAAGAAGCACCATTCTGACTGAATCTGCTGGTGATTAACCTCCCATCTACAAAAAAATGGTGGGCATACTGCTTTACCACCTAGAAAGGAGCTGGCACTCTCTCTTCAACTGGAGAGATTTAAGTCTATCTCTCAATCTCAGAGAATGTGTGTGGGTAAAGAATATGCCCAACAGTGACGAAAATAGTCGGTTTTTTTTTCTCTCAATAATGAGAGAAAATTATATTGTTTACAATCTTCCCACTGTGCATTTTATTTGCAACTGTGCCTGAGGAAATAATCTGTTAAAAAAAAAAACTGTTGGACCTCTTATAACCAAAGCCAGCTAAATGTCAATGACACAGAACAAAGAATGGGGAAAGCATCCAAACATTTGTTTAGCAATATTTGGGTTTGAGTCAATCAATTAAAAAAGAAAACAGTTTGCATATAGCCAAAGTTTGACAATGGCTTTAGGCTTTTGCAACTGAAGGAGGAGGAGGAGGAGGAGGAAGAGGAAGAGGAGGAGGAAGAAGAGGAAGAGGAAGAGGAGGAAGAGGAGGAAAGGGAAGAAGAGGGGGTACATATGCTAGATTTATGACTATGGAAAACATTAGCAATTATTGGATCTAGATAATTATTACTTTGCATAAATATTTCCTTTCCATTTGCTACTACATCCTTTAAATATCTCGTCAAAAAATATTTTAACCACATGCAGTGGCACACACCTGTGATTCCAATATTCGGAAGGCTGAGACAGGAAGATCACAAGTTTGAGGCCAGTCTAGGCAACTTAGTGAGACCCTGTTTTAAAATAAAAAGGGCTGGGGGGGTGTGACTAAGTGGCAAAATGTCCCTGGTTTAATCCCCGGTACCCCACGCAGACATGCACACACACACATACAGTGAGACAAGATATTAAACAGGTAAATGTATGTAGATAGGTGATAAATGATGATAGATAGGTCGATAGATAATCACAGGCAAGTAAATAAATCTTGGAAAAGGGGAAATAGAAGTGATGAAAATAAAAAGAAGCCAGAATTTAATTCCATTCCATACCTCTCATCAGACTCTGGATACTTGCTAGAAATAGGCTATGAATTCAGCTTCAACAGTCTAACAGCCAGTCAAAAGAGGAGACTCAAACAGAAAAAACACATCAAGGCATAGAGGACCCTGTAGTCAGAAAACCCAGCTGTGTGGCCCTGAGTGCAAGTCTTTGAACCTGCTGTGCCTCACTCTCCCCTTCTACACAGTGGGGACGATGACATTCACCTAGGAGCTGAGAACAACACAAGTCAAGTGTGCAGCAAAACACCTGGCATCCCACAAATGCTTAATATAAGCAATCGGTTAAACAGCTCAAATTGTCTACAGAATAAAATACAAAACAGCTGCTTAGGACCAGCTAGCAACTGGCTCACCCTCTAATTCTAGCAAAACTGTGCTAAAACTCAAGAGAGGATAAAGATACTTCACACTTTCTTAAGTTTTGAATCAACTGCTATAAAAATAATAATAATAATAATTCACACCTGGCCAGAAGTTTGGCCTTGGTTTCAGGCCTCCACATGCCAAGCTGGAGTTTGTTTCGGGCTTCAACACACCGCATTTGCATTTGTTCCATTGCACATGTGTACACACATGGGTATATATGATGCTATTGCTTTAAGTAGTCTCTCGACTAAAAGTAACACTTCTTCGCAGATTTGCCTAGGTGACTTCAACACTGACCATTTTATTTTCTATTTTCTTCAGGAATAAACTAAATTTGCTGGCTCTGCCTTCTCCCCAGTTTCTCACACCTTAAGAGACTGTGAGCTTTCTCTGTTGGAAAAGGCAGGTAAATCCATTGGGCCAGATTAACATAATCATAATGGATCAAACAGCGACAAGTGCTGGGTTGACTAAGTAGGTGGCAGGTTTTCCCACAGATCTCAGTGGAGGACTTTAGACTCCATGCACATCCAACCCCCTTTGGCCCCATCTTTCAGCCCCAGATCTCCAGGGATTCCTTTCAGCAGGCTCACAATTGCTGAGCCATGATGATTTTTCCACACCTCATCCTGGGCCATGTCAGCACACAAAGTCAAAGTATTTGACATCGTTTGAACTCATTGAAAAAGGGTGGCAACTGAGCCTGTTAAGTTTGTTTGCTATTATCCGCAATTCTGGCTCCCACTTCCCATCGTTTCTCCAAACTCAACGTAACAAGATCCCATTAATGAGGGCACACCTAGCTGTCCCTCAAGACCTGGAAACAATAAAGTCATGCTTACTTCCCACGTGCACCTGGTTTTACCTGCAGTAGAGCAATGGCCTGTGCTGCCTCCATTAGCATCCCTCGGAGCCCATAAAAGACGTTGACTAGAGGCCAAATCACACTTTCCCACACTGGCCAAAATTGCCATATTTCTCAGAAAGCTGCATTATTTTTATCCAACACTGATTTGAAATGCTCCAAAAGAGGAACTTTAGAGAGAAAAATAGAAGTAAAAAACCAACTAACTGCCCTTTATTTGATAATTTAGCTATTCTTCGGAAAGACATTCGATGGGGGTGGGGTATCTGTAGACCTCAGAAGACAGTAACATGAAAGGCACATGTTTTATTATCAAAGAAGTTAGAAAACAACAACGGGTGAAACCTATGTAGCCAACCTTTGGACAAGGAAGTGCAATAACAAGATTTAAATGCCCGCCAAGCACGGCTCAGGCCTAGACGAGAACACAGCTTCAACCTGAAGACCTTGAGTTTGGGAGTTAAGTAGGTTTGCGGACGATTTTCTAGGTTCATAGGATGGGTGGTGAAGAAGGCTCTCCCACATAACTGCATGAACAGGGTTAACAGATCAAGAGCTTAAATCCCAGTCTCTTCACCTGTAAAATGGGACTAATTACACCTCTTTCATAGGAGTGCTGTAAGTTTAACTTATTAATGTGTATATATCAGGGTAGGGTGACAAATATTTATAAGTGCCAATTACAATACACACAGTAGTAAAAGAAATAGCCACTGGTCTCAAAAAAAATACAATCTAACAAAGAAGAAAAGGGCAAATATCTAATTATAATAAAACACAGGTTTATTTTATTTATAATAATAATAATTATTATTATTATTATTATTATTATTATTATTATTATTATTTTGGTGATACTGGGGTTCCTGGAAGCCCTTCTACCTCTGGGCTACACTCCCAGACCTATTTTTTTTTTTTGGAAACATGGTCTCTTAAACCAGCGCAACTGGCTTCAAACCTGCACGATCCTCCTGTCTCTGCCTCCCAAGCGTGGGGATTACAAGCGTGCGCCACCACACCCGGCAAAAACACCAGTTTAAAAGACTCTGAGAGCACAGAACATTTTTCTAGCGGAGCCAAGTCATAGATCCCAGGGCCTTCCCTCTACTCCTGTAGGAGAGGTTCCTGAGCTTGGAAGGGCATGATGACCAGTCAAGCTCTCAACCTTACATTCCATGTGAGAAGATTCCAAACTCGGCCATTTTCTGTGACTCTGTTGGACCCAATGAAAGCAGTCTCACCTGTGCCCTTTCCAAAGCCTAGAAGACAATCATAAGACACATCCTCTTTCTCAAAGGACTTTGGCTGCCTCGTTTGTCTTCTTGAGTCCCCTGCATCACCAAGATATTCATCTGCATAGCAAGCCTTCCAGCAGAGTCTTCCCATCAGGAGGGAAATGTCAAAATCAATTTTCTTGAGATAAAAACCAAAAAAATGATTTTTCCCCAAAGTTGTCTTAATAATGAAATTTATGAGAGTAGGAACATGTTCTGAGGGATAAGATGGATGTCTCATTTGAAGGCCCATTTTAATCTGGACTGGAGAAAGCCCTGGAGAAGTGGGTACGAGAATCTCTACTTGTCCCCAGAGGACAGACAGATGTTGACATGTTTCCGCATTTCTAACAGCTACAATTCTTTTGCCACATGCTAGTTGTATCTCACAGCTAGTGGACTGCTAAGGTGTTTTACATAGGAAAACTGGACATGCTGGAGTCATGGAAAGAGCTGGCAGCACATACCACAGATGGCTTGGTGGTGGGGGTGGGGATCCTGAGTGTAGAAGATATTTGGAGAAGCCCAGAGCACTGTTAAAACTACCTGGAGCTTCAACCTACAAAGAGCGCGAAAACCTTCCTGGTATAGATCTGAAAGTCCAGTCCAGTTTGATTCAGATCACTGCACAGCATTCATTACAGAACACTCAAGATGTAAACTGATCCGCTTTCCACAAAAGAGACAAAGTACTGACGTTAAAATTAGAAAGAGTTCTGCCCAGTGGGACATGGTGGGGCACACTTGTAATCCCAGGACTTGGGAAACTGAGACAGGAGGATCCAGGTTCACAGCCAGCCTCAGTGTCTTAGTGAGGCCCTCTGCAACTTAGTGAGACTCTTTCAAATGCTTGTAATTCCCGCGCTTGGGAGGAGGAGACAGGAGAATCCCGCAGGTTCGAAGCCAGCCTCGCTGGCTTAAAAGACCCTGTTTCCAAATAAAAAAGAAAAAGTATAAAATAGGTCTGGGAGTGTAGTCCAGAGGTAGAAGGGTTTCCAGGAACCCCAGTACCACCAAAAATAAATCAAAATAAAAAGAATAAAAAATAGGGCTGGGGGCATATCTCAGAAGTAGAATAGCCTTGGGTTCTATTCCCAGTTGAAAAGAAGAAAGAAAGAAAGAAAGAAAGAAAGAAAGAAAGAAAGAAAGAAAGAAAGAAAGAAAGAAAGAAAGGAAGGAGGGAGGGAAGAAGAGTTTTTCCCCATTCTGTTCCTGCCCACTAAAAAAGTGTTGTATAGAATATAAGGCTTGTCATCCTCAAGGGTGCCAAATCCCTATCCTTTCCTCAGCCCCTCTTCCCTTCCTGGTTGCTCTAGAAGTAGAGAAAACTGCTCCTGAGTGTCAGGATGTAGGGATAGTTCTGGCAAACCATCAGGCCTGACAAATGCAAGTAGTCACAGCAGAGCCCAGCAAGGGAAACCAGGGCCCAATCCGCCCGAAGCCCTGGCAGTATGGCCAGGAGCATCTCATCTGGGAAACAGTCAGGCTTAGGGACACCGGCAAGGACACAGTGAAGCAAGTCACAAAAAGCTGAGGGTAGTAGTGGCTCCAGATGTCAATACAGAAGGGGCTTAGAGGCAGCAATTTCATCAGAAGGGATTTAGGGAAGTCGTATTTGTATAGCACTTTACATAGGATTAAGAACATGTCGAAATAGATAAATGAATGTATGATAGTTTCACCTAAAAAAAAAAAAAGAAAAAAATATTCTCTGGTAAAAAAGAAAGCAAAAAGAAATATTGAAATGTTATCTTTAAGTCAACAAAAGCTTGGTATCAGACAAATGAAACTGTTATGTGAGATTATCGTTGTTAATGTTGGATAAATTGCTATAATACTAGATGTCAACCACTAAGCCAAGCATGGGAAGGAGGGATGGGGAGGGAACAGTGTGGGGTTTGGGTAGGGGATAACTGGGCGATGTGTGCATGTATGTCTACAGAAGTTTTTTTTTTTTTAATCCCAATATGACGTATGAATACAGTGCACCAATAAAAAATTAAAAATAAATTAAAATAAAATAAAGAACATGCCAAATATTCATCTCCCAAAAGGGGGGTGCTATAGAGGTCTGGGGATGAACTTCAGCCTCTCAAAATACGTACTTCCTGCCACTCCAACCATGCAGAACCTAGAGGTTTCCGGGGCTCAGCATTGTCTGAGGTCATTCTCAAGCAGGATGGTGGATTTATAAACAGGACCCCCCGTGGGGGCGGGCCGTGACTGAGCAGTCAGCTGTGGTGTCCTGTCACTGTCACAGATCATGGGAGGCAGGAGGACAGGACGGGGTGTGGCCACCCCAACAGAGAGCAGCAGCTCAGGGCTGTGGGGACATGCCTCCTTGGCCGGTAGGCAGAGGGTGAGCCTGTCTGGATGTGAGAAGGCCTTGCTGGATCTGCTTAATTGCTTCCTGCCTGAGCCCAGATTGGTCTGGGAAAGAGGGAGAGGGAGGCTGCAGGTGGGCAATCTGCGTCCAGCTGTGAGGAGAGGCTGAGTCAGGGGAAATGGGAAGGGAGGGGGTGGGGAGGCCATGCTGAAATGAATCCTTGAGGGTCCTGGGAAGAGAATGGCCACTCAATGTGGGGAAGCAACTTCCTTCCCTCTTTCCCTGTTTTCCTTCCTTTTCTTCCCTCCCAGGCAGTCAACTAGAGGCAGGATGAGCTGTCTCAAGGAGGAAGAAATAAAAACAGCTTTTAAATTACTGAAGGTCATGTCCCATTGGAATCAACAACAAAAAGAAAGGGAACAGAAAGCTATCCCACAGAGACCATGCAGCCTGCAGCATGCAGCCCTGATCTCTGGCCACAGGGATTACTCTAGTGCAGTCTTCATAGCCTTGGGGCTGAGGGCTGAACCCTCAAATCTCCTGCATCCTTTGAAAAATCTACTAACCATTTCCACGCCAACCACTGGGAATACTTTTTTTTTTTTTTTAACTGCAGACATTTCTGCATGATCTTCCCTGGAGAGCTGAGCTCAGATGCAATAATCCAAGAGGCTGTGTCTAGAAATCTTTTATCCAGGATCCATGTTCTCACACATTTGGCTTAGTGCTTAAAGAGGAGACTCTGCAACAATAAAACAGCCAAGGACTGAACACTGTGCTTCCATAGCTCCCCTTTTCCAACTCAAATTGTTTAGGATTGACTGGCAACCTAAGAAATATTTACCGCTTTAAAATTTTCAGATGAAACATAACTGTCTTCAGAGTATAAATCCTGCCTGTTTTTCATCCAGGCCATCAGCAGAAAATGTTTATTAATTAAACATTCCATGTTTTTCGTAGAGAGGCAAGATGCCAGGGTAGCAGGATATATTGTTGTCACTACTTAGATGCTTTAGGAGGCCACCCATAGGGTCTTAGAAAGAATTAAGCTAGGCATGGTGGTACACACTTGTAATCCCAGTACTTAGGAGGCTGAGACAGGAGGATCCAAGTTCTTGGCCAGCCTCAGCTATTTAGTGAGACCCTCCGCAACTAAGTGAAATCCTGTTTCAAAATAAATAATAAAAAATAGGGCTGGGGGTGGAGCTCAGAGGTAGAATTCCCCCTGGGTTCCATCCTCAGTTCCACACACACAAAAAAAAGGTAGGAATGAAGGAAAAAAGAGAGGGAAGGAGGGAGGGAAGAAGGGAGGAAGGGAGGAAGGAAGGAAGGGAGGACAGAAGGAAGGAAGGAAAGAAGGAAGAAAGAATTAAGCCATGTGCACACCTGATATCAAGTACTTGGGAGGCTAAGACAGGAAAATTGCAGGTCTGAGGCCAATCTCAGTGACTTAGTGATACCCTCAGTACCTTAGTGAGATCCTGTTTTAAAATACAAAATAAGCTGGGTGTGGTGGCACATGCTTGTAATCCCACCATTTGGGAGGCTGAGACAGGACTATCAAAATTCATGGACAGCCTCAACTACTTAGTGAGTCCCTATGAAACTCAATGAGACTCTGTTTCAAAATAAAGAATAAAAAATAGTGCTGAGCATGTAGCTCAGAGGTAGAATCCCATCTCCAGAACCACATATACACACACCAAAAAAAACCCACAAAATAAAAATAAATCTGAGGAGTGAGGCAAGGTAGCACACGGTTGTAATCCCAGCGCTTGGGAGGCTGAGACAGGAGGATCGCACAGGTGTGAAGCCAGCCTCAGCTACTTAGTGAGGCTCTCAGCAACTTAATGAGACCCTGTTTCCAAATAAAGTATAAAATAGATCTGGGAGTATAGCCTGGAAGTAGAAAAGCCCCTGGGTTCCACCCTCACTACCACACACACACACACACACACACACACACACACACACACGTCTGAGGATGTAGCTCAGAGATAGAATGCCCTGGGTTCAATCCCCAAAAGGAAGGAAGAAATGGAGGGAAGGAGGGAGGAAATTGAGAGTGAACTTAGAAAGACAAAATGTAAAATCATTATCTGTAAAAATAGGTCAAGTTACCTTTAAGAGTCAGAATAATTCCCTGAATATGCCGGTCATTTACAGCCTTGGATGAGGAAGTAACAGAACTGGTGAACCAGCCACAAGACTGTCATACTAACCATCCAGATATGGAGGGTGGCCTTTCCTGAGCACTTGGTTTCTGTGGGTCCAATAACATACAGAACCCAAGGGTTGGAGGAGCATCAGGCTGGCTATAGTCCAAGGGCACGAAACACACAGCTCACGTACACAGGAGCATCCTCTGATGATGATGGGGTCCTCTGTAAGCCCAGGAAGGAAGACTGTACCAGACCAGGGTCAAGAGTACAGCTCTAGCCCCCTTGGTAGTGCTGGCTCTTAGATATAAGCTTGGTTCCTTAGTTTAATGATGAGTTTAGTTACTGTTAAGTCTTCCCTATTTTATATTTATGCATACTTATTATGCATAATAATGGGGCTCTGGGTGATCGTTTCATATATCAAAATGGAACTATATTGCATACATCGATAAAATCGATCTCTCTTTTTCCATCCTCCTCCCTCCACACACACACATCTTTGTCAAGTTCTAGTACTCACAATTCCTCTTTCTGGTCAGTAAGTCAGCTGAAAAAGTCAGTGCTAATGGTAGACACTCAATCCACATTTTCTGAGTAGAAAAAAAGAGAAGAAAAAGAAATAGTCTTCTGAGCCCTTGAGATTGAGGGTTTGGCTTCGAGCCATGGAAAATCCCTCTAGGCAAGGTCTCCCTGTGAGCAGCCTGAAGAATCCTGCAGGCTGTCCTGAGCACCACCACTGCTCTTGGTCATATAGGCTCTGCTTTTTCTGATGCAGACTAACATATAAGGAACCAGCTCGGGCCGGGGGGGGGCAGTCATACTTCAAAAAATAATACAAAACAACACAAAACTGCTAAATTGTGTGGTTCAAGAAAGCAGAAACTGCTGAGCAAGATATGAAAGAAGAAGCCTAGAAGGATGGAGAATGAGTCTAGCAGTCCAGCTAGAGATGGAAATGGTAAGGCCCAGAGAAAGGTGAGAATACTTACAATAGATTGTTCAGGTTTACTTAGTTAATTCATGTGTTTGTTGTTTGCGTTGCCAGGGATTGAACTCAAGGCCTTCCAACTCTGAGCTACCCTCAGCCCTTCTTATTTTTTTATTTTGAAAGAGGTCTCACTAAGTTGCTGAGGCCTCCAGTCTACAATCCTCCTGTCTCAGCCTCCCAAGTACTTGGGTCACAGACATATGCCACCCCACTCAGGAGATTGTTTAGGCTTTGAGTACCAAAACATGATGCTAGGGACTAAAGATTGACCAGACCTTGCAAGTTCATGGAGCAGAAATGGGTCTATGAAGGCTGGCCTGGGAATAGAGCACAGGCTGAGTCAGAAAAAGTGAGAACAACCAATAGTCCATGTGAGCATGTGTGGAAAAGGCTGCAGAGTCTATATTTAATTTCTTGAGACCTGTCAAATGTTTCTCTTATTATTTCTCTTATATGTCTAATATAAGCACTTGGTATAGTGGGGGCAATGAATTAGGCATGAGTTTAGCTACAGAGGTCGGGATGTCGAATCTGGGTCTAGAGATCAGCAAGCAGAGAAACGATGCTGCTGTTACACACACACACACACACACACACACACACACACACACACACACACACACCATCCACCTGAGACTCTTCTGTGAGAATTTAGCTTGTCCACAGAACTGGCTTTTATCTTTAGGCTTACAGAATAGAATGTTATGTAGTATTTTTTACAGCCCAAACCAAAAAGGGTTACCTTGCTTCCCCAGCATCGAAAGAAGAGGTCTTTTGTTGGTAGATTCCTCTGCACCTTTCATTTATTAGTATACTAAATGGACCAGCACGATTTGGGATTAATGCAGCCTTGGAATCATTTCAAGAAGCTCAGAGTTGCTGGGTATGGTGGCATACACCTGTGATCCCAGTACCGAGACAGGGAGATTGCAGGTTTGAGACCCTCAACACCTTACCCTGTTTCAAAAAGAAAAAAGGGGGAAGGATGAGGGTGTATTCTCAGAGGTAGAATGCCTCTGGGTTTAATCCCCAGTACCAAAAAAAAGAAGAAGAAAAAAAGCTCAGAGTTCGGGTGTTATCCAGGCTTTTCCAATTTAGAGAATTCATGAGAAAAAGATCAGCTATGTTCATGATTTCCGAGAATCAGCCATTTAGAGTAAATACGTGAAGACAATCTTGTAACTGTGATTCCAAGTTTTATGATTATTCTTTTTAAAAAAAAAAACTCTGCAGAATTTCAGAGACTTACCATTTTTGATACTTTCACAATAGCATAAGACCCTTTTTCAAAAGCTTTAACTTTGGAGAACCATTGTCAGACAGTTCTGAGTTTGGGTAAACAATTCCAATTCACCTCTAAGTAAAACAGTGACCTATTTTTAGAGTCCAAGGGTTTCAGTGTTTTACCATTCCGGAAATAAACATCATCATCATTCCTTCTATTTCAATGAGCCCAGCTGTCTGGGCGGGGATGTAAACATCCCTTGGCCATGTTGTGAATCCAAACACAACAATGTCAGGCTGCTGTGTGAGAACCAGGAAACGAAGCTGACTACAAACCGTGCAAGAACTGATCTGTTCTCATTATCTAATCTAAATGAAACAAAACCTACGAGACGGACAATATGCTGATACCTCTTTTAGAAGTTAGCCCTTTTATCAATTCACACTTCTAACGAAAGTGAAAAACGCTGCTGTAACTGCACATTAGTCCGACTTTTTATTTTTATATTTTAAGGTATTGGCATCTGAGCAGCAGGGAAAGCCTGCCCTCCCATGGCTCACTAATTTCCAAAATAATCACCAGCCTCAGAGGGAGGCCCACCCTCAAGACCTGATTGCGTTCCAAAGGCCAAATTCCTCTCCAAATACCATCACACTGTTGATTAGGTTTCAGCAAATGCATTTAGGGGCAGACACAAACATTCAGTCCATAACACCACATGACCCTGCATGGTATGAGATACTCCTTATTTCAGAAATCTTCTTTCAATGGCACTAGCCTCTAATGCGTGATCATTCGATCACCTCTATTATAAATTAGAATCCTGCAGATACATCCCCACTGATACAAACTCCCATTCACTGAGGCTTCTCAACATGGTCCTAAAAGCAGATGTGCCAAGTCCCAGCTATCTCCTTGTCCATCTTCCCATCAGCCTGACCCAGTCCATGTGCGGTTGACATCTGGCAGGAGAAAGATTTTCTCACCATATAAAGGTGTCAGAAAACCTTTTCTCAGAAGGGACCAGCACCACCATATCCTGCTTTCCTCTGACACTAAGAACAAGGGTTCCTAACATAATGGCACAGCTCTTCTAACTGCTCATTCCCAGGACACAGGCTCAGGCCTCTTTACTTTTTCATGTCTGGTCACTAAGGTGGCCTCTGAACTGGCCTTGCAAACCCTTATACAGTGATAACCAACAATGACTGCAGGCCAAGTCCAGTCCACAGTGCATCTTATTTGGCTGGCACGGTGTGGTTTGTTTGTTTGCTTGTCTGTTAGTATAGGAAGCTAGCGTCACTGACGAAATGTTATATATTCCAAGGGAAAGCTCCCACAACTTGAAGTCTGCACCACAACTTGAAGGTAGAGCACCTGCTGAGCATGTTAGTTCAAGCCCCAGCCCAGAAAGAAAAAAGAGGGGTAAGGTGGGAAGGAAGAAAGGAAGAAGGGAAGGAAAGAAGGAAGAAGGGAGGAAAAGAAGGAAAAAGGGAAGGAAGAAGGGATGAAAGGAGGGTAGGAAAAAGAGAAAGAAGAAAGAACCTGCTACTCTGCTATGGAGAGGAATGAGAGCCTATATTCAGCCTGGAGTAGAAGAAAGAGAGTAGTTCAGTGGTAAAGCACTTGCTTAGCATGTGTTAAGCCATAGGTTCATTCCCCGGTACCAGAAAAGAAGAATATGAGAAGAAGACAATTTTAAAAACAAAACAAAAAATAAAGGGAGGCTAGAAGAGAGAGGTGGGGTGAGAATTTATCTGGATGAAGAGAAGAACATCTCCATAGTCCCAAACTGGGAAAAACTCTAGAGGCGATGTACAAGGGATTTATTTTTAAAATTGGATATAAAAATTTTAAGAGAACCTTCTAAATTATGCCACTTATTCACATTTGATGGTATAATAATGATACCCATGGTATTATTATTGTAATGATACCATGTAAAATGTAAATGTAGAATGACCCCCAATATTCATATTAGGTTATTCGAAGTCAAGCATCAGATGTTCCTTCTAAGCAGTGTAATGTTATCATGTGGTATAACTGAAATTCTACAAAACACAGAAAAAAGGCCAAATTAAAGGAATATAAGGGGAATCAACAATGATCTGGAGGGGGAACAGGAAACCAGTCACAACGCATGACAACGCTTAACTATTTCCCTATGAATATTCCCTTACAAGCTCATACCTCACCTCACTGGAGCCACCATTTAACAATCTGGAGACTTCACACACAAGTCAAGATGTTCACCTTCTTTTAAAAGTTGAGCACTCTGGTGGTGCTGGTCCGATAGAGCTCTCAGGCCACCATGGACCCCACTGCCCATCTGGCTCAGGACCCCATTACTCGGCTGACTATCCTGTGCTAGAGGTGTTTTCTGCCCCATTGGTGGCACCATGCTCTGGTGAAGACCATGGGGCTCAGGAGCCAGTACGGCCTGCAACGAAGGCTGGGCCTCCTCTTCTGCCATAGATTTGGCCTCAGACAGTTTTGCTCATCTACCTGTGTCTCCATAACTTAATCATTAAAAGGCCAAATAATGTATCAACTTTGTGGAATGGTTGTGAAGATAAAACTTTTGAAAGCAGTTAAAACAACTTCTGGCACAAATATGAGCACAATTGATGTTAAAATTGAGGGCAATGGAAGGTGGACAGAGATAACAGAGAGAAAATGTTTATCATAGGCTAAAAATAAAAAAAATAACTCCAACTAAAAAAAATAAATAACTCCAACTAGAATGGCAATTATTCAAAACACAAACAACAACAAATGCTGGTGAGGATGTGGAAAAGTGGGACTCTAAACATTGTTGGTGGGACTGCAAGTTAGTGCAACCACTTTGGAAAACAGTATGGAGGATCCAGAAGAATGGTAATGAACTTATCAAATGATCCAGCAATATCACTTCTGGGAATCTACCCAAAAGAAAGGAAACCAAACTACCAAATTAATGGACGTGTATCTATGTTCATAGCTGCAGAATTCACCATTGTCAAACTATGGATCCAGACAAGATGTCCATCACAGGTGAATGGATTGCAAAACTATGAGATATGTACACAATGGAATTTTACTCAGCCATAAAGAAAAACACAATTACATCATTTACAGGGAAATGGATGGAACTGGAGGACATTATACTAAGTGAGATTAATCAATCACAAAAAAATAAAAAATTGGATGTTTTCCCTAATATGCAGAAGCTAGGGAGGAAATGGGTCATAGGACGAACTCTAGATAAAGAAGGAGATGCTATAGATGAGCAAATAAGGCGACCTAACTGAGGGGATGGGAGGGGGAAAGAAGGAAATTCTCTATAACACATGATGTTCTTTAACCAACATATCAATGTCAATCACTAAGCCAAACATGAGGAGGGAGGGGGAGAGAATTGGGTGGGAATTGGTTAAGGGCCAACTGGGTGATGTGTGCATGTATGTCTCTACCATCTTGTACCCCATTAAGATGTATGACTGCACTGCACCAATAAAAATAAAATTTTTAAATAAAAATAAAAAACAAAAATTCACTCCCACGTGTTTGCTAGGCAAACCAGCCTTATTTGGTCACTGCCTGCCTGGCCCCTATAGACAGTGCTAGAGAACAGAGCCTTGCTCCAGGTTGGCTCATCCCTGGCCAAACCTGTGAACCTTTTCCTAGAGCAAAGTTCTACTCATTTCCCTCAAAACCTTTACTGGGGCCAGCCTCCCTCACCTGGCATCAAGGTCCTATAGAAGTAGCATTTCTTTAAACTTCTCACACTCCTGCCAAATAAACCTCTAAACACCTTCCCTGGAGGAGCTTCCAGATACCTCCCACACCTGCCTGCTCACCACCAGCCCTGGACCTGGCTCTGCCCTGGCTTCTCCCTGCCACACCCTTCCTGACCCGGCACAACATCCTCATATCTAATCCATCTCTCGAGGTTTAGCACAAACAGCCACTACTTCATGAAAAACTTTTCATCTCTTTAGTTGAAAATTAATGGACTCTTTAAATTCAACTAACATTTTTCTTATACTCTTTGTTAATTTATAGTCATGTGTATATCTTTTCTTTTTCCCAATAAACTCTGCAATACTTGAGAACATTCATTTTTCTTTTTTTCCCTGTGTATGGATTATAGTAAAATACATTTAATCTTAATTAAAAGAATAGAGTATTAAATATATATTAACTTTGTTTAATGTGACTAACTCAATTATTTTAATGCAATTTAGTATGTTTTTATTGAGCATACTAGAATTATCTGTGCTTGAGATTATTTATACAGGTATTATATCTGTATAAAAGAGATACTATATAACTATATATTCTTCTAAGGTCAACTTCAAATGCTATTGTTGGGAATCCAGCCCAACAGCTGGCGGGGCTTGAGGAGATGATGAGTACTGACGACTCAAACACAAACCCATGAGCCGGGAGTCAAGTCAAGCAAGATCTCATTTCTCTCTCTCCAAACAATCATATATATAGCACCAAGCCACGAGGAGAATTCCCATGAGAAATAGCCTAGCCTATCGGGGATAAAGATCACTAGCACATAGTTTAGAGCCAATCCCAGGCCAGTACATGAGCCATTCATGTGTGCAGAAAGCTCCTTTAAAGGTAGAAAGGGAAAAACCACTCAGTCTCCCCACCCATAATGAATGGGGAAACCACGCCTTTGTAGCTTCCTCCAGGTGCCATCTTTAGCCCATTTTCTGCTGAATCACTTTACTTAAAGTTTTGCCTTAGGCTGTAGGCCACTCAGGCCGAGGAAGGCTGCATCTCCTTAGGCACTATATGGACACACCCCATCATGCTATAACAATTGGAAGCCTGAAATCAGCTATGGTAGGAATATTTATACCACAGAAATTAATGTATTAGCTTATTGATAGGCTAGACTTAAGCATATGAGACAAAAAATAATAATGCATATTAATCTTGCCGTGTTTCTGGAGACCTTACATTATAAATAGCACAAATGCTGAGGAATATTCTTTTAGTATTTAAAAACTGTTATTCAATAAAACATTCAATGTCACATTTTAAAAGAAAAAAATAAATGGTAATTTTTTTCTTTTAAAATTATCTTTTTGACTTCCGGGAAGATGGCAACTGAGAAAAGCAGCATTTACGAGTCCTGCTAAAACTCAATCTCTACTGCCACAAAATCAGCACTTTTCATAGCCAGAAAACACCATCAGCAGAGAAATAAAAATGTAAACACAAGGGACAGAGATAAAAAAGACTAGAAGAACAACCAGAGACCAGAAATGAAGCCCGCAATGCAGCAGCTGGGCCACGCCAGCACCATCTTCCCTCACAGCACCAGGATCCAGAGAGGAAAGGTAAACAAGGAGCTGAAGTGAGCAGCTGCAGATCATTCGTATATAATTCAGCAGTTCTTTCAACGCAAAGAACGTCTAAAACTCCCAGTGCTCAAGTTCATCATGCCTTCCAGGGACTCAGAACAGAGCTCAAAACCAGAAAAGACATACGTCAGTCTCATGGCCGAGGGCGTGGCAGTGGTGCCATATTGCCAGGAGCAACAGCGAGTTCACCATGCCCTCAACAGCTCCTGATCAACACGCACAATAACCGTGACTGAAATTGCAGCCCCCTAAAGGAGAAATCCCTGTACTGCAGCCCCAGGGACTTTGATAATCTCCCTGGGTCTGAGATTTTGCAGTCTAACCCAGTGAAGGAGAAGCAGTGGCAGAGATTGCCACAGACTCGAAGTCGTAGTGATCTAGGGAAGGCACAAACTTCTGAAATCATGGGAAAGAGGAACAACAATAGAGCAATGAATGCCCACAACCCCATATTATCAGAACCTGATAACACAGAAATTCAGAGATCTCCAGAAGATCAAATCAGGAATATAATTGTAGAAATAATACAGGACCTTCGAAGAAAATTTAGAGAGAGTCTAAAAGAGATAAAGGATGCAATCATTGAGGTAAAGTCCTCAATTCAAAGTATAAACAATTGATTAGACCACATGGAGAATAGAATCTCGTTCCTAGAAGAGGATCACTCCAAAAACGAACACATAATATATAACTTAGAAAATAAAATCACACAGCAGGAATCTGACATTGAAGAAATATGGGCCCATTTTAAGAGAGCTAACCTAAGAATAATTGGAATAGAGGAGAGAAAAGAAGGTGAAACCAAGGGATCAATAATCTCTTCAAGGAAGTAATAGCAGAAAATTTTCCAAATATAGAGCAAGAGGTCGATACACAGGTCCAGGAAACTTATAGAACTCCCTTTAGACAGGATCAGAGAAGAGGTTCCCCACGCCACATAATTGTCAAAATGACCAATGTGGAAGCCAAGCAGAGAATCTTAAAGGCAACAAAAACAAAGGGCCAAGTGACATTCAGAGGCAAACCAATTAGAATCACTCCAGACTTCTCAAACCAAGTCATGAGAGCCAGAAGGGCTTGGAGTAACATATTCCAAACTCTGAAAGAAAACAACTTCCAGCCAAAAATTTCCTACCCAGCAAAACTTTCTATCAAATTAGGTGGAGAAATAAGAAGCTTCCATGACAAACAGAAACTGAAGAAATTTATGTCTTCAAAACCAGCACTAGAGAAAATACTCAAAGAGATTAACTACAAAGAAGAAATAGGTAACACACACCAGAACCAGAGAAACAAGAGTTTCCATCCAACAGACAACTAAGACTGGTTATCTGTGGAGATTCATTATTTATGTTAGTCTTATACCTATCTCTAAATTGTATTGTTTGCTTTTATTGTTAATTTTTAGGATTTCTAGTTGGAATATTAATATACCTTAAGATATAGCATTTGGAAATATTTTATCCTATTCTATCAGTAACTTTTAACTCTGCTTACATTGTCTTTGGATATACAATATTTTATTTTTTAGAAAGTTTGTATACCCTTCTGTTGCCTGTGCCATTGGAATCATATCCACGAAATCACTGCCAATTTCAATGTTGTGAGGTTTTATGACCCAGATTTTCCTCTAAAAGTTTATAGTCTTAAGATTTATATTTAGGTCTTTTATCTATTTTGAGCTAATATTTGTATATGGGATTAGGTAAGGGTCCAATTTTATTCTTTTTCATGTAATTATTATTTTTCAACAATATTTAGTTAAAAGATTATTATTTCTACCACCAAATGTTCGTGGAAACCTTGTCAAAAATAATTTGACAATATATGGAAGAATGTATCTCTAGGCTTTTATTTAACTCCAATGGTTTATATATCTGCCTTTAGAACAGTACTACACTGTTTCAATTATTGTAGCTTTATATGGTTTGAAATAAGAAAATATATATCTTCTAGCTTTGTTCTTTTTTGAGATCGTTTTGGGTATCTAGAGTCCATATTACATATTAGGATAGATTTTTCCTGAAAAATAAATATATAAATATATGATAGTTTCACCTAAAAAAAAAAGAAAAAAAATATTCTCTGGTAAGAAAGAAAGCAAAAAGAAATATTAAAATGTTATCTTTAAGTTATCAAAAGCTTGGTATCAGACAAATGAAACTGTTATGTGAGATTATCATTTTTAATTTTGGATAAATTGCTATAATACTAGATGTCAACCACTAAGCCAAGCATGGGAAGGAGGGATGGGGAGGGGATGGGGTAGGGATTGGGTGGGGGCTGACTGGGCTATGTGTACATGTATGTCTACAAAAGTTTTTTCTATCCCACTATGATGTATGAATACAGTGCACCAATAAAAAATTTAAAAAAAAGAATAGCCAAAGAATCCTCAGCAATAAGTACCATGAGGAAGCATCACAATCCCTGACTTCAAATTATACTACAGAGCAATAGTAGTAAAAAACAAACAAACAAAAAAAACCAGCATGGTATTGGCACAACAACAGGCATAAAGACCAATGGAACAGAATAGAAGATACAGAAACACACTCACACACTTATAGTCAATTGATCTTTGACAAAGGGGCCTAACTCATACGTTGGAGAAAAGACAGCCTTTTCAACAAATGGTGCTGGGAGAACTGGCTATCCATTTGTAGAAAGATGGAACTAAATACTTACCTCTCACCGTGCACAGGTATCCACTCAAGATGGATCAAAGACTTGGAAATTAGACCAGAGACTGTTAAGCTATTAGAGGAGAGCATAGGTTCTACACTCCAACATATAGACACAGGTAGTAACTTTCTCAACAAGACCTCCAAAGCGCAGGAAATTAAAGCAAAAATTAATAAGTGGGGTGGCATCAAACTAAAAAGTAGCTGCTCATCAAAAGAAACCATCAAGAACCTAAAGAGAAAGCCTACAGAATGGAAGAAGATTTTTACCAACCACCATTCTGATAGAGGGCTAATATCCAGAATACACAAAGAGCTCAAAAGAATCTACACTAGCAAAACAAATAACCCAATCAAGAAATGAGCAACTGAACTGAATAGACACTTCACAAAAGAAGAGAAACAAATGGCCAATGGATACATGAAAAATACTCAACATCATTAGCCATCAGGGAAATGCAAATCAAAATTAAGCTGAGATTCCATCTAACATCAAGTGGCAAGCCAGCAGAGTGGTAAGTATAAAGGAGTCAAATAACAACAAATGCTGGCAAGGATGTGGAGAAAGGGGAACTCTTTTACACTGTTGGTGGGAGTGCAAACTAGCCAGCCACTATGGGCATCAGTGTTAAGATGCCTTAGAAAACTGAGAATGGGTCCACCATATGATCTGGCTTTATCACTCCTGAGTATCTTTCCAAAGGGGTTGAAATCAGAGAACTACAGTAACATATGCATGCCCATGTTCATAGCAGCACAATTCATAATAGCCAAAATATGGAACCAACCTAGGTGTCCATCAATAGATGAATGGATTGCAAAATTATGGGAAATACACACAATGGAATTCTATTCAGCCATAAAGAAGAACAAAATCATGTCATTCATAAGAAGATGGAAAGACCTGGAGAACATTATGTGAAATCAGCCAAACACAGAAAGAGAAGGGACAGATGTTTTCTCTAATATGCCCAAATTAGGGAGTATTAGGGATACCAGAAGGACTCTAAATAATGGAGGGGAAATCTCAGCAAAGCTAGAAAGGAAGGAGAGGAGAGGAAGAAGACTGAGGTTGATTAGTGGAGGAGCTACAGTCGAATATAAGTGTGAATGCAGCATGGTTAACCTGGACACTCATTGTTGGGGGGGGTAGCAGGGGGGAGGGCACCAGGCACTCTGTGAATGTATGCCATTTTCAATATGATCCACATAAAATAAAATAAATAAAAAATAAAAGGAGTGCTTTCAGATCTCTAGTTTAATTTCTAGCATCTATAAGCAAATTTAAAGATATTCCAAATGAGCAATATTAATGTTAATAACATAACACAATAATTTAACTCACCTAGAGTCCAAAAAATTCAAACATGATCACTGTTAGAAACAAAACGAGAAATTGTTTTATTTGTAACAAATGTCTGTTTATCTTGGATCCAACCTACTGGAAAACTAAGATAAATGTAATTACTCCAAGCTGTATAATTGGAGAGTAATTACTGTTCATAATGATGACTCTAAGGCACTGCAAGACCCTCAAATGCCTTCTAAGCCACCAAAGAAAGATTATATTACATTTAGAATAGCTTCATTGTTAAGACTGTTTCATTGTGCTGAATTCTCTAGAAATTGGCTAACCTACAGTTGGCAGATATAGTTAGTTGCAGTAAGCTAAAATTGTCTAATAAGCACAATGGTCTATTCCCCAATGGTCTTGAAAAAAAAAATTGGAGTGCACTACACAGTCATCAGAATTTGTTCAATAACCGGAGGCTACAGAATGCCTCTGGGCTTCGTTACTCCAAGCATCCCCTTATGACATGGTGGCTGGGAGTTACAGAAACAGGAAATTTACAGGGGTAGAAAAAGAAAGAAATCTTGCAGGCAGCTCAAGGCAGCTTAAGACTACAGCAGTCCCCGTTTACTGCAGGAGATGTGTTCTAAAACCCCAGTGGGTGCCTGAAACAGTAGATAGTACCAAATTCTATATTCTATTTTTTTCTTACATATACATACCTATGGTAAAACTTAATTTATAAATTATCCACAGTAAGAGATTAACAATCACAATAATAAAATAGAAAAATTATAATAATTTATTATAATAATAGTTATGTGAAATTGGTTAATCTTTCAAAGTAGTTCATTGTACTATAGATCTTAGCAACCTTAACATATGATTTGTTTTCTTTCCTTTTTTTTTTTTAATTTTTGCAAGCTACACCTCAGCCCTATTTTTGTTTTTGTTTTCATTTTGTGATACTGGGGATGGAACCCAGAGGCCTTCTACCTCCAGGCTATACTCCCAGACCTATTTTATATTTTATTTGGAAACAGGGTCTCACTAAGTTGCTGAGAGCCTCACTAAGTAGCTGAGGCTGGCTTCGAACCTGTGTGATCCTCCTGTCTCAGCTTCCCAAGTGCAGGGATTACAAGCGTGCACCACCATGCCTGGCGTCAGCCCTATTTTTATTCTTTATTTTGAAACAGGTTCTCACTGTGTTGCAAAGGGCCTCACTAAGTAGCTAAAGCTGGCTGCAAACCCAGATCCTCCCGTCTCAGTCTCCCAAATGCTAGGGAGCCACCTACAAGCGTGTGCCACCATGATAGGGTTACAAGCGTGTGCCACTACCCCTGACTTTTCTTTCCTTTTTACTTTAGGAGCTTTTACCTGCTCACTTAAAGGAAGCACTTTACAGCTTCTCTTTGGCATTCAGTATCATTACTATTATGCTTTGGGGGTCATTATTAAGTCAAATAAGTACAATTTGAACACAAGCACTGTGATAACAAGATGTTGAATTGGTAACTGAGATGGCTACTAAGTGACGAACAGGCAGGTAGCATATACAGTACGGATACTCTGGACTAAGGACGCTTCACATCCCGGGCTGGACAGAACAAGCAGTACAAGATTCCATCATGCTATTCTGAACAGCAGGCGCTTTAAAATTCATAGGCTGTTTATTTCTTGAAATTTCCACTTAGTATTTCCAGACCTCGGCTGACCATGACAAACAGAACTACAGGAAGGGGTACTGCTGAACCTGGAAATAGCTGCAATGTTGGAACTGTCAAGTTCCATTCGTGAAGAGATGTGATGGGAAACTTGAGCACAACTGCTAAAAAGAGGGTGGAAGCCAGAAGAATGCTGGTAAGCACTGAGCCATGCAAGTGGTGCTGTGGGAACTGCAGGATGCTCTCTGCAGAGGACAATGGCCACACGAACCGTTCTCCAGGGCTCCCTGGTGGAAGTGCAATGCACTGCCTTGCTGAGGAATGGAAAACTGGGGTGCAGGGACTTCAGGTTTGTAATCAGCCTCCTGAGAAGGGATCATCCAGGTCTTGCTTCCAAATGTTTCTTGCTGCCTGGGACAGGACAGGGAGGAACGAGGTGCTGATCAATATACCAAGAGGCTGCAAGCAGGTGGCTATTCACCTCCCTAATGAGTCTAAGGGTCACAGGAGAAATGGTGGGTAGTCAGCATTGCAGCTGGCTTGCAGAATTTTTTATATCTACCATGGACAGACCATGGTTGAGCTGTTGGGGCTATTCAAATTTAAATTAGTTATTATTAAGCAAAACTCTATAATCTAGTTCCTCAACCACTCTGGCCACATTTCTAGTGCTCAAGTAGCCACCCGGGGCCTAATGGCTACACTATCAGCCAGTGCAACTACAGAAAATTGCCATCATCACAGAGAGTTGGACGAACTTATGTTGAAGCCAACTGAAATATACTGAAGCAAAATGCCAGAACCTCAACAATTTTTAAGATACAAGAACTCAAAGAACTTTTGTGCTTGTACCTGGCCGCTTTGAGCTAAGCCCTCCTGGGCCTCCAAGTGTACCAATTTATCCTTCGCTTGCTGGGAAAGCCTCAGCAAGGAAGTTTGAGAAGCATCAGGCTCATGGGTCTGCCCCAGTAACATGGCATCAGGCATCCCTGATACATTGACTACCTGTTCCCTGAACTAGAGAAGAGACAAAACTATTTTGTGGGGCTGCTTCTGCTTATAGAAGCAGTTTCTAGCCCATGGGTAATAATTAGGATAGAAAAGGAGACAAGGAAGGTCGAAGTTATTTTTACACCCCAGTCTTCAAGAACAAGTCGATCTGACCCATCCTTCCTCTGAGTCAAACCAATGGGTAGAGAATTACAGGGCAGTTTCTCTATCCCCACCAATGCCCTGAAGACAGGTCAGCTCTGCTCAAAAAGGGGCAAATGTTTGTGACTCGAACGGCTCTTTCCAGAGTAATTTTAGCCCTTATTAGTCATTGTGTGCTCTAGAATACACGGGTGTCTCTAAGGACCTCCTGCTTCCTGCGGCCGATGCTTTAACCTCCACCTCACCTTGGTGAGATCCAGGCAGCCTGAGAAGAATGCTCTCCAGCCCAACAATTGACTGTATCTTAAGCACAATAAGTTGATCTTTGAAAAAAAAAAATGGGGCTGAAAGTCAAACCTTGTAAAATAATTCAGACATTTTATAGTGTTGTTCTGATTACATACAATTCCCACAAGAAGGGAAGTACCTTTAAAATAAGGACTATTCAATGCTAGTACAGGATTTCCTCTTGTTGTTGATAATTTCCCCCTAACAGAAGACACGATGCAGTCCAAAGCAAACTCAAAGGAGGTGTCCAGAGACAACGCGGCATCTACATTCTGCAAGGAACATTGTCCAATCTAATTGATGTTTTCCTTACAAAGCAATAGAGTGAGTGGAACTATTTTTATCCAGAACAGAATAGGTTTCCCCCTAAACTTACGATGCCGCCACCCCACACCTAGCTTTATATATAGCCAGAATCACAAATTGTACCTTTGCAAAGTCAACGTTTCCATGAAATAAGTTATAAACAACAGGCCAATGGAAAGGCCGAATGATGTTCTCACTCAGTGGGTAAAACTTTACCAGTAATAAGAGTTTTGAATTGTGAAAATTCTGGGTCATCCATTACATGTTCAATGGATTCTATCTCCTTGGTAAAGATGGACATAGAAAAAGAGTCCTCAGTCTTCATAAAGTTAAAGTTTCTTCCTCTCTGCTCGAACAATGGTGCATACATCCACTGTCAGTTTGAGTTACCTGGAGGAGCTGATGTCTTCTAGCTATATGTGGTCAAGCCCTCTAGGCCAACAATAAACCTTGACTCCTGTGTACACAACGGCAGGACATTAGTAAGCACATTTTGGCAGAACATTTTTCCAATTTCCTCCCTTCAGTCAGAGGCATGATTCAACCTTCACAATTTGGCCTGACTTTCTAGAAATAAACTAAGGCTATCCTTAAACATACCTAATGAAGAGGGTGTTTCCTACTTTAAACTGAATTAGGCAAAAGACACAGGCATGAAAAATAAAACTGCCAAGAAGACAGTGAAATGCAACAAAATTACAATAGTAAACCACTAGGAGCTTCATTATCTCATGGACCTTGAGAATTTTAACATGAGAATTTTTCTTTTTTCTTTTCTTTTCTTTTTAAGGTCCTGGAGATTGAACCCAGAGGCATTCCACATACAAGCTATATACCCAGTCCTATTTTATTTATTTTTATTTTGAAACAAGGTCTCACTAAGTTGCTAAGCGTCTCACTAATTTTCTGAGGCTGGTCTCGAACCTGTGATCCTCCTGTCTCCCAAGTACTGAAATTACCGGTGTACCACCATGCCTAGCTAACATGAGAATTTCTTAAAGTGAAAGGACATCAGTTGGCATAGCCCAGAGCTCAGGTATGTTTGTGAATGGATAAATGAAGACTGAATGTACAAATTAATTTCAATAGTAATATTAATATGTTTCCAAGTCACATCAGCAGTCTTGTGGTTAAAACTAACTCACAATAAGAGTAAGAAAAGCCCCTTCCTTCCTTCCTTCCTTCCTTCCTTCTTTACTCCCTTTCTTTCTTTCTTTCTTCCTACTACCATGTACATAGATGTTAAGAAGCTGGGCTCAGGGTTCAGACAGACTAGACTAGAATCCAGCCCCTGCTTACTAGATGGATGTCAGTCCCAAGCAATCTACTTACCTGCTCTGGAGACTTTGTTTCCTTGTCTGTGCAACAGCTATAACAATAGAACCTACCTCAGGCCCAGTGAAGGTTAAACAGGAAGAGGGACATAGATAGTAGCCCTAATGGCTGGACATGATCATAAACTATTATTACAGTATTGCATATGACATCAGGAACTAGCGCCATCACGGCCATGGTGGCCCTTCCTGTCCAGTTGTGGTGGTTCTCAAGTGTGCTTTGTTTTTGTGAGTGGCCCATGGACAGCACACATGCCCTTCTAGACTCATGACAACTTTTTTCTTCTCTCCTCTTTAACACTAGTACCAAAATTGCCCACGTCCTTCAAGGCTGCCCAGACCACAGGAGCTTCATGTCTTCCCTGCATCCTCTCAGACCTGTGCTTGGAAGAATTTCTCATGGGGGCGAGGGCGTTTCCATTCTCAACCTGCTCTGTTGGTGACCTGGGGAGATGATGCCTTTCATCACTGGGCTGTATGTGGCTCAGCCTTCAGCTTTCAGTGCCACACAGTTCTGATGAAATGCCTTTTTAATTTTATGGGCTCTCTTTGTTGCAGGTCCTGGCATGGATCCTTGGAGACTGAACTGGAAGAAAATCTAAATGACAGTTACTCCTGTTGTATTCAGAATAACCCCTGTCTTTTGAGGCTGATTGTTTTTGTTTCTCTCTGTTCCCTCTCCCCCTGGGTATTTTCTGGAAGGCGCCTGAATGCTTTCCATAAATCAGCTACTGTCCCGGGGCCCAGCACAGACCTGCCTGCTTCCTTGGGCAGAGCCAGCCTGTGCACCATCACTAAAGCCTCTTCCTCTCAGTCGACTCTGAGCTACCTAGATCCCTGTATGGGCATTGGAGAGTTTTAGCAGATGAGAAAGTCAATCCTTCAACATTATTATACCTCAAGGAGATCCTGACCCCAAATCACTAGTGCCCCCCAAGTTATGAATCAATCTCCTCATTCTCCAACCTTGGGGGAACTTTGTCAGGTGGATCATGCAGCCTTAGCTCCATGCTGTACGGACCTCATGATAATCTTGCACCCAAAGAAATGGGGAGATTTATCATTCACTCAGAATGGACTTTTTCAAGGAAACTCCAATAAAGCCCATCTAGGGGAAATCCAAATTTTGTAGGGCCTAAAACTTATACGACTTACAGGGCTGAAAAAATTTCCTTTTTTACAAGTTTTACAAAAATATGAGACCAGACAGGTCCATTTTCAGGGCTGTCCCGGACTTCAGAAGGGCCTGCTAAAAGTAGGAAGTAGGGACCTGTAACCCCACCACACGCCTGCCTCTGGTGTTACCTGCGTCCCTTACTGCCATACCTGGAACACATTCCACACCTGCTGCATAAACAAACACACAGTCCTTCGGTGGGTTGCTTCAAAGCTGAAAAGAGCTGTGCAAGCAGGGGGAAGTGCCCGGCTTAAGCAGCATCATTAACTCAGATGACTAATGAGAGACTGACCACAATCCCATCCAAAGATAAGATGGTGCGCCCTTTCGGCTTCATGTGGCCCCAGTGTTCTTCATTGTCTGGTAGTCTGCAGGCTTTTCTTTGTATTTGTCGGTTTTAAACTTCACTTCTTTGCAGTTACTTATGCTGAGAAACAATCTTTTTGTTTTTTTTTAATCTTACTGCATTGAGCATCTTTCAGGTCCTCCCACCCCAGAGGGGAGGAGTTGGGTATTGTTTTGTTTTGTTTTGTTCCTAAACTCTACAAATAATAGAAGAAATGATATTGTTTGTATTGGGCGCACCTGCTTCCCTAAACCAGGGTGAGGTGTTTTGTTTTGCTTTCCCCTCTCCACCCCCACTCTCCTTTTATCTTGGCTACGCATGCTTTGTTGTTTGGTGGGAATTTAAGTGGCTCCTGATTTCTTAGGGAACTTCCTATCCCAGGGAATTCAGAGATTCTCCCCAGAGGCCCCCAGAGACTGTATTGTTTCATTGCCCCCACCCTCTGTCCACACAAACCACATAAACACGCACCCAAAGACACAAGATGTTTTTAAAGCAGCAGAATAAATGTAGCCCTGCAAAGGTTTCCTGCGTATGCCTGCAGTTACGAGCATGCGTGTGCACAAATGTGTTCTTACATTCCACATACAAACTAAAAAAGAAGAATGAGCTGTTACACCCGCGTGCATGTTACAAAAGAGAAATGGACGCCTGTGTGGTTTGCTTTGTGTGTTCGCTTTAGTCTTGAATACAATGGAGGCAAAGGCAATAATCTCCCTCACTCCTTTTGCTTTCCTCAAGCTACAAGATAACTCCAGGCCATCAGCTCCTTGACCCTTCTAGTTTTTTGTCCTTTGCTCGTCTTTCTCTAGGATGAGGCCCCTGCACCTGGCTTGGGTCGCAGGACAGAGCCTGCCACAGAGTGCACTCGGAGGGTGTGCTGGGTGCAGGGTGCAAGGAGGAGAGCGATGGGCCCCTCTAGTTCTGCTTTGTGGGTCTCTGGAGAGGCAGAATCACGCCCTGCTTTGTCACTGTGCCTCCAGCTCAAAGGGCTTCACACACAGGACATGTTGGGAAACATGAAGACCGTTGAAGGAGGTAACTGTGGACAAGCGCATGCACACCTCTGGATCTGATTTTCTTCCTGATAAATTAGTTGATTTCTTAAATGTTTTCTAACCCTCTTGGTTCTTTGTCCCAAACGGATTACATTTACCTCTTTATATCTGTTAGGATTGGATGCATGAAACAGGACAAATAAAATTGTATCTTAAACAAGTTGAAGACAGGCGTGGTGGCACACGCTTGTAAACCCAGCATTCCAGAGTCTGAGAGGAGGATCGTGATTCGAAGATAGCCTCCACTACTTAGTGAGGCCCTTTGCAACTCAGTGAGACCCTATTTCAAGAAAAATAAAGAATAAAAAATAGGGCTGGGGTGTATAGCTCGGGGGTAGAAAAGGTTCCAAGCTATCATCAGGGACCCAGGCATAACATCTTCCCACACTGCCATGCAGAATCCAAGAAAGAGGCTACAATTTTAGCTATGGTATCTTCCCTTCTTCCAGATCTGCAGGAAGAGAAAGTGTGGGAAGTTAGGAGGGTCCCTAAGTAGCCAAGCCCAGTGAGGCGCTGCCTTACAGTCCCACGTGACATTGTGTTCACATGTCTTTGGCCAAAAATTTAGGCCAAACCTGCCTGAAAGGCAATATGCATGTTCTTTTAGCTGGGCAAGATACTGTCACAAATAATAGCCAGGATTGGATTATCAAGGCAGAGGGGGAGAATGGCTATTGGCATCAGATAGCAATCTTACTACACACTGGATTCATCATTGTATGGCCTGGTTTACAATTTCCAGGCGACTGTTGCACCACCTTCCCCTCCTCTGAGGTCTTAAATAAAGTTTGATTAACAAACTTTATTTATAAGGTGACATTTTTAGCTAAACCTTGGAGAAAATGAGAGTAAGAAATAAAAAGATAATGCAGGCCAGGCGTGGTGGCGCATGCTTTTAATCCCCGCGCTTGGGAGGCGGAGACAGGAGGATCGCGCAGGTTCGAAGCCAGCTGTGCTGGCTTAAGAGACCCTGTTTCCAAATAAAAATATAAAATAAGTCTGGGAGTGTAGCCCGGAGGTAGTAGGGTTTCCAGGAACCCCACTACCACACACACACACACACACACACACACACACACACACAAAAAAAAAAAAAAGATAATGCAGTATATTTTCAAATGTTGACTTGATATTTAAATGTATTTGGCTTAAGAACTGCCCTTTATTTTGTAATTAGATCATTTTGCTCTCTCTTTTTTTCATGTGAAATGTGCTTTCTGTATGTGAAATGAAGCTCAGGGTAGACCACAGTTTATTTTTATTGCAGTCTTTACCTTGAAAACATCTGTAAGCTAGGTGTGGTGGTGCATGCTTGTAATCCTAGTACTTGGGAGGCTAAGACAGGATGATCACAGGTTCAAGGACAGCCTCAGCAAGTAGTCAGAATCTCATCAAGCTAGCAAGACCCTATTTCCGATTAAGAAATAAAATCAGTCTGGGGGTTTAGCTTGCAGGAAGAATTTCCCTGGGTTCAATTCCCAGGACCACAAAAAATAAAAAATAAAAAAGTGAACTTGATTTCTTTTTTAATAAGTCCTTTAAATTCAAAAGTCTAGGAGGATCACCTGGGATTGTTTTCCTAGTTCACTCCCTCCCCTCCATCCTCTGAGAAAAGAGGGCTGGAGAGTGGGAGATTAGAAAAACACTGGGCAAGTTCTGTGCCCCGTCAATAATAATAAGGAAACTGAGAGCAGAGGCTTGCTTCATTCAGAAAGAAATTAAATGCACCCACACGCAAGAAATGAAATGGCACAAGAGATGTGCACCGCTACCTTTACTTCCAAAACTCCTCAAGGATTTCTGATCACTGATCATTGAGAAGAATTTAGTGTCATGATCATACCTAAAAAGTGAAGGCTTTGAAAACTGGATGCATTGATGTCCTGTGAAAACTGAGATTCTGTTACTAACAAAGGAGCTGAGTGCTGTAGTCTGTACTGATGCAGATAAAATTGTTGCTGTTACTGTTATTGTTGTTGTTGCTACAGAAGATTGTGCTCTAGGAAAAGGAGTGGTTGGAACCAGAGATTCTGAAAGTCACTGATAGAACAGAAAGATCAAGATTACACAAGCAACTAGGCATGGTGGCACCTGCTAGTAATCCCAGCATTTAGAAGGCTGAGACAGGAGGATCACAATTTGAAGACAGCCTCAGCTCCTACGTAGTGAGGCCCTTTGCAACTCAATGAGACCCTGTTTCAAAATAAAAGAATAAAAAACAGGGGTAAGGGTGTAACTTGGAGGAATACCCCTGGTTCCATCCCCAGTACCGCAAAAACAAAGCAAAAGTTAAGTCCTAGCCATCTCCTGTACTGTACCGCGCCCACAGTCAACAGCATTGTTCTCTTTACTTGAAATTTTACTAAAAGTAGATCTCATATTTCATGTTCTAATAACAAAAATAAAAAGAAATAAAGAGGGCAGGGGAAAGTTTTGAAGGTAATAGCAGAGTGAATGGCATTTATCATGGTGATGAGTTCACAGGTATATACTATACAAACTCACCAAGTTGTATACATTAAATATGAATGGCTTTTGTATGTCATCATATCTCAACTGTTTTTAAATTACATGAGCAACAAAAGTCCTGAAGAAGTAATATGAATAAAGGTCCCCAAATCACATTTGTCTAGGACTAGTTAAGACATAGATGTCCAGGTTTCATACTCTTGTCCCACCCATTGCCCAGCCCGTTTCTAACTCAGTAGCTCTAGGATCAGCTCAGATAATAGATATACATATTATATGTAATACACACACACATCTGTAAATTTTTTGTACCAGGGATTGAACCCAGTGCATTCTAACTCTGAGCTATACCCCCAGCCCTTTTTATTTTTATCTTGAAACAGAGTTTTGCTAAGTTGCTGACAGCCTTCCCAAGTTGTTGATGCTGGCCTTGAACCTGTGATCCTTCTGTCTCAGCCTCCCAAGTATGGGGATTATAGGCATGCACCACCACACCTGGCTAGACAATCTATATCTATCCATCTATCTAATCTATCATTATATATATATTTTTTTTTTTCAGTACTGGGGATGGAACCCAGGGGAATTCTGCCTCTGAGCTACACCCTCATCCCTATTTTTTATTCTTTATTTTTGAAACAGGGTCTCACTGAGTTACAAAGAGCCTTACTACATAGCTGAGGCTGTCTGTGAACCGCAATCCTCCTATCTCAGCCTCTCAAAATGCTGGGATTACAAGTGTGCGTCACCACCCCCAGCTTTAGATAATCTATATTTTAAACAAATACCTCAGGTGACTTGATGCAGCGAATAAATGGACAAGAGTGATGCTACTATGGGTTAGTTCTCTGCTGGCTGCTCCCTGCCCTAGACGGGCTTGGAGGGGTCTCTGCTTTAGTCACAGTACAGTTGGTACAAGAACATTGCTGACCTGGGGATGTGGGAAGAGACAGGGCAGCGATTACAGAAGGCTCTGAAGCCTTCTTTACTCCTTCAAAATTACTTAGACATCCAATTTTAATCAATTTAAAAGTGTGATATAATAAGCATTATATTATTTAATTCTCATATAAACATAATTCTATTACTTAGCTCAGTGTCTGATAACATCAAAAATATATAATAGCATATTTATACATGACTGTATTTATATAAATATGAATATAAAGAGAAATATAATAGACCCTGTGGGTTTTGCTCAGTCATTAAATACCAATTAGCAATCAATCAGATGTAAAGGCTGCTTAGTTGAGTGTGTGAACACTTTATACAAAGTTCATCTGCTTCTGAGGAGGTGGCAGGTGAAAAGAAGAAAAGTGCGCTCCTCCCAGGCCCATGGGTTGGGGGCCTGATTCTTCTGCATGGCAGCTGCAGGTTCTTGGGGTTCCCAGACCTCCCATCTTATTCATTTTCTCACCTACAGATCCCCAGTGAGGTGAATCCACCCTAGTATTAGCCGGTTGGCTCCTTCTCTACATCCCCAAGGCCTGGCCCACTGCCACGCTCCGGTGCCCTGGAGCAGCGTTCCCCACTCTGCACACTCTCCTGCTCCTGATGCCTCTGGCTGCTAATGTTATTTTCAGTCCCTGATTTGCCCTTTATACCCAGTTGGATTTGTCCAGGTAGAACAGTGACTCTTTCTTGATCATTACTTGTTTCCAATACAACTATAATTTAAACCGACTCTGTTCACCCCCATCTCCACTGCAATGTATTTAAGTGCAGTGTATTTGCCTGGTCCAAGAATGTAATGTTGCTATTGTGTCAGAACAGGAAAGGGGGCCACAAATATGTATGACAAATATCCCCAGGGCATCACTCTTATGTTCCTTTTTTTAAAAAAAATATATGTGTTTCTTATTGGTACTCAGTTTAGTAACTTTATATTGTTATAACAGAACATCTGAGACTGGGTAATTTATAACAAAAAGCAGTTTAGGTTGGTTCACATTTCTGGAAGTGGGAAAGTCCTCTTCCAGGCAGCCACGTTTTGGAGAGGTCCTCATGGCACGTCCTCTCTTAGTGGAAAAGCAAAAGGACAGGCAAGAACACACAAAATGAGCGCGAGGGGCGGGCTCGCTTGTATAACAACCCACTTCAGATAACTCCAGCAAGGACAGCGCTCATTATCCATGAGTGCAGAGACCTCAGGACCCAAACACCCTCCCTTAAATAAACGTCTTTATTTTGCAAAATCTCAGTTTCCTCACCTGTTAGTGGAGATAATGCTGATCTTTCAGAGTAACCATTGTTAAAGACCAAAGATAATGTATGCCACTCACCCTGCCCAAAGTTTGGTATATTGCAAGCACTAAATATGGTCAGTGATTTTCTGAGCCATCTAGCTGCCCTTCCATGGAGCTCACATTTCTGTTACTGTTCCAGGAGGTGTTGAGACACTAGGTCAAATCCTGTATAGATATGTTACTGCCGCAGCTTCCGAGGGCCCAGTAGAGTAATCCTCTTCAAAAGAAATGGAGGATTACAACGCATACCTTGTTCATTGTGAACTCTTATTAACTGCTGGTTTATATCACTTCTTTCCATAAGTGACTCGGGTGATGATGTTAATAATTTGTCTCAAAAGTTTGCCACATGCAGATGCCCATTGACTTATGATGCAGCTACACCCCAATAAGCCCATAATGAGTTTAAAATATCATATGCATTTAATACACCCAGCCTATTGAACATCATAACTTGGCAGCACAGTCCACTGCAGAGTACTGGTTGTTCACCATTACGATGCAATTGCTGGCTGGAGCTGAGCCATCAAGAGAGAGTAGCATGCCACATATCACAGGCCTGGAAAAAAGACCAAATTACAAATTTAAAATACGCTTTTGACTGAACACATATCGCTTTTGTACCACCTTCAAGTCAACAAATTCTAAGTCAGGACCATCTTGACCGTATTAACATGACACTCGCTGGGTTTTGGTGTAGACAATCCATCTTCTCTTTACACCCATTCAGTTTCGCAGGTTCTCCTCTGCGTTTCAGTGTCTCCCCACATCCCCAGCACCGGGTGGCTCCTTTCACTTGTGTTCACTCGTGTTCCCTGTACTCCCACTCCAAAATATTGGGTTAAAATGGGGCAGGATAAGCGGCGTGTGGTGGCGCACGCTTGTAATCCCAGTACTTGGGAGGCTGAGACAGGAGGATCGTGTAGGTTCAAAGCCAGCATCAGCTACTTAGTGAGGCTCTGAGCAACTTAGTGAGACCCTGTTTCCAAATAAAGCATAAAATAGGTCTGGGAGTATAGCCCGGAGGTAGAAAAGCCCCTGGGTTCCACCCCCAGTACCACAAAAGAAAAAAAAATGGGGCAAGATAAAAAAGACCAAGACACCCTACCTGGAGAGAGGGAGGAGGTAAAGAGGAATTAAGAACCTTATGTCTTTAGGAAGAAGAGGGTTTCACATGAGGAATATAGAAGAGGTGATTAGTGTCCCTTCATCCTCAGTGGGCATCACGGAAACAAATAGATGCAAAGAATGATGCTTGGATTAGATTATTTATTTAGTTACTTACTTATTATTGTGGTACTGGGGATGGAAACCAGGGGCATTCTACCTCTGAGCTATACCCCCTAGCTTTATTCTGTTCTTTATTTTGAAACAGGGTCTCACTGAGTTGTGGAGGGCCTCACAAATTGCTTAGGCTGGCTGAGAACCTGTGATCCTCCTGTCTCAGTCTCCCAAGTACCAGGATTACAAGCATGAGCCACCACACCTGGCTTTGTTAGATTTTTTTTTAATTAATAATAGTAAAGAAAAAAATGCTGATGTGAAACATAAATTTACCTTCCCTGGTAGTTTTTTTTTTTAATGTTGGATGTGAGGGCTAGAAAGATAGACACATCTGTTTTGCACTCCTGTTGCTCTGCTTCATAGTGGTAACAAAAGGATAAATTGGATTCATTCAACAAATATTTATTTATTTATTTATTTATTTAGGCACTGGGGATGGAACCCAGGGGCATTCTACCTCTGAGCTACACCCTAGTCCCATTTTTCATTATTCATTTTGAAACAGGGTCTCACTGAGTTGCAAAGGGCCTCATTAAGTAGCTGAGGCTATCCATGAACCACAATCCTCTTGTCTCAGCCTCCCGAATGCTGGCATTACAAGCATGTACCATCACGCCTGGTTTTCAACAAATATTTATTGAGAGTGTCCAGTATTATAGGCACTTTTGCAAGTGATAGAACTGTAGAAGTGAGCAAACTAGGCAAAAATAGTGAACAAATAGTCAATGAATTGTGCGTTCTGTTGGATAACAAGTATTATGGAGAATAATGACAGGGCAGGAAGTAGGTGCGAAGGGACAGAGATAGGATGGCTATTTTAAGTAAGGTGTTGAGGGAGGACCTCATGAAGAAGGAAGCTTTGAATAGCATCCCAATTTGCAGATCATACATATGTCTCAGTCTGTTTTCTGTTGCTATAACACAACATACAGACTGGCAACTTGATAAACAGTATTGGCTCGACATTTTGGAAGCTGAGAAGTCTAAGTACACGGCTCCTGCATCTGGTGAGGGCCTTCTGGCTGCATTACAACATTGCAAAGGGCAAATGAGCACCCACAAGAGATGAATTGGATGAACTCATCCTGTTTATCAGGAACTCATTTGTGATATAATTAATTCACCCCAGAAATAATGGCACTAATCCATCTATAAAGGCAGAAACTTCCTGACCTAAGAGATCTCTTATCTATCTATCATCTATCTATCTATCTTTTGGCACTGGGAATTGAACCCAGAAGTGATATACCTCTGAGCTACACCCCCAGTTCTTTTTACTTTATTTAATATTTATTTATTTATTTATTTATTTATTTATTTATGTATTGGTACTGGGAATGGGAACCAGATGCATTCTACTTCTGAGCTACATCCCCAGCCTTATTTTTTTTTTTCATTCCTTATTTTGAAACAGGATCTCATTGAGTTGCAAAGGGTCTCACTAAGTAGCTGAGGCTGTCCGGGAACCTGTGATCCTCCTGTTTCAGCCTCCCAAATGCTGGGGTTACAAGCATGTGCCGCCACACGCAGCTAGCTCTTTTTATTTTGAAACAGGGTCTCACTGAGTTGCTAAGGGCCTTCCTAAGTTGCTGAGACTGATCTCGAACCTGCAATTCTCATTTCAGCTTCCCAAGTACTGAGACTACACCGCTGTACTGAGCTCTAAACAGTTCTTAAAGTCCTGCCTCTTGATACTGTCCCAATAGCACTTCGATTTCAAGATGAGTTTTGGAGGGGACTTTCAAGCCAAGAGAGATTGGCAGAGAGCAGTGGAAAGAGCGTGCCAGGCAGAGAGACAGTGCAGAGGCCCAGAGGGAAGGGCACATTCCAGCAACAGCAAGGAGCAAATGAGGCTGGAGAAGAGAAGAAAGGGTGAGCATAGGAAACTGGGTCAAACGGGATGATTAGGGCTCAAGTATGTCATCCCTTAATTCTGTGTTCCATTCTGCATATATGGGACATTGTTAAGTGCCAGAAAGAAAACTGTACCCAAGAGAAGGTATGAAAAAAATTAGGAGTAGCTAAAGAAAATGTTGATTAATCAGCTCTCTCAGAAGTAGCAGTCTCTTTCTGGCTAAAATATGATGTTTTCAAGTCTCTTCTACTAAATCAAGACAAGGACTACCTAACAACTGTCTAGGAATGATCGGAAGTTTTCAAATTTAGGCATGGTCTTTTAAATTGCATAGATAGCAAGACCCAACATAAAGCACTTACTGAAAAGCGGCAGCATAGCAATCAATGCCATGAGAAATTTTACCACTGAACGATGAAGAACCTTGGTGTTACAGCCAATTAACAAAACCTGGAACCCTGCTGCATTCCCTTGACCCATTTCTCAGGGACTTTTGTTTACCTGGGATTTTGCTGCATCTCACAGTTGGGGAAGCTTTCTGTACCAAATGGGAATCAATACTTAAGAAAGGAAGGCCTGGGTTTCTTTTTCCTCGGTGGTCTTCGCCCCTCTCCCCGCCCCTACCCGGCACAGAGCACTGGAGCATCTGAGAGGGGCCTGCAGCTCATCAAGATCAAGGCAGGCATTAGATTTCAAGTTGAAGTTCAAAACAGCTTGCTTTTTGCCGAGACATCTTACTTCCTGAAGTCAGACGGCGCCTTTGGTCCTTCGATGCGCTGAGTCACAAGCCAGACACACACTGGTCCTTTCATTTGAGGCCACCAGGCTGACAAGCAGCCTCCCTCTGTGGCAAAGAGAGCTCCCCTGAGAGCACCTTCAGGAGACGTTCCTGTGAAGTGAGGAGCCTTAGAGCAAAAAGGATGCTCTTGGCTTATTGGGTTCTTTCTCCTAGCTTTATTTTATTTTTTATATTTTATTTATTTAATTAATTAATTATTTTATTTATTTATTTTTGGTGGTACTGGGGTTCCTGGAAATCCTTCTACCTCCGGGCTACACTCCCAGACCTATTTTTATATATTTTTTATTTGGAAACAGGGTCTCTTAAGCCAACGCGGCACAATCCTCCTGTCTCTGCCTCCCAAGAGTGGGGATTACAAGTGTGAGCCACCACGCCCGGCCTCCTAGCTTTATTTTACCATGAGGAAATTTAACCACCCAGAAGAAATTTAAAAGCCTCTGCCCTTAGCCGGGCATGATGGCGCACACTTGTAATCCCAGCATTTGGGAGGCTGAGACAGGAAGATCACAGTTCACAGACAGCCTCAGCTATTTAGTGAGGTCCTCTGCAACTCATTGAGACCCTGTTTCAAAATCAAGAATAAAAAACAGGGCCGGGGATATAGCTCAGAGGTAGAATGCTCCTGGATTCCATCCCCAGTACTGCAAAAAAATAAATAAATAAATAAATAAAAATAAATAAATAAAGCCTCTGCCTAGCTGGGCATGGTGGCGCCTATCTGTAGTTCCAGTGTTTGGGAGACTAATATAGAAGGATCCCAAGTTCAAGGCCAGCCTCTACAACTTAGTGAGACCCTGTTTCAAAATAAAAAATGAAATAGGGCTAAAGGTGTAGCTTAAAGGTAGAGCCCTCGCCCTGTGAGTTCAGTCCCCAGTGTCATAAATTAAGTAGTTAACTAAAAGCCTCTGCCCATAATCTTTACATCCGTTGATCACCTACAGATGCCTAATGATTGCACTGTTTCCTTGATTTTAGTCTTATATTTACCTAGCAAGAGTATTCAAAAGACATTTATAGCCAAAATGTCAGAAGATTTCAGCCCTACAAAGGGCCGTTCAGGTCAGAGCCCTAGAAGCCCATAAAAGCTGCTGCCCACTGGCTATCTTGCTGGTAACCAGATCTTGGTGAATTGGAAGAAAACTTGGATAATTTCACATAAAAATCTAAAATCAAAAAGGTTCTTTAAAACTTAAAAGATCTGGCAACACTAGGTCAGATCTTGTGTTCTTTTAGAGGAACAAAACCCACAGGCAGATTGGGTACTGGGAGCGTGTGCTCCCTGGATCACCACTCACCTGGCCCCCAAGGTTTCATTCTTCCCCATTAGAGCCTGTTTCTGTGAGCCTGCACCTGGGGCCCCCACCTTGTCCAACCCTTCCTTTGGCAGGTGAGGAAAGCAGGAGTCTGAGAATTTTAATGACTCATCCAAGGTCACCGAATTAGGTGAAGGCAGAACTGAAGCCAGAATCCCAGCCCCCATCCCAAGATGCCCCATTTCCTGGAGCTCTGATTGTAAAATTGGGCCACATTTGAAGCAGTGTCTCAGATGATATTGGCTCTGAAGTTATTTTAATTATAAATCACCACTGGAAATTAATGAAGGCATCAAAGCCATGATACTGGTATAGACCAAAAGGGCTGGGGGAAAGTAGTATTAGGAGATAGAGATTTCCCGAGGGACTTTACATTTAAGTAATCTATATTTAAAATATCATGATTTTAGTGAGCAACAGAATAGGGCAATGAGAAACCGAATACAAATCACATCCTAATGTAGCTAGGCTGAATAAATTAGAAATGATATTTCTTAGGTTTTTCATTAGTGGCTTTTAATATAAGAATTCTGGTCTATAACCCTCATTTCATTAATTCGTGGTCATACATTTAAATGAAAATAAGTGAGTACTTATTAAGTCCTTTTAAGAGCCTTTATGATCAATGATATTATTTTTCTCATAAGGCTAATTACGGGCCACGGGGGTTTTTTAAATAAAGATAGATGTACCATAAACATATATAACACAAAAGTATACTGCCACTGATTTTTTTCCAACTGCATCATTTCAAAATAAAAATGGTGATTTTCTCACATGAAATTTTCTACGCACTACTTGCTCGTAGTCACAATCGCATCTTCCTTCCCAAAGAAACTCCAACTCTACCTGCACCGTTTCCAGAAACCTGTCTCCTTGAAGGGCTTTTTAAAAAAAGTCACAAAGCCAGGCATAGTGGTACATGCCTGCTGTCCCAGTACTTGGAAGGCTGAGACAGGAGAATCACAAGTTCACAGCCAGCTTCAGCAATGAGGAGAAACTCTCAGCAAAATCCTGTTTCAAAAATAAATAAATAAATAAATAAATAAATAAATAAATAAATAAAGTACTGGGGTGGGTATACCTTGGAGGTAGAAGAATGCCCCTGAGTTCAATCCCCAGTACCACAAAAGAAAAAAAAAAAGAAGTCACAATATTTCTATGTATAAGTATGTGGTCTCGAAAATGACCCCCTTCACCTCCTTCTGAAAGAAAAGAGTACTTCTCAGATCATGATGTAGTGTCCAGTATGACAAATGGGACATGCTACATATACATGTTTTACATACAGTCCCACAGCTCCAAGAACATCAGCAGCCATCCAAACCTAGGTACTGGTTAGAGTCCAAACAGTTTAAGCATAATGCTGTTCAGTAATGTGGTAGTGCCACTGGAAACTGCAGTTACTAAAATTAACCTGACACTTGGCAGAAATGATCATAATACTTCCCATCACAGCCTTATGACAGACAGAAAGAGTATCTGCGTGGGACAGGCAATACTGAGAGCGGAGCTATGCATCCAAGGATGGACCAAGGATGTCTGAGGACAGAGAGCCGGACATCTAGCATTTGGAACCCAAATGCCAGCCTTTGGCCCCACAACCCAGAAGTCCTGGCTCAAGTTCAAAGTCCAAACTTCTCTTTGCCAGCAGTCTGTTTTCTCCTGGGGTTGGGGAAGGAGTGTCGTGATTTGGCGAAGAAAAGGAAGGCTCTATTGTGTCATTTGTCAGAGTGGGGTTCCTCCTCTCCTTTCCTCTCCTCTCCTCTCCTCTCCTCTCCTCTCCTCTCCTCTCCTCTCCTCTCCTCTCCTCTCCTCTCCTCTCCTTCCCCTCCCCTCCCCTCCCCTCCCCTCCCCTCCCCTCCCCTCCCCTCTCTCTCTCTCTCTCTCTCTCTCTCTTCCCCCATCATCATCATCGAGGTGAGCTCCTTCAAAGTCAGGCAGCTCTCTTTAATTGCAGGACTACCTTAAAGGCAAGGGAAGTCACTCCTTTCCTGGTGCCCAGCTCACTGCCTCTGTTCTGGCTGTATTTTGTTCTAACCTAAAGCATAAATCAGCTTGCTCAGACACAGCTCAGGAGCCCAAGGCAGTAAAGGGTTAAACAAATTCCTTAGAAACCAGAGGAGGGAAGGCTCCTGGAGCTGTGCAGGTGCAGAATTACAGCCTGCCACTGCTCATCACACCAGATTCCTCAACCTTGGTACAGGGTCGCAGATAAAGCAGCAGTTGGGTTTTCTTGTTTTGCCATTTAAAAAAAAAAAAAAAAGAGTAAATGAAAAAAATATATTTCTATTCTCTCAGCATAGAACCGAGCACAAAGTATGTATTCTTGGCAAATATGTCGGCTGGCCAATACAATTTTAAGATTTTTTCTTTTTCTTTTTTGAATCAGAGTTCTTTCTCACCTCTTCAACTCCCAGTCTGACTGAAGCTCTCCTAATCCACAGATGGTCAGTTTAAGGCCACAGCATCTGACTTAACCACAGAAGGGCAATGTTCCCATGTGGGAGGCAGGCCAAAGCCCTGCACTGTCATGAAGTCTCCTTATTTAATTGCATGAATGTGCACAGGTTAGGATTTCAAGGACAATAAAATAAGTAAATATGTGAAAACCAATCCTCAGGCAATATAAAAATGAAAGAAAATTTATCTTTTCTTAGCCAACAGTGGGACAAGCCAAGGTGTGCGAAACATACAGCAGAATACTTTGTCCTTTCTTTTTTATTTAGTCAAAACACATCAGTACAACAGAGGTCAAGCCCAGTTCAGTGGAGGTTGTTCAAACTACACCTGCTAAAGGAATAAACCTGTAAAATGATATGTTGATGGCCCAAATCAAATTAAATAAATCAAAGAGAAGGCAGCAAAGCCCTTTTAAATAGCTCACCAACCACGTTTCCATGCACCAAAAGGAATACACAACATAAAAATGTTTTCTAGTTTAAAGAAAATATGACAGTTCCAGGGAAATTAGGCTATGCATTTAACAGGTTCCACTGCACTGTTCCATCAACCCCTTGCACACCGTGATCGTTTATGAAGGTTAACGCTTGTGAAGATCTGTGGGATTAAAAATTCATTGCATTGCTTGGGGCTGATAAATGCAGGCATATCCTCAATTGTCCTCGGCCTCCTCCCTGCTGACACTTCAAATGGGGCCCTAACCTATGCCGTCTCCACTCTCTAAACTGCCAGAACCGCAGGCTCTGCCAGACAAGCACAGTTGGTTGTACGGGGCCACCCATAGTTTGTATATCCACCTCACTGCTGCAGGATGCAGAGAATTAACTAGTCTTCTTTCTTGGATAAAGCTGATTATCTGATTTGTCAACGCTTTGTTTGGAAATATAAAATTCAATATAGTTCCCCCCCCCCGAGAATATTATTTATACAACACCTCAATCTGTCGCAATATTAACAAACAGAATCATGTTAACTTTGAGCAGAGTGGTTTGGAAAATTAATTCTAAAAACAGACTGCAACTATACAAGGAGAAAAACAGATCAAAAACACTTTAAAAAAAATGTTAATATTCCCAAAACTTTGAGGCAACATGGAATCATTCTTTGACAGGTTTACAAAGTACATTAGGCACAGTAAAAACCTATCACAAAGTGTCGGTTTATCCTATCTCAATTTAATGTTTTAAACAAAAATTAACAACTAGCTTTTAAAATTGCTAATACTTGACATGATAAAAAACATAAAAAGAAAAAAGTAAACCAACAAACCTTCAGTCTTTAAAAAAAATTTTATGTGAAAGTGTACCTTTTTCCTTTTTACTTTTACTGACGACTTTAAGGTGATGTTGGCCAGAGTCCAGCTCAGCTGGGATCTTAAGCTCTCCCCTCCCTCATTCTAGAGCATCAGTTCTTTAAAAAGCTCCAATCTCCGTGCCCCAAGGTCTATAGGGCTTGCCAAGGTTTGCCGCCTGCGTGGGCGCCGAAGGGCTCAGTGCACTGGGAGAGAGTAAGTGGAAGGAGCCCAAGGAGAAGGGGAAGGCGGACAGCGAGGCCACGGAGGAGAGCAGGGGCGGCGACAGTTTGGAGGCGGAGGTGACCACCGGCAGCACGGGTCCGAGGCCGCAGCTAGGGGGCGCTCGCAAAGCAGGCGCCTCGGGGTGCGCAGAGGCCAGCCTGCCTTGGTGGTGGGGTTCCGTAGGAGACGCCGCGGTGCCAGCGTTCCGGTGGCCGTTCTGGGGCAGCAGCAGCGGGTGCGCGATGTGCGGGTGAGGTCCGAAGGCGCTGCCCCAGGGAATGTGTCCAAGGCCCGCGTGGGCGCCGCTCGCGGCTTCCCGCTGGGAGGCGTAGTTGTTGAGATGCGAGACGAGTCGAACACGAAGCGGGTCGGAGGCATCTAGTCCCTCGATGATGCTCAGGTAACGGGCAACTTCTGCCAGGCACTCCCGAAACCCCAAACTTCGATAGTCCATGGCAAGGGCGTGCACGTCAAAGTAGCCTGAGCCAAAGAACAAAAGGAAGAATTCGGGGCTTTGCTCAGGAACCTCATTTCTTCCATTCCCAAAGGCGGCCCTTCCCAGCAAATACCTAATCCTTCAGGCAAGGCACTCACGGGTTCTCCTGCAGATCCGAATGTTTTGGAAATGACCAAAATCTTTGCACTAATCAACCTGAACAGACTATGTTTGCTAATTCAAGTTCAAAGCCCAATTAGAAGCTGCCGAGCAGAAACTGGAATTATACCCTACCAGCAGATGAAACTATGTTCGTTCCTTTAATGTTTTCCCTCAACAACAACAAAAATACATCAAGGACAGAGAAACCACAGAGCAGTGAAATTCATTAGACACACAGATGTAAGTTATCATCCTGAAGCTTTCAGGCACTTGGTCCTCAGTAAAGCATTTTCCTGGCTGGAGACAGACACTCAGACTGGGGTCCCCCACCTTCTGTTAGGTTTTTCTCTACTTAACCACAACAGGTTTCTTTCCTCAAGAGGCAGAGTCATGTGGCAGCTCATTAAAAAAAAAAATCTTGCATACAAAATTAAAAATGTTTTCATCTTTTTTTTCAAAATGGCAGTGAGAGCTACCTGATTTGAATCAGGGCTGTCACGACTTTAAGGATCTCAAAGATGATAGATATTTTCCAAAAGGTGCATTGTTTTTCAACGTGCAGAGGGCTGGAGTGATGAATTCACAGGAGAAAATCCGATGTGCATTTGAAGATGTACTGACAGGCAGTGGCACACACCAAACATCTTTCTCTCCCCACCCCCGAAGAAAAAGCAGCCAGAGACTGCACCAATCCTGGCCTGGGCCTGCTGCTCCCTCCACCCCCACCAGGCAGGGCCCCCACATGGACAAATGAGAGGTACCTTTCCCCCCTGCAGTGTGCAGCATTTTCAGGTGATCCACCGTCATCTGCAAGATCTCAGCTTTTTCTAGCTTAGCAGAACCCTAAAGAAGAGAATGGCAAAAGATTGATTTGACACAAGTGCCTTGGGGGCACTTAAAATATATGTGCATATTTATACACATTTGCATATACATATACACACATACACACACGCATACTCTGTAAATTGAAAAGCATGAACTGAAGCAAAATGAGCTGTCTTCACAAAATCCATTGGCATCTGTACGAAGCCATTGAGACATAAACAAGGTTATTTTCCTAGACGTGGATAAGGTTCAGATTCACGGGGGAAGGATTCGGAAGGTGAAGATAACTATTCTGATGGCTCTACCTACTTTCTCCATTACCTGCTTCTCAAAAGCACTGGGTACCAGCCTCCTCAGCTCAGACAGACTGTTATTGATCCGGTCTCGTCGGCGCTTCTCAATGATCTGTGGGAAGCAGGCAAAACAAAGGACACTTCTATCACGACTGTAAATTTCAAAAAGAAACATGGCTCTTTCTGTTAATTAATAACAAATAACAAAAAAAAAAAGACTCACTCCTCTCCGTCTTTTCCTAGCTAGGATCTGTGAAGATGTAGTTGGGGACATGGAACCTAGAGCTGAACTCAAGTTTCTGAAAGAAGAGAGGGGGAAAAAAAAAAAAAAAAAAAAAGATTAGCCTTTAAGCGGGGCGAGGTGGCCTGAGGGGCTGCCCCAACCCTCCCGGCAACTTGCACTTGAGAGTGGCTGGCGGGCCCCCGGCACCTCGCGGAGGTCACCCCGCGCCCGCTGTCACCGCCGCCCCCGCTCACCCATTCTCGTCCGCGCTCTCCTTCTCCACCTCTATGTTCTCGTCCAGCTCGCTGTCGGAGGAGCTGAAGTCGGGGTGAGCTCGCTTCATGCTGCTGCGCGGGGGCCCCGGGGAGGGTCGGCGCGGCGGCGGGCAGGGAGGAGTTAAGGACGGCGGCGCGGTGCGCGCTCGGCTGCTCGGGGTCCGCACACTCAGGTCCCGCTCGCGCTCCGCCCGGGTTAAGACTCAGCCATCGCTTTCCCACGCCGAGCCCCAGCGCGGGCCGGGGAGGGCGGGGCGGGGCCGAGGAGGGCGGGGCGGGGCCGCCGCTCCCCGCGGCCAATCGGGCTCCTCGCCTCGCTGATTGGCAGCCGCCCCGGGGCGGGCGGGGCGGGCTGAGGGCGCGGGCGGGCGGCCGGCTTCCCCGCCCCTGGCCGGCGGCGGTGCGTCGGCTCCGCCGGGGCTCGGCGGGCTTCCTCGCGGGGGCCGGCGGCGGGGAGGCGCGGGAGGCCGGGTCGGGACACTGGCCCGCCCGCGCCCCGATTGGCCTGGCCGCGCGCCAGGGCCGCGCCTGCAGCGCCGCCGGTGAGCCGCACGCGCCCGGGCCGTGGGAAAGTGCCGGCGCCCCGGCCGCCAGCCAATCCGGGCGGCTGGCGACGGCGGCGGCGGCCGCGCTGGCGGCGGCGCTGGGCGGCCGCATGAATGGAGAAGAATGGCGCGGCGGGGGCGCGGGCTGGGCGGCCGCGGGCTGGGCTCCCCGTGTGAACCTGTAATCGGAGCCCGGGCGCCGGCCGGCCCGGAGCCCGCCGCCCTGAGCCGCCGGCAGTCTCGCGGCGGCCGCCCAGCCGGCCTCCCGGGCGCGCTCCGGCCCCGCTGCACCTGGCCAGGCCGCCCGCCGACCCCGCGGGGCGGGCAGGGGCCGCTCCAGCGCGCCGGGCGCATCCGCGGCGGCCATCAGCCCAGGGCCCAGACACAGGGACGGGGCAGGACGTGGGTGTTGGAGGATGTTCTTTGGTTTCTGAGACCGCCCATGCAGCCAGACGCTTCTGCAAGGGCTCCCCAGCCTCCGGGATGTGCATCTAATTTCCGGGGAAGTGGAGCGCTTGTTTTCTCAGCTAGCTTAAAAAAAAAAAAAAAAAAAAAAAAAAAGCCAGTCCCGGGGGATATTCATTATGTTGGTTCCCCGCCTCCCCTCAGGCTTTGGCCGCCAGATCCTCTCAGCGGGCGACAGGGTGGCGGGCAGGGTTTGCATCCCAGGCCGACCTCTCTTCGGGAATGCACGTCTAACCAGTAGACACACGTGCACACGCGCACGCACGCACACGCTCCCCCACCCCCGGCTCGGTGTGGCCTGAGGTGTACTGGGGGCTCTGTGAAGTTCTGTAGCGCTCCTGACAAGATTTTTTTTTTTTTAATACAGTTTTAAATCTCAGAACTGAGCTGGGCATGGTGGTGCACGCTTATAAAATCCTAGCATTCGAGAGGCTGAGACCGGAGGATCACGGTTCGCGGACAGCTTCTGCCACTTAGTAAAACCCTGTTTCAAAATAAAGAATAAAAAATAGGGCAGGGGAGGCCTAAAAATAGACCCAGGGAGGTCGAATTCCCCTGGGTTTCATCCCGAAAAGAAAAAAAAAAAAAAACTCAGAACTGATTTCTGATCCCAAGATTTCTGGAAGCAGGTTGGAGTGGCTGTTTTGGACATTGTCTTCACTGTCCCTTACAGAGGTGCAGAGCAGTTTGTCCCAGGCCCGTTGTTGCAGCCTGCAGTCCTGTCTGGGAGGGACATCTTAATGCATGTGGAAGATTCTCACCGTTGAAATAGCTTCTAGACCTCATTCATCGTTTATCTCAATGCCATCTTAACACACTGGAAGGCACACCGAGCTGCGGTGCTGAATTGATGTGTTCCTTTAAGCTCCCACCTCCATGTGCCACCAGGGAAGCTCTTATGCCACCTGCCTCCAGCCCCTCAGCTGGCCACCTCTGCTTCCCTATCTGGGCTGGATCCCTCCAAGGATCCCTCCATGGATCCCCTTGCTTCCTCACCATCCACAGTGCTGCCTGTCTGTTGCTCATCCAAGATCAGTCTTACCACCTGCTTTCTCTGCTCCTGCTCACAGGTAGCACAGCTTCTTGGGGATTGCTGCTGTCACAGAACCAGAGGCTCAACTCCCAAACTCCCTGACTAAAGGCAAAGTCTCCCACTGCCTTCAGTCAGACCCACCAATCTACCGCCCCCCTTCCTTTCCAGAACCCGATGATTTAGCCACAGGAAGTTATCCAGCCTGTCCCTCTGCCTTCTGGACATCCCTCTGACATTCCATTTCTTCCCCTAAAGTGACAGGTTACCCTGCCCCAGAATCAGGGTGTCCATTCCTTTATGGCTCTGTAAGCTTTCCAGGCCTCCGGCACCTACAGTGAGTCAGCCTTTCCTGCGCTGGCCCATGTGGGCTGCTGTGTAGAGGTGTAGGCCAGCTGCAGGATGACAAGTGAGAGGAACAGACAGGATGGGGTCGAGGATGCTTGACTCCACAACTGGTACCCAAATGTCAAAAATGAGGTTAGCTTGCATCTTAACATTGACTCTTATTCTTTCATCTGTACAACAAATGTTTGTTCCGTCTTCTATGAGCCTGGCACTGTGCTAGGGCCTGAGAACGGAAAGTTGACCCAAAGGTCATGTGGCCCACCCTCCTAGAACTCACATCCTGGAGGGAAAGTCAGACAATACACAAGTAAAATGGCTGTAGGCGCCTTGAAGCTTGGAAGCACCTTTTGATAAGGAAAAGTGAGGGGGTGAAAACACTTTATGAGGTCTAGGAGGGCTTTTCTGAGTTTGGGCAGGGAATTGTGACCAAGAAGAGATGAATGAGGTGGTTGAGTTATCACCAGGAAGGAAGGGCTGGCGGCTCCTCCCTGGGGTGGTGGGATCAGAGGGGAAAGCTGGGCTGCAGGCACCAGGACCCAAACCCACCACCTGCTATGGAGAACCATTTGTCCCTGATGGCTTTAAACTTTTATGAGGTCCCTGAATGTAAGGTGTGTCCTGCAAATTCAGTAGGTCTGTGCAGGCCTGGCTCCTCAGGAAAGGGGCCTTTTGCCAACTTTTTTTTTTTTTTTTTTTTTTTATCTCACCCATCCCAAGAGGTCACCGTGTTTGAATTTGCTTGCAGGCCTGTTTTTCTACCTGGTCTCTTGAATGTGGGTATGGTTATTTAGTATATACACAAGCTGGCTTTTGCTGTGTTCTCTGGCAGAAGAGTCAGACACTCTAAGTCTAGGAATTCACTTCTTGGGCGGGGCCCATGTAGAGGTCTCCCCAGAGGCAAGCTGGTGGGACCTCTACCAGAGGGAAGGAGCTCCTTCTTGCACCGCAGCCAACATTGGTACATGAAAATAAGGCCCAGAGGTGGCCAGCTAGGGGCTGCCCATGAGGGAGCCCTGACTTCAGCCACTCATCAAAGCCTGGGCCCCTGCAAAAGCCCCTCCAGGATTCCCCCTCCAGTTTGCTGATTAGTGCAGGTGAGCTCAACTGAACAGGGCTTGGAAATTGTGCTGCGTACAGAGGATCCACCGCTCTGAGCAAAGAAGAGCTGCCTTACTCTGAGCTTCCTGTCCAATCGCTGACTCCATTTCTGAGGCAAAAGGTCTTTGTCAAAACAACTATTCAGTGAAGTCAGCCAGTATTTGAAAATGTTATGTTTTGCTTGTTTGCATATTTACCGGGCTTCCACAACCTTCCCATGCCCTACTAGGTGCCCCACACCAAGCCAGGCCTGGAACAACGAGGCTAAGAAGCCATGCTGCCAAGCTGCCCACAGGAACTCAGCTGCGTGACAGTGGGCAAGTTCCTTAATCTCCTTAAGCCTCAGTTACCTCATCTGTAAAATGGGAATATTAATAATAGTTTTTTTCTCCAACATCCTGTATTAAACAAGATCAATTATGTAAAGCAATTTACGCAGTATGTGGCCATTAGTAAACACATAATAAATAGCAACTGTTATTATTAGGTATTAATATACTGTTCTACCAATGAATTCTGAGTACTGGGCTACCCTCAAGTTTTCTTCTGATACTTTTACGTGTCTAATGAGGTTGAAAGGTGATATAATTATGTAGTAATTGGGTATATTAAAACGGTGTCTCTAGAAAGTAATAGGCTTTTAATATCATGAGAAGGAATCAGTGCTTATTAAGAACACCAGATTATTTTGAATAAAATGACCATCTGCTACTCATTATTAGTGAAAGTTGTGCTTTTTGAGTCTCTTTTATTAAGCAACATTCCCTTGAGCATTCAGTGCTATAAATAAGCGTATAAATAAGCCGTGTACTCACAGAGTTCAGAGATGGCTGCTTTATGAGAATACACCAAATCAGAAACCACAATGTTGAATTGCCCAAAACTGTCATACCAGAATTTTGATGACAGCCCATTTTCCCTGTCCTCTGTGCTTCCACTTTCTCTAGAAGCCTTAATTCAAATGCCAGATTGCCTTGTGGCCGTGTCCTGCCACGCAAAAGTGCACTCTACTATCGACTCTCCTAATTGAGGGCAGATGTGAGATGCCCTGGTATTTGCTTTGAAGGGATTGCTTAATTGGAAACCCAACAGGCCACAGTGGTACAGCAGGAGAGAGGATTTCAAGTTGCCTGCCCGGATTTGAGTCACCCTTCATGAGCTGTGTGACGGTGAGCCATCCCAACACCTCACTCCCCCAAGCCTCAGGTTCTTCATTTGGTAAATTAGAATAATACCACAGCATATGTTTTGGTTTGGGGGAAGATAAAATAAGACAAAGCATTCTGTAAAGTACTATGAATGGGATGCCTTATGGTAATAAGTGATGATGATGATGATGATGATGATGATGATGGTGATGACATTAATAATATGGGATGTTTCATCCCAAGCTTTGCTGGGCCCCTAAAAGGAAGAGTAAGTAATTTTTCTTGCTCCTGCCAGTGAATTCCTTAGGATGGACAAGAAAGAGGAGGGAGGAAAGGAGGAAGGGGAAAGGGGAGAAGGAGGAAAGATATTTAAAATACCTAAAGTGCATGTGCATTTCACAGAACATTAATCTCTGAAGATGCTCTGTGAATAAAAGAATCTGTTTCCTAAACACATTTGGGAAGCCTTGGAGATCCCAGGGCACATTTGAGCATGAAAGGCTCAGGGAAGTCCTCAGTATAAGGAAGACTTTATTTATTTACATTTGTCTAACTCAGCACTTCCCAAACTCACCGACTACTGCATCTTTATTCACATAACATCTGCTAATATTCCACTGAGATAAGATCCCAAGGAACATCCTTGGGGAAATTCTGTCCTAGCATAAAGATGGGTGCGTTTTGCTTTTGAGTAAAGACCACTGACCCCCCCCACACACACACAAAATAAGTAAACATAAGCGAAACACAACTCAACAATTGTTGTTTACTAAGGACTGAAAATATAACTTTTGCTTTGACAGTTCTTTGCTAAGTAGAGAGACCAATTCCTTAAAAAGTAAGTCTAATACTTTAAAAATACCTTTTAACAATAGACATTCTTATGGCACTTACCTTATGCCAGACACTGTTTTAAGAACTTTACATATAACGTGGAATCCTCACAGCAATTCAGGACAGAGGAAGTGGTATTCCCCCAGTTTTAGATGAGGAAGTCTGGGCCAAGAGAGGCAAGAGGGTGCCCAGGGCTGTATCTGAACCCCTGCTGCTGATCTGACTCCATAACACAGTCTTTGTCTTTCTGCCCTCGTTACCTTTTTCCTTTCTTGCTCAGTAAAAATGATGCAAATGCTAATATACAAGATATTCTTTTCTCAATTAAAATAATTTTTCTAGTATAATTGAAATAAGTGCTTTTTATTTTTATACTTTCAACATTTCAGGATATAAGTGAGGTAATACTTAAGGCTGGCTATCACAAAAGCAGTTGGGAATATTTCTTCTTGGCTTGAATACCAAGCCACATTCAGTGAAAGTGAAAGCCTGTTTGCCCAGGTAGCCTGGATGCTGGTACACGATGGGGCCATGCAACTTCATTAGATCCAGTTTCCAAGTACTTTATCGTTTAGTACTTTTGTGTTCCTAAATGAAACCCAAAATTATTTTAAATTGTTAAAGTTCAAAATATAGCAGGTAGTTTCAGGTGAGCCCAGGTGAGCCCAGTCTGGAATCCACAGACTCAGTGTCTTTGAACCTAGAAGGCTGCTAACCCACTAAGCCAGCTATTGGCCCAAGTTGATACACACTGGAGCTTTGGGGTTTTGTTGAAAAGGATTTCTTTTCCCTTTGATTCAGTAGCACAGATGAAAGAAGAACTGAGGGCACAGATTTTGAGTCTGAGTAGAGAGAAGTTTTAGGACCAGAAGAAGCAGAAGGATCTGAGTGGATGATAGATAATTCTGGTGGGGGGAAAACTTCTGCATCAGCACCCAGGTAACAATATGCCACAGAGAGCTGAGGATTCTGCACCACAGATGCAGAGCCCTGAGGGCGCATGGTGATACAGTATTTGAAGACTGGGGCTCTGGCAACACGGTAGTCTTAAGGAGGGCTTGGCTTATGGAGCAGAGCAAAAGCCTTCATGTGGAAAAGATAATTGACAAACAGCGTGAACCTGGTGCTGAACATCAGTGAGGCCTTGCCCCGTGAGGCTGAGAACTCAGAAAGGGACCAAAATCCTACAGCCAGGCAGGAAGAAGTAAGAGGCATTGTAATCTGGAGATTGATGTGATCTCATTTGTACTCAAAGTTTAGTGAGTCCAGGTAACCTCCAGTTACAGGGAGGAAAGAGAAGTGAAAGGTGTGTGGCTGAATCCTGTTTGCTCCAAATTCGTATGTTGAAGCCCTAACCGCCAGTGTAAATGGGACCCGGAGAGGGGGCCTTTAGATGATTAGGCCTAAATGAGGATGGGATTGATGATGAAATTAATGTCCTAATAAAAAACAGCGGAGAACTGCTGCCCTTCCCCGGCCCAACCCATCTCCCCCTTCCCCGTCTGCCACTGGAGAACACAATAAAAAGCGGCCATCTGCAAGCCAGTAAGGGCCTCACTACATCCCAGTCGTGCTGGACTCCTCATCTAGACCCTGGCCTCCACAACTGCGAGGAAACAAATTTCTGCTGGTTAAGCCATTCCCTCTGTGGTATTTCATTATGGCAACTGGAGATAAGACGGCTCCTGTTTCCAAGCTTTCTGAAATGTCCATGTGTCTTTGTAAATAGACATTTCTGTTGTAGATCAATGTTCTACTTTGCTTGTCAGTAATGGAAAGAACTAGGCAAAAGATACACATTTTTTACATTTATGAAGCCCTATTTTTACAGCAAAGATATTTTTCTATTTTTCAACAACTTCTTCAAACCCCTTATGGCTTATAAGCTAGTGAAATAGGACAGATTTCTTCCCAAATAAATTACAATGAGCTTGGTATTTCTGGTGAGTATCACCATTTAAGAGGAGCTCGGGTTTTTATTCTGCGAGTCTCTCTCTCATCCATCTCCTTTTTGAGCTGTTTGGCACATGACAGTGAAATCAATGGGTGGTTTTTCTCTTCTGGAAGTTCCCACTGAACAGAACTGGCCCTACTGACCTTGCTGGTGTGGAAGACAAACGAGCCCAGGACCCTCCAATTAGGCCTTCTGCCCCGTCAGCCTGCCAGACCGCATCCCCGTTCCTGAGGATGGACATCACTCCCTCGGGATGGGGATTCAGTATAACAATCTTGCAACTGGCCATCCTTCTGTGAACAGCTGTCCAGGTGCCGTGAGCCCGACCTCCTCCTCCCTGAGAGCTCACTGTGAGACACAACTCACTTCCTTGGAAATGTACACAGTGGACATTGAGGAAACTTGTACCCTCTGCTAGAGTTTGGATTCGGAATGTCCTCCAAACACCTGTGAGTTGACAGCTTGTTCCCTGTGTGGCACTACTGGGAGGTGATTGAACCTTTAAGAGGTTGGCCTTACTGGGAAAGGTGGCCCACACCCGAAATCCCAGTACTTGGGAGGCAACAGGTTTGAGACCAGCCTCAGCAACTTAGCAAAGACTCTCAGCAATCTAGTGAGACCCTGCTTCAAAAACAAAAAGTAAAAAATAAAAAGGGCTGGGAATGTAGCTCAGAGGTAGAATGCCCTTGGGTTCGATCCCCAGTAACATAAAAACACATGCTTACACACACACACACACACACACACACACACACACACACGGCCTCCTGGTCATTGGTATACTTCTTCTTTTTTTGTTCTCTTTTTCTTTTTTCTTTGCTATAATGGGAAAAGAAGGGCATTCTACCTCCGAGCTACACCCCCAACCCTATTTTTTTATTCTTTATTTTGAAACAGGATCTCACTAAATTGCAGAGGGCCACACTAAGTAGCTGAGGCTGGCCGTGAACCTGTGGTCCTACTGTCTCTTGCCTCCCAAATCCTGGGATTACACGCATATACTACCATGCCTAGCTCACTGGTGCACTTTAAAGAATAAAATTAATGTATTTTTTCCATGGGAGAAAAAGTAATAGAGGCATAAAGATGAGTTTGAAGAAAATTTCATATGGTTTAAATACATGCCATATATATATATTAACCCAGGGGCATTCTACCTCCAAGCTGCACCCCCAGCCCTAGTTTTTATTCTTTTTATTTGAAAAGTTCTCACTAAGTTATGGAGGGCCTTACTAAGTAGCTGAGACTGGCCAAGAACCTGTAAATCCTCTTGTCTCAGACTCCCAAGAATTGGGATTACAAGTGTGGGCCACCACGCCTAGCTCAGTACATGACACAATATTTTTTTTAATTAATTTATTTTTTAAATTGGTGCATTGTAGTCATATATCAATCACATTGGAGTACAAGACTTGAGAGGATATACAAGCACACATCATCCAATTAGCCCTCCTGCAGCCCCCGTCCCATTCCCTCCCCCTCCCTCCATCCCACACTTCTTTGGTGATTTACTTTGATACATTTGTTTATGTACCTCCTGCATTTTAAAGAGGCTCCGTCCTCCAGTATTACATACCCTCTGATTGGTCACATTAGTTGCTTCACTGTAGGGCCCTTTCTATAGCTCAACCTCTTCCTGTTGCCCGTTTCCTCCTAGTTATTGCTGATTAAGGGAAGCGTCTGATTTATATTTTCTGCGATATTTCTCTGTGCATGCTGCGTTGCAAGTACCAATCCCACTCTTGATGGTCCCAGTAGTGCCCTGGCTACTCAGTGGACTGATCCAGACCTCGCTGGCTCACGCAGCGGCCTTGCCTCATGGGAGGACCCAGTTCTGGTCTCGCTGGCCCCTGAACCGGTCAAACCCCTAAGCTGGCTTTTGTCCCGACCTTGGAGGCCGCAGGAGTGAACTTGCCTCACGCCAGGCTCCGATGCTGGCCATTGGCCCCTGCACCAGTCTAACCCCTTGGCAGGATTCCAGTCCCGGCCTCGGAGGCCCCAACACTGGTAATGCCTCACGGCAGGCTCCGATGCCGGCCTCACTGGCCCCAGCACCGGCCTAACCCCTCGGCAGGCTCTTATCCTGGCCTCGAGGCCCCAGTACCGGCCTTGCCTCAAGGCAGGCTCCGATGCCGGCCTCGCTGGCCCCAGCACCAGCCTAACCCCTCAGCAGGTTCTTATCCTGGCCTCGGAGGCCCCAGTACTGGCCTTGCCTCACGGCAGGCTCCGATGCCGGCCTCACTGGCCCCAGCAGTGGCCTAACCCCTCGGCAGGCTCCGATCCCGGCCTCAGAGGCCCCAGTACCGGCCTTGCCTCAAGGCAGGCTCCGATGCCGGCCTCGCTGGCCCCAGCAGCGGCCTAACCCCTCGGCAGGCTCCAATCCCGGCCTCAGAGGCCCCAGCACTGGTCATGCCTCAAGGCAGGCTCCGATGCCGGCCTCGCTGGCCCCAGCACCGGCCTAACCCCTCGGCAGGCTCTTGTCCTGGCCTCGGAGGCCCCAGTACCGGCCTTGCCTCATGGCAGGCTCCGATGCCGGCCTCGCTGGCCCCAGCACCGGCCTAATCCCTCGGCAGGCTCTTATCCTGGCCTCGAGGCCCCAGTACCGGCCTTGCCTCAAGGCAGGCTCCGATGCCGGCCTCACTGGCCCCAGCACTGGCCTGACCCCTCAGCAGGCTCTTATCCTGGCCTCGGAGGCCCCAGTACCGGCCTTGCCTCATGGCAGGCTCCGATGCTGGCCTCGCTGGACGCAGCAGCGGCCTAACCCCTCGGCAGGCTCCGATCCCGGCCTCAGAGGCCCCAGCACTGGTCATGCCTCAAGGCAGGCTCCGATGCCGGCCTCGCTGGCCCCAGCACCGGCCTAACCCCTTGGCAGGCTCTTATCCTGGCCTCGGAGGCCCCAGTACCGGCCTTGCCTCACGGCAGGCTCCGATGCCGGCCTCGCTGGCCCCAGCACCGGCCTAACCCCTCGGCATGCTCCGATCCCGGCCTCGGAGGCCCTAGCACTGGTCATGCCTCACGGCAGGCTCCGCTGCCGGCCTTGTTGGCCCCAGCACCGGCCTAACCCCTCGGCAAGCTCTTATCCTGGCCTCGGAGGCCCCAGTACCGGCCTTGCCTCACAGCAGGCTCCGATGCCGGCCTCGCTGGCCCCAGCACCGGCCTAACCCCTCGGCAGGCTCTTATCCTGGCCTAGAGGCCCCAGTACCGGCCTTGCCTCACGGCAGGCTCCGATGCCGGCCTCACTGGCCCCAGCAGCGGCCTAACCCCTCGGCAGGCTCCGATCCCGGCCTCAGAGGCCCCAGTACCGGCCTTGCCTCACGGCAGGCTCCGATGCCGGCCTCGCTGGCCCCAGCAGCGGCCTAACCCCTCGGCAGGCTCCAATCCCGGCCTCGGAGGCCCCAGCACTGGTCATGCCTCAAGGCAGGCTCCGATGCCGGCCTCGCTGGCCCCAGCACCGGCCTAACCCCTTGGCAGACTCTTATCCTGGCCTCGGAGGCCCCAGTACCGGCCTTGCCTCACGGCAGGCTCCGATGCCGGCCTCGCTGGCCCCAGCACCGGCCTAACCCCGCGGCATGCTCCGATCCCGGCCTCGGAGGCCCCAGCACTGGTCATGCCTCACGGCAGGCTCCGCTGCCGGCCTCGTTGGCCCCAGCAGCGGCCTAACCCCTCGGCAAGCTCTTATCCTGGCCTCGGAGGCCCCAGTACCGGCCTTGCCTCACGGCAGGCTCCGATGCGGGCCTCGCTGGCCCCAGCACCGGCCTAATCCTTCGGCAGGCTCTTGTCCTGGCCTCGGAGGCCCCAGTACCGGCCTTGCCTCAAGGCAGGCTCCGATGCCGGCCTCGCTGGCCCCAGCACCGGCCTAACCCCTCAGCAGGCTCTTATCCTGGCCTAAAGGCCCCAGTACCGGCCTTGCCTCACGGCAGGCTCCGATGCCGGCCTCACTGGCCCCAGCAGCGGCCTAACCCCTTGGCAGGCTCCGATCCCGGCCTCAGAGGGCCAAGTACCGGCCTTGCCTCACGGCAGGCTCCGATGCCGGCCTCGCTGGCCCCAGCAGCGGCCTAAGCCCTCGGCAGGCTCCGATCCCGGCCTCAGCGGCCCCAGCACTGGTCATGCCTCACGGCAGGCTCTGATGCCGGCCTCGCTGGCCCCAGCACCGGCCTAACCCCTCGGCAGGCTCTTATCCTGGCCTCGGAGGCCCCAGTACCGGCCTTGCCTCACGGCAGGCTCCGATGCCGGCCTCGCTGGCCCCAGCAGCGGCCTAACCCCTTGGCAGGCTCCGATCCTGGCCTCAGAGGCCCCAGTACCGGCCTTGCCTCACGGCAGGCTCCGATGCCGGCCTCGCTGGCCCCAGCAGCGGCCTAACCCCTCGGCAGGCTCCGATCCCGGCCTCAGCGGCCCCAGCACTGGTCATGCCTCACGGCAGGCTCCGATGCCGGCCTCGCTGGCCCCAGCACCGGCCTAACCCCTCGGCAAGCTCTTGTCCTGGTCTCGGAGGCCCCAGTACCGGCCTTGCCTCAAGGCAGGCTCCGATGCCGGCCTCACTGGCCCCAGCAGCGGCCTAACCCCTCGGCAGGCTCCGATCCCGGCCTCGGAGGCCCCAGCACTGGTCATGCCTCAAGGCAGGCTCCAATGCCGGCCTCGCTGGCCCCAGCACCGGCCTAATCCCTCAGCAGGCTCTTATCCTGGCCTCGGAGGCCCCAGCACCGGCCTAACCCCTCGGCAGGCTCTTATCCTGGCCTCGGAGGCCCAAGTACCGGCCTTGCCTCATGGCAGGCTCTGATGCCAGCCTCGCTGGCCCCAGCACCAGCCTAACCCCTCAGCAGGCTCCGGTCCCGTCCTCGGGGGCCCCAACACTGGCCTTGCCTCACGGCAGGCTCCGATGCCGGCCTCGCTGACCCCAGCACCGGCCTAACCCCTCAGCAAGTTCCGGACCCGACCTCGGAGGCCCTAGCACAAGCCTTGCATCATGGCAGGCTCCAATGCCGGCCTCGCTGGCCCCAGCATCGGTCTAACCCCTCTGCAGGTTCCAATCCCGGCCACGGAGGTCTCAGTAGTGGCCTTGCCTCACAGCAAGCTCAGATGTCGGCCACTGGCCCCAGCGCCCGCCTAACCCCTCAGCAGGTTCCGATCACTGTCTCTGTGGTTATTATTTCAAAGGTTCCAGTTGTAATGTATCAGATCTCTGCCTCCCCCGAATATTGGCCACTGGCATTGTCACTGCCTCCACCGTTTCAAATCCTTCCCAGGCTCTTTTTCCACTCTGAAAGTTGTCCAGTGTTCCTAAGCCTGCGTGATGGTAGCATTCGACATTTAGTGTAATTTCTCCAAAAAAATAAAGTTGGTAAGATCCGGTTTCTGCTTCTCCTGAATACAAGTCTCCACCACCATCGCGAAGAACTCTTTCAACACCGCATTTCTCCTTGGTCTCCGCTAAACTCTCTCCTTATATGTGATGTCTGAGATTCTTAACAATATAGAGAAATAGCAGTCCTCTTTCACGGCGAATTTTTCCATAAGTTCCAGTGCATTTAGATAAGTTTTGTCTGCATCTCCAGTGTCCTGGCATCCATAACGGCTTTCTTACCACCTCTCCGATATTTTTCTTTATCTTTTTCTGTTCTGGGCCCGGTTTCTCCAGGGGTCTGGCATGCTACTCGCAGTTCGGCCGGGACCCAGAGTCCCGCGACCCGGGCCCCATCTGGCGTGCCCAGCCCGCGACCCCCGCCCAGAACCCAGCGTCTTACTGGGTCCGGTTTCTCCAGGGGTCTGGCGTGCTACGCGCAGTTCGGCAGGGGCCCAGAGTCCCGCGACCCGGGCCCCATCTGGCGTGCCCAGCCCGCGACCCCCGCCCAGAACCCAGCGTCTTACTGGGTCCGGTTTCTCCAGGGGTCTGGCGTGCTACGCGCAGTTCGGCAGGGGCCCAGAGTCCCGCGACCCGGGCCCCATTAGGCGTGCCCCGCCCGCGACCCCCACCCAGAACCCAGCGTCTTACTGGGCCTGGTTTCTCCAGGGGTCTGGCGTGCTACGCGCAGTTCGGCCCGGGGCCCAGGGTCCCGCGACCCAGGCCCCGGCTTTTGTGCGCCTCGCGCAACCCCTGCCCAGAACCCAGCGTCTTGACACAATATTTTAATAAGCAGGATATATTCAGCTTTGAAGACAGTGTGATTTGTTCTTGCTTATATGGGCTGTCATATGTCATTGCCTCAGTCCCTACACGGTTACCATAATAATTATTCAGAGTGCTTCCTAACAGTTATCTAAAGTACCCAACCTATAAGCATAGTTTTCTGAGGATCCACAGCTCTAAGTTAAAAGTCTTTGCCCTCTGTAAAATGAATGCTTGAGTGGATTTTCATACCAGTTTGCAGAGTTCCTTTAATATTCGTTGGTGTTAGAGAAAAGTGAAAAATGTTAATAAGTATTCCTTAAGTTGGTGACTTACTTTAACTGGAATTTCACTCTGCTCTCAGTTCATGTTCATTTCTTTTAGGTACTCAATTCAATCTACTTTTGCTTCTTCTAAAATTTCCTTTCAAAGCACAAAGACTCACCTTACTTATTGCCTGACACTGCTTATTGCCCATTTGCAACATTTACTGAGCTTTTTTCCTTAAAATTTGACTAGAAGAATTTTTTTTTTGGTGGTATTGGGGTTCCTGGATGCCCTTCTACCTCTGGGCTACACTCCCAGACCTATTTTATACTCTTTATTTGGAAACAGGGTCTCTTAAGCCAGCGCGCTGGCTTCGAACCTGCGCGATCCTCCTGTCTCCGCCTCCCAAGCGCGGGGATTACAAGCGTGCGCCACCAGGCCCGGCCTAGAAGAATTATTTTTAATTTCACACACATGTACATGCACACACTCACACACACACAATCTTGACTGTAAATGCTTTCTACACAGGGCACTCTACTACATACTACAAATAAGCTGCCTTCCGAATTGTCCAATCTTAAGGCCTCAACACTCAACAGTGTGACCAAGCCAAAAACCTTAGACAAAACTGAGCAGCACCATAGCCTCATCTTTGCTGACATTTTCTCTCTAATCTCCAGGAAAACTTTTGGGATTGTTTCTTTTATGTGTTTATTCATGGAATCAGGTCTCTAGGAACCACTCTCCCTCCCTTTTAAGTGCAAATAAGAGGAGAGAAATATGTTTTGGTAGATGATGAATGAAGAGATTGTGTAGGGTTAGACACTTCAATGCAGTGGACCCAAAGCAATTTGCTGCTTTTACTTCCATTTCCTTCATTTGTGACTTTCACGGACTTCGGAAAAGAAATGAGAGAATGCAGTAGTCTGTGGCCAAGGGGAAAAGGAAGGTCTTAAGTATAAGTACACAGGAGTAGAATGGGATGGTCCACTGAAATATTATGACCAAGATCATAAGAACAAAGAAAATGAAATGGAATAAGACAAACTAGTTGGGTTTAGAAACAGAAAGGGCAGATTTCTATTATACATAATTGAGGTACTAAAAATACACAGAAGAAAGAAACGCTAGGGTTGGAATGAACGTGGATTAGGACTATGTTTCAAGGATGGAGAGATTAAGGGAAAGGAATTACGAGTGGAAACTGAGCAATACTTGGCATGTCACTGGATGGCAATAATAACACTGCCCTATGCGTAGTGAGCCAAAAATCAGACATTGTTCTCTTGTTCTAAAACCGTGATCCTCATTGGGAGTGGTGGCACACACTTGTAATCCCAGCATTTGGGAGGCTGAGACAGGGGGTTCGCGGTTCTCGGACAGCCTTAGCTGCTTAGTGAGGCCCTTTGTGACTCAATAAGATTCTGTTTCAAATAAAGAATAAAAAATAGGGCTGGGGGTGTAGCTTGGAGGTAGAATGTCCCTGGGTTCCACCCCCAGTACCGCAAAAAGCAAACAAAAAAATAAAACCTTTTAGCATGCATCAGAATCACTTGAGGGTGAGGTGAGGCTGCTGCTGATGGTCCAAGGACCACACATTGAGAGAAACCGTAATGGAAAACTTCTTGACTTTGCTCATGGAGAAACTTGGCTCTATCAGGCGATAGTTGAGGAGGGAACAAAATTAGCCTCAAGTCTATGGAAAGATCATGATGAGCTACATGATACAGTATTCACCTATGTATCTTTGAAACCAGCCAAGTTATTTCAAATAATAAAAACTTCACACTTTTAAAACAAATCAGGGTATACCTTAAATTCCTAAATTTAGCTATTTGAAACTTGGGGATAGTTTTGATGTTGGTGGTAAGAACTTGGCATTTTAGAAAGGTGCTGCCTATCTTGAGAAACCATGGACTCACAATATATGTTTCCCATGGGAAAGGCTCCTTAGTGAAGAAAGGAAACCATTGTCTTCTCTAAGTCAAATGAAATGTTTAGGCCTCTGAATCCCAAATAAATGAACAAATAAAAGATAAAAGCATAGACGAGACCATCCTTCAACTGTACAAAGGCAAAATAATTAAAAACAAAGAGCACATTACAATGGCAATAAGAGAATTTAATAATACATGTTAACTATATAAACAGGGAAACTCTGTTCCTCCACGGTCTGCAGTCCAGAGTTTTGTAATGAACTTTGATCAACCATAGACCATTTGTAGTTTATATATGGTCTTACAACTACATATAACAAGTACATATTGGCATTTATATGTATATATTTCAACTTCAGAACTTGGAACTCTGCTGTTTCCACGAGTGGTTCTTAAATAGCAAGCATTAAAATCACATGGAGAGATTAATAATAAAACACAGATTTGAAGGCCTGACCCCCGAGGTTCCTGATTAAGTGGGTCTGAGTTGGCTCCAGAACTTATCTTTTTGGTACTGGTGATTGAACCCAGGAGCATTCTACCTCCAAGCTATACCCCCAGCCCTATTGTATTTTTTTTAAATAAAATCTCATTAGATTGATGAGAGTCTCACTACTAGCTGAGGCTCTCCTTGAACGTGTGATCCTCCTGTCTCAGCCTCCCAAGTACTGAGATTAAAAGCTTGAGCTACCACATGGAGCTAGGAACTTATCTTTTGAAAACATTTCCAGGTGATACTGATGCTTATTTGAGGACACAGTTTTGGAATTACTGGTTTAACTCTATGGTTTGTGACTTGACTCAATACTAGAATTATCTGGAGAGCTATTCTTAAAAATTGGAATTAGGGCTGGGTGTGGTGGCGCATGCTTGTGATCCCAGAGCTGAAAGGCTGAGACAGGAGGATGGCACAGGTTTGAAGCCAGCCTCAACTACTTAGTGAGGCTCTTAGTAACCTAGTGAGACCCTGTTTCCAAAAAGTAAAAAAAAAATAGGTCTGGGAGCATAGCCCGGAGGTAGAAAAGGTCCTAGGTTCCACCCCCAGTACCCCTAAATAAATAAATAATAAAAAAATCGGAATTAGTAAGCCATATATCAAAACAATTAAAATCATAATCTCTAGGGGTAGAAGGAACCCAGGAACACACACACACACACACACACACACACACACACACACACACACACATATATATATATATATATATATATATGTATACACGTATTTTTTTTAAAGTTTTTTGATGATCCCAGCATGCAGCTAATGTAAATAACTTCTACTTAGAATAGTTCTCAGACTTTAGCACCCATAACAATCACCTAGAGACCTGGTTAAAATACAAATTGAGACACCGGGTGTGGTGGTGCACGCTTGTAATCCCAGCATTCGGGAGGCTGAGACCTGGAGGATCGCGGTTCGCAGACAGCCTCAGTTACTTAGTGAGGCCCTCCGCAACTCAGTGAGACCCAGTTTCAAAATAAAGAATAAAAAATAGGGCAGAGGATGTAGCTCAGAGGTCAAATGCCCCGGGTTTCCATCCCCAGACCCGCAAAAAAAAAAAAAAAAAAAAAAAAAATTGAGGGCCCTTCCCTTCCCTAGAGTTTCTGTACATCTGGGTTGAAATTTTGCATTTCAATCATGTCCAGGGTAATACTGCAGGTCTTGGAGCTGCACTTTGAAAATCTTTGGTGAAACCAACTTCAGTCCTGACTGAAATTGACAAAACCTAATGGGGATCTGGTAGAAAACATTGAATGGCATTAGCTCCAACCCACAGGACCCCACACAAAAGCCCAGGGACTGGTACCTAACTAGTCTGGGTTGGAGTCTGGCAAAAGTGTTCTGTTAAAGCTTCCTAGGTGATTCTTATATGCACTGGAGACTGAGACTCCCTGAAAATCCAAGCCAGGGGAGGGTGCAGTAGATGTGGTAGATGCTATGCTCACTTTCTGTCTAAGCTAAGCATGTCCTCCTCCAGCAGGGATGTACTGAAATAATTTCTGCGGTAGATGTCTTTGTTGAGGAAAAATGCTACACTGAAATAAATGTAAGATTATAACAGTCATTTCTGAATTTGAGAAATAACTAGGTTAAGTCAGGAAGGGATTCTCCCCTCCCCTTTCACAGCTATAAATACAACACACTAGGCTGGCTTCGAACCTGCTCAATCCTCCTGTCTCTGCTTCCCAAGCACGGGGATTACAAGCGTGCGCCACCACGCCTGGCCTATATTTTTTAAATGGAATATGGTAACACACTCCTTTGCTGCTCTGCAGCTAGTCATGTAAATAGAAATATTATAACTGCTATTATAAAAGCAGTTTCCTATAAATTAGAATTTATGCTTCTATCTAAATAAACTTGAAACCTGATCAAACACCTTGGCTCCAGGAAAATAACTTTGGGTTTGGATAACAAAACAAGCAGAACAACGTTTCACTGCCCATTGGTGTGTTTGAGTATATGGGGTCATTTTTAATCACACGGTATGGGAATAGCTTGTCTGCTACAGAGATTTGGGGATAAGGTAGGTGTGTGAATGGAGGAGTAGCTGATGGAGTCAAGTCTTAATTGGGGCATTCTTGGCCAACTTTATGATATCAGTTATATACATGCTTATAAATAATTATTTTCTACTTCCTTTTTTTTACTGAAAATAGCAATACTATTATGTTTTAGTAGCTGATTAAAGTTGCCATTTATGACCCTTTGTGAATATACTATGTAAGGTATACTCATACTCAGAAAGGCCTCTTGGGAAAAAAGGGTGTAGAACTTATAAAAACCTTTTAATTTGACAATTAAGAAGCCACTTCACACCCGCTAGCAGTATTAGTGAAGATCTGGAGAAAAACCAACCCTGGAGCATTGCTGGATGGGAATTTATATCCAATTTGTAAGCAGGTCGCAGTTTCCTTAAAAGTTAAGCATAAATTTAATACCAAATAAGCAATTCCACTACCCAAGAGAAAGGAAAACATTGTCTGCACAAAGACTTACATGTGAATTTTCATAGCAGCATTATTCATAATTGTCGAAAGGTGAAAACAATTCCAGTGTCCATCAAAAATGGACTTATATCCATGCAATGGCATATTACCCTGCAATAAAAAAAGAAAGAAACATTGACACAATATAACCTAGTTGAATCATGAAAACATGCTAAGTGGGAGAAGCCAGTCACAGAAAACAAAGTACATAATTCCATTTCTGTGAAATGTCTAGAATAGGGAGCCTTGTGTTTGCTTAGAGCTGTGGAGTGGGAGCAGAGGGAATGGATGGGGAGTGATAGCTAAAGGGTACTGGTTTTCTTTTATTTATTTATTTATTTATTTTTCTTTTTTTTTTTTTTTTTTTTTTTTTTTTTTTTTTTGCAGGTCTGGGGATGGAACCCAAGGGCATTCTACCTCCGAGCTACACCTCCAAACCTATTTTTTATTCTTTATTTGAGAATAGGGCTCACTGAGTTGCAAAGGGCCTCACTAAGTAGCTGAGGCTGGCTTTGAACTTGCGATCCTCCTGTCTCAGCCTCCCAAATGCAGGGGTTACAAGTTTGTGCCACCACGCCCGGCTGTCTTTTTAATACTTTCATTGGTGCAGTGTAATTAGACATCATAGGGAGATTAATGTGACACATACATACAAATACACATCACTTGTATCTCCCTCCGCCATCAGCCTACTTCCAAAGTCACCCTGGCCCAGGAGCCACCTGCGCCCGCCCTGCGGCCCCTCCCACCTGGCTGAGGTGAGCCCAGTTCAGCTGCGCAGCCTGGACCACTTCAGTCATTTAGACCGAGCTCCCCGCTGCAGGGACCATGCGCTCTGAGGCCCCCGGGGCCCCTCGGCTGTCACTAGAAGGACCAGCTTGTTGACCGGCTTCCATCTCTCGCTCCCCCCTCCCCCAACAAAGGAAAACTGACTTCCCCGGGGACTAGGCGAGAGCTGCGGTTCCCCCAAACACGCTCTCCCCGCCTTGCACGCGGCCCCCAGGCGATCGGAGCCGGGCGCGACCCGGGGGACCCAGCGGGGGCGCGGTAAGCGCCTAGCGGCCCCGGTTCCCACGCTCCTATTGTTGGCGACTTTGTTTCCAATTCCCATCACGTGTGCTAATTAGTTAGCGCTGCTGGCTGGCTGGGAGGCGCGTGGCCGCCTGAAAGCAGAAAGATCACTTCCTGTGGGGAGCCGGGCGGGCGAGCTGAGGGCTGCTCGGCTGCTTTCTCTCTCCTTCTCCGAGGCGCCTCCCAGGAGGGTGGGATGGGAAGGGGAAGGAAGGGAAGAAATGCGGGTTGTGGAGCGATGCTTCTGAATTGCAATAGCAACCAGAAAGCCGGGAGTGAGCGTGGGGAGGGAGGCGGGAACAGCAGTAAAAGCGGCATCAGAGTGCTAACCTGATTCAGAAATGCGTCACAAAGCCTTTCTTCTTTTCTTTTTCTTTTTTTTCTCTCTCTTATTCAGTACTGGGAATTGAATCCAGAAACATTCTGCCTCTGAGCTACACCCCCAGCCCTACTTTTTATTCTTTATTTTGAAACAGGGTTTCACTAAGTTGCAGAACCCAGGGGCATTCTACCTCCAAAATACATCCCCAGCCCTATTCTTTATTTTTTATTCTGAAACAAGGTTTAAGTTGCAGAAGGCTTAAGTAGCTGAGGCTAGCCCCGAACCCGTCATCCTCCTGTCTCAGCCTCCCAAGTACTTGGATTCCAAGCGTGTCCCCGCGACTGGTTACAAATCCTTTCATAATTTTGTGCAGTAAACCTTTGCACAATTAGGGCAATGAAAGAAAGATTTTAGACTGTGTATTTAAAATTTTTGGTTTTCACACACCGAATAAAATAAGCGATGCATCACTGTCCACTTAGCAAAGGAGAAGAAAAGTGAACGGTTGTGAGTCATGACTTGTGATAGGGACTGGCTTTGGACCCCAAAGCTGCCCCCCGGGGGCAGTGAAGAGCTTGCGGATATGTGTGGATCTGTTGGAGAGACCCAAGTGTGGCCTTCTATATCTCTTAGCTTTTCACTGAGCTGCAAGATTTAGGATCATTGATTCTCACAGTGGAAGTTTCTGCTTTGAAGATACTATATTATTTATACTTCTTCCTATAAATAGAATGCCAGCATTGGCAAGGACTCTGTGAAACCTTATGGGTGGTAGCAACAGGGAAGGAAGAAGATTCTGCCCTCAGCAAGCAGCCAGAATGGCGCAGGAATTTCATTCAACATGCAGTTAGCAAGAATACTCTGAGCTCCTGCGTGCCCTGTGTTGGGCTGGAGATGGAGAGATGAACCACCTAGAACCTGTCTTTAAGTAGCTTGCAAAGCTGGCGGAGGTGGCAGATAAGTATGCAAGCCAATAATTAAGGGTGACTCAGAAATGGAGGCCTGTACTGGGACCAGACTAAGCAGAGGGGGACCAGGTTCAGGCAGGGCCCTTTGGGGAGGCTTTCTGGAGAAGGGCTGATTCCTCTGACACTTAAATTAACAATTGGCCAAGAGAAGAATGGAGGAAAAGGGATCCTGAAAAGAAATCAAGGGTGTGCAAAGGCTTTGGGTCAGTGGTGGAGGGCACGGTGCTGTGAAAACGGTGCTGTGAAAACGAGCAGGCAGGGACCTGCAGCACAGGGCCCCAGGGCTGCGCATAGATGGGTCCGGGAGGCAACAACTGTAAAAGCTCTGGAGAGGGGCTTGGAATATCTCCTAAAGGCCAGGGTCGGGGCAGGGAAGAGTATTTGGGTTTGTCTTTAGGAAAGATTACCTGGGCAGTAGTTTGATGGATGGATTGAAGGGACTGAGGCAGGGACAGGGACAGGAGGCTGGGACTAACTTTATGGCCTGGCACTAAGAGATGGAAGAGACTGAAATGAAGAGCTGGATGGAGAAGACAGGCCAGATTCAGGAGCTGTTGGGAAGGTGGAACTCACAGAGCTTGAGAGCCGCCTCACTGTGAGAGGAAGCCACCCGGGGAATAGGGGGACCACGGAGGACTCGGTGCCCTTGCTGTGCACCGGGGCAGGGTGGCTGATGGTGGATAAAGGACTTAGAAGACAAAGCCCTGAAGTGTCAGCAATCCCATGTGATTAGGAATAAAAAGTCCTAGGGAAAGGATGACTGATGATATTAGATATAATTTTAAAACTAAGTTTTCCATAAGAAATCATTAAACACGGTGGAATGCCATACAACTATTACAAAATTTAACAAAGAATTTATGGCAACATGAGAAATACTTAAAAAATTAGGTGAAACAAATCAGGCATGTTGGTGCATGCTTATAATCGCAGTACTTGGGAGGCTACAATGGGAGGATCACAGATTCATGGCCAGCCTCAGCTACTTTATGAGGCCTTCCTCAACTTAATGAGACCCTGCTTTAAAATAAAGAATAAAATAGGGCTGTTGGTGCAACTCAGAAGTAGAATGACCCTGGGATCAATCCCTAGTACCGCAAAAAAAAAAAAAAAAAAAAAAAAAAGAAAAGAAAAGAAAAAGAAAAAAGAAAAATACTAGGTGAAACAAAATTCAAGATGTACAATTTTATTTCTGCTAGGTGTGGTAGCACACACACACCTATAGTCTTAGTACTTGTGAGGCTGAGACAGGAGGATCACAGGTTCGAGGTCAGCCTCAGCAGCCTAGGAGGACCCTCAACAACTTAGTAAGACCCTATTTCAAACTACAAAATATAAAGGGCTGGGGGTATAGCTCATATGTAGAATGCCCCTGAGTTCAGTTCCCAGTACCAAAAAAAGTGTACTTTGATCATAACTATATAAACTAAAATTTTAAATTGAATAAATACCTGGAAGAAAATACACTAAAATGTTTATAGAAGATACTTCTGATTGGGACCATACATGATTTCTTCCCTTTTACTTTTCTATATTTTCCAAATTTTCATATTAAGTATATTTTATAATGGTTAAAGTAACACATTCTCCCTAAACTTTCTACAGAAAAGTTGGCCTTTTGGGGGGCTGTGAGGACTTGGGATGGAACCCAGGGGCATCTGAGCTATACCCCAGTCCTATTTTATTTTTATTTTGAAGCAGAATCTCTCTAGGCTGATGAAAGTCTCACTACTTGCTGAGGCTTTCCTCAAACCTGTGATCCTCCTGTCTCAGCCTCACAAGTACTAGGATTACAGGCATGTGCCACTATGCCTGGCTTTTGTTTGGCTTTAAAACAGGGAATTTAGTTGGGCTTGGTGGCACGTGCTTGTAATCCCTGCGCTTGGGAGGCTGAGACAGGAGGATCGCACAGATTTGAAGCCAGCCTCAGCTACTTAGTGAGGCTCTCAGCAATTTAGTGAGACCCTGTTTCCAAATAAAGTATAAAATAGGTCTGGGAATATAGCCCAGAGGTAGAAAAGCCCCTGGGTTTCACCCCCAGTACCACAAAAATAAATAAATAAATAAATAAATAAATAAATAAATAAATAAATACAGGGGGTTTGCACCTAACTCAAAGCTACATTTTCCCCAGTATTATTTATTTGCATTTAATTCAAAGCTGCAACACTTCCCCCACTATTGTATGACATACGTGATCTACTAACATATCAAAATAGTAGATAACTTCCAATAAAAATTTTAAAAGACTTTGAGTATTCCCATTTGAATATTTCTTTCTTTTTGCTTCTCTTATGTGGGAAAGAGGAAGCGAGAGAGCTTAGCTTCAGGAAATGACATCAAACTTGTTAGCTGATTCTTTGCGCTTCAAAGACAGATTGGGGCCTTCTCTCTAACTGGAGTCAATGGGTTGAACAAGGAGAAGGGCCGCCTGTGGCCGAGATGGAGGCAAGTCCTAAGGAGGCCCTGAGTTGGCAGCTTTGACTCTGAGCAGCACTAAAGGCCAGCATCTCCCCTCTTCCTGCCGTGACTTGACTCCATATCCAGTTACACTGGCCATAGAGAAACATTCTAATCAAAACCTGAGCAGATGACTTAGTTTAGAATGTGTTGGTGAAAGAAAGAGAGGTATAGAATTTTACCTTAAGAACTTATCTCTTTAATCAATAACAACCAACAGAGTAAAAAGCTCTTCTGATGTGCCAGCTGCTTTACTAAGCATTTCATGAATAACTAATTTGCTAGGGTACCCGTGAGGTAGGTAAATACTATTATTATCATCATAATCGCTCCCACTTTACAGATGAGGAAACTTAGGCCCAGCCTGAGAATTTAAGATCACAGAGCGTGAGGAGGTAGAATTGGTGCTTGACCAGACAGTTGATTTATTATCTGTGCTCTCCATCACTACATTATGAGGCTTCTCAAGGTCTAAGGTTATGCTTTATCTTTGTTAGTCCCAAACACACTATAGGTTAAATCTTGCAGTTTGGAACAAATTTCTGCACCGCATTCCTACCTCTTCATGATAGCAAGATAATTGCAGAAGCAGTGTCTGGAAGGTGGGAAAGTCCATGAAAGACTGAACCGGGAAAACCGAAATTAGCAGGTGACGACAAATGTCACAGGCACTTGGTACACTATTTCCTTCAAAGCAGAAAAATTTTTGAGCATGGGTTGGCTACAGGGGCAGGACCATCTTTGCCACAGCTGGGACACAGTCTGGGTTTGTGATAGGGAAAAAAAAAATGATTCTAAAAGGGAGTATATCTGTGACTGGACTTATCTGCAACACCACACAAAGAGAGTGAGAAGACAGCCTTGTGTGCTTACTCTTCTTAGCTAACATTTCCTCTACTACTGTGTGACATATATGATCTACAAACATATCAGAAGTAAAAGGGAAGGGGAGTCATCTTACAATAATTTTTAGCTAGGAATGTATCCTCAGAAACTCTCCAGTGTTATTCTTTGGATTCTTACGTGAAGTGAAAACAAACATAAACATCAGGCTACAAGTCCAAAAATGAGCTAGCTCCACATCTTCTTCCCAGATCAATCCATCCTCCAAGATTCCTCTTATTGGATGTGGTGGTGGTGCCATCCCCTAGCTGCTTAAGCTTGCAAACATTGTGCCTGGCTCCCCCACATCCCTTCCACTGAACCCCTCTCCTGCCCAGGCATTTGCGAGCCCACCATGGTAATCTCACCTCCCTTGCTAGTGACTGGTTCAGTGGTGAGCATCTCTGTGTTTCATTCTAGCCAGTGAAACAGAAGAAGAAGCTTTCACTGGACTTCTCAGAAAAAGTCGATATTTCTATCCCGTTCCATGTAAACAAACAAATATATATAATATGTGTGTGTGTGTGTGTGTGTGTGTGTGTGTGTGTGTCTCCCTGAGGATGGCTATCAATGAGTGTGGCAGGAAAGTCACCTCAGGATGAAGCCAGTGCTGTAAATAGCAGAACAGAGAAACAAGGATGTTGGGCTGCTAAATCACAGACCCTAGTGCTGACCCCAGCCCTGTTTTCTGTTATTTAAAATAATACACATCTTTTGTTTTTGCCAGAATGAAGAAAGACTTCAGCTGTTTGAAATAGAAGCATTCTTGTGGATACATCTTGCATGTCCAAATCATCACCTATTCTCCTTCCTAAATGATCCCAAACTCATGTACCTCTCCTCAGTTTGCTTCTCCTGATAGTCCTGCTCAGGACTCCAGTGAGATCTCTCACCTATATTACTACTGCAACAAGAATTTCCTTATCATCTCATCATAGAGCAAACTCTGAGCAATGTCACACCTCAGACCATCCCAAAAAGATATAAGAAGACACAATCTTCCATGCTGATCTCTTCTGGCCTAGTGGGTCTCCAAGTGACAGGCTGTCCAAATTTCTCAGCGGTGGTTATAGCACTTTCCTTAAATCCTTGTGTGTGACGTGTCTAGGTGCTGGTACCTTGGCAGAAATTCCAGATGACAGAAACTTCAGTCAAGGCCGGGTTATTCTCAGCAGCCTTTGGACCCGGACCAGCCTTATGGTCTAGATTTACCACCATACCATGTAATGTAGTAGCTACTGTCAGTCCTAATTCCAGTTAGACTCCACAAATAATTTGGTGGCCACCTTTTCTGTTCTGGGAATGTGCCAGGCAGGCAGTGAGCATGTTTTGTTTTCTGTAACCCAGTATCTGATATAGAATGGTGCTCAATTTTTTTTAATAAGTCAAAGAAAAGCTGGCTGTGATGGCACACCTTGTAATTCCAGTACTTTGGAGGCTAGGGCAGGAAGATCGCAGGTTTGCGGCCAGCCTCAGCTACTTAGTGAGGCCCACTGCAACTTAGTGAGACCCTGTTCACTAAAATGAAGAATATAAATTAGGGATGGGGGTGTAGCTCAGAGATAGAATGTCCTGGGTTCAACCCCCAGTATCACAAAAGAAAAAGAGTCAAAGAAAGATACTATGATGAGTATGTTTTACTTCACACTTCAACAAACACAATTTATCAAAGAGATAAACACATTAGTCTGCCCCAAGACTCACTGGTATATAAAATGCAAAAATGCTTATTGGACTCAAGCCATTCTTCTAAGGGACTTACATGCATTTGCTTATGTAGTCCCCACAATGACTCTTAACTGGTATTCCCCACATTTTTTAGGAAAAGAAACTAAGGCTCAGGGAGGTGAAGTTTCCTAGAATCACTTAGCTGGTGATGGAGAAGCGGATGAGTTAGAAGATGGAGGGGGAAGATACGTATTAAACTAGGCATCACTGAAAAGGAACCACTTCATAGGAAAATAAGTTTTAAGCTATGTCTTCAGAGATGCCAAGTGGTAGGTGGGTAACAAATTCTAGATTACAGAATAGCATGACTAAGGACTGAGAAGTAAACAACAAACAGTCCCATGTGGATAAGTGTAGGGTAAGCAACGAAGGAGGGAATTGTGGTGTTCTACTTTGGTTATGAGATGTCCCCCAGAAAAGCTCATGTCTTGGCAATGCAACCAACCGTATTCAGAGGTGAAATAACTGAATCTTGAGGGCTGGTATCTTCAGTGAATTAATCCATTGAGAGAAAAATAATTTAAATGAATTTACTGAGTGGTAACTGTAGTCTGGAAGGGACATACCCTTGGGGATAGTATATGCCCGTGTGTGTGTGTGTGTGTGTGTGTGTGTGTGTGTGTGTGTGTGTGTATCTTTCAGCTTCCTGGCTTTCCTAAGCAGCTTACCTCTGCCATGCCCTGCCGCCATGATGTTTCTGACTTACAGCTGAAACTACAAACCAAATCAATATTTCCTCCTCTCAGTTATTCTTGTCAGGTATTTTGGTCACAGTAATGAAAACATAATCTAATATAGGTGGGAACTAAGACAGGGCAGATGGCCAGTAGCTCAGTTGTAGATGGTCTCTAGTGGCCCACCCAGCTTTTTAGTCCCTCCTAAATCCTCATATTTGTTCCCAAATTTCCCATCCATATTCAGGCCAAGTACTTCTGGGGAAGCTTACTCTATACCCACATGAAGGATAGGTCCTGATTTACCCAAGACAATCAACACTTTCCATTTCCTAGCCACAAGAAGGATTCAAGGCGGGGCCTATGACTTGACATAAGCTTGTCCAAACAAGTAAGTACCAGGACTCTTACCCAGAGCCCTGGGATAGTACCTCTCTCTTTTTCTGTCTGCCTTTGAAATACCCAAGAGAACATGCACTCCTACCAGTTGCTGATTTCTTCTTGCAGGCTCAGGACAGGCAACCTCAGCACAGAATGAAGCTGCTCTAGTGGACACATGGTAGGCAGACAGACTGGGTCAAACCATCCTATCGCCAATCTTCCCAACTCTGGATCTTCCTGTATGTGAACGTGGAAGCCTGGAAGGTACATTTTTCAAATGTAAGCAGATTGAGTAAGGTTTTCTATTACTTATAACATAAAGAGGGCTAACTTGATAAAGACTTCAATATTAGGTCATATTGTTTAAAGTATTATTCTGGGAAGTGGTTTAATAAGATCACTCTGTGGCTATATGAAGGGTAAATTGGTTAGAAAATCCCAAGATGGAGAGATGGCCAGAAGCCCCTAAAATGTGTCCAGTGAGAAGTAATGGGGGCAAAGATTAAAGCATTGACAATGGACACAGAGAGAAGAATTGAAGCAATACGTGTGAGTGCAAAGCTTGTTTAAAATGGGCCATTAAATTTACCTGACATTAAAAGCCTCATTTGTCCTTCTATTTAATCCCACCACAATATAAAACTGTTTTTGAAAAAAATAACTTCTAAGATTTTGTCAGATACCTGAACCCTGTTTATTCCTCTCATCTCTATAGAAGTAAGAAAAAGGAAGTCAACAGTATATGTTACCTTTTATTTTTATTTACTATCTACTTTATGTTTTGACTTCACTATTTTATTCATTATATCCTGGATTCCATGACACATGTTCATCTTCCCATATGTTTCTATCTTCTATCCTTTAGGTATTTGCAGATTGACAAATCTCTTTTTTCTTTCTCTTTTTCTTTCATTCTTTCCCCTTTTTTGTATTGGGAATTGATCCCAGGGGCACTCTACCTTTGAGCTACGCCCTCATCTTGTTTTATTTTTTATTTTGAAACTAGGTCTCACTAAGTTACTGAAACTGACCTCCAACCTGTGATCCTCCTGTCTCAGCCTCATAAATTCTGGGATTATAAGTGTGCACCACCATGTACCGCTGGCATATCCCTTATAGTCATCAAGTAACACACTCTTCCTATTTAGTGCTTTTAAATCTTCCTTCGTCTATTCCATCCTTTAATTCTCCTGCATCCTATGCTCCCCGCACTCATACAGCTCCCCTCCATTCCATTTCTCATCTCACCAGGGGCAGTGGCTCCGTGTGTACAATCTGCTCCATCTGTCTCATCTCAGCAAGAAATGGGAGTAGGAAAAGAGGTGAGGGGATTCCATAGGTCAGACAGAGAGAGACCTGGAATACAGGCCGTTGTTGCCTAGGGCATAGAGTGAGAAGACCCAAGTTTGAGTTCTGCCCAGCTGTAGAACTTGGGGCCAGCCACTTAATCATCTGAGCCTTAATATCTCCAGCTATAATACGGGAACAATAACTAGCCATTGTAGGCGCTCAGGTCCACCTCATGCTCTTCCTCCACGCCCACCCCCATTCCCTAAGGAGGATGGGGTCAATATGGGCGGACCAAGGACTTGTTACTAGGCCAGGTGGTGAGTGGTGTGGTCTCACTCTCTCAAGAGGTGTGATTGCTTTGAATTGCATATCTTCAGAGACACCTGTCCTGGGCTCTTGCTCTAGTGAAGTGAAATAAGCCAGGCCTGCTCTAGACTTAGAAACTCCATTTCTGCTTCTTTGATTTTCTTGTAAGTTTTAGATCAAACTCTCCTTGGACCCAGAGCAGAAGATTAAGAGTAGCTTCATGGCAAGCACTGCAGAAGTGTCATGGCCTACTTTTCACACTGCTAACTAACTCTAGCCAGTCATGGAAGCCCTCCGGGCAGCCCAGCCAGGCTCCCAGAACTGGTGTTTAGGGACAAAAACCTTGTGTTAGCAAAGACTTGGGATTAGCCTCTGGTTGCCATCAGCACAGGTTTCTGGGGACAGAGGCAGGGCAACACTGAGCTTCTGGCTTCTCTCAACCTTTTTATACCTCAACAGAATCAATACTAACAGCACCATCTTAGAGGACTGCAATGTCAAATTAATAAGCTCATCTAAGAGAAATTGTTTTGGAAGTCATCCCAAACCGTAACAATCTTGAATTCTTAACTCTTCCTTACTTCCTTCATTTATGAAACGTACTTTTAAAAGCAAACATATTTGCGAAGCTTTGAGAGATAGCTAAAGGAAAAGATTGAGTTAACAGCAAAAGAAGGCAATCCATAGTCATGTAAATGGTTTATCTTTATGCACAGCTTTAGCATCGAAGGCCTCTTGCTATGGTTGGGGTTTAATGTGAGGGTCCCTGAGGCTTGTCCTTCAGTGTAATTGGAGGGTATTGTGCACCTTTAAGAAGTGGGGTCTTGTGAGATGGTCTTAGATCACTGGGGGCAGGTTCTCAAAGGGACTGTGAGACCTTGACAGTCTTACGTCTGTTTTCTACTTCAGATGGAACCTCTCATTCTGACTCACTTCTGCCCTAACCAGAGGCCCCAACCAATGGGGTCCCCTGATCTTGAGCTTAAACCTCGAGAACCACAAGCCCAAGTAAATCTCTCTTTACTTAATAAGTAGCCTATGTCAGGTATTTCATTATAGTGACAAAAAGGAGATTAATATACCTCTGTGAAGTTAAAATGCTCTTAAAAACTCTTACAGGCATTATGCCTTTGTAGTGGGGCCACTCATTTGCTGTATTCTCCCACTGAGAAGATAGGGTTGGTTTTACTCGAATATTGCACAACCGTCTCGTTTTCATTCCTTGTAATTGCATTATTTCTGACAGTAAATGAGCCTATGCTATTCATAGGGACTCTACCCCATTAGCAAGCTCTGTCAGTCTGTTCTAGCATTCATATCTATTTTATTGCATCCAGTTGCTAGCTCTCGAGGAGTTCATATCGGGAAAGTATGGCCCCAGCACCCCCAGGATGTATACTCCAGGCAGCTGGCACTGATCTTATAGATACAAGCATATGTAAATCCCAGCCAGCCTCCTACATGTCTGCCAAACATCGCGTCTCCCCAGCCTAAAGAGCTAGCTGTGTTGGGACTTTAAATAAGGTCTAATTTCCTGAAAGCTCAGCCAACATTTCAGGCAAAAACAAAAACACAACCTTCAGCACTGGAATTGCTATAAAAGAAATTTCAGGAGTTTTTATGTCTTTAAGGCAATGGATGAATGGGTGCCTAAAGATAATTACAGCACATTAGAAGTAAAAATCAGTCAAATAACCACATAACTGAGAGCGGATCTCTGGGATTTCTCCAAAGCCACATTGTTATCATAACCCAGGTGTTGTTGTACCCCCTCTCTCCTGCAAGGGATGCCTTTGCTGAGTCAGGGCTCCATCGGAAGGCTGAATCTTTCTCCCATCAGTCTTCTGCCTTCCATGTCAGAATCCACACCAGAGCTTGGCAAGGAAGAGGCAGAGCAAGAATCGGCCCTTGTCTCTGGCCACGCCTGACCCCCCAGTGCGCACACACAGCTCTCACAGAGGACCAGGTGCCATCCTGGAGATGGGCAGTGTAGATGGACCGTGGGTTTTCTGGTTCTTGCCAGCTGCCCTGGTTCCACGCGAGAGAGAAACCTCGAGGCATGGGCCTCTCAGGAAGGAGTCTAGTCCAACGTGTGTCTGGTTTGTTCATCCCACAACTACTTTAAAGTACCCATAACAGCCAGACTCTGGGGAGGCACTAGATATACATCCCCTGGTACAAAGACTTCGTGCCAGCCCAGGTCACAGCACAAAGCTGAGTTCTTCCACTTAGCTTTAGCTTCTCAGCAGCAAGGGACCCAGACCTCCGCTCTCCTGACAGGTGGCCCTTATGGACAGCTCTGATTGACAGCACTAACAGCTAACACTTAACACACTTTTCTCAACATAACATCGTCTAACCTCATACTGGCCAAAAGGTGTTCTCCTCTGAGCAGGACCCCTGTGCTGCATACATGGGGGCACCACAGGCCCTTCTGAGAGCCAAGGCTAACCATTCACTTTCCAAATAACCAAAGGAAGTGGCCGCACCAATAAAAATGTCTCATTCAGATTATCTGTCTGACAGAATAAGGTAAGAGTAGGGATAGGGTGGTAGGGGAGAGGCTTCATTTTCCCAGTGCCTCAACCTCTATTTGCAATTTAGAATATAGGAAGAGTCTGACATTTTCCTGTCTAGGACTCAAAAATATCATTGACTAAGTTTGCATTTCTCAGACAGGCATTCATAATCATCTCTAACTAAATGACAATAAATTCTATTCTGTCACAGCCTGGATCAATGAGATTCTTATTCTCAAGATGGAGACTGGAGGGCTTGCTGAGGCTGAGAGGTTTGCAGGAAGAGACCTGCTCACTCAGTCTGAGCACCCCTTCCCCAGTGGTGGTTGGGGGCACAGGGTCACCAGGCTCCTGCACCTGCCAGGAGCAGTTCAAAGACAGAGGATCCACCTTCTTTGCAGAGTCTTCTGGCCCTGAGATCTCCTAGCAACCTACACTTCAGAACACAATCAAACACCAGTTGATCATATAACTAAAACACCCTAAAGCCACTCTGGGTAGTGCTTTCCAAATTAACAGCCACTGCCCACAGGGCGCCCTAAGCTGTAACCAGCATTTCAAAAAATAAGTGCATTGAGCCTGATGTGGTGGCTCACACTTGTAATCTCAGTACTTGGGAGGCTGAGACAGGGGGATCGTAGGTTTGCGGCCAGCCTCAGCTACTTGGTGAGGCCCTCAGAAATTTTGTGAGACCCTGTTTTCAAATAAGAAATAAAATAGGGCTGGCAGGGAGGGGAAGCGGGCATGGTGGTGCCCGCTTGTAATCCCAGCATTCCGAAGGTGGAGACTAGAGGATCGTGGTTCGCAGACAGCCTCAGCTACTTAGTGAGGCCCTTCACAACTCAGTGAAACCCTGTTTCAAAAAATATAAAGACTGGAGCCAAGCGTGGTGGCGCACGCTTGTAATCCCCACGCTTGGGAGGCTGAGACAGGAGGATCGCGCAGGTTCGAAGCCAGCCTCAGCTACTTAGTGAGGCTCTTAGCAACTTAGTGAGACCCTGTTTGCAAATAAAATATAAAATAGGTCTGGGAGTATAGCCCAGAGGTAGAAAACCTCTGGGTTTCACCCCCAGTACCACCAAAAATAAAAAAAATTTATATATATATTTAAAAACTAAGGCCAGGGGTGTAGCTCAGAGGTAGAATGCCCCTGGGTTCCATCCCCAGTACTGGAAAAAAAAATAGGGCCAGGGAGGGGTGGTATCACAGAGGTAGAAGTTTCCTGGGTTGCATCCCCAGCACCACAAAATAAATAGATGATAAATAGATGATAGATAGATAGATAGATAGATGCATTGCACTTAGTAATGGTACACATCTTTTGTTCATTTGTACCTTTTGTTTCATAAAACTGCTTTATGAAATTTTTATTTCAGGTAGGTAGATGCTGCCTCGTCATGGGTCCTAACATAGGGTGCAGTTGCACCCCGGCTCTCTCTCAAGGTAGACACACACGGCCATGGATGGTTTGCTCCTATTGTTCAGTTCTCCCCTTCCCATTTATTTTTTCTCTGCTATGAGTGCTAATGAACAAACAGTGTGCTTCTTCTCTCATTCTGCCGCGTTCGTATCCCCCAAAGACATCACATCGATCCTGCATACCCAGCCTGGATTCTACCTGCCTTGAAGAGGTGAAAATGGAAACTGCATGGATAAAAAAACATCATTTGCAAAAATTCCAAACATTTTGCAGAACTTAAACCAACCACACGTGTGCCTCTTTCTCTGGTCAAGGTAGTAAATGGTAGGACATTTTTGGATTTAGCCTGGGATGCATCAGAGTCCTGTGCATTGGGACATGCTCCATTTCTAGGCTCCTAAAACCCTGCATGTTTGCAGAGACCCTCTGGGGACAGGAAGCTGGACTGACCTTGTGGCCCTCTGGGCTGTGCAGTGGCCAAGACAATCCTGCTCCCTGCAACTTTGCTGCAGCCAGTGGGTTAATCCCCCTGAGCCGAAGTCTGACACGGTGTGAGCCCCTCCTCCTCACAGCTGTTTTAGCATTTCATATGCCTGACAAAAAAGCGTTTACGCCTGACCTAAACCTCACCTGTTGCAGCAACGTGACTCCACTTCATCGATTCACCCTGTTGGATGGTCACCAGATAGTTCTTGAGCCCTTACGATGGGGTCGCCATTGCACACAGCTCTGCAGAGCCTGTGGTGCAGGAACTCCCAGTCCAGCCACAGAGAGCGCACACCGTGAGTCACGGTGCTGGGCCACACGTGTGGCGAAGCGGCAAGGTTCTGGGAAGGATGTAATGGGCTGGACTTCGAAGGTCTGGTTCAGCTCATGGAGTTCTAAGTAGACACGGAGAAGTTTTATACTTTCCCTGAACTTCTCTCTCTGACTCTTGATTAAATATTCTTAATTATTTTTTTCTTTTATATCTAATTTTTAGCAGCTTTCATCAATTCTATCATCAAAGTTGTTTATTTTTTCTCTCTCCTTGACATGGTCTGAATGTTTGTGTCTCCCCAAAATTCCTATGTTGAAGTAACCCCCACAGGGATGGTGTAGGAGGTGGGGCCTTTGGAAGTGATTAGGTCGTAAGGGCAGAGCCCTTATGAATGGGACTATTTCTCCTATAAAGAGACCTCATAGAGACCCTCACCCTTTCCTCCACATGAGGTTACAGTGAAGACAACCACCAGTGGGCCAGGAAGCAGGATCCTTAGCCTAAGTGAGCTGCCACTGCCTTAGCCTTGGACTTCTCATCCCCTCAAATGGTGGGAAATATATTTTCATTATGTATATGCTACTCAGCTCATGATATTTTTATTTACTTATTTTTATTTTTTATTGGTGCATTGTATTTATACATCATGATGGGGTAAAAAACTTTTGTAGACATAAATGCACACATCACCCAGTCAGTCTATGATATTTTGTTATAGCAGCCCAAATTGACTAAGGTGCTTCCTCTATAATGTAAGCTCTATGAAGGCAGGGACTTTTTCCATTTTGTTCCATCTCAGGCATCTAGCATAGAGACTGGCAAAAAAATACTTTTTGAGTAAATATATGAAGTCTATTTTTCATAAGGGTTGTTAGACTAAGATCAAAGAAGGGGCTGATGTCTGAAATGAGTTCCTTTTATAAATAATGAAGCTGACATCCAAGCTCTCCCCGTTGACCCCTGTTGCAGGACCTTCACCTACCAGGCTCCTCTTGCTTATTTCTGAGAGCTCCTGGAGATATCTTCGGTGAGCTCAGGAGCAAGGCACTGAAGATGGGCGACCACACTGGAGGCCACTACAAGCTGAAGAGGCTCTGTTCTCTGAAGCCATCCATGGCCGCAAGCCATGAAGAAGGCGAAAAGAACTCCCCTTCCTCTCCTGTGCAGCCCTTTGTTACAAGACACCTACACAGCCTGACTTTCCCCCGTGTGGAAATTATTTATAATGAAAATGCTTCTTCCTGTATTTATTTGCAAGGCCTCATTTCCCCTGGATTCAAATGTGAGTTCTTGAAGAGCTCATCTGAGGGCTAGGGCCAGTGTTCAGAATCCCTTCTCCCCGCTGACCACTGACATTGGAAGTGAGCTGAATTCATTAGCTCAACTCTTCCTTAGAGTGAAGGGTCCCCATGAGGCTATTTACCACCTCCTACAAAAGGGACTACTCAGGCAGTTCCCTACCCCCTGCCTAGATGCTAGCATGTGTCTAGATGCTAGCAGTAACCATGCTCAATCTTGAGCCTGAGAGCCACCACCAAACCCCTTTTTTGAAACAAAGCCTTGGGTTAACATGAAAACATAGGCTGTGCCTGACCAAGGCCATGTTTAGAGTGTGTACATGACCAGGAAGTTTGGTGAATTGGCCCATGAATCCAGACATGGTCAGTGGCTGCGTCCTATGGGAGAACTCCTAGTTTCTTGCCAAAGCCAGTTGAGCTGTCACAAGGACAACTTGAGAGAGAGAGGGTGGACCTCACAGAAGACACCATCTCTCTTACCAAGGCCACTGCAGTGGACACGACCACACTAGGCTCATTCACTCAATGGTGCCCTGGTGGCTGGCCAGCCAATCTGCACAGGGTGTGCACAACTGAACTTGTCTACTGCAGGTGTATTGTGTGTTATGGAAATCCATTGGCCATACAGAGACAAATTTTGTTCATGTAGTAATCAATAAATGATAATTGCATGCCTAAAGATTCTTCTGTTCAAAGCCACAAACAAAAGAGATAAGTTTAGCAGGTGTGGTGTCACCCTAATCCCAGAGAGGCTGAGACAAGAGGGCTGCAGATTCATAGCCTAACAACTTAGATCCTGTTTCCTCCATTCCCCCCCGCCAAAAAAAAAATAAATAAATAAAGGAAAATAGGACTAGCAGTATAGCTCAGAATTAGAATGCCCCTGGGTCAATCCTAAGCAACACACACACACACACACACACACACACACACACACACAAAAGAGGGAGAGAGCGAAAAGATCACTATTTGTATATACCTTGTCATAAATATGAGCATGTTGCGAGCCGGGCGTGGTGGCGCACGCTTGTAATCCCCGCGCTTGGGAGAAGGAGACAGGAGGATCACGCAGGTTCAAAGCCAGCCACACTGGCTTAAGAGACCCTGTTTCCAAAAATATAAAATAGGTCTGGGAGTGTAGCCCGGATGTAGAAGGGCTTCCAGGAACCCCAGTACCACCAAAAAGAAAGGAAGGAAGGAAGGAAGGAAAGAAGGAAGGAAGGAAGGAAGGAAGGAAGGAAGGAAGGAAGGAAGGAAAAGAAATAATTCTGCTTCAAAGAACACTATACTGAAGCAGCTAGAAGGAAGGAGGTTTTGACCACTTCGGAGGTCCTAGGTAAGCAGGAGCTAGACCACACAGAGCCCTACAAGCCATGTCAAAACCTCCAACTTTTATTTTAATTCCAAGGGGGAGATTTGAGATGAGTAAAACTGAAACATATTTTGGAAGGAAATCCTTTAACAGGACTTGTTGATGAATCAAATGTAGGAAAAGAGAAAATAGAACTTACAAATGCCTCCTAGGTTCTTGTCCTGAACAACTTGTTTAAAGATGGAGTCATTCCTTGAGTGAGGAAGAACAGGGGAGGTCTCTGTGGAACAAAAGACCGAGGAAGCAGCGTGGAGAACTGTATGTCATGCCAAGTCTGAGATGTCCCTTAGCATTGCCAGTGGCGATGTCACCTGGGAAGCTGGATACGTGAATCTGAAGCTCCAGAGAGGTGAGGTGGAGAGCCGATTTGGAGCCACGCACAGCACAGCCATATGGCATTTCAGTCATGAGTCTGGATGTGAGTGTCTGGCTGGAGGACAGCGTGTAGGCCTGGAATATGTCAACATTTAGACTTGGAATGGCGGTGAGGGGACTGAAAGTGAAGTCAAGCCAGGAAGTTTTGAGAAAGAAGTGAGAAGGAGAAGAAGGAGATGCTCTGTGGAATGATGAGAAGAGGCCGAAAAACAATCAAGGCAGAGAGGAGGTCTTTGGACCGAGTTGGCTGGATGTTGCTAAGAGCCATTTCAAAGGAGTCAAGGGGTGGACATCTCAATTTGATGAGATTTAAGATGAGAAAGAAGATGAGGAAATGAAGTACAGATTTCTCTTACATACAGAAAAATTTTCTCTAAACAAGAGCAGAAGAATGGAGCAGATTTCGAGTTTGGGGGTTAACAGGATTTGGGGGGCTCTTTAATTGGACAATAGATCGTAGCGCAATTATCTACATAGTGATGTAAGTTATGCAGAAAGAGATGGAGGACTTGACATCTATTGAGCTCTTACTGCATATTAGACTCTTTACAAATTCCCATTCAGTCTTCCTAGGGAGCCTGGAAAGTTGGAATTGCCCGCCCTCTTTATGAACACGAGGGCAGCAGTACGACAAATTGATTGGCACTTGAGGTTTGAGTACAGTGCAATCTGAGCTCTGCTGCCTGTTAGCCGTGTGACCATGGCCAGTTTTACCTAGCTCTCTTACCTCATCTGAAAAGTGGGGGCAATAATAGTATGATTGGTTTGAGGATCAAAATGAAATGATCCAAATAAAATATGTAGCACAGGCCTCAGGCATAGTAAGTGGTCAATCAATACTAATTTATGTTCAGAGATGAGAAAAGAGCCTAAAATGAGCTATCTTCATTTAGCAAATATATTGAGCTTCCACATTTTGCTAAAAACCAAGTGAGCCCAGGGAACATAGCAAGTGAACAAGATTCAAATTGTCCCTGTCTTCATAGAACCTACTGCCCAAACCCGTCATGGCCATGGTAGTAATAATAACAGCACTGATAAATAAACCTATGTGCTAGGCCCCGAGGCTTCGTCGTTGTGAGTAAAAGGAGCAGAACCTGCTCTGTTCAGGCTTTGTGTTATGTCATCCTTCCCAGGGGTATCATTTTGCCAGAATGAAACCCAACTCTAATGAAATAATCCAGTTGTGTGAGGACATGTTACTGAAAGGGAAACAGTAGAGGTGATGACTAACCTTCCCTGCTTTCTCCACTATTTCCCTGATCGTATCAGAAACAGATTTTAGGGATTGTTTTTCTCAGCTTCCTGCCTGGTTTCCCTTCCCCGGTTTCTTCCCAATTTGTTTAATTAATTAATGCCACAGATGTGACGTGGCACCATGTTTCAAGATAAGTGTTATGGGCTGTACTGTGGTTTTCCCAAAATTCCCTTAAAGCCAGACGTGATGGTGTGTGCCTATAATTCTAGTATTTGGGAGGATTGCAGGGTTGTGGCCAGCATCAGCCCTTGAGCAAGTGAGACCCTGTTTCAAAATAAAAAATAAAATTGGACTAGGGGATGTAGCTTGGAGGCAGAACCACCTTGGGTTCAGCCCTCAGTAACACACACACACACGCACACACGCACACATTCACATGCCTCAGAGTATGACTGGGAGGCAGGGCCTTTAAAGACGTAATTAAGGAAAAAATGAGGTCCTGTGCATGGGCCCTACTCCAAGACGACCGGCGTTCTTAGAAGAAGAGGAGGTTAGAACACAGAGGGAAGATGATGTGAAGACACAGGGAGAAGACAGCCATCTACAAACTAAGGAGAGGGGTTGTAGGAGAAAACAACTCTGCCTCTATTTTTTGTTTTATTTTGTTTTGCAGTACTAGGGATGGAACCTCCGTGCTATACCCCCAGCCCTATTTTTAATTCTTTATTTTGAAACAAGGTCTCACTAAGTTGCAGAATGCCTCACTAATTAGCTGAGACTGACCACAGCCTCCCAGGTGCGGGGATTATAAGCATGTGCCACCATGCCCGGCTTTGCCTCCATCTTGACCTTGGACATCTTGCCTCCAGAACTGTGAAACAGTAAATGTCCACTGCTTATACCAATCTGTGGCATGTTCTTGTGTCAGCCCTAGTAAGCAAAACACACGCTGACTGTAAGCTTTCACTGCATTGTAGAGGAGATCTGACATGCTCCTAACTCACTCTTAAGCAAGGAAGGCAGGGCCAGAACCTTGGGAGAAGTCTTAGGGTTAGACTCTGGGGCACCAAGGATGAGGACTTCATCAGTGAGGTTGAACAGTCAGGAACGAATCTGAGAAGAAATAGACTGTGGACTGGGAAGGGATAACTCACGGGAATGACATGGGTATCAGATGGGAGAGAGGGCCTTCCAGGGTGATGGCCTGGCATGAATCTCTTTGGAGCTTCTAAAGGAGCCTTACCAGGCTCTAATCACTTACCGTTGTGATTATTTTATTATTGTGCTCGTTAAGGACCCCAAACATCATTCTCCCCATTTTATAGACAAGGAGGCTGAGGCACGGGAAGGGGAGGTAGCTTGAAGGAGACCCCTCCTCTAGGAAGCTGTAAAACAGCGTGCTCACCTGGGCAGTCCTCTGCTGGTGGAGGGGCTGAGACAGTGTGGTCAGTCCGCAGGTGGTGCGGGCTGAGGCTGGGTGGAGCAAAGAGTGCCAGAGAAGGCGGAGAGTCCTCCCTCAGAACAGGTGGATGGCGGGAAGGAGGGAGGAGGACTGGGAGCTGGGGAAGGAGTGAAGGTGAGGCAAGGAGCTTCCGCCTGGAGAGGACAGCCTTGGAAAGAAATAGAGGACACGCTTCAGACTTTGACAGTGAAAGCTAAAAGTAAGAGGCAGAGATGTGGGTTTACCAGGATGATGGAGCCCAGCTTTGTTTGTTTGTTTGTTTGTTTGTTTGTTTTTAAATGTTTACCTCTATCTGTAAAGTACAAGGCAAGGGGACAGGAGTGAGGCAAGGTACCTGAAGGGAGTCTGAAGTCCGGATACAGACACTATGAGGAATCAGAAAGGCATTGAGTTAAACAGGCAGCAGTGAAGTGCGCCATCCCAGCCACATGAAGCTCGGTGCCATGCAGGAGAGTCCACGGGTGCAGGGCTGGGGAGCCAGTGAGTGACAGAGAGGCCAACATGGGGCAGGTGTGGCGCGCAGTCCAGGGACCAGAGAGGGAGAGACTGACGTCCAAGGGACCCAACAGGAGAGCCAGGCTAGGGGAGTGAGCAGAGAGAGGAAGGGAGGGCACACAAATACAGGGAGGTCCTGGGAAAACAAAGATGGCGGTCCACTATCCACGGCCAATTCCTTACCTCCCTTCTAATATTTTGTTTGTTTGTTTTGGTACTGGAGATTGAACCCAGGAACATTCTACCTCTGATCTATAGCCCTTTAAAAAAAGAGGAAAAAAAGAAAAAAAGAACAAGATCTTGTTGTCAAGGGCCTCATTAAGATACTAAGGCTGGGCCTGGAGCCTGCAATCCTCCTGTCTCAGCCTCCCAAGCACTGGGATTCTACATGTGCTCCGCTGCACCTGGCTATATATCATTCTTTCTCTGTGGATTTAATTTTGGCAGGTCTGATTTTTGGAAAGAACTAAAAGCCATTAAGCTTTGTTTCATAAATGAAATGTCACTAAATTGAATAATGTACTTCTGATCAAAAACAGTGACAAGGCTGGGCATGGTAGCTCATGCTTGAGACAGGAGGATCGCACAAGTTTGAAGCCAACTACTTAGTGAGGCTCTCAGCAACTTAGTGAGACCCTGTTTCCAAATAAAATATAAAAAATAGGGTTGGGAGTATAGCCTGCAGGTAGAAGGACCCTGGGTTCCACCCCCAGTACTACACACACGCCCACACAAAACAGTGACAAAAAATGAGACCAAATTTCTCAGAAAACTCATCAACTACCTTGAGGAAAAATATTAGATAAAAAATTTTTGATTAAAAAACATGAAACAGGAATATGTTTTCCAAGGGAGAACAAAAGCTGGGCATGGTGGCACATGCTTGTAATCCCAGTGCTTGGGAGACGGAGACAGGAGGATAGCAGGTTCAAAGCCAGCCTCTGCAATTTAGTGAGGCTCTCAGCAACCTAGTAAAACCCTGTTTCCAAATAAGATATCAAAAAATCAGGAATCTTGACTTCCGGGAAGATGGCGACCGAGAAAAGCGGGGCTTAAGAGCCCCGCTAACAACCAATCTCTATTACCACAAAATCAGTGCCTTTCATAGCCAGAAAACACCATCACCAGAGAAACAAAAAAAATCACCAGCCCCAGAGAGGAGGGGGACTCAGAACGGAGCTCAGAGCCACAGAGGAGATATGCCGGCCTCACAGCCGAGGATGCGACAGCAGCGCCATACTGCCAGCGGCAGCAGCGAGTTCACCGGACGGCTACGGCTACAGACCAACGCACTCAACAGCCCACCAGGCTCCAGAGAGAAGCGACGGACAGAGAGCCGGGGGACTCAGAGCGGAGCTCAAAACCAGAAAAGAAATACGCCAGCCTCACGGCCGAGGGTGTGGCAGTGGCACCATATTGCCACTGGCGGCAGCAGCAGCGAATTCACCGAGTCCACTACAGCTCCATCTGCGTACTCAACAACCGTAAGTCAAATTGCAGGCCCCAGAGGAGAAATCCCAGTACTGACTCCCAGGGACTTGACCCAGTGGGGGAGTGGCAGTGGCAGAGATATCACACCATAGGAGAACATGCAACCTGGCACCCCCCCATAGTCTAAAGCAGCCTCTAATGACTCCATGGGTCTGAGACTCTGCGATACAACCCAGTAAAGGAGTAGTGGGGTCTGAGATACCATAGACTCGAGACCCAGAGCACCTTAAGTGAAGTCGTAGTGATCCAAGGGAAGAACCCAGAGAAGGCACAAACTTCTGAAATCATGGGAGAGAGGAATAACAATGGAGCAATGAATGCCCACAACCCCACAATATCAGAACCCGATAAAACAGAAATTCAGAGATTTCTAGAAGATCAAATCAGGAAAATAACTGTAGAAATAATAGACGTGTTTCTAAAAGAATTCAGAGAGAGCCAAAAAGAGATAAAGGATGCAATTAATGAAGTAAAGGCCTCAATTCAAAGTACAAACAACCAATTAGACCACATGGAGAACAGAATCTCGCTCTTAGAAGAGGAGCAATCCAAAAATGAACGCATAGTTTCTAATCTAGAAAAAAATATCTAACAGCAGGAATCTGACATTGAAGAAATATGGGTCCATTTTAAGAGAGCTAACCTAAGAATAATTGGAATAGAGGAGGGAAAAAAAAAGGTGAAACCAAAGGGATCAATAATCTCTTCAAGGAAGTAATAGAAAATTTTCCAAACATAGAGCAAGAGGTCAATACACAGGTCCAGGAAACTTATAGAACTCCCTTTAGACAGGATTGGAGAAGAGGAACCCCACGCCACATAATTGTCAAAATGACCAATGTGGAAGCCAAGCAGAGAATCTTAAAGGCAACAAAAACAAAGGGCCAAGTGACATTCAGAGGCAAACCAATTAGAATCACTCCAGACTTCCCAAACCAAGTCATGAGAGCCAGAAGGGCTTGGAGTAACATATTCCAAACTCTGAAAGAAAACAACTTCCAGCCAAAAATTTCCTACCCAGCAAAACTTTCTATCAAATTAGGTGGAGAAATAAGAAGCTTCCATGACAAACAGAAACTGAAGAAATTTATGTCTTCAAAACCAGCGCTAGAGAAAATACTCAAAGAGATTAACTACAAAGAAGAAATAGGTAACACACACCAGAACCAGAGAAACAAGAGTTTCCATCCAACAGACAACTAATACTGGTTATCTGTGGAGATTCATTATTTATGTTAGTCTTTTACCTATCTCTAAATTGTATTGTTTGCCTTTATTGTTGTTAATTTTTAGGATTTCTAGTTGGAATATTAATATACCTTCAGATATAGCATTTGGAAATATTTTATCCCATTCTATTAGTAACTGTTAACTCTGTTTACATTGTCTTTGGATATACAATATTTTTTTTTATTTTTTAGGGATTTTGTATACTCTTCTGTTGCCTGTGCCATTGAAATCATATCCAAGAAATCACTGCCAATTTCAATGTTGTGAGGTTTTATGACCCAGATTTTCTTCTAAAAGTTTATAGTCTTAAGATTTATATTTAGGTCTTTTATCTATTTTGAGTTAATATTTGTATATGGGATTAGGTAAGGGTCCAACTTTATTCTTTTCCATGTAATTATTGTGTTTCAACAATATTTAGTTAAAAGATTATTATTTCCTCCACCAAATGTTCGTGGAAACCTTGTCAAAAATAACTTGACAATATAGGGAAGAATTTAGCTCTAGGCTTTTATTTAACTCCAATGGTTTATATATCTGCCTTTAGAACAGTACTACACTGTTTCAATTATTGTAGCTTTATATGGTTTGAAATCAGAAAATATATATCTTATAGCTTTGTTCTTTTTCAAGATCGTTTTGGGTATCTATAGTCCATATTCCATATTAGGATAGATTTTTTCTGAAAAATAAATATATAAATATATGATAGTTTCACCTAAAAAAAAAAAAAGAAAGAAATTCTCTGGTAAGAAAGAAAGCAAAAAGAAATATTGAGATGTTATCTTTAAGTCATCAAAAGCTTGGTATCAGACAAATGAAACTGTTATATGAGATTATCATTTTTAATTTTGGATAAATTGCTATAATACTAGATGTCAACCACTAAGCCAAGCATGGGAGGGAGGGATGGGGAGGGAATGGAGTGGGGATCGGGTGGAAATTAAAAAAAAAAAAAAATCAGGTTGGAGGTGTAGCTTGGAATGCCTCTGTGTTCAATCACCATTACCAAAAAAAAAAAAAAAAAAAAGAGAGAGAGAGAGAGAGAGAGAGAGAACATTCACAATCATTTACATGAATGAACTGATCTATTTGTATAGAATCTAACCTCCTTTCTTTCAAAGAAACCTGAAATGTTCAATTGACAGTGTTGTGTTATGCTAGAGAATCCCATGTCTGCAGTAACAAGCGTGATGTATAAATGCACTAAAAAAAAAGCAATCCACAAATAAAAATACATGTCACGTGTCTCAAATGAATGGAGACGTGCTCTGGATCAATGACTTCCCTTTGCAGAAAAATACATCTGGCCAAGAAAACAACAATTTTACACATCACCTTCAACAATGGATTAGAGAATAAATTAAATTTTTTCTCATATTCAGTTCATTTTCACTCTAGATATCATTTCCCTACGTTGCTCCAAGTATAAAAAAGAGGGTAGTGAGTGTCAGTAGGTAATAAATCTAAGATAAATTTACCAGAAAGGAAAAAAAAAAAAGCATCTCTCCTCTAAAACAAAAGCTGCTTCTTAGCATAGTTTGGAGAGCATCCCAGTCAAGAAGCCAGGGATTCTGACAATTCCAGGATTCGAGTCCTTCCCTGCCATTGTCTCGGTGGGTTCCCAGGCAGACATCCACCACCAGCCCTGCCTGGCAAAGGTCCTGCCGCCCTCAACTCCTGGCAGAGTCTGCCCCTGTCTTGTCTGTGCTGCAGAATTCTTTTTCTAAGCTCTTAGAAAAAGCTTTATCAAGCCAGGAGTAGTGGCGCACATTTGTAATCCTGGTGCCCAGGAGGCTGAAACCAGAAAGGATCACAGGGTGGTGGCCAGCCTCGGCAACTTTAGTGAGGACCTCCACAACTTAGTGAGACTCTGTTTCAAAATACAGAATAAAATAGGGCTAGGGGTGTATCTTAGGGGTAGAATGCCCCTGGGTCCAATCTCCAGTAAAACACACACACACACACACACACACACACACACACACACACACACACACACACCTTTATCATCTAATTACAGGAAAGCACATCATTTCTTTCTAGACAAAGAAACACCTTGAAAGTAATAGATCTTAGTTATCTTCCTGTGTTAAATCATGAGAAAAGATAACACATTTGCTCCGTTAGTATACATTTAATTCTCTTCCTAGTTATTTTATTTGTTCAATTGAAAATTTGAACAGTATAATCAGTATATATTTTTGGTATTCATATAAAATTAGTACTTCATAAATATGAATCATGCTATTAACTGTGTGCATTGTGATTTTCTCTAATTACTCTCATTTGCATACCACACAACTCTCCAATAGTCAGAAGATTAAAAGAAATTTTGGAAAGTGAACTGTACATTTTTAACAAAGTACAGCACACAATAACTTGAATTTTAACATATATATACTACTAAGTATGCAAGGCAACAGTCCCATCTCAATCAAGCTATCAAATTCTGCAAGAAACTCATACAAACCTCCATCTAGTACAAAGATTGTTTTTAGACAGAAAGAAGAATTTTTAAATATTTACAAGTGTGAAATTATTTTTCCCCATAAATCTGGGTTACATTTTATTCCCTGTAAAAATAGAGGAAAATGCAGGGAATGGTGGCACATGCCTATAACCCCAGTACTTTGGAGGCTGAGACAGGTGGATTGCAGCAGGGTCGAGGCCAGTCTTGGCAACTAAGTGAGACCTGGTTTCAAAATAAAAGATAAAATAGGGCTGTGGATATAGCTCAGAGGTAGAACACCCCTGGGTTCAATCCCTAGAACCATGGGTGGGGGAGGATGGTGGTAATTTTTATTTAAGTATGCAAAAGCTAAAAAGTAATGGTAAAAGGATTATAATATATGTTTATATGACATTTGAGTAACATTTGAGACAATAAATAATGTGTATCTCTTATAGAAGCAATAAAAAAATACATCATTTTGCAATGTGCCTTTGGTCAGTGTTTCTAATACCTGACTTCTAAGGGGATTGACTATGACAGTGGCCAGCAAATGTCTATGACATCAATCCTATAACAGACCACACACCCTGGCAGAGATGAGGTGTGGTGGCGCACACTTGTAATCCCAGCATTCTGGAGGCTGAGACAGGAGGGTCGCAGTTCGGACAGCCTCATCTACTTAGTGAGGCCCTTTGCAACTCAGTGAGATGCTGTTTCAAAATAAAGAATAAAAAATTGGGCTAAGGGTATAGCTCAGAGGTAGAATGCCCCCTGATTCAATCCCCAGTGCTGCAAAACAAAACAAAACAAAACAAAGAAAAAGACAAAACCAAAAATGTTTATGGTTCTGCTCAGATGGAAAAGGAAAAGAGTTACCAGCAAAGTGGTTTTCCATCCTCCCGCAGCCTTGCCTGGACAGTCTGACTGCAGGATTCCCCTCCAGGCCTGTGCTCCACGCCTGCTCATCTGTCCACGGCAGCAGTTCTCAAAGCCTGAGAGCTCAGAGCACAGCACCAGCAGTGCCACAGACTGTGCCAGAAATGCAACTCATCATACTTCACACCAGACCCACCAAACCAGAACCTCTGGAGTGAAGCGCAGGGGTGTGGATTTGAAATGAATCATCCAGAGGATTCTGACCCCGCTGAAGTGTGAGCACTGCTGGTCTGCAGCACAGGGCCTCCCTGACTCTCCCTCCTACTGCCCTTCCTGCAGCCCTGGGCATCTAACCGAGCCCCACCCCTGCTCACGCCCGGCCCAGCTGGTACAGCAAACCTTGACACCTCTTTACCTGAAGGAGTATTTGCCACTTACACACCACAACTAAAGGCTTCCTATGTTTGCAGGGATTTAATCATTCCACATTCTAAATTGTCTTCCAAATTATAGACGATCCCCAACTTATAGTGGCTCACCGTATGACTTTGTAGTTTGACAGTGGAGTGCATGTTTGTTATATACACTCATTAATATCCATACTTTGAGTTTTGAATTTTGATCTTTTTCCAGGCAAGGGACACACATAGTATGGTTTTCTGTGGTCATGCTGTGCAGCGGCAGTGAGGCCACGGCTCGGCTCCACGTGATCACCACAGCCTGTTGACCCTGGTATTGTGGTTTGTTTGTTTTGGTATTGGAGGGTGAACCCAGAGGTATTTTTTCTCTGAATTATATACCCCCAGCCCTATTTTATGTTTTAAAACAGGGTCTCACAAACCAGGTGTGTTGACGCATGCTTGTTGTCCCAGGACTTGGGAGAATGAGGCAGGAGGATCACACAGCTTCGAAGCCAGCCTCAGCTACTTAGTGAGACCCTGTTTACAAATAAAGTATAAAATAGGTCTGGGAGTATAGCCTGGAGGTAGAAAAGCCTCTGGGTTTCACCCCCAGTACAGAAAGAAAGAAAGAAAGAAAGAAAGAAAGAAAGAAAGAAAGGAGGAAGGAAGGATAAAACAGGGTCTCACTAAATTGTTGAGAGACCTTGCTATGTTGCTGAGGCTAGGTACAGGTAATCGATAAATTAAATGAGATATTCAACACATTATAGGTTGAATGTGTGTTGGTTTTTTACCCAACTTTAGAGTACCGAAAAGTACTCTGAGTACATTTAATCTTAGGCTAAGCCATGTCATTCATTCAATAGATTAGGTGTGTTAAATGCATTTTCAACCTGTCATAAGTTTATTGGGATGGAGCCCCATCGTAAGTGGAGGGACATCTGTACTTCTTACCTGTGTGCGTTTGATCCCGTTGACTTGAAGTGAAAGCCTTTTGGAAGGCAGGGACTCCAACCTGCTACACCTACTTATTCTTTTTCACCATAGCATCTATCAGTGCTGAAGCCACAGGAAATGCTGAGAAGAGGTTCATATTTTTGTTGCCTTTTCTCCCTCTCCTATTACAACCGTTTCCATCAACATCTACGTATCCGCAGTCTACCTATTGCTCAAGGTTCAGCTCAAATGGCACCTTTTCTGACCTGGCTTCTTCTCTATATAGAAATATTTATCATCTTTGGAAAAACCAAAGCATTAGAAAATCTTTTTATTTGTCTACTTTATGTTATGGTCACTTATGTATTATATCTCTTGTCGCTGAAAATGATGATCGTTGTTCTAAAAATCCCTTTTTATGTATTTTTATTGGTGCAAGATAATTATAGACATCATTATCAAAGTGATACAAACGCACATGTGTACATCACTTCATGTATTTCCCTCCGTATACCCACCAGCCCATATTATACCCACCATGCATATTAGTGAGGTCAGTAGTGGAACTTTCTTGTATTGACATAATCTTATTTGAAATGCTTTCACTCCTTCCCCAACCCCCTTCCAGTGTTCTACTGTTTCTTTCATCTGACTAAAGTTCCTATGGCTTCCTATGTTTGTTCTGGCTTCCACGTATGAGAGAGAACATAGGACCCTTGACTTTCTGACACTGGCTGATCTCACCTAGTATAATATTCTCTAGTCTTATCCATTTGATGGCAAATGGCATACTTTTGTTCTTCTTTATGACTGAGTAAAATTCCATTGTGTGTACATACCACATTTTTGTTATCCATTCCCCTGCTGAAGAGAAAGTAAATAACTTAGTGTGCCTCCGGGGATGGATGTATAATAAGTTTATTCTCCTGATATTTACGGCTCTGGCTTTTGGTCTGAGCAATATGCACAGAAAGCAACTCTCCTGTCTCAGAGACCCCATCTTTCTCCTAGGCACATTGGGGTCTGAAGCAGGGTCTGTGTGCTGCAAACAATTTGGCAATTTGTGTGGTCTAATGAGTGGTCTCAGAAGATTAGACATGAAGTAATGGGAATCTGCAGGAAATCGAGCCTCAAGGAAACCAGGGCGACTTTCAGTCCCATCGTAGGAAGAAAAGAGCCTCACCGCAGGGTGAGGACCAGTAGCAGAGGGCTTAATTGTTACCATGTCGTGGTGTGAACTCACTGGTGCCGCTGCTGGGCTAATGGGAACCTCATGCAGCCAGCTTCCTGAGCCCACCAGTCCCGACTTCAAACACAGCAGCCTGTACCACAGGAGCAAGCAGGTTTACTTCCTCCCCAGCAAGGAGGTGTTTCCCACAGCCATCCCCCATCAGCTGAGTCAGGCTGACCAGGACCCCAGAAAGACTCTGGGACCACCCTCGTATTTTCCATGCTTAACACTTAATTCTGACCTCCCTCTACCTCCATAAAAATCTTCTGGAGTTATCTTTGCAGCCCGGAGAAACTCTAGCTCAGAGCTTGCAGACCCAAGAGTAGAGACAAGCTCACAGGTCAGGTCTTTTGTCAGCAAATCTCACTTGGTCACCTGGGAGAGCGTCTCAGATCTAAATACACGTCTGTAAAATAAGATATTGGAAATTCATCATTGATAGTGACAGACCATGCCAGTAAAGAGTCTGAAACCACCCAGGCCTGGTTCTCCTCTTCCTAACTGCACAGTTCTCTTTGTTTTGCCACTGGCTCGGGACAAAAAGGAGCAGGCAAAGAATCCCTGCTTTCATGTGACTGGGAAAGTGTTTACAGTCCCTGGTGTTTGGGGTCAGCCCCAAGCCCCCAAGGCAGGCAAGCCTGCTCCCAGCTCTCCTGTCTGAGGAGGACAGGTGTTCTGGAACTTAAGAGTTCGTGGGCTCTTTTTCTTACCTCAATTCCCAGAGGCTACCAAAACCTGGTGTTTTTCCTTTGCTGAGATTTCTAAAGTTCCCTTTTTTACAACCCTTATCGACATGTAAGCTCCACACTAGGGTGAAAAGGTAGGTGTTTAAGATAGACTGCAACAGCTGGGATAAACTGCCTCTTAAAAGGCTGTCTTAATGAAATGCATCTCTTTATATTTGGGGCATTTGTAAGCAGAATGGGAATGAAACTTGAGAAGATTGTGTGATAACCAGACTATATCCTGTCAAGAGAGTTTCTCCAATAACACAAAGAGGGGCTTCTAGATAGCCTCCCAGATAGCTGGCTTCCGCCCACTGCCTCCCACCATAAATCTTCATTCTTCCTCAGGTTTTCTATGGATTTTTCGAGACCAGAGTTCATTTCCCTGGAGAGACAGGCCTAAGGAAAGATCTGGAATTCCTCCAGTTAAAAAAAGGCATCATTCTGCTTAGTCAACATCAGCCCCATCAGAATCAATATCCTGCCAAGGGTGGTTTACATTGTTCTAAAGTCTGTTTGCAGGTGGTCAGGCAAAGATACAGTTCCTAATCTGGATTTTCTGAGAGGGAAAAGAAAATATTCCTCAGAATAGAAAAAAACAAAGCCTGAGCTCTCTCTCTTTCACAAATAAGCTTCCTTTTGTAACCACAGTCTGCCTGGGTTTGCACTCAAGAAATTTCAGTAACCTGATAGTTCTGATGATACTGCTCTGCCCAGAGGTATAACTTATTTCTCATTAAAAGGGATCAGCCATTTACCAAGCATCTAATAAATTATTGGTCCTCTTTGAATCCTAATTTTGTTATCTCTGATAATAGCTCCCTATTTTGCAGTTTATGGATGAAACGGTATAAAATGAGTCAATGGTAGACATTCAGTAGTAAGTCTTCTCTGTTCCTTGATTTATCCGTTGAGTGAATAGGAGCAGGATGAGTTTTGGATTTTGAACTGGGTTCAAATTTTGCTCCTTTATTCTACGTGGAGTATCCCTAGGCAAATGCCTTAGTCAATATCTTCAGACTTCTCATTTGTAAAAGTTAAATAATTACTCTCCTCATTTCTGAAAGGGAATAGGGGAGCTAAATGAAAAAATATAAACCTTGTAATAAACACTTGTATAATTGTGAACTGTATAGCACATGGAACTTGTTAATGGTTAGCATTAATATTTTTCATATTTGAATAAAATACATCAAATATTATTGACATCATAACCATATCTAATAAATCAAAGAGTGTTTATTTCATAGGAAAAGTGTGTATCTTGTTCTAGTTTTGACTAGCTTTCTTAAGATGTTAACTCTTGGAGGAAGGCTTCTGTGGGGAAGCTATGCCAACGTGATGCTCAAAGCACATAACTCTGAGCTACAAGGAAGGATCACAGAAAAATAAAGGTCTCTCCAAGTTAAAAATACATGGACACCCAAATAATCCATGCAGCTCTGAGTGGGAGATTATTAGTGTTCATCTTTCTCTGTTTGGGCTCCCCTGACTTCCTGAAAGGGATCATGCACTCTGAGATCCAGCGTAGGTGGAACAGCTGGACATCCTCCCCGCCTCCTGATGTCACCGCTTATCAGTGTTGATGGACAGAATCCACAAGGCCTTTCCTGCCTTGCTGACCAAACAGAAAACACACGTCCCTGTTTCCACTGTTTTCTTCTTGCAAAGTTCAACTTTGTTCATAATGCTGAAATACATAGAAAGCCATAGGTTCACTAATGTCACTGGGTAAATTCTATCCCTGAACTTCAAGGTGGCCTAATTCTATTATCTATCCTATTTTGGGGGAGTTCCAAAGTCCAACTGAGTCAACATTTGATTATCTGCAGAAGAAATACCATAGGTATTATGAAAACCATAGACACTCAGACTCTCCTTTTGATTTATTTTACCTAAAAGAGTAGGAAGACAGAACAATCCTTAAATTGGAGAATCACAGGTTAAAACTATGTGATACAAGTGGAATGCACACATACATTATAGTTTATTGGTTAGTAAATTTGGAAGAAGTTAATCAGTGAAAAGTACTGTTTTTAATTAATGTCTCAAAAGAAAAAATAAGCCCAATCTTGGAAAATATGGATTTTCTTATAATAAAATTACTTTATAACAATCAATGAATCCATGTTGTTTATTCCATATTTATTTATTTAGCATGATACTGGGGATCAAACCCAAGGGTGTTCTACCTCCAAGTTATATCCCCAGCCCTTCTTTTTTTATTTTTTATTTTGAAAAAGGGTTTTTCTCGATTGCTGAGGTCTCACTACATTGCTGAGGCTGTCCTTGAAACTGTGATCATTCTGTCTCAGCCTCCCAAGTACTGAGATTATAGGTGCACATGACCATACCCGGCTTCTGTAATTATTTAGTGACTGCTTATCATGTGCTATGCGTGGTGCTAAATATACATTGATGAACAGAACCAATAAGATCCCTACTCTCAGCCTCAGTATGTGGTTATTAAAACACTACGTGCAATCAGGGCACCATATCTATGATCCCAGTACTTGGGAGGCTGAGATAGAAGGGTCTCAGGTTTGAGACAAGCATATGATAAACTAACAAGACCTTGTCCCCCCCCCCAAAAAAGGAGATAGGAGTTGAGCTCAGAGGTAGATTGCCCTGAGTTCAATCCCCAGTACTATGATAAAAACAATACTAAAGCCAGATGTGGTGGCATGTGCTTTTAATCCTAGTACTTGGGAAGCTAAGACAGGAGGATCACAGGTTTGAGTTAACTTAGCAAGACCCGATTTCAAAAAAGAAGGGGGAGTTGAGCTCAAAGGTAGAATGCCCTGAGTTCAATCCCCAGTATCATGATGATGATGATGATGATATTAATAATTATTATTGTAATAATGACAATGTTATGTGCCGCTTCACTCCCTTTGGTCTAAGGAAGGAGAAACAGGCATAAGAAAACTGTCTCCACAATCATGAAAACTTCTACTTTAACTCGTCACTTCATAAGGAAGGCTAACCCAAGGTCCTCAGAGGAGTCTGGAGTAGCCACTAAGAGCACAGGCTCTGGAGTCAAACTCCCCCTGGTAAATCCCAACTTCTCCACTCTCTTGCTTGGTGCTCTTGGGCAAGATACTTGATCTCCTTCTGAATCTGCAAAATAGGGCTTTACCAGTGCTCACTCAGAGGACTACTGTAATGATCAAGTAAGTAAAAACATTCGGAATCCTTACAACAGTTCTTGCGAGATAGCAGGTGCTCAATAAATGTTAGCCATTTTTGTTCATATCTGATCTCACCTCCCATCCTGGCTCCACACACAGCTTGGAGTCCAGACAGGATGGTGCCTATTCTCCACATCTGCCGCAATCCCTTCGTTGGTCCATTTTCTGCCTCTACCCCAGCCCCTGGATTGTGTGTGTGTGTGTGTGTGTGTGTGTGTGTGTGTGTGTGATACTGGGGATGGAACCCAGGGGCCTTCTACCTCCGGGCTACACTCCCAAACCTATTTTATATTTTTTATTTGGAAACAGGGTCTCTTAAGCCAGCTGAGGCTGGCTTCAAATCTGCGTGATCCTCCTGTCTCAGCCTCCCAAGCATGGGGATTACAAGGGTGTGCCACCACGCCCAGCCCAGCCCCAGGATTTTACACATGGAGTTCCCTCTGCCAGGAGAACCTTACCATTTCTTTTCTTCCCAGCAAACTTTTCTTCAATGCTTACCCAAAGCTCACTTCCTTTAGCCAAAGAAAAGCGAGAGAGAAAATAAAATGAAGATAAAGAGACCTCAGTTTTGAAACTTCAAAAACTGTACTTTGTTTTTCAAATGTTTAGTAGTTTCAGATGGAGAAAATTAAAAGCACTTGATACTTGAAATGTCTATGCCAATGAACACAGTACCTACCCTTCTCAGAGATCTCAATGAATATGAATGAATATTGTACACATATGCTTTATCTAATATGCGATTCTCCAATTCTAAGATGGTTTGAAGGCCTCCTCATTCTTGATGCCAGTGGTTGGGAATCCCTCTGCTCTGACCTCATAATAACTGCGCAGAGCTCTACCCCTCTAGTGTACAATCTACTCCAACTGCTTTCTTTTGTATTTCATCTCACCCGATGGGGCTGCCATGAGACTATCAGGTAAAGCCTCATTAAAACTGGATGGGTAAATTAGGAAGAAAAAAAGGGAGGAAGGAAGGAAGGGAGAGAGGGAGGGAGGGAGGAAAGAAGGGAAGAAGGGAAGGAGGATCTTGATTCTGGGAACAATCTAAGTGGGACGCTTAACGGTAACGTGGAGCAGGCATGAGCAGACTCATGAGACCCTGAGTCTCATGATTATTAGCTCCTTCCAACTCTACACATTCTGTTATTTTCCTGAAGACACAGGAAAGAGGTTGAGGGGGGGGGAAAGGGAGGAACAAACTTTTTATATGACTTATCATTCATAAATTTTAATCACATCAGCCCCCCTCAAGCAGCCTTAAGATAATAGCACCTGCATCAACTCTCTCCCTGTAAGCACACAGATGCCTGCACTTTTCCAGAAGGATGGCTATCTGTGATTTTAAGAGTATTTTCAAGTCAGCAAAGTAAGCAGCTCTTCCTTCATATCATTTGCTTCAGGATTTTTTTTCCAGTACTGCAAGTGGAACCCAGGGACATTCTACCTCTGAGCTACACCCCAAGCCCTATTTTTTTTTATTCTATATTTTGGAAAAGGGTCTCACTGAGTTGCAAAGGGCCTCACTCAGTAGCTGAGGCTGGCTACAAACTGTGGTCCTCCTGTCTCAGCCTCCCAAATGCTGGGATTACAAGCATGTGCCACCATGCCCAGCTGCTTCAGGATATTTCTCAACAGAAATGACTGTTATTAAGCTTCAGTTCAAGTCCGTGATTTCTGTCCTCAAAATGTTCATTATTTCAATTTCTGGTTCATCAATAGCATTACATTTTGAGTAACATTTACATTTGCATTTACAACCAAAACTAAAATAAAAATTTAACTTCCCAATACTGAAGACCCCAGGCACCACACACACACACACACACACACACACACACACACACACACACAGAGTGGGGGAGAGAGGAGATGGGAGTTGTTATGTGTGAATGTCTTGTAGATAAGAGTGCAAAAATGTAAAACCAATTCCCAAGTACTCGCATTCATTGAGATCTCTAAGAAGGGTAGGTATTATGTTCATTGGCATAGAAGTTTCAACTACCAAGTGCTTTTAATTTTCTCTATCTGAATAGAAACAACCAAATATTAGAAAAACAAAGTATAGTTTTTCAAGTTTCACAAATGAGGTCTCCATATCCTCATCTTATTCTCTCTCTCACCTTTCTTTATCTTCTGCATTTGAATTTACTTTGAGTGCATAATCAGCCCTACCCATATCTCAATGTCTGATCCTGGGGTGGTTCACTTCCATCTTACAAACCAAGACTTTGTGACCACTGTCCTCAACACAGGTTCATTTTTTTTTTTTACTTAGTTCTTCATCTACTAATTATTTATTGACCTAAGGTAGATATTTAACACGCTTGTAATCCCAACATTTGGGAGGCTGAGACAGGAGGATCACAGTTCACGGCCAGCCTCAGCTACTACTTAATGAGGCCCTTTGCAACTCAGTAAGACCCTGTTTCAAAATAAAGAATTAAAAAAATAGGGCTAGGGATATATCTCAGAGGTAAAAAATGCCTGTGGGTTCCATCCCCAGTACTGCAAAAAAAAAAAATCTTTATAAAGTTTACTTTTTTACAAAAAAGCTTTTTCTGTCCCTTGGCATAGTGTCGGGATATAGTAGGCACTCAGCAAAAATACATTTCTTTCTTTCCTCCTGCACTTAAAAATCAAGCCATGTTTAGCATGCATTTGAGTTTGACGCTTTTGGAAAAGCACCTAGTCCTTCTGCAATGAGAAGCTGTCTAATGGAAAACATAAAAGCATTTTCTTTAGAGATAGACTTTCTTCTGTGTATGTGTGGTGGGGAATATTAAGACTAAACCAGGGGCATTCTACCTCTGAGCTACATCCCCAGCCCTATTTTTTATTTTGAAACAGGGACTCACTAAGTTTTGAAGGGCCTCAGTAAATTACTGAGGCTGTCTTTGAACCTACGATCCTCCAGTCTTAGTCTCCCATATACTGGGATTACAAGCATGTGCCACCACACCTGGCTCTAAGCTGACTTACAGCACTGGTTCTCTCTGCCACTAGATAGAGAAGAAATCTCAATGAAGTCGCTTCAACTCTCTAAGCCTGAAATTCCTCCTCTGAAAAAATGGGAGACATTAGTACCTATCTCGTCCAGTTGTCTTAAAATTACTTGAGATAGAACCTGGTGTGGTGGTGCATGCCTGTAATCTCAGTACTTAGGAGGCTGAGACAGGAAGGTCCTAGGTTTGAAGACAATCTTGGCAAGTACTAAGATTCTCAACCTAGTGAGATCCTGTTTCAAAATAAAAATAAAATGGGACTTAGCGGGGGGGTGTTACTCAGAGGTAGAATGTCTCTGGGTTCAATCCCCAGCAACACACACACACACACACACACACACACACACACACACACACTACTTGAGTTAAAGTATGTGGAGCTCTGCTCATGTGAATCCTATATCAATGGTTATCTACCTTTTAATGTAAATAATTACCATTCCTAATTTCTCTGGTTTGGGAAATCAGTTGACTTATCAAAACTGGATTTTCTAAAGGTAAAACCTCCCTGTAATTTGCAACCAAACCTCAGGTCCAGAAAGGAGAACTGTGGGGTTCCAGCATCTTTGTTATTTTTCAAGACAATGACCATCTCCCCCAAAAGCTTCCCTACCCCAGCAGAGATGGGTTGTACAACACAAGCCAGCACACTCTCCTCATGTGATGGGTCTGAGTCTGATCTCTATTTATCTAACTTCTTTTGTGTGTGTGTGTGATACTGGGGAGGGAACCCAGGAGCTTTTCTACCTCTGGGCTCTACTCCCAGACCTGTTTTATATTTGTCTTGGAAACAGAGTCTCACCAAGTTGCTGAGAGCCTCACTAAATAGCTGAGGCTGGCTTTGAACCTGTGCGATCCTGCTATCTCAGCCTCCCAAGTACTGGGATTACAAGCATGCGACTTATCTAATTTCTTTATACCATAGGTTTATCAAGTCTATAAACTTTTCCCACTGTGTTTTCTCTCCTCACTAACAGTGTCCTCCCAGAGCGCTGCCTTTGGGCACCAGGGCACCACTGAATGGACCCTGTTCCAGGAGCTGCGCTGTCCCCTCCGGGCGGCCACGGCCCAGCGCCCTGTGGGCATGCTCTGCTAGCTTTCATTCATTGGTGGGTTGGTGATCGGTCGTTTTTTCCATCGAGTTAGTGAGTCAACAGCCAGGCTCTGTTGTGGCGTGGAGCACAGGAGACAGTGGCGTTTAGCTTGCAGAGCCTGTGATTGAGGGAAGCCAATGGCCCTTTTTTAAGAGTAGCCCTGGAAAACCTTTAAAGCAGTAGCTCTAAAATCTGGGGGTGTCTTGGACTCCAAAAAACCTCCTCTCCTAGGGCTGAGGGAAATACATAAAATTCTACATGTAAATTTGTAATACCATTTTGGCTGATTCAGAGTCCCTGCCCTCTTCCCAGGCACCCTTTTGGGTACCCGCCTCACATAGAGGCATCCAAAACCACACCTGAGTCCCTGTCAAGATGCTAATTGTATCTTTTGTGAGTCACAAGAATCCAGCAAAGTGGTAAGCGCCTGGAATTCAAGCATCGAGTCAGATCCCACCCAGCGAGCTGTCTCCGTTCTGGATGTCACTGTCTTTTACAGAGGGGTGATCATTCAGCCGGCTGGGGACATCCTGGCAGATTGGCTCAACGAAACTCCAGAAGCTCCTCAGCCCGAGAAAAGAAGTGTTGTGCAGGAAACACACCGCATCACAGCACACACGGGTTCTTGAGCGGGCAGTTGTCTGGGCTCATTTTCTCGTCGGCAGCAGCAACAGGCTCAAAATTGATGCGCAAACAGGCAGATTAGGGAACAGACTCCAGAGCTGTTCTCTGCCTGGTTCGGAGGAAGCTGCTGTAGGAATTTTTTGCCGCCAGCTTCTCGTTGAGTGACAGAAAAAGAAAAAAGGATCGTTTCAAGGCCCCCAATTCAAATGTTGTGTGCAGAATGCCAGGCCCTGGCTGCCCTGGGGAAAGCCACTCTGGTGCCAGCTTTCGGAACAAATGTGTTCCCACTGTCTCCTGGAAAGGCTCCCCCAGCCCTGCCGAGGGGGTGGATTTCAAAGCAGCTGACTTGTTGCCCTTTCTAATAGGACCGCAAGTGTTCCCATTTTAATTCTGAAAAATGTCCCCCTACTTTTCCACGCCTGCAGTGTCTCCTCCCCTCAAGAAAAGCTGGGGTTCTGGGTCACTGAAATGGTGGAAGGTTATTAAACAGAGAAAGGATTAGAGGAACCATTCCTAGCAGCAGCAGCAGCAGCAGCAGCAGCGGCGGCGGCAAATGCAGTTAAGGTATTGAGAGCTCACGTATGTTAATGAAATGCTATAAAATATCAAACCCTAAAGGTACCAGGAAAAGCCACCAAAATCCCTCCTGGAGTTCGCCTACAGCAGCTGTGTCTCTAAGAAGTTCCACGCCTTTGCATGCTTTTATAATCATGCTTTTCTTCCTCCTTTAAAGACACACACACAGGCTCACTCCCAACCCGGGGTGTGCTTTGAATGCCGAACACCCCATCTTTCCCTGACACATGGAGCCTTGCAATCTAAACCGCCCCCCCCCCTTTAAGTCTGCGAGGCCTGGCGGCTTGCTGGGGAGAGGTAGACAGTAATTAAGTTAGCTGTTAGCTGCTGTGAGCTGACTTGGGTATTTCATCGCAGCTGCCTGCCTCTGTCTCCCCAGCCACCCTCCCACATCTTCCTATGAGACCGGCTGTGTGTGTGAAGGAGGAGCTCTTTCCCACAGCTCTGATCTAATTCAGCTGAAATTCAATCTCCGTGTGACCCACCCCGGCCAGCGTTCTCCCACCCGCAGCCAGCCTCCTCCACAGGCTGTGTGTGCTGCCCATTTACACTGTCAATCCAGCGGCCTCCCCTCTGCCAGCTCCGGGATATAGGCTTACGGGGGTCAGCAGGCCAGCCTTGGGGGCCTGCTGCTGCCCAGGCGCTCACCCCTCAACCCCGGGGCTCCGAAGGGACACTCTATACCTACCACTCAGGGGGCTGAATGGGACGCGTGAGTTATCGCAGCCGAGCCAGAGGAAGCTGAGAACCCAAAACAGATGTAAAAGACATCAGGCTGGGGTTTCCATGCATCTTCAATGCCCAGAAAGATTTATGATCCCTTTTAACACAGGTTGAACTGGGCTTGTTTTATAGCAAGGAGACAAGCCTGGCAGTCATACAGAAAATCTCTTGAGCTCCAGGGCCTGCCCTGGGGTCTGTGGACCCTCGCTTCCCTTCTTTGTCTTCTTCCCCTTAAGCCTGATTCATCTCAGACTCTAGAACTCTCCATCCTCAGACAGCCCAGAGCTGCCAGTGGCTTCCACCCTAAGACATGCTCCATTTGGGTTGTATCTTCCTCCTGAACAAGGAATATCTTTTAGAAAGTCAGGAGCTGCAGGGTGCCAGCACTGGCCAGTGATGCGGAGGCCCGGGCATTTTTTGGTCTAATTGTTACCTAATCATATTATACTGGATCGCAGCGCACTTTCTTTTGACCAGGAAAGCTTTGAACTTCGCTTTGCATTTCCTGCAAGAGGAGGATTTCTACCTAGGGGCAGGGAGGCACAGGAAGGCAGAGGTTTGCAGGCGCCTTTTACAAGCCCTATGAAGCAAAAGGGCAGGGGTTTACAAAGGCGTCATAATTAGGAATGATGAGTCAAGGCAGGCAAGCACCTCTTGAACCTGACCCTGCTCGTCATCTCCTTGTGGGCCAGTGCAGGAGCACGAGAAGTTAGCCTGGCTTCAGGACTGGGCACCCCAGTCACTTCCCAGCACAAGGAAGCCTCGCCACCTTTTGGTCTTCCGTTCATTTGGTTGCACGAAGTGAGAAAGTGACGTGCAAGGTCACACCTTCATTTTTTTTAACTTTTTTAAAGAGCAATGTAATTTGCATTTGAGAATTCCTTTTTTTTTTTTTTTGCTAACAAGCAACCAGCTTGCTTATATCCATATAGGAATAAGAACGGACAGGTAGAGCTGGGAAGAATTTTCCTCACCTCTGCCCCATCCCAGACTCCAAAGCCTTCCATCCACATGGCCAAGGGAAACTCGATTTACATTCAATCTCATGGGAGAAAGTTTAGAGACTGGCATGTCTTTTTTTTATTTTGGGGGGCAGTGAATAGTTGTGATCAGAACAGAGGAAAATTCTGGAACACTTATAAGCAAAACACAGACACTTTTTATTTTAAATTATCTTGGTCACAGGTTGTGTCATGGGTGGGGAATTTAAAAGAAAAAAAAAAACTGGGGGTGGGGAGGAGACTCTCCCCTGCCTGGGGAAGAGGGAGATTCCTGCAGTCAAGCTCAAAAATAATAGTCTCCCCGAGTCCTGAGAAAACTGCCCAGAATGTTAACACATCAATCTTAAGGAAACAAGCCTGGCTTTTAGCGACTTAATTTCATATAATTATTTCAGAGTTTGAGTCTTTACAAGAAAGAGGGAGTGGAGGAGAAAGATCAGAAAATTGAAGGGGATGAACAGCAGAGGAATGAGATTTTTCTTTGTTTTGAAGCGTCCCCTCTCTGCCCCCTGCCCAGGGCTTCACGCACGCTTTCACCTTCCAGGAGCAAATGCGCAGTGCACTCCACAGCAGGAGGATTGCCTCCGAAGGCACTGGTTTCAGTGCAGGGCTGTCTTTCAGGGACACTTTAATGACGCCTCCTCTTGTGTCTTGGATCCCAGGACAACAAATATGCAGGGAGATGAAGCCAGAAGACCCACGGCAGCCCTGCCTCCCGACTACGGTTACAGTGTCTTTTGCAGAAATCATTAAGCTTCCGAAGACACAATTTCATCTGCAAAATGCAGGGAGCAACAGTTCCCCTGCCCACCTCAGAGGGTTTTGTGTAGGAAGCACTTTGAAAAGTTAAAGATTCTGCTATCCAAACAAGAGGTATTCCTTTTTGTGATAATAAAGTTTAACTAGCATAACTTACTAAGTATTTAACTAAGTTTAACTATTCCGAGTATTCACCGAAGGGTTAGAAGTATAAAATTTGGTAAGCAAACACAAGATTCGAGCATCATCGAGTCTGTTTAACATTCAAATTCCAACGTTCCATCCTACAGAAATCGTTTTCAGGCCGGGCGTGGTGGCGCACGCTTGTAATCCCCGCGCTTGGGAGGCAGAGACAGGAGGATCGCGCAGGTTTGAAGTCAGCTGCGCGCGCTGGCTTAGGAGACCCTGTTTCCAAATAAAAATGTAAAAACAGGTCTGGAGTGTAGCCCAGAGGTAGAAGGGCTTCCAGGAACCCCGGTACCACCAAAAAGAAAGAAAGAAAAAGAAATCGTTTTCAGTAGAGTCCACCCCAGGAATCTGGATTTTAAACAAGCCCCTTGGGAGACTCCGAGGCAGTCCAGCAACCTGACTTTGAGCAACATGGTTTTGCAAAGGGAGGACGTTTCTCATCTGCCCTCTGCCTGCCATGTCCAGGCTCCCACTGGGGCTGGGTGCAAACACGGAGCAAGTTACTTTCACATCCCTTCATTAATATTTCAGAATCTACAATGCAAAGGGCTAGAAAGAAACAAAGCAGAATGGAGGATTATGTAGATGGATTTGGTTTCCCTTTAACGATGAGAAAAATACATGTCTGCTCTGAGCAGATGATAAATTGATCCAGAAAATGTTGCACAAGTGTTCTTTGCTAAGCTTCAGGGTCAAAGTCAACATTATAAAAGAAAATATACCTCTGTTTAGTTGAAAAGGACTTAGGTTCAAGGCCTTGCACAATGGGGCCAGTATGGGTTACACTCTGTCCAATGGTCTTGTTCATTTATTCAGCTTTCTGCAGGACTCTGCCAAAGAGGACAGCAAGGGCAGGGGGTGTAGGTCTTGTGGTTGCAGCCTGTTTTTGCCCCTGTGGGTTTAAAAAAAAAAAAAAGGTGATAGCTTTGAAAACATCATGATAACCTTTTTGAAGATAGTTAAGTAGTTTGCATGTGAAGTTGGGGTAATGCAACAGACTGCCTTTCATTGAAAGAACCCTCTTTAGGACACATTGCCTATCCTAGCATTAAGTGACAACCAAGAACAAAACCAAGGAAGAATTTTCTCAAAAGATACATGACTCCAAGAAATTCAAGAGTAAGTTTTCATCAATGTTAAACTCATTTGTCTTGCAACTTTCCATTTCTAAGATGATTTTTAAAAAGAAGAAATTAATAAGCATGGCCTCCAGAAAACCAAAGTAGAGAACTCACGCCATTCTGGTTCACTCACAGAAAACCCTCAGGTTCGTCCTCAAAATTCAAATGCACACATACAGGCACCTATGCTTCCACACGTGCTCACACGTGTCTGTGTATATTGGTCTTCTACGCTCTCAGTCAACATTGAATATTAGAAAACTGAGTCAGGAGGATTGCAGGATCAAGACCAATGCAGTTACTTAGCTAGACCCTGTTTCAAAATAAAAAATAAAAAAGGTCAAGGTGTAGCTCAAGGGTAGAAAGCCCCTGGGTTCAATCCCCAGTACTACACACACACACACACACACACACACACACACACACACACAATACGCGATCTGTTTAAAAGTTTACAAAATAACTTCAGAACCATAGAAAACTAGGACTCTCTATTTCTCTCCCAGAATCCCGCTATGTTACAGTAAAAAAACAAAACTTTTTCTCACTGTAATGATCTCAAGACATCAAGAAAGAGATAAATCTCTCCCTTTTTAATAAGGTACTAAACAATGCATTTGGAGGAAAACCCCATCAAATGGTTAAAAAGTATACTTTTTTTGCCCAAAGTTTCTGGATGAGAAAATTTTGTCCAAGGAACAAAAATGGGGGGGGGGGGGGTGAAGGCAGAGGAGGAGCAGCTGTTTTGAGTTAAGAAGCGTGTTAATGACAGCTCCAGGTCAGAAAGAAGCCCGGCTTGAGCCTGCTGGTCAAACTAACGAACTAAGCTGTTGAACACAAGCTACTGTTGTAGGCTGGTAATCACGGACGTGAGGAGGGAGGTTTGGAAGACAGCACTGGAGAATGAGGTACCTGTGACATAAAACCATCCTCCCCTGTCTCTGTCCCAGGCTGATCAGCCCAGGGGGCGAGAGCAGGTGTTGGAATGGCCCCTGGCTAATCCACTATTTGGGCTTCACAGAGAGCAGTTTCTGAGCAAGTTGATAGCCTGAGAGACAAGGGGGGCGGAGGGGTGGAGAAGAGGATGTTTTCAGCAGAAATATTAATAATCAACACAAAGTGTCACCATTGCCGAGAGGGTTACAGGCACCGGAGGCACTAAGAAAAAAGAAAAACAGTGAGCCGTTTTATCTTTACAGTGGTTCCTGCAAAGGGGTCAGCAGGTCGTGGCAGAAAGTAGCAGTTAATTACCTCCGCGTGTCTCCAAGTCCGCACAGGCTTCCAGCCTGCTCCGCAAGGGGACCTGAGCTCACTGCTGCCTGCTGGGAGAGGCCTTGATGTGTGTGGGGACCAGGCCCAGCACTCAACCGCCCAGAACTGCACCTACCTCCACAGACATGGAAATCTTGCCCCAAACCTCCCCCGACTGGGAGCTCTGTCTCATCGAAATGGAACTGGGGCTGAACTCACCTCAGGTTAGAGACGGAGAAATGGATATAAAACACAGCAGAATAAAAACTACTCTCACCAGAACATGAACCTAGCCTTAGCGAGGAATCTCCGAAGGATTTTAAAAACATAAATCTTTCAATTTTTTTCTAATTCTGCATCACCTAATTTATGCCATAGACTATAAATATACAAATACACCAGCATTCGGGAGGCTGAGACCGGAGGAGCGTGGTTCGCAGACAGCCTCAGCTACTTAGTGAGGCCCTCTGCAACTTAATGAGACCCTGTTTCAAAATAAAAAACAGCCGGGCGGGGTGGCACACGCTTGTAATCCCCACACTTGGGAGGCGGAGACAGGAGGATCGCACTGGTTCGAAGCCAGCCTCACTGGCTTAAGAGACCCTGTTTCCAAAATAGGACTGGGAGTGTAGCCCGGAGGTAGAAGGGTTTCCAGGAACCCCAGTACCACCAACCAACAAACAAACAAACAAATAATAGGGCAGGGGGTATAGCACAGAGGTCAAATGCCCCTGGGTTCCAGCCCAGACACACACACACACACACACACACACACACACACACACACATACACATGATATATATACACACATACACATGATTATGATGCCCAAAAGAAAGTTGAAGGTCATGGGTATCAACTACCCCTATACATAAATGACTTCTAAGTCCATTTCCTCCCTCAGCCGTGGATTGGTTTTCCAATTGCTTGCCGAACATTTTTACTTGGCTGTCCCATAACTTTGAAACTGTTTCCACTAGAATAGATTTACTTTCTTACAGATGTGGGGCTGGCGTCACCTTTTCTGCTTTTCAAATTATTGAGGTAAGATAATCACAAACACACCCATCTCATTTCACCACAGAGGTATAGACAGGACGCTTAAAGGAGGTAGAATCAAGGTAGCAGTGCTGATTCTTAAGCATGTATGTGCTATGATTCCACACCTGGGAGGTCCTCCTGGATCAGGAGGAGTTGAGGTAAAGGGTAGCAAGCAGGCAAGAGCTTATGATGGACATTATCAGTAATTTTGTTACTGTTATGAACATTTTTTTTATACTAAGGATTGAACTCAAGGGCATTCTAACCCTGAGCTATACTCCCAGCCATTTTTATTTTTTTATTTTGAAATAGGGTCTTGCTAAGTTGCAGAGGTTGGCCTCAAACCTAAGATCCTCTTGTCTCAGCCACCCAAGTCCTGGGATTATAAGCGTGGGACATTTCTGAATAGAGCCCCAGGGTTTTCCCTTACAAACATATGATAAAAGCTTGTCATTGGCTGGCCCATTCCCGGCCCTTTGCCCTGTGGGTAGAAACCTGCTCACTCAGATCCCCTTCCAATAGGGCTCCTGCCCATGTGATCCTTCCTCAGACTCGCAAAAAGTGGAACCTGGAAGTGATAGTAGCAATCTTCTTGTTGGATCCCTTCCTCCACAGGTAAAGGCTTAGAAATTCAAAGAGGAGCAACACGTAGAGTCACAGAAATCCAGTGGCAGAGCTGTAACTAGATTATCTGCAGAGCTCCTTTCTCCTTTCTAAACTACACTGTGGTGAACAAAAATTAACACCCTTCCCAGGGGTGTGTACACTTAAACAGCGTTCAAAGGACCAGGCTAACCCCGCAGTGAGGGTAAAGCATTAGAAATCAGCTGCTAAGCAGGGCAGGTGTTTGCAGGCTGGCCACCCGCGAGGCTCCAGATTTTAGAATACATCCTTTTCAACATCACAGAGGTCTGACATTTATACAAAGCTCCATTGTCTCTCCAGTTCTGTTCAATATTAACACCTTCGCAGCTAGAGAGGAAGCCAGCCGCAACCACATTGTACTGTGATCTACGTTATTTGTCCCCAAGAAAACTGAGGCTAATGAATTCTCATATTCTTTTCTAGTTGTTACAATTTGCAATATCTCAGCTACAAATCTGATCAGAAGGAGGAACTAATAGTGTGGAGTGGAGCCATGTACATGGCATGGGCCCAAGAGATATCTGCGTTTGCTTATCTTGGTGACTGTCAAGCCAATTCCCCTGGGCAGCCTAATTTGAGTGCAAGCGAGCCAGCGTGCCTTGTCCTAAGCTGCCCTCCTCTTCCTCCTCCTCCTCCTCCTCCTCCTCCTCCTCCTCCTCCTCCTCCTCCTTGTTTTTTTATGGTACTGAACCCAGGAACATTCTACTTCTGAATTACACCTACAGCCCTGTTTTATGTTTTATTTTGAAACAGGGTCTCACTAAGTTGCTGAGAGCCTTGCTAAGTTGCTGAAGCTGGCTGAAAACCTGGGCTCGTCCTGTCTCGGCCTCCCAAATTCTGGGGTTACGAGGATGCACTGCCATGCCTGGCTTAAGCATTGCGTCTTTAGCATGATCTCAGTCCCTCCTTTTACTTCCTCATCCTTCCTGCTCTCAAGAATGGAAATGGCTTTAACGTTTCCACTTGCTTAACCTCTCTCTTCCCCGCTTACTGTCTATTCACCTTAGCAAGGTAAAAGCAAAATAAATTATATTCAGGAAGATGTACTAAACCTAAAGCGTCATAGGTATGCAATAAGCACATTGAGCCAGGCGTGGTGGCACACGCTTGTAATCCCCGCGTTTGGGAGGCGGAGACAGGAGGATCGCGCAGGTTCGAAGCCAGCCGCACGCACTGGTTTAGGAGACCCTGTTTCCAAATAAAAATGTAAAAATAGGTCTGGGAGTGTAGCCCGGAGGTAGAAGGGCTTCCAGGAACCCCAGTACCACCAAAAAATAAGCACATTGAGACTATCCCAGGACTGGTATCCCATCCTCTGTGCCTGTGAATCTAGAAGCCTTTGGAGAATAAGGACTGACATGTTATTTAAAAGCTAAAAAGGGTAAAGATTGCAATTCTAGACAGGATTCTTTGACACCCTTCATTGAGTTTTCCAGGGTTCCTAATAAGGGGCTACAGGATCTTTCTCACAAAGGATCCATCTACAGTATGGAATTCAAGTTCTTCTCTATAGCTTTAAAAATCTTGACTGCTTTGCAGCCCATCACAACTTTATGTTTTGTTTTTGTTTTTGCGGGTCTGGGGATGGAACCCAAGGGTGTTCTACCTCTTAGCTACACCCCCTGCCCTATTTTTTATTCTTTATTTTGAAACAGGGTCTCACTAAGTTGCAAAGGGCCTCACTATGTAGCTGAGGCTGTCCGCGAACCGTGATCCTCTCGTCTCAGCCTCCAGGATGCTGGGATTACAAGTGTGCGGCACCACTCCCAGCTTTTATGTTTTTTTTTTTTTAATAGAAAATTTTCCCAAAACTTCCAATAAACTTCAAGAAGATACACCATGCCTGTGCTAGGACTCTCAATAGCCCCCATAATACCACCTAGTACAACTTGAGAAATCAAAATTAACCATCGAGGGAGCCATTAAAAGACCCATGATCTTTGAAGGTCTGGATTTCAATTTTATACTAAGGCTTTAAAATATTAATTATAAAATAGGCCAAATATTTCTGTTGAGTGAGTGCACCAGAACTTGAGGTATGATTTAGTCTGTGTAGTTTTTTTCCCTAAACTGTTTTTATCCACAGCCTTGCTCAAAGGCTTGTTAATTCTCTGTACCAACAAATTTCCTGGCCCCAACTGAGTGAACCCAATAAAATAAAATAAAAAACTCCTGAGAATTTAGAAGTGGGACCCAAGGATTACCTAGCATTGGCCCAAGAGCTGAGAGGTAATACAGAACCAGGACTGGGACAGTCTTTTTAGTCCATGAACATTTCAAAGCAGAATGGGCCAGTCCAGACAGAAAGAGAAGAATTAAGCAGAATCGTTTTAAGAGAAAAAGCAACAACAAATAACTTTTTTATTTATTGATAAAAATGTTCATATGTTTTATGTATCAGTTAAAATTAATTTAAATTAAGAATAATATTATTTTTATAAAAATAAATTCAAGCCAGGCTTCTAATCTCAGCATTTGGGCAGCTGAGACAGGAGGATTTGGGTTCGCGGACAGCCTCAGCTACTTAATGAGGCCCTTTGCAACTCAGTGAGACCCTGTTTCAAAATAAAGAATAAAAAATAGGGCTGGGGGTATAGTTCATAGGTAAAATGCCCCTGGGTTTCATCCCCAGTACTGCAAAAAAAAAAAAAAAAAAAAAAAAACCTAAAATTTGTAGGGAATGGAAGAATCCTAGAATGTCCAAAATAAATTTTTAAAAGAACAAAGTCAGGAGTCATACTGTTTGACTTCAAGTTTTGCTATGAACCTACAGTTAACAAGACAGTATGATGCTGGTGTAAGGATAGACATATAGATGCTTGAAACAGAAAGTCCAGAAAAAGGACTACATGTGTATGATCGATTAACTATTACCAGAGATGTTAAGAAATTCAATGGGCAAACAATAGCCTTTTCAATAAATGGCGCTGGAAAATCTACACATACACATAGAGAAAAAATAAACCTCAGTCCAACTTCTAACCCTAACCCTAACTGTGACACACACACACACACACACACACACACACACACACACACACACCCTCACTCACTTAACTTGAAATGAGGCATAACCCCAAATGTAAAATATAAACTCATGAAATGTCTCTGAAAAAATGTCAGCTAAAACTCTTATGACCTTACAATAAGCACATATTTCTGAAGTCACATAAAACATTAACCATAAAAAATTAATACAATTGTCTCCATTAAAATTTAGGGCATTTGTTTTTCTAATGATGCAATCAAGGAAATGAATGGGCAAGCTAAGGAATTAAAGGAAATATCTGCGATGCACGAATCTAACAAAGAACTGGCTGTGGTCTCTAAGGCAAGCACGATGACCTTGCTGCGTCTTATTTTCTTTGTCTGTAAAATGGGATAGTAATAATATTTATCTCAAAGGATATGAGGAAATGCCAGGCGTGGTGGCGCACGCTTGTAATCCCCGCGCTTGGGAGGCGGAGACAGGAGGATCGCGCAGGTTCGAAGCCAGCCGCGCTGGCGTAAGAGACCCTGTTTCAAAAATATAAAATAGGTCTGGGAGTGTAGCCCGGAGGAAGAAGGGCTTCCAGGAACCCCGGTACCACCAAAAAAAAAAAAAAAAAAAAGGATATGAGGATTGAGATAACAGGTAAAAAAAATCAAGCACAAAGTAACTTCTCTGTCTGTCTTTCTGCCTGTTTGCCCGCATCCCTCTCCCTCTCCCTCTCCCTCTCCCTCTCCCTCTCCCTCTCCCTCTCCCTCTCCCTCTCCCTCTCCCTCTCCCTCTCCCTCTCCCTCTCCCTCTCCCTCTCCCTCTCCCTCTCTCTCTCTCTCTCTCTCTCTCTCTCTCTCTTTCCCAAGGGCATTCTACCTCTGAGGGGATTGAACTCAAGCGCATTCTACCTCAGTGGTACCCCCTCCTCAGCCCTTTTTATTTTGAAACAGAGTCTCACTAGGTTGCTGAGGGGCCTCAGAATAAGCAAAGAATTTTCATAGAAAATCTGAAAACCCCACAAGCAAAAGGGTACCCTTTATTTCCAAAAGTTTTTATGTAAGTAGAGGCTGGATAGAGCTTTCAGCTTTCAGCTCTTTCGACCAAATTCCCTGCAACCATGTATCTTTGAATTTAGAATATCCTAAATCCTAAATGAAACTGATATGTAGAAAAGACTGGGGTAGGAAGAATTATTTCCTCTGCCATCTGAGATGAAAGCAGAGTTGGGCGAGGTTGGCTGATAGTTGAATTTCATGTGGATATCAAATTGTATCTTTTGCTTTATACTTTGTTCTAAGTTGAACTTTTTTGCTCATAAATGTTTGTGATTTGCAACTAGTGATAACCTAATATAAATTGTTGGTTCCTGCCAGCAGCTATAGTTGTTGTCTTGGAAGACCCACTTTCCCTCACTCGCTGTCCCAGGCAGCCCTACCCCATCCCGCAGACACTGCCCTCAACACAACACAACAGTTAGGTCAGCAATCCTAAAAGTGTGTTTGAACTGGGCTTGGTGGTGCACACCTGTGATCCCAGTACTTGGGAGGCTGAGACAGGAGGATCGCAGGTTTGAGCCTCAGCAACTTAGTGAGAACCTGTTTCAAAATAAAAAATGAAATATGTCTGAGGGTGTAGCTCAGAGGCAGAATTCCTCTGGGTTCAATCCCCAGTACTAAATAAGTAAATAAATAAGTAAAAGCCGGGCGTGGTGGCGCACGCTTATAATCCCCGTGCTTGGGAGGCTGAGACAGGAGGATTGCACAGGTTCGAAGCCAGCCTCAGCTACTTAGTGAGGCTCTCAGCAACTTTGTGAGACCCTGTTTCCAAATAAAATATAAAATAGGTCTGGGAGTGTAGCCCGGAGGTAGAAGGCCTCTGGGTTCCATCCCCAGTACCTCACACACACATAAAAGTAAGTAAATAAATAAACAAACAAACAAGCAAGCAAGCTGTTCATGAACCCTGAAGAGGGTAGCAACAAGGGGCTAGGGCCAGATCCTTTCAGAGAGTTCTCAAAGAAAAAGGTGACTAAGTACCAAAAAGAAAAATTTTTAAACAACTTTGAAAACTTACTATTAAAATCTTATGAGAGTTTTTTATAATCACGTGAAATAAAATCAAATGATATTTTTAAAAAGGGATGGAGACCCTGAAAATAAACAAAAGAATATGTTTTTTGAAGTTAAAAAATATATCAATAAGCCTGAATTAGACATTCCAGTGTGTGTGTGTGTGTGTGTGTGTGTGTGTGTGTGTGTGTGTAAAACCAGGAGAATGGTTGTCTTTGGAGAAGGAAAAGAAAGGAAATTGGGACTGCTGTCTTTCAAAACAAACCTTATAAAACTTGTTGACTTGTTGAGTGTGCATAAGTTTGATTTAGCCATGTGTGGTGGCACACGCTTGTAATCCCAGCATTTGAGAGGCTGAGACAGGAGGATTGCAGTCTGCAGACAGCCTCAGCTAATTATTAAGGCCCTGTGCAATTCAGTGAGAACCTGTTTCAAAATAATTTTTTAAAAATAGAGCCAGGAGTGTAGCTCCGAGGCAGAACATCCCTGAGTTCCATCCCCAGAACTGCAAAAACAAACAAACAAACAAACAAACAAAACCCAAGAAACTTAACTTGCCTTCAAAACTAAAAGTCTAAGCCTTTCAATTTTGTTATTAATTAATTAATTAATTAGTGGTGCTGGGGACTGTACCCAGGGCATTCTACCTCTGAGCTATATCCCACTCCTATTTTATTTTTATTTTAAAACAGGGTCTTACTAAGTCGCTTAAGTTTCACTACGTTGTCAAGGCTGGCCTCAAACTTGCGATCATCCTGTCTCAGCCTCCCAAGTACTAGGCTTACAGACTTGCGCCACCATGCCTCACTATAACTTAATTTGTTACTGCCCTACTTTCTGCGGGGACACAACCCTGGCATCCCCTGGACACCCCCACCCCTGTCCATGTTATTGCATGGCTTGTCATAATCTTTGTTTCATTTCAGTGTTGTTTCTGGTAAAGGACAGCACATTGTAAAATGAGGGTACAGTCTGGGACAAAGTATATACAGAATGCTCTTATTATTTATTTATTTATTTATTTATTTATCTGGTTGTTTGTTCAGTACTGGGAATTGAACCCAGCAACATTTACCTCTGAGATTCATCCCCAGCCCTATTTTACTTTTTTTTTTATTTTGAAACAGTATCTTGCTGAGTTGCTAAGGATCTCAATAACTTGCTGAAACTGGCCTCGAAACTGTGATCTTCCCATCTCAGCCTCCCAAGTACTAGGATTACAAGTGTACACCATCACACTTGGCTTTTTTATTCTTACTACATCTGAAGATAGTCAAATGGACTTAAAATAGAAATTATAGAATAAAAGGTAAGAACAAATCTAAAGAAATGATCATAATAAATTAGGTTACTAATTTCACAAAATAAAGGCAGAGCTTCTGAGCTTGAGTTAAAACAAAATGGAGCCAGGCGTGGTGGTGCACGCTTGTAATCCCTGTGCTTGGGAGGCGGAGACAGGAGGATCGCACAGGTTCGAAGCCAGCCTCAGCTACTTAGTGAGGCTCTCAGCTATTTAGTGAAACCCTGTTTCCAAATAAAGTATAAAATAGGTCTGGGAGTATAGCCCAGAGGTAGAAAGCCTCTGGGTTCCACCCCCAGTACCACCAAAATAAATAAATAAATAAATAAATAAATAAAATAAAACCAAAGGAAAACAAACAACTATAATTGTAACACACACACACACACACACACACACACACACACACACACGAACATTTCCACCAGGGTTTCCTCCGGGACCTGCTATCCCACCTCCCTCTCCATCACTCCAGAGGCCCCTCTAATGAAACCTTCATCCCTCCAGCCCAGCTGCATTTCATAGCCCTCTGTGTGTGCCACATCCCCAGGGATCACTTTGGCCTCAGTCCCCTATGCAGGGACCCACGCACAAGCTCCTTGTAGGGGAGTCACTCTGCATGCCCCGCGGGGGTCACTTGCATGCTGGGTGCCCGGCACTCCTTCCCCCGCGGGACCACAGAAGACAGGACCAAGGAGGCCTGAAAGTGAGCGGACACAATAACAGCCCACAGAGCTGAGTGGCTTATATTAGGAGATAGTATCGGTCATTGGGAGCATCAGACTGGGCAGCTGGTATCAGGGGAAGAAGCTGAAAGACACAGAGAGAAGACAATACCCAGATCTCACAGGCAGCCGGTGGAGCCACAGGGTGGAGGAGATCCACAAGTGGAGAGAGACTGACGCCCAGGCGGGGGGTCGGGAGTGGAACTGAGTCACCCGCACCCACCAGGTGCTGCTAACTGAGGCTTAGCTACCAAAGCTCCAGGGATCCCAGGCCCCCTTCCCATTCGCATACCTGACCCTGTTTCCAAGACACCTGCCCGTGAAGCTGTTCCTGCTTCATTATGAATGCCCCCTACTTTGGTGACACGTCGGCACTCTGTTCCCCTAAGAGACACAACCTCGCTCATCATTCACCAGCTGCATTTCATGTTCTGTGTGTATCCGTCCCCCTCCCAGACTGGAAGGCCCCAAGACCACTGTTTTCTCGTGTTCTTTATATGTCTAGTACTATCATAGTGGGAATTGCCCCTTACTGACTCATTAAGTAAAAGGATGCATGGTCTTATAATCAGAAATCTTATAGCTGAGCGTGGTGGTACGTGTCTGTAATGCCAATACTTGGGAGGCTGAGACGGGAGGATCACAGGTTCAAGACCAGCCTCAGCAACAGCGAGATTCTCAGCAACATACCAAGAGCCTGTTTCAAAAAAAATAAAATAATATTAGTAGAAGCTGAGGGTGTAGCTCAGAGGTAGAATACCCCTGGGTTCAATCCCCAATATCATAAAAGAAAAGAAATTATAGCTGTGCATGCTGGTGTAGGCTTCTAATCCCAGCACTTAGGAGACTGAGACCGAGGATCACAGGTTCAAGGCCAGTGCACAGTAACTTAGCCAGACTCTGTTTCAAAATAAAAATATAAAAGGGCTGGGAGTATAGTTCAGAGATCAAGCATCCTTGGATTCAATCCCCAGTACCCCACCACACACACACACACACACACACGCACACACACACACACGCACACATGCATGCATGCATGCACCCATGCCCACACACTCTTTTGTAAAAATGTCAACGCCTGTGTTGTGGGTCTCACCTCACCCAGAAACTTTCCAAAGAGCAGGAATCAGCTTCTGTTAACTCCCCGGGACCAAGTACACATAGGCCAATGAGAGATACTTACTGGCGTCCATGAGCTCCCAAATATTTGCTAAGTATGCAGAAGGCTTGGGAGGCTGGTATCTCTGCTGGGATCTACATCACCCCACTCACTTGCCTCTACCCGTAATTAAAGGTTAAAGAAGTGTCATGTGGATTTTTATAGAAATCAAAAGTACATGCAATTCTTCTGAAGGCTTGCTGATTACTCTTAGCACATTGTGTTTTAATTTTGATCTCTGGAAAATATCAGGAACAAGGAAAGAACTTCCCACCCCCACCCCACCAGCCCTCGGCTCCATAGGAAAAACAGTATTGAAATAATACAAACATCTTGGATCGACCCTCTTTTGAAAGTAAGAGCCTCGCCTCACCCTCCCAACAGCCCTGGAGTCTGCACAGTCTGTCCGCCAAGAGAGTGGGATTTGGCAGCACTCCTTGTAAACTGAGCCGCAGGAGGCCTCTGATTGAATTGAAATTGTTTCCTCCGGTCCGATTTTGTTGGTGGTACACCCCCCTCAGGATGTGAATTCATCATGTTTGCCGGGGGTGAGGCTGGGGCGATGGTGGGGGCACGTGAGGGTGGATGCCGGTGTGTGGGCGAGTGAGCGCACAGACACATCCATCCATTCCCCAACATCACCGCAAAAGGCAGCAACACTCCGTTCATTCTTGTTTATCCTCAGTATTTTTTTTTTTTAATGATTAGGACTTAATCAGGAAAACAAGCTGAGTAATTTGGAAATAGATGCAGAAGGCAAAACTCACGGTGAATGTCGCACAGGTCATTAACCTGGCCTCCCCTGGTAGATGGTGCATGGAATTTATAACCTTCAGGAGCCAGCAATATTCAGAGGGATAAAGGGCATGTCCTCTGCTTCATGGGGATAGAGGAGGGAAAGGGAAGCAGATGTGGGCCTGGGCCGTAAGGAAATCCCACCGTGCCTCCTGCTGGATCAGTACCCCTGTTTGTTCTCCTCCCTGGAGCAGCCTTACCTCTAAAGAGACAACACTTTATCTATACAGGAAGGAAATGAAGCCCTCAGGAAGAGCTGGGGCAGGTGCTTTATGATCTCTAGGTAGTTGCCAGCCCAGATCAATTCTCGTGGTGTTTCCAGTCTGAGATTCTCACAGTTGCTCACGGCATCACTCCAGGGAGTAATAGAAGCCACAGGATAGATGCAGTGGGTCGTCCAGTTCTCGGTTTTAGCACTGGTAAGTAATTTACAGCACAGTTTTTATATTAAAACAAATATATTATGAAATATAATGCAACATCTACATGCATATTTTTAAAACACAGGACCATAATGAACTTGCCCACCTGCAGCGGGATGCTTGAAGCTGTGCCCCTGACAACCCTGGCTAGGCAGAGAGAAGATGGTAACAAAATCCCTGTTTGAACTTTGATGCAGTGCAAGATACTTATGCAGTCCGTGGAGGTGCCCAGTCCCTCCTGTTAGGCTCTGCCTCCCTCCGTCCTCTCAGGCAGGGTGTCTGGGTGCCTGGGCCTTCTGACTGGCCTGCTGTTCTCTGGACCAGCTGCGGAGCGGCTGTTCAGAGGCCCTTGGGGAATCCTTGGCCCGCATGCTTCCTGGGCATTGAGCTGGTGTCTGTTGTTGACATCCACAGCCGATGAACTTGCAGCCCGGGCCCCTCCCTGCTGTCTCAGCCTCCCTGGGCTCTCATTGGCATTGGCTGTTCTCTTTTTCGGCCCCATCTTCTATCTGGTCTCCCCACCCTGCAGCCACTGGTCTCAGCCAGTCCTGGCTGTGGAACATCTCACTCCACGCAGCAGCCCCTTGGGGACTCAGGCTCACAACGAGCGTGTGCGTGGGTGCCAAGGGCAGCTCAGGGTCCATCAAATCCCTGCCCACTCTTCGCTTGATGATAAGGCTGGACCCCCACAAAGTGACTCGTCCCCATGTCCCAAGTGAGGAGGAGGGAAAAGACCCCAGGCTGAGTGGCCCCCAACTTTATCTGTTCCTCTTGAGTCTGAAACCTACAGAGGGAAGATAGGAATCCATTTTAACTCTTCTTCTTATCCCTTTCCCCTGCCTCTTCCAAATCAACTGTCTGAAACAGGAGGATCACAGGTTCGAGGACAGCTTCAGCAAGTAGTGAGACTCAGATCAACCTAGTGAGACTCTGTCTCCAAGTAAGAAGTAAAATCGGGCTGGGGCATAGCTCGAAGTTAGAATGCTTCTGGCTTCAATTCCCAGTACCACACACACACAAAAAGGCAACCCTCCTCCAAATTTAACATTTTTGATCTTTTGGACAGGAATTTACACTGGAGCAAGCTTTATAATCTAATGGGATAAAATGAGTCTTGGAGGAACCAAGGACTTAGAACAATCCTTTCCTCCTCATTTAAAACCCTCTGTTGGGGGTTCCCGCCGGCCTGCCTTTCTGGCTTGCTTTCTAGAAGTCAGAAGCCATCAAATGGGAGATGAGCCAGGCACAGTGGCACACGCTTAGAATTTCAGTACTTGGGAGGCTGAGGGGCCAGCCCCAGCAACTTTAGTGAGACCCTGTTTCAACATAAAAAATAAAAAAGGGCTGGGAGTATAGTTCAGGAGTAAAATGCCCCTGGATTCAATTCCCAGTACAAGAAAGAAAGAAAGAAAGAGAAAAAGAAAGTGGGAAATGGAAATTAAAATGTGTCAACTTAAGATGTGTAAAAATATTATCCCTTTTACAAACATATGTTTATAAAGTTGAATGGCCAAACTAAAAATGACTATGTAAATATCTAATGCAACGTTTCTGTTTCCAATGCTTACTAATTTTCAAAATTATTCAGTATTTCAAACAGCTTTTTCTTTATCTTTTCTCCACTCTTCTCTCTCTCTCCCCTTCTCTCTCTCTCTCTCTCTCTCTCTCTCTCTCTCTCTCTCTCTCTCTCTTTGTAGAAGCATATCATTTCAATCAAAATATGGAGTATTGGTAATGCAGGTGAGCTTTTTAAAATTTGAATGAAAAGTTAATTTCTCAATGAATGGATAAAGAAAATGTGGAACATATACAAAATAGAGTATTATTGAGCCATAGAAAAGATGAAATCCCATCATTTGGGATTCAACAATATGGTTGAAATTGGAGATCATTGCATTCTGTAAAATAAGCCAGGCACAGAAAGACTCATGCACAGGATCCCATTCATAAACCTAAAAAAAGTGTTCTTATAGCATTTGAGAGTATAGTGCTGGCTACCAGAGACTAGGAAGGGCAGAGGGCAGAAAGAAAGGGGAATGAATGAACCTATAGTGAGTAGGTTGTATGCTATAGTCAGATCGGAGTAAGAATTTCTGGACAATTTCTGTGCAATTTTTATTGCACAGGATGGTGAATATCATGGTAATGTACTGAATATATTTAAAACTAGAGGAAAGAATTTTGAATGTTTTACCATAAGTAAGTGATGAATAGTCAAAGAGAAAATGTGTTTACCTTTGATTTGGATATTATACAATGTATACATGTATCATAACATCACAGGGTTCCCTGTAAATATGTACAATTTATTTGTATAAATAAAAAAACATTTTAAGACAGGCATGGTGGTGCATGTTTGTAATCCCTGTACTTAGGAGGCTGAGACAGGAAGATGGCAGGATTGTGACCAGCCTCAGCAACTTAGTGAGATCGTGTTTGGAAACAAAAAATAAAATAGGGCTGAGGGTATAGCGCAATGGTAGAATGCCCAGGGTTTATCCCTAGTACCACAAAAGAAAGAAAGGAAGAAAAAAAGGGAGAGAGAAAGAAAGGAAAGAAAGAGAAAGGAAGGAAGGAAGGAAAGAAGGAGTTGGAAGATTTGAAGAAAAATGTTAAGGGTTAATGTCTCCTTTCTCCTAAATGGAAGAACATCCTTGAAGGTAAGTAATAGCCCTTGATGTCTTGATGTCAGAAAGGGAGAGAGAGATGTCCTCTGATATTACCTCCTCATTTGAAATTTAGGCAAGGCATAGTGGTGCACCTGTAATCCTCAGTACTCTCGAGGAGGCTACAATAGGAGAAGCATAGGTTCAAGTCCAGCTTCAGCAACTTAGAGAGTGTCTCAAAATAAAAATTAGGAGTGCCGGGCGTGGTGGAGCACGCTTATAATCCCAGCATTCAGGAGGCTGAGATCAGAGAATCGCGGTTCGTGGAAAGTCTCAGCTACTTATCGAGGCCCTTCACAACTCAGTGAGACCCTGTTTCAAAGATAAAAAGACTAAAAACTAGGGCTGGGGTGTAGCTCGGAGGTAGAATGCTCCTGGGTTCCATCCCCAGTACCGTAAATAAATAAATAAATAAATAAATAAATAAATAAATAAATAAAGTAGTAGTAGTATAGCTTGGACGTAGAATACCTCTAGGTTCAACCCCCAATACCAAGAAAAGAAAGAAAGAAGAAAGAATGAAAGAAAGAAAGAAAGAAAGAAAGAAAGAAAGAAAGAAAGAGAGAAAGAAAGAAAGAAAAAAAGAAAGAAAGAGCCGGGTGTGGTGGCGCATGCTTGTAATCCCCGCGCTTGGGAGGCTGAGACAGGAGGATCACACAGGTTCGAAGCCAGCCTCAGCTACTTAGTGAGGCTCTCAGCAACTTAGTGAGACCCTGTTTCCAAATAAAATATAAAACAGGTCTGGGATTATAGCCCAGAGGTACAAAAGCCTCTGGGTTCCACCTCCAGTACCACAAAAAAAAAAAAAAAAAGAAAAGAAAAAAAGAAAAGAAAAGAAAAAAAAAGGAAGGAAGGAAGAAAGGAAGGGTGTATTCATTTCGAGTCACCCCCTCATGCCATTTCGGCATGGGGCTGTATTTCTATTTTCTGTATTTCTATCTTTCTAATAAACTTCTCTAAATCTTCAGAAAGAAGAAAGAAAGAAAGAAAGAAAGAAAGAAAGAAAGAAAGAAAGAAAGAAAGAAGGAAAGAAAGAAAGAAAAGAAAGGAAGGGAGACGTAGAGATGCTGTCTGTCCTAAGAGTGGCTTGCTGGATCCCAGTGCACATCGAATGGGGGCCCTAGTGGGTGAGGGTCTCTGATACTCTTGATGACGGTCCAGGAGCCCAACACTAAGCTCTGTTGCTGGGGGAAGCGGGGACTGTGGCTAATTTCTGAGTCTCTGGCTTGGCCCCTTTCAGAGGAGTCACCTTCCGATAACAAGCTCTCTTGAGCAAACTCCTTCAGCTGAATCCCAGAGGCCCTTCACCCTTTCTCCACCTGCACAAGCCCTAGGAACCTCTGCACTCTCAAAGGAGAGGAAGTGAGGACCCTAAAGCAACAGCTTCCTCTGACTGCATTGCGAAGGGCTGACCTTCACTCCATTTTATTTAGAAAAGTAAATGTGATATGACTTGTATTTCAGAGTCAAGGAGAAACTTGTACCCATTAAGTTTATATGAAAAATATCACAGCCATAGCCACAAATCATAATAGATTGTGCAAGTGATGATTCAACTCTATATATTTTCTTTCCTTTTTTTATTTTATTTTAGTTGTGGGGGGGTACTGGGGATTAAACCCAGGGGCATTTTACCTCTGAGCTACATTCCCATCCTTATTTTATTTTTAGTTTGAAACAGGGTCTTGCTAGGTTGATGAGAGTCTCACTACTTGCTGAGGTTATTCTCAAACCTGCGACCCTCTTATCTCAGCCTCTCAAGTACAGGAGTGCACCGCCGCGCAGGCTTCTTTCTTTCTTTCTTTCTTTCTTTCTTTCTTCTTTCTTTCTTTCTTTCTTTCTTTCTTTCTTTCTTTCTTTCTTTCTTTCTTAATAAACTGTACCTATTATGCATCTTTGTGACTTTAGGATTAATAAGTTCTATATCTAATTGCATCCTAGGAAGACAAGGGCCATTAAAAAGCTTTATTTCTTTTATTTTTTTTTAGTGTGTGTGTGTGTGTGTGTGTGTGTGTGTGTGTGTGTGTGTCGTATTGGGGTTCCTGGAAACCCTTTTACCTACGGGCTACACTCCCAGACCTATTTTATACTTTTTTTTATTTGGAAACAGGGTCTCTTAAGCCAGCGTGGCTGGCTTCGAACCTGTGCGATCCTCCTGTCTCCGTCTCCAAAGCTCTGGGATTACAAGCGTGCGCCACGACGCCCGGCAAGAAGGTTTATTTTAATGATTACTTGTTTGTACATTATGGAAATGTGTCGATGATCCCTGAGCAGGTGAGCACTACTTTTTTATGCTCTTTTGTCTTCTCTCTCCTCCTTTATTTCTTTCTCTTTCTCTATTTACCAACATCCATTGCTAGCTTCCTCTCTCTCTCTCTCTCTCTCTCTCTCTCTCTCTCTCTCTGTGTGTGTGTGTGTGTGTGTGTGTGTGTGTGTGTGTGTGTGTTACTGGGGATGGAACCCAGGGGCTTTCTACCTCCAGGCTACACTCCCAAACCTATTTTATATTTTATTTGGAAACAGGGTCTCACTTAGTTGCTTAGAACCCCCCTAAGTTAACCTTTTCTATGTTAGATGTCAAAGATAAAAATATACTAGGAAGCCTGTGACCCTAAAACCCTACAGACCAGAGGTAGAAGAACATAACCTTAGAATATGGTCAGTCCTGTTATAGTTTTGTCAGGATACTCTAAGATACTGCAGGATATCATGAAAGCTCTGCTGTTCATCTTTTTCAAAATGAAGAGAATAAGTCTGGCGTGGTGGCGCAGGCTTATAATCCCAGTACTTGGGAGGCCGAGACAGGAGGATCGCAGGTTTGAGGACCACCTCAATAAGTAGCGAGACTCTTAGCAAGACCTTGTTTCAAAATAAAAATAAAAAACAAGGCTGGAGGTAGAATGTCCCTGGGTTCAATCCCCGACACCACACAAAAAATGAGAATATAATTTCCAGCCAACAAAATCATGGAACAAGCTGGGCATAGTAGCACTTGCCTGTCTGTCATCCTAGTACTTGGGAGGCTGAGACAAAAGGATGACAAGTTCAATGCCAGCCTCAGCAACTTACTGAGGCTCTATTTTAAAATAAAAAATAAAATAGGGCTCGGTGGTATAGCTCAGAGGTAGGATGTCCCTGGGTTCAAGCCCCCGTACTACAAAAAAAAAAAAAAAAATTGGCGAATGTTCTAAAAACAAAATCAGAAATCATCAGATTAGTGAGTCACTTCACAGAACTACTTATCCTAATTAATATGATATTGCTCCATGACAGAAATAAAGACAAAGCGATTTGATAGCAACCTGTACAACAAGCACTGTATGGTCATTATTTTGTATGTCCGTCACCAGGGTTCCAAGATTCCATAGAGGTTAACTAGGGTATCGCATAATGGAACTTTAGTCGTAGTTTCAAAGAATTCACCTGTTAGCCCTCCCAGTGCCCTGCATTGAACAATTGGGAGGAATCCCGATTCCTAGCTCCTCCTCCCAAGCCCTTTGATTGCCTTTTGATTACAGGAGGTGTGGTCCAGAGGATCTCAGGCCTGTATCTCTTATCCCAATTCTTAGGTTTCCAGTAGATCTTTTAGGTGTCATATCTAAAACTTGTAACTCAAAAGATATGAATTGATTCACTGAAACATCTCATAAAAAATTCTAGACCCGTGTTTGTTTACATTTATTTAGTTAATTGTTTATTTTTTATTTATTTTTTTTTTGGTGGTACTGGGGTTCCTGGAAGCCCTTCTATCTCCGGGCTACACTCCCAGACCTATTTTTACATTTTTATTTGGAAACAGGGTCTCCTAAGCCAGCGCGCGCGGCTAGCTTCGAACCTGCGCGATCCTCCTGTCTCTGCCTCCCAAGTGCGGGGATTACAAGCGTGCGCCACCACGCCCGGCGTTAATTGTTTATTTAATCTTTATTTATCTATTGCAGTAATGGGGATTGAACCCAGGGACATTCTACCTTCAAGTTATACTGCCAGCTCTATTTTTCATTTTTTATTTTGAAACAGGGTCTCACTAAGTTGCAGAGGGCCTCACTAAATAGCTGAGGCTGGCCTAGAACCTGCGACTCTTCTGTCTCAGGTTCCCAAGTACTTGGATTACAAACATGTGCCATCACACCCAGATTATCTACCTTTATTTGCTTTTGAATTGAATAATGGCAATCAAAGACTCTTTCAACTGTATAGCAAAACTCCATAGAAGGTTTATGTGCAAAACAGAAAAAAGAAAGGAAGGAAGGAAGGAAGGAAGGAAGGAAGGAAGGAAGGAAGGAAGGAAGGAATCAGTCTTAATGTTAGTTTCCTAAAAGAGAAGAATTAAAGGGAAATTAATTAAGTTATTAATAGCATATTTTATACATAAATACTTTAATTTTTCAAAGGGTGGCACTGAATTTTACATCATTCTTTCAGTATACTTTTCTTGTCTTATTTTAAGGCCTTTTTAAATGAAAGCTGATAGTTAAGTGTAGTGTGTGTGTGTGTGTGTGTGTGTGTGTGTGTGTGGTGTGTAATGAACTCAGGGCATTCTATCTCTGAGATACACCCCAGCCCTATTGCTAGGTCAATGAATCTTATACTTGCTGAGGCTGAGGCTGTGTTTGAACCTGTGATCCTCCTGTCTCAGCCTCCCAAGTACTGGGATTACAGATGTGTGCCACTAAGCCCGACTTAAGTGCATCTTTCAAAAACTAAAATTTCTCTTGAATGTTTTTATCTTATTGATAAATGATTTTGGTACATTATCTAATATAAAGTCTTTGGTTTTAAATAGTGATTGTGTTAAAATAATATTGGATTATCTATTTGCATTGAGCTGAATAATAATTTTAAAAGGCAGAAGAAAAATGATAAAGCAGAGCCTGCCTGCATCCAATAATGGCTGTTCTTGCTTAAGACTTCAGCTACAGGCAAAACATCTTTATGTAGATTTTATTATTACTGCTAGGTAGAACATCTGGAAGTGGGAAGGATTTTTGAAACACGGTCCCAAATAAACTCTACATTGACTATAGCCCAAAATGTCCCATAACTTTAGCAGTGGCCCTAAAATCCAGGTAGCACCATAAGTCCCCTTATGAGTACATGTGGTGACCACAAGAGAACCAGAACGACAAAAATCACAGCTCTCGTCATGAAAAAATCAATTAGAAAAAATTGCACAGATAATTCCAAATGTTGCTGTTGGAGCCTAGTACCCTGTGCCATCTTCTTTTGCTGTGTCCTCACGGGTTATGACCCTCGAGCAGGCTGGCCTGGGATCTGTCTGCAGGTACTTTCATCTGGGCAGCAGGATGCTGAGAGACTGCGGTGGTTGGGGAGACACAATACGCGGAGCGGTGAGGACCGGCAGAGCTGGTGAGGATGCCTCTCAGCCAAATCCCGTCAATAATGTATGGGCTGTCAGCAGCGGCGCTGAGCCTGCCCGCTCTCACTTTGGTAGGCTCCTTTCCCAGTGGACAGTCAGGCCAGCTGTCTAGGCAGCAGGAATAGCCCTCCTTTCCCAAGCCCAGACCTGTGGGAAAATCTTCACTGGCCAGTAATTGATTCCACCCTGCCAGCTCCATTACTCTAGGCTGCCATCAAACTGGCAGCAAGCTGGGGAGGGGAGGCTGCGGAGGGTGGGGCGGCCTGGGAGCAAAGGCCGTTGGGGGCCCCTGCAATTAACACTAATCTGAAAATTGGCCTCTGACAGCAAAGCCCAGCACCTGACAGCTAATTACTTGTGTCAGACTGATGTGCACTTCATATGGAAAGGTTATTTATCAGAGACCAGGGTTCTCCCTCCTTTCTTTCTTCTTCTTTTTTTTTTTTTTCATTTTGTCTTGGTGGAAACAGTGGGGAATTGTTTCTGGTTGCTTAGCTCCCAGAAACCCTGAAGGTTCTCATAACTTCATTTAACTGAAAGGTTCCTAAGTAACCTTTCTAAGGCCTGGTGCATGGGTGCTATGCCACTCACCTGTGCTGGACCAGAGGAGGACTTAGCTATCCCAGAAGGAGGGGCTTATTTCCTCTTATAAACAGAGTCAGAGTGATGGAATCGCAAATACAAATAATCAAGAAACAATAAGGGGTTTCAGCGGGGTCAGACTGTCTCATTTATAAAAAGTAGATCTACAGTAGTGAAGATCAGTAAATGGTTTGTATTGCAAATGAAATTTAAAATAAAAAATCTAGTGTCTTTGCCGGGCGTGGTGGCGCACGCTTGTAATCCCTGCGCTTGGGAGGCGAAGACAGGAGGGTCGTGCAGGTTCAAAGCCAGCCGCTCTGGTTTAAGAGACCCTGTTTCTAAATTAAAAAAGTATAAAATAGGTCTGGGAGTGTAGCCCGGAGGTAGAAGGGCTTCCAGGAACCCCAGTACCACCACACACACACACACACACACACACACACACACACACACACACATCTAGTGTCTTTAAAATATTTTCCAATTTCAGTGTTGTGAGGTTTTATGACCCAGATTTTCTCCTAAAAGTTTATAGTCTTAAGATTTATATTTAGGTCTTTTATCTATTTTGAGTTAATATTCGTATATGGGATTAGGTAAGGGCCCAATTTTATTCTTTTCCATGTAATTATTATTTTTCAACAATATTTAGTTAAAAGATTATTATTTCCACCACCAAATGTTCGAGGAAACCTTGTCAAAAATAACTTGACAATATAGGGAAGAATTTAGCTCTAGGCTTTTATTTAACTCCAATGGCTTATATATCTGCCTTTAGAATAGTACTACACTGTTTCAATTATTGTAGCTTTATATGGTTTGAAATCATAAAATATATATCTTCTAGCTTTGTTCTTTTTCAAAATCGTTTTGGGTACCTAGAGTCCATATTCCATATTAGGATAGATTTTTTTTCTGAAAAATAAATATATAAATATATGATAGTTTCACCTAAAAAAATAGAAAAAAATATTCTCTGGTAAGAAAGAAAGCAAAAAGAAATATTGAAAAGTTATCTTTAAGTCATCAAAAGCTTGGTATCAGACAACTGAAACTGTTATGTGAGATAATCATTTTTAATTTTGGATAAATTGCTTTAATACTAGATGTCAACCACTAAGCTAAGCATGGGAGGGAGGGATAGGGAGAGGATGGAGTGGGGATCGGGTGGGGGCTGACTGGGCATTGTGTGCATGTATGTCTACAAAAGTATGTATCCCACTATGATGTATGAATACAGTGCACCAATAAAATAAATAAATAAATAAATAAAAAATATATTTTCTTGAATCTTCACCGAGCTCTACAGTAAGCGTCTATGTGACACACAGGTTACATTGGCGACTTGATCCGCTTTGCCAGTAAGAAAAGTGGTTACCAATGTAGGAGAAGGGTTTCTGTGGGATTTTCCCTTTCTATGTTCTATCTTTAGTCAACATAACATTTTTGGAGCACCTGCTTTATGCCAGGCTCTGTGCTGGTTCTGGGCATAGAAGACAGACCTATTTCTTGCTCTTGGGAAACCTAATGTTTAGAGAGAGACACAAGCATGTATAGAAATTGCAGTGTAGCATGATAGCCTTTATGACTGGTGAAAGACACAGTTCCAAAGCACCTCCGTCTTAAATCTGTGTGGTTCAGAAAGTGGTCTCTAGGCTGAGCTCTGAAGCATGAACAGGAGTCAGTCAGGTGAGGGAGGGAGTGGGCGATAGTGGAAGATCAAGAAGATAAAGCAAATTTCACACACACAAAATCTGACCCGGGAGAGGACACAGCAGGCTTGAAGCTTAGCATGGATCTGACCCAGAAGAGGCTGATGACCAAGGCACGTGGTTGATCTGTCCCAAGGTTGTCCAGGTAGAAATTTTTATCAGGTTTCTAGTTTCACTAACTTTTTACTACTTATCTGACCTGACCCTCCATCTCAGGTATCAACTTTCTGGATAAGGCCATGCCAGAGAAAACTCAGTCTCAGCAGGCATCAGAAGACCTGGGAGCAGGGACAGCTTCAATTTTTTGTTCACCAAGCCTTCATCTTTCCAATGGGACTCCCTCTCCCCTGTCCCAAATGGCTCTATGTTTTGTAAGGATTAGTTTATTTATCAAACAAATGTTTTAAGTTTGCCCAAGAACACTGAAAAGAGCAAGGCAGGTGTGGGCCTGCCTTCGAGCTTGTATATACTAAAGAGAAGACAGATAAAAAATAGATTATTACACAAAAAAATGAATTACTGGAATTTGTGGCGTTTAAAAAATAAAAAGTACGTTTATCAAAAGCAGTCATCCATGTGAAACTGTTGTGAATGATGCCAAAAAAGAAAGCTATCGTCATCAAGACATCCATACATAGTTGTGGGGAAAAGACAGAGAAGAGTACATGAGTCAAGTTCTTGTGTCTGGCCCTGGTCTGACGCTTTACATGGTCGGTGCCATTGGTTTCTCATAGCAAGCCTTTGAGGGGATAACTATATTCCTTATTTTGCATATCAAGTTGCTAAGATGCTAAAGAGCTAAGTGACTTCCTCAAGACCATCCGTCTGGTAAAGGAGGGCCTGGTAAGGTTTGGGCCAGGCTTGGCATCTTTCCTCCATCCCTCCCAGTCGTGAAAGCAACCCCATCAGCACCTCCGTGGACCGCTTTCCTCAAGACAGAGGAACGAGCACATCCCCAGACAAAGGACTAAGTTATCATCCAGTGGCCAGAGGAGACCTGATGGGAATGTTCTGAGGTTCCAGTAGGACACTTTTTCATTACTGATGTATACCATCTTGAGACAAATACTTATTTTTTCCCAGTCGCTATGTTTCAGGAGATCTAGTACACAAATGTAATTTCTCTCCTAATCTTTTCCCTGCACCTACCATCAAGGAATTCCGGCCCTTAAGAAGTGTGATACTATGAAAGTAAAGTTTTTTTTTATATATATAAATGCAAAAGAAGAAGAGGAGGAGGAAGAAGAGGAGTAAGGATATTGAACTGGGCATGGTGGTGCCTGCCTGTGATCCTAGTACTTGGGAGGCTGAAATCGGAGGATCGCAGGTTCTGAGGCCAGTCTTGACAACTTAGCAAGACTGTTAAAAAAAAAAAAAAAAAAACAGGTCTTGGGGTGTGGCTGAGAGGTAGAATGCACCTGGATTCAATCCCCAGTTCCTCTTCCATCCCCTCTAAAAGAGTGAGATATTGAATCTAGAAAAAACTGACCAGTTTTGAAAGCAGAGAAACCACTAACAAAGCAAATGGAAAATCAGCAGTGGAATAAAATAATAAAAAAGAAATAAACCTTGGAAAGGGCCGTACATGTGCCATCACACAAATGTTACAACCATATCACATGCTGTTAATTTCAAATGGGCGCCAAATGCCAAATGATTACTGTATAGTTTTTACGCCCAGTTATTATCTGGGAAGCACTGATGTTTCAAAAGTCACAAACGAGTGTCCAGGCAGCATCACAAAATAACTCCTTTAGATAAGTGATGAGCAGAGAAGTAGTGACTCAACTCAGACACAAAATCCTGGTGAAAGAAAGTAACTTCACGCTCGGCCACCCGCCCCCCCCCAGTCCCCAGCTCTGCAGTTTCCTCAGGACATCATGCTCACAGCTCCACTCCAGTGACCCCGAGCTGGGGCTCTTGTCAAGACAATGTCAGCAGCAGCTTCTGGAAACCCCGGACACTGTGATCTCCGGCCATAACAGGTCATTATGCTTGGGCTTCCTAATCACCCACTTGGAAGACAGAAAGAGAACACTAACCAGAGTGACCAGGCTGAGGCCTGCACTTGGCCTCCTGCTCTGCCCGGAGGCCGCCTCCCCACCAAGGCTTTTTTTAGGCACGCCAATGGAAACAGGCAGATAGACTCTTGGCCCCAAGCGAGTTCTCCATTCCAAAGGTCCTGCTGTCCAGTGAGGATGAAGACACACTCTGTTATATTCACATCCACTTGTGTTTTCCAGATGCTTCTTTGGTCATTACTGACGATGCCTAAATCTTTTCAAAGTCCTATTTTTTTTTTTAACAAAACACCTCCGATATCAAGAATAAATATAATTTCAATTTTTTTTTGTTTGTGTGTGGTACTGGGGGTTGAACCCAGAGGTGTTCTACTTTCAAGCTACACCCCCAGCCTAATTCTTTCTATTTCTTACTAGGTTGATAAGAGCCTCACTACTTGCTGAGGCTGTCCTCGAACCTGCAATACTCCTGTTTTTTCCTACCAAGTATTGGGATTACAGGCCTGTGCCACCATGCCTGGCTCAATTTTTAATGTTTTGATTTGCTTCTACATAATGATTTTATGCTAGTTTGGTTGTAAATGATAAAGTGCTAGGGTTTCTGATTTAAGGATAGAGTCTATACCTTTTCCTAAAAGGATTCCTATTTTGGTCTTCTCAGAAATGTCTTTTTGTGTTTTTTGTTGTTGTTGTTGTTGTTGTATGTTTGGTGGGGTTTTTTTGTTTTTGTCTTCTTTTATGGTACTGGGGATCAAACCCAGGAGCATTCTAACTCCAAGATATACTCCCTGCCTTTTAAAATTTTTATTTGAAAACATAGTCTCACTAAGTTGCTGAGGCTGGTGTCAAACCTGCAGTTCTCCTGTCTCAGCCACCAAACTCCTGGGATTAGGACATTCATCACCACGCCTAGCTAAGTGTTTTATTTTTCTAGAGAAACACTGCCCAACACAAGCTTCCTACTAAGCATGGAGTTTTGTGCAGGACAGCCCATGGAATGGACAAGGGCATGGAATGCCAATATGCCATCCTGCCTCCCACCGCCAATTTCCATCCCCTTCCACTTACCACATATCACAAAACCATATGTATGCCCAGGACCCCAAACTATTTCTGCATGAAGAGTTCCCCATACAGCCCTCTAGATTGCTGGAAGTCAGCCATCATTCTCAAAGCCTCCGCAGGGCCTGGACACCATCAGAGTGCACTCTGCAGCCAAGGGACACCTGCTCTCTGCTGTCGGGATAGAGGAACCCTGCTGTGACATCACTGGCATGGTGCAAGACCCCTGGAGAACTCCCTTAACCAAATGCTGGGCAGGTGGGCACCATGATCACAGCTCCAGGGGTATACTTGGAGCACGGTATTCAAAACTATCATCATCAAAAAGAATTAAAAAAATATTTTGGCAGCCCCAAACATAAACTCTTGTCAAATTTAATAGAGAATTGTTGTAGAGACAGACTTTATTTCAATTCTTCTCTAGCCAATGATGGTCTCTCAGGGGCCTACTGGCACCCATTAACAATATGCATATTGTTTCACCTGGAATCGCCTTTCAAGAGCTGGATTCATAGTACCAAAAAGCTAATTTACAGATCAACTTTTTTTTTTAAGCATGGATATGGTTTTTAAATTATATTAATACTAACTATGGTTTGAATTTATATGGTGCTTATTCCAACAAAGAGAAATGCACACATTTCATAATCATTATCTGGCACTAACTGATATGCAAATCCCCCCTTTCACCCCCGACACACTAAGTTGCATGCTGCGCAGCTGTGAGTCATCAGACATTAATGTAGACTTAATTTGAACCGGTGCTGGAGGTAGTGGGTACAACTCAAATTAGACATGTGGTGGGCGTTTAACCACAATATTACCAATTCCCATTCTGACATCTGACAGCCCTTAATAATTAACTTGGTGTAAATGGTCAAACCTTCCCTCCCTGTTGGACCAGTCTCCGGCTCTACCAGTCTCTGCATGGTAATTGCTAGTTGGGGCTGTCAGTTGCTCTGGTGACAAATCACAGGCAGAAGATCAGACAGCTTCAGGAGCTGTGTCTTCTGATCTATCTGCCTTTTAATTGGACTGGAAGGCCTTCCCAGCAGCTCCATATGCTGCCTCCTCAGAAAGATGTAGTATTCTCTCTGGATAGGAGGGAAATTGGGCTTTGAGGTTTAATTGAAGGTGTTTGTGATAGGATTTGCAGGGCACTCTAGAACACACCAGGCAGACTTTCTTGCCCAAACCCATACCTTAACTCCCTTCCTCTGAGTCCTCGTCCTTCCTCGTCTCCTAAAGTATCAGAGAGCTGGGACTGTTGGCGCACACTTATAATCCCAGCATTCTGGAGTCAGAGACAGGAGGATCGCGGTTCGCGGACAGCCTCAGCTACTTAGCTAGGTCCTTCGCAACTCAGTGAGATCCTGTTTCAAAAAAAAAAAAAAAAAACTAAACTAAAAAATAGGGCTGGGGGTATAGCTCGGAGGTACAATGCCCCTGGGTTCCAACCCCGGTACTGCAAAAAAAAAAAATTTTTTTTAAGCATCATAGTCTTTGACCCCAGAATAGCAGGCTGAACTTAAGTCCCCCATAATGGGAGTGTTCTAAAATTTAAAGGAAAATGTTGCACCTACTGGCGCACCGAACCTGCCGGGCGTGGTGGCGCATGCTTGTAATCCCAGCATTTGGGAGGCTGAGACCAGAGGATCGCGGTTCGCGGACAGCCTCAGCTACTTAGTGAGGCCCTCTGCAACTCAGTGAGACCTGGTTTCAAAGTAAGAATAAAAAATAGGGCAGGGGGTGTAGCTTGGAGGTCGAATACCCCTGGGTTCCACCCCCAGCCCCGCCAAAAAAAAGTGACTGAATCCAGAACTATAAACCCACCATCTCTTGAAAACTACAACAGCATAAAAGAATACCATATTCAAACTTGGAAGCTTATAAGCAAATCATTCTACTGTTTCTGCTCAGTCAAGCTAGTGTCCTAGAGCTAGGTTTCTCTTACTTGGACAAAACAAAGAATCAATTGTTTATCCAGGAGAGTATGATTAGCCACAAAAAGATCGGTGTGCCCATTATTAAAGGAAACCTTGGCTGATGATGGTTTTAAGCCATGTACTGCTGCAGCTCATACTCTACTCAGGAACTGACGACCAATCGCACTTAGAATCGCATGGTGTGTAGCGAGGATAAACAGAAGTGAGTTTTACTTTTGCATTATGGATGAAAAAAAGAATCCACTAACGCAAATGAAAGGTATCACGCTGGTCACTGAATTTGTAAAATGGCAAAAGCACGAAGCTTTCAATGTAGCAACCCTTTTAGATGTGCCATTTAAGTACTGTAAATATGGTAGATAAGATTTGTTCTCTTTTTAGTTAAACAGATGTCTTAAAACCTTGTTCTAGCCGGGCATGGTGGCACATGCCTGTAATCCTGGTATTTGGGAGGCTGAGACTGAAGGATCACAGGTTTGAGACTGGCCCCAGCAATGTAGCAAGGTCCCCCAGCAATTTAATGATACCCTGTTTCAAAATGAAAAATAATATAGTGCTAGGGGTATAGCTCGGAGATAGAATGCCCTGGTTTCAACCTCCAGTACCAAAAGCCAAAACCAAAAGAAAAAAAAAACTAGCCCTAAGTACTATTTTATTACTCTAGTTGGATGATCTTCAAAGAATTAAATTTGAACTTAAAGAGAAGTTTAAAGATTCTAAAATTCAGGCTGGATTTGGCCAAGTTAGGCAACAGCTTTCAGGGTTTATGGTGGAGCTGGAGGGCATAATGCCTAGCTGGGAAGTATAATAACAAGTCCAAAGCTATGTGCTAAGTAGTAAATAACTGTCAGGCGTGGTGGTGCATGTCTGTAATCCTAGTACTTAGGAGGCTGAAACAAGAGGATCACAGGTTCAAGGCCAGCCTCAGCTACTAAGACACACCCTCTTTCCAAACAAAAATTAAAAGGACTAGGGGTGTTTCTTGGAGGTAGAATGCCCGTGGATGTAATTCCTACTAGTAAGAGAAAACAGCATAGTAAATAAAAATTAACAGGGCTGTCAGAATTGGCCTGTGTTCTTGACCTTGTGTTTGCCTCCTGGCACCCCCCTGACTCAGTAGACGCATTTGAAGTAATAAACACAGTTATAACCTAATGGCATAAAAATGAGCAAAAGAAGCAGGGACAAGAAACAAAGATGCATCAAAGAGAGAGAAAGAGAAAGAAAATGAAAGAAATGCTTTCTCAACATCACCTCTATTTGTACACAGGATGCGTGAAGCGGCAAACAGATGTGGGGGTCCTTGAAACTTAAAACATAGCTGTGCCCTGGTCATTTTTCTGTCACAGAAAGAGAATAAGCCCTTTTCAAAGCCTTGGTCTGAAGGAAGAGCTAACATCAAACAGCCTCAGAATAACCAGGAGATTAAAGCCCAAAGCTATTCAACTTCCTGCCTTGTAACTAACTAATCTCCTTAGAGATGGAAAAAGATGGGGGGGGGGGCACCGCTGTACCAGAAAAGCTTTCTAGATCAGAAGCAGGGCCCGTGGTGTCGTGGTGTCGAGGAGCGTCGCTCCAGGGCCGATGGGACGCGTTCGCCACCCGTCCCAGACTGCCCCCTGGCCGGGGCAGGCCCACACCTGTCCCCTCCCGGCCATCTCTTCACAGGCTGCCTGGTTCAGCCCACCTGGGAGCAGCCTCTGCCATGGGAAATGCACAGGAAAGGCTTTCAGGCAGAGGAAGAGCTGGGCTCCAATCCCAGAGCTCCTTGCAGCCAGGGCCTCCTGACCATTTTCACGACTGTCCCGTAGCCCAGGGCATCTCCAAAATGCTCCTGTCCTCTGACGCCTGACTGCGCCCCGGCTCTGTCTCTAACTGCTAGTTTCCTCATGGGCCTGCCAGCTCCTGGGTCTGGCTCTCCCAGGCTCCCTTTCCAACCCTGCCTTGGCAGTTCCTGGTCCTGGCCTCAGATATCTGCCATAATTCAGAGTACTGGCATGGCAACAGTACTTTAGCCAGAAACATAAAAGTATTTTGGAAAATGACTGTAAGCAGATATGAAAGGGGAAAGCCACTTCCACAAACTAGTAATGCTGACCAACAGACCTGATATGCTATTATTTGATGAAACTTAGAAGAAGGTTTGCAAAGATTTTTTTTTTTTTTTTTTTTTTTTTTTTTTTTTTTTGGTGGTACTGGGGTTCCTGGAAGCCCTTCTACCTCCGGGCTACACTCCCAGACCTATTTTTACATTTTTATTTGGAAACAGGGTCTCCTAAGCCAGCGCGTGTCGTGCGCAGTGACGACTCTTACACGATCTTCCTCAAGCAGTTTTATTACCCCAGGTTCTTATACAGTTACCATTCCTCTTTAATGCTCTCTCAACGCCCTCTCAGGTAAAAACAACATCAGTCTTCTATCCTCTCCCTCATCACTCCACCAACCCTCCTCCGTGGCACTCTACGTCTCTGCTGCAGCACACACCGGTCACAGTGGTGGCTTTGTGAACATGTCCGTCCCAGCTCGGAGCCCGGAGCAGTCCGCCAAGGAACTGCTCTTCCTGTCCACCAACCCTCTTAGCTCCTTCTCCTTCTCCCCGCTAGGGCATGCGCGCTTTTTTAACCTTCTCTTGGGCGGGCAGGTGGTAGCACGAGGCGTTGCGTCGCTAATTATCCGTAAGGCGCCTGATAGGGCTCACTGCGCAGGCTCAGGGCACCGCCAGCCTCGTGAGCCTCGTGACTTGGCTGCAAGCCCAGGCGCCATCTTGAGTCCATGCTGGCAACAAGCCTGGGTGCCACCTCGGTCCTGCCGAGTGGGCCCCAACACAGGCGCCATCTTGAGTCCATGCTGGCAACAAGCCTGGGTGCCACCTCGGTCCTGCCGAGTGGGCCCCAACATATCTCCCTTTTTGTTTTATTAAAATAAGGCTCGGGATCGTGCCTGTCTTAGGTTGCCGACCCTCAAGGACCATTCTTACCCGTCATTGGGAGAACAATAGCATGATTGTTTCCCTGTCTTAGGTTGAAAGGTCCCGGGGACGATCTTACCCGTCACTGACTACCGATCCAGCATACTGAGCCATACATGGGGAGATGAGCCAGCTTCAAGGGCTGCCATAGCTTGCACCAATATGCGCTGTTGTTGCAGTGTGCGCTGTCGAGTTCGCCTGATATATCCAACCATGAAACATCATGCTACCACCAACAAGAATGCCCAGAACGCCATGCCACCCCAGTCTTTTAAAAAACCCAATGTTCCGTGTATTAAGTCCATTCATTGTTGTACTGCGGCGACTTCCACGCGGGTAGAATTAATTGCAGCGATGGATGCTCATAGCTCAATCATGGTGTGTTCAAATTCACGGCTCCAAGTTCCTAGAAGCGTCTTGCTTAATTGACGAAACAAATTGCCTGCATGGGAGAAATTCTGATACTGCACATACGTTATACATATAGTCCAGATAATTGAGCTTGCTGAGCCATGCCAGCAGCCACATGTGAGGATAGAGCATTCATAGTGGCTGCAATAACTGCCACGGCCACAGAGGCCACAATTACAGCAATAAGAGCAGAAATTCCAAAGTCTCCAAGGGTGCATAGAAGCATAGCAGAAAGTCAGAAAACAGGTATCAATAAAACAACCTAAACTATCATTAACCAAGGTAAAGGAAGAGGGAAAGTAGAAATAATTCCCCAAAGATCTTAAAGAAAACAACTCATCTCTACGGTACTGAGCAGCAGTTTACAACTCTTACGTTAGGAACTAATCTTCTGACCTATCCTTTACACATTAGGCGCCTTTTCCAACTAACCTCAGGTGTCTTCCATCTATGGTGGCGGATTAGGAGAGGGAGTCGAATCAGGACCAGCCCGATTCTCTAACTTGCTTACACTAAAAAATATCCTCCTTAATGGAGCCCCCTTTGATCGGGGAAAATACAGCGCTGTCCCTCGCTTTTCCGCGAGCCTCGCTTATCCGCGAGCCTTATTTACCTCCTTAATGGAGCCCCCTTTGATCGGGGAAATAACTTGCTTACACTAAAAAATATCCTCCTTAATGGAGCCCCCTTTGATCGGGGAAAATAACCCTCCGTAAACGGAGCCTCCTTCTCCCTTTTTGGAGTCAAAGGAGTACTTACCAGCCAGCTGCCCTGGACTGCCGAGGTTCTGATCAAAGCGAAGTTTCCCCGTACGGGCCACCACTTGTCGTGCGCAGTGACGACTCTTACACGATCTTCCTCAAGCAGTTTTATTACCCCAGGTTCTTATACAGTTACCATTCCTCTTTAATGCTCTCTCAACGCCCTCTCAGGTAAAAACAACATCAGTCTTCTATCCTCTCCCTCATCACTCCACCAACCCTCCTCCGTGGCACTCTACGTCTCTGCTACAGCACACACCGGTCACAGTGGTGGCTTTGTGAACATGTCCGTCCCAGCTCGGAGCCCGGAGCAGTCCGCCAAGGAACTGCTCTTCCTGTCCACCAACCCTCTTAGCTCCTTCTCCTTCTCCCCGCTAGGGCATGCGCGCTTTTTTAACCTTCTCTTGGGCGGGCAGGTGGTAGCACGAGGCGTTGCGTCGCTAATTATCCGTAAGGCGCCTGATAGGGCTCACTGCGCAGGCTCAGGGCACCGCCAGCCTCGTGAGCCTCGTGACTTGGCTGCAAGCCCAGGCGCCATCTTGAGTCCATGCTGGCAACAAGCCTGGGTGCCACCTCGGTCCTGCCGAGTGGGCCCCAACACAGGCACCATCTTGAGTCCATGCTGGCAACAAGCCTGGGTGCCACCTCGGTCCTGCCGAGTGGGCCCCAACAAGCGCGTGCAGCTGGCTTCGAACCTGCGCAATCCTCCCTGCCTCCCAAGCGCGGGGATTACAAGCGTGTGCCACCACGCCCGGCTGTTTGCAAAGATTTTTAACACTCTTCTGCCCGCCTCAGCCCCCAAAAGTAAAATATGTTATTGGCCAGTCTAAAATTCATATGCATAATTGACTGGCTCATGAAACTTGGAATATTATTAATATTCAAGCTACTGAGGTATCTGCAAATATTCGCCTTGTGGTATCAACAAATATTCCCCATATCACACAAAATTATTGCAGTGTACTCAAATCCATACAAAGGTACTACTCAGTAAAAGACACATCAATAAAACATATTGACATATTCAAAAGTAAATATGAACCAGGCCTGGTTGGCGCACACCTGTGATCCCAGTACTTGGGAGGCTGAGACAGGAGGATCATAGGTTCAAGAACAGCCTCAGCAATCTCATGAGGCCTCTGCAACTTAGTGAGATGCTGTTTCAAAATAAAATAGGACTGGGGTATAGCTCTGAGTGAGAATCCTCTAGGTTCAATCTCCACTACCACCAAAATAATGATAGTAATAATAATAATAATAATAATAATAATAATAATGAGTAAATACATCATCAAAATCTAAGGCATTCTATCCTAAAGTAACAACATTAAACTGAACCCTAAAATAATTATATTTTTCTTTCAATATATATTCTTTATATATTTACAAATAACATATTTAAGCCGGGCGTGGTGGCACACGCTTGTAATCACTGCGCTTGGGAGGTGGAGACAGGAGGATAGCGCAGGTTCGAAGCCAGCCCCGCTGGCTTAAGAGACCCTGTTTCCAAATTTTAAAAAATATAAAAATAAGTCTGGGAGTGTAGCCCAGAGGTAGAAGGGTTTCCAGGAATCCCAGTAACACCAAAAAATAAATAAATAAATAACATATTTATAATATATATATATATATATATATTACTGTTAAAATATCCTGACTTCTCTCCCTCTTCTCTTTCCTCCAACTGAATTCTAGTTCAGCCCATAATCTTATTTCTACCTGCTACTTCTCTAGGAATAGGAAATAATAACTTGGGCAATAATGCAAAGGTTGCAGATACCTACCAAGTAGCATTTAGCACCAAGCTACTCAGTGAGTGATGGCTGAGTGATGAGTGGATGAGTAAGTAGCTGAATGAACGGAAACACAGATCTCATGATTGTTGCCGAAAAAATTCTAAACCACATCTTTAACTCAGAAGACTCTCCACATTCTAAGGTGGCATTCAAATGACAGCTCAGAAATATTTTCAAAGTGGAACGAAACATAGGATTCAGGCTCTTTCTAAAGGCCAAACTCGTTAGACCGGCTGGCCCCCTCCCGGGCTCCACTGCCTGCTGGAACTGATTAAGAGGTGTGAACCGCCCAAGGAGCAGCTGTTTATTAGCAGCCAAGGTCCTGAAGCCAGCCAGGCTGTTTCTCTAGGCAACCAAAACTTGCAAAGAACTCAAGAAGGCCAACTCTTGATTATACAAGGTTGAGTATCCCTAATTTGAAAATCTGAAATCTGCGATGCTCCCAAATCCTTTGACTGTGAACCTGATGCCACAAGAAAGCTCTGCACCTGACGTGTGACAGGTCACAGTCAGAATGCAAGTGCACCGAAAAATATGGCATAAAATAACCCTCAGGAAGCCAGATGTGGTGGTGCACGCCTGTAATCCCACTGCTTGGTAGGCTGAGAGAGGAGGATCCCAGGTTGGAAGCCAGCCTCGGCTGTGTGAGGCCCTCCACAACATAGCAAGTCTCTGTTTCCAAATAAAAATTAAAATAGGGCTGGGGGTGTAGTCAGAGATAGAACGCCCTTGAGTAAAATCTCGAGCACCGCAAATAATAATCATAATCATGATAACTCTCAGGCTATGTGTATAATGCATACATCAAATGTAAATGGAGTTTGCATTTTTATTTGAGCTCTGTTCCCCAAGGTTATCTCATGTATATGCAAATATTCCAAAATCTGGAAGACAGAAAAGAAAACTGCAATCCAAATACTTCTGGTCCCAAGCATTTGGGATAAAGGATACTGAAGCTGCAATACTTTTAGAAACAACAGAAGGCTTCTCTTGAAAACGTCTTAAGTGCTCTTTTGTGGTTAAAACTTGAGCGTCGGTGGCTCCAAGTAGAGACACTGGAGACCCCATCTCCCACCTCAGTAGAGTCCCTCTGAACTTCAGAAATCAAGGGGGAGCTCAGAGCACTGACCTGTCTTAATGAACACCCTGAATCATAGATTGAGAGTGTGGGGTGGAGGAGCTGGCTCCTGCCCCAGGCATTCCAACACCACTGCTAGTCAGGCCCCTGAGAAGTGAAGATGCTTCTGACTGTGTCGGCCCCCATTTCAGGCTCTCTTTATTCCTTCTATGTAACAATTCGATTTTAATTCTAATGCTTTTTGCCCCAAAATTCAAATGATTCCACCAATAGAGAGATGAACATCAACAGCTGAATAGGTAAATTCAGAATCAAGACTTTTTGCTTTAAAACAATACATCTTTGCTTAAAAGTAGACTTATACTTCCTCATTGTAACTCTATTAGAAGGTAATGACAAGAATCCTGGGGCGTGGTGGCACGCACACTTATAATCCCAGCATTCCAGAGGCGAAGACCGGAGGATCTTGGTTCACTGAGAACCTCAGCTACTTAGTGAGGCCCCTTGCAACTGAATGAGACCTTGTTTCAAAAATAAAGAATAAAAAAATTAGGGCTGGGGGTGTCTCTCAGAGGTAGAATGCCCCTGGGTTCCATCCCCAGTACTGAAAAAAAAAAAAAAAAAAAGAAAAGAAAAGAATCCTGGGACCGTCAAAGCTGGTTTGGAATCCCAGTTCTAGGGCTGATGGACTAGAGGATCTTAGGTAAGCCATTTAGCTACTCTGTACCTCCAATCATGGAGATGATGCCTTTCTAAAGGATTATGAAAATTACATAAAAAGTGTACAGAAGGAGCAGAAAACAAGACTGGCACATGATAGACATTTAGTTAATATTCCTAACGCATTAGTATAGGCATAGTAAAGACTTTGACAAGCCGGGCGTGGTGGCGCACGCTTGTAATCCCCGCACCTGGGAGGCGGAGACAGGAGGATCAAGCAGGTTCGAAGCCAGCCGCGCTGGCTTAAGAGACCCTGTTTTCAAATAAAAATATAAAATAGGTCTGGGAGTGTAGCCCGGAGGTAGAAGGGCTTCCAGGAACCCAGTATCACACACAAAAAAAAATTAGAAAAATAAAAGACTTTGACAAGTCTTCAGGATCAGGATCTAAACAAACACACTGCGCCACCAATGACCACATGCTCATGTCTGTGGTGCAGCCTGTGTGAAAGGGTTGTGGTTATGAATTTAATAAACAAACCCACAAGAATAATACAGGAATAAGAAAAAATAGATCAGTGCAACAGAATAGTCAAAAATAAATCCACATACATAGGCAATGAGTTTTTAAATCAAGGTAGCAAGTCAATCCAATGAGAAAAGGAGAGTATTTCTATTTTTTTATTATTTTATTTTATTTTTTGGTGGTACTGGGGTTCCTGGAAGCCCTTCTACCTCCGGGCTACACTCCCAGATCTATTTTTACATTTTTATTTGGAAACAGGATCTCCTAAGCCAGCGCACGCGGCTGGCTTCGAACCTGCGCGATCCTCCTGTCTCTGCCTCCCAAGTGTGGGGATTACAAGCGTGCGCCACCACGCCTGGCCATAAGGAGAGTATTTCTAATCAGTGTCATGGGAACAGCTAAAAATCAAGAGGGAGAACATTATATATTGCTCTGAACTTCATTCTGTACACAAAAATTAATTTGACATGGAACATAGACCTCAACATAAAAGCAAGAACCATAAAGCATCTAGAAAAAAAACTTTTATTGTTTTTTTGTTTGGATTGTTTGTTTGCTTATTTGTTTGTTTGAGGCACTGTGGATGGAACACAGTCATTCTAACTCTGAGCTACACCCTCAGCCCTTTTATTTTTTGTTTTGAAACAGTCTTGTGTTGCTGAGAGGCTTACCATGTTGCTGAGGCTGGTCTTGAACCTGTGATTCTCCTGCCTCAGCCTCCCAAGTACTGGGATTATAGGTATGCACCACCATGCCTGGCTAAACTTTTCTTTTTGAACAGAATATCTTCACAACTTTGAGGTAAGCAAATGTTTCCTAGACTGGATGCCAAATAGACTGACCAGAAAATATTATGAATCATATTACATTGAAATTTTAAATTTCTGCTTATTAAAAGTTGCCATTAAAAAGTGAACAGATAAGTCACATAATGGAAAAATATTGCATACTCACATATGTTAACTACAAATTATACCTATAAAAAGCAAATAGTACTTTAAAATAGACTAAAAACTTGAACAGATACTGCACAAAATAAGAAATATGACTGGGCCAGGCGTGGTGGCACAAGCTTGTAATCCCCACACTTGGGAGACGGAAACAGGAGGATCACACAGGTTCGAAGCCAGCATCTCTGGCTTAAGAGATCCTGTTTCCAAATAAAAAAGTATAAAATAGGTCTGGGAGTGTAGCCCGGAGGTAGAAGGGTTTCCAGGAACCCCAGTACCACCAAATTATATATATCTGGCCAATAATCACATTTAAAAGTGGAAGACATCACTACCTATTAGGGAAAGGCAAATCAAAATGCTAATGAGATATCTTTTCATATCTATTAGAATGGATAAGAATAAAAAACAATGACAACACCATATGCAGGTAAGGATGGAAAATACATGAAACTTTTATACATTGCTTGTAGGAATAAAGAATGTCACAACCACTCTGAAGACCAGTTTGGCAGTTTCCTATGATGGTAAACTATGAACTTACCATTTATTTTACTTTTAGATGTTTACCCAAGATATATAGAAGTATGACCCCCAAAGAAACTTATTCATTATAGGCAAATATCGGTCAAGCCAGTGTCTATTAACAAAGAATCAAGAGGTGAATTGATAGAGAAATTATGATACATGATGGAATACTTCTCACAACAGAATAGGCTAGTGATATACGCAATGACGGATGGGTCTCAAAAACATCAAGACCAGGGAGAGGAGCCTTGTACAAAAGGTTAAGTGTCATCCGATTCCACTTACAAGAAACCCAAGAACAGGTGAAAGGAATCTAGGGTGACACGGTTCAGAAAGCAATTGTTTTTCTGGGGACAGAAGCATGAGGGAAAGCCTGCAAAAAGACGCAAGGGAACTTTCTAGAAGAATGGAAGTGTTCTCCATCTTATTTTGGATGGTGGTCACACGAGCATACATAATTGTTAAACTATATCAGCTTGAGCACTGAAAGACCTGAATATGTCAATCTATGTTAATAATACCACACACACACACGCACGCACACACGCACGCATGCCTGGAGAGTCAATCTCTGCTTTCCTAAATTTTACACCACAGTTGAGGACAAAAGGAATTGCCCTGTTTAGATTATGAAGAGATTAAGTTACGCTTCTCAAGAATTTGTGGCGTCTAATTCATTCACACAGCACGCTGCATAATACACAACAAACTGTTTCCTGGGAGGCCAGGAAACTGTATTCTCTGGGCTTTTGAGCACAAAGATCTGCTGTGGCCTTCCCCTTCCAGGGCTGAGGAGTTGGCAGGTGGCTGGGAAGGGGTCAGTCTCCTCTGGCATGAGCGCCCTGGATTATTAAACTCTTCCTCCTGCGGCCTCTCTCACCTTCTCTGTTTATTGTTTTGTCTTGTTTATCTGCGGCTGCCAGCCAGAGGCAGGCCCTTGTCCTCTTTGTCCTCCCTACAGGGATTAAGCCTCACTCAACACTTGGTAATGTTTTCATTACTGATCCCAGAGCACTCCCAGTCAGACTAATAAAAACAGCCCTCCCCAACGCTCACACTCCATTCTGGGTCCAGAAAGCAAAAGTCCAAATTATTTTTGCCCTCTCTGTCTTATTTTTACTTGAGCTCTTTATATTCATCCTAAGGTGATAATGCTTTCTAATGTGTGATGTTCTAATTGATAGTGACATTGGATGAAACTTAAAAACCACTCAACACTAACCTTTCCTGACTCCCCGGTACAATGGATGCAGAAAAGTGTCCTGACAGTTCAAAAAAACTCAGCAGGGTACAGGAGGGAGAAGCCAAGTCCAAGGCCTTTATTTGGGGCTTTGTTTCTGTTTCTAAACCATTCTATCTGTGTCCTCGTTCCACTCACAAATGGAATATTGTTCCCTTTCGCTCTGCCTACATATCCGAAGTGGAGAGGGGAGTTTAGAAAGTGGGACGGGGAAAGGGTATGCAAAATGGCTTATTCTGTGAGTTGAAAACACACAGGAACTAGACAGGAGGGAAATCTGTATGGTACATTGCTCCTCCCTTGTGCAGGTCCCATTACAGAGCGGGGAGCCGATAGAGAGTGTGCAGGAGAGGAGCTCACACTTTCAGCGGCCCCGGAGCTCGGTGTGGTGGCACACGCCTGTAATCCCAGTACTTGGGAGGTTGAGAGAGGAAGGTCACAGCTTCAAGGCCAGCCTCAGCAACTTAGTGAGGCCCTCAGTAACTTAGCAGGACTCTATTTCAAAATTAAGACTTAAAAAAGGGCTGAGTGTGTAGCTCAGAGGTGGGAACCCTCTGGGTTCAATACCAATGCAAAATAAAAATTTTCCTAGAGCTGCCCCATAACCTGGTGCCTGTGTGCCCTCCAATCAGGGGAAATCTTTCATATCATATACACTTGATTCAAGGCAGGGAGAACCTACCTGACAAGCCCCTGGAAACACAATCTGGTGTTTTTACAGGTGCCCTTCCATTCCACCACGGATTTTAAAAAAAATAAGTGGGACCTTCCCAGTGGAGGCGAAATTTCATTTTTTTTTCCTTCTATACTATAGTCTTCTAAAGATAGAATCCTTCAAGCATTTTAACATCTCAATTCTACAACATCTATATCCAGTAGCATTGGATTGATCTATCTTAGGGTCCAGATCAAGCACTGCCTTGTTCAAGAGTCCCCGAAGTACCTTTCCTGTCTGCACCCCTGGGAGTCTATAGCCCCTGTCTATGAACCTGTGCTCTCCTTTTAGGGCACTTGGAAGTCTCAGCCTTGTCCATGTCCTCCTCTTCCTGCAAGTCAGCTGAGAGACCGACTTCCCAGTGAAGAATGTATCATCTCCTCCAGGTAGATCGCCCAGTTATTTTTTTTTTATCATACTTTGTGTGTGTTTCCATAAAGTAGTTATTTCCTGTACTTTACACACAGATTCGCTCCTCCGTCTCTGGGCTCCAGGTGCCAAGAGTGATGTCCCCAGCTTACTGGATTCTGATGTGATCCCTTCTGTGTGGTATATAGGACACACAGGAGTCAGAAGCAATACTACAATGAGCACAGGAAGGAGAGCGTACGAGGACCGTAGCCGTGGTAACTGGAGACTTTCCTTTTGAACAATTTGACAGTAAAAGGGAAATAGAAGCTGGGTCTGATGCCTCACACCTGTCATCTCAGTATTTGGGAGGTTGTGACTGGGGGATCACAGGTTTGAGGAAGCCTCAGCAATACAGTGAGAATCTCAGCAACCTAGGGAGAGCCTGTTTCCAAAAAACTCCCCAAATAAAAGGGGCTGGAGGTGTAGCTCAGAGGTAGAATGCTCCTGGGTTCAATCCCCAGTGTGAGAAAAAGAAGGGAGAAAGAGAGACAGACAAACAGACAGGGAGAGAAAGAGAGAGAGAGAGAAGAGAGAGAGAGCCCAAATGGGGTGGGGTTAGGGATTTTTGAAAACTGAGCACTTGCATGGGAAATGAAGAGCAGGCAGAGACAGAGAGAGACTAAAGTGAGAAGTTATAATTAAGAGATCAAAGTCTTGAAGGACTGCTGGACACGCTTGCAATCCCAGTACTTAGGAGGCTGAGACAGGAGGATTGCAGGTTCACCGCCAGCCTCAGCTACTTAGGGAGGCCTTCTGCAACTGCAACCCCATTTCAGAATAAAAAATAATAAAAAATAAAAAATAGGGCCAGGGGTGTAACTCGGAGGCAAAATACCCCTGTGTTTAATCCTCAGTAACACACACACACACACACACACACACACACACACACTCACACAGACACAGAAAAAGTCTTGGAGAAGCCAGGAGAAGCTGGGATTAAGAATGCTAAGCCAGGCGTGGTGGCACGAGTTTGTAATTCCAGCATTTGGGAGGCTGAGACCTGAGGATCGCGATTCGCGGACAGCCTCAGCTACTTAGTGAGGCCCTCTGCAACTCAGTGAGACCCTGTTTCAAAATAAAGAATAAAATATAGGGCAGGGGGTGTAGCTCAGAGGTCAAATGCCTCTGGGTTCCATCCCCAGACCCGTTAAAAAAAAAAAGTGTTAGAGGGAGGGTAAATTTTGAGGGAAAAAAATGCCACTTACTCTGTGAGATGGCATGAAAGAAAGGATAAAGTATATAAGAGAGGGAGAAGAGAGTATTTGTGAAACTATACCTAAGTGGAAATTAGAAGGTTAAAGCTGCCTCTCGATGGGCCTCTTAATAAAGCCGCTGCTGTGGGAAGTATCGAAGCCAGGGGAAGTCCTGGAGGGCTCGAGGAGACCGAGGCTGGAGGGGCTGGTGCAGGAGAGGGAGAGGACTTGTATGGCAGCTTGGTGTGGTGGTGCACACCCGCAGCCCCAGCCACTGAAGAGACTCAGCTGGGAGGCCCATTGGAGCCAGGAGTTCAAGGCCAGCCTAGGCAGCATAGTGAGACCCTGTCTCAAACCAAATATAAATAAAGGATTTGTCCAGCAACTGGGTTATTTTGTGAAGTTCTTCCTATGCCCTGCTCACCTTATATCCTCGCCAGTCCAGATGTGTTGATGCTAACACAAATAAAGATCTAAACCAGCAAAACAGACAAAATTAAGACCAGAAGATATAGGTTCAGGCTAAACCAGCAATTAAATAAGAAAAGTTATAAGGCTTATCACTTCTTAAAATGGGTATCCCAGTAGCTCTCTGTGACACGTTTTTAGAAGTTATGCTTCCAAGCCAGGCATGGTGGTGCACATCACACAGGTTTGAAGCCAGCCTCAGCTACTTAGTGAGGCTCTCAGCAACTTAGTGAGACCAAATATAAAAAATAGGTCTGGGAGTATAGCCCAAAGGTAGAAAGCCTCTGGGTTCCACCACCAGTACCACAAAAAGAAGGAGGAGGAGGAGGAGGAGGAGGAGGAGGAGGAGGAGGAGGAGGAGGAGGAGGAGTGGTTGTTATACTTCCAAGCCATGCATGGGGCACACACCTGTAATCTCAATGGTTGGGAGGCTGAGACAGGAGAATCTCAGGTTCAAAGCCAGACTCAGCAATATAGCAAGACTTTCAGCAACTTTGTGAGACACTGTTTCCAAATAAAAAATAAAACATAAGCCAGGCATGGTGGTGTACACTTGTAATCCCAGCATTTGGGAGGCTGAGAAAGGAGGGTCGTGGTTTGCGAACAGCCTCAGCTACATAGTGAGGCCCTTTGCAACTCAGTGAGACCCTGTTTCACAATAAAAAATTAAAAAATAGGGCTGGGGGTGTAACTCAGAGGTAGAATGCCTGTGGGTTCCATCCCCAGTACTGCAAAGAAAGAAGGGGGAGGAGGAGGAAGAGGAGAAGGAGGAGGAAGAAGAGGAGGAGGAGGAGGAGGAAGAGGAGGAGGAGGAGGAGGAGGAGGAAGAGGAGGAAGAGAAATAAAAAAAAGAAAATACGGCTAAGGTATAACTCAAAGGTAGGATGCCCTTGGGTTCTATCCCCAGCATACCACACACACACACACACACACACACACACACACACACACACACAGAGTTATATTTCCAAATCCATAACCAGATGCTTCAAAGCAAATGAGGAAGTTCATGGAGCCCCTCTGCTGTTCCAGGTCCTGTGCAAGCCTGGGACAGAAGGGGTCCTCTGGCCTCAGAAGCACATGGCCAGGTTGTGGCCGTGGGAGGTCTTCCCATTCACACCACAGAGTCTGAGAATGACATAGGCCAAGCTCAGCCTTGACTTGGGAGCTGCAGATAGACATTATGTGGCCTCACTGTGAGTCTGTACTGTTTTAAGGACAGAGAGATACTAAGCCAATACCAAATATAAGCTTCTTAGGTGCTACAAAGAAAAAAGTTTGAAGGCTAAGAGTGCATGTAACAACAGATTTAGCTAGACAAATTGGACAAATTCTGAGGAATTAAAAGATCTTAAGGAATGGCGTAGGGAAGGTGGTAGGGGAACCTCCCAGGCAGAGAGGAGACTCTGCTGAAGGCCCTGATGGCAGTGGAGAGCGGGGATGTGGCATTTGGTGACAAGGGTTTCACAGGAGGATGAGTGGAGGCAGGGGGCACACCTCCAGCAGTGCACGATAGGTCACGGCAGGGAGTTTTGCTTATCCTAGGATCAAGAAGAAGCCACTGCTGGGTGTTTGTTGTCTTTGGTACTGGGGATTGAGCCCAGAGGCATTCTACTTCCAAGGTACACCCCCCCCCAATCCTTTTTTATTTTGTAACAGTGTCTCACTAAGTTGCTGAGACTGGCCTCAAACCTACTATCTTCCTGTCTCAGCCTCCCAGGTACTGGGATTACACACATAAACTACCATGCTCAGACACTGATGGTTTCAAACAGATTAGATTTGCTCTTTGAAAGATATCCTGCTGTTGGTTGGAGAGTGGACTGGGGCGGAGACGTCACTATCAGATGCTGAGGGGTGAGCTAAGAGAGTGTTGCAGTTGTTCAATGAGAAATGAGTATGGCACCAGGGATGGAGAGAAGCCAACGAACTGGGGCAAGTGGAGGAGGGAGAACTGAGAGGCCCAGATGATGGACAGGATGATGGAGAACAGGGAGATGCAAAGTCACCAAAGAGCCAGTGAGTAGACAAGATGCCACTAACTGCGGAGGAACCCTGGAGGAAGGACCGCCCTCTGCAGCCGCAAAGGGGACACGGAGCAGTGGGCGCCACCCCATGAAGGGAACAGTGAGGAGCAGCTTCCTGGGCATAGACACTCTCAGCTAGTTCTGTGGTCACTAGGAGATCACGCCATCTTGCTCACGCGTGAGCACTCCGGTGCTATCTGACAGGATTCCAATCTCTCCTTCCTTCCTCCTTGGTCCATATCTCACTCTGACAATAGAAACAAACGGAACTCTGTGATTTTAATATTTGTTTTAGCTCTCAACAAGCCTTTTTACATAATCTTTGACAATAACCGGTCTTTGAGTGTCCGGGCACTTATCTTCCACGTTTGATGAAAAGATAAGCATCGAGTCTGTAGATCAAGCCAACACAGCCCCGGAAGCCCGTTTTCTTTTCTGCCTCTCTGCTCCGCCATGGAAAGTGCCAGGCTCTGGCGGGGTCTGCCCGCCTGCCTTAATCCCACTTCACCTCCTGTAGCTGTTTACTCTTGGTGATGGGCTTGACACCCAACACAGCAGGGAAAGGCACGCAGCCCACTTCTTTTTTCTTTAAGACAGGCAGGGATTCAAAACTCAAAGAATCAGCAGCTTAGAGCCCAGTCCTCCGGAGGCAATCTTCTTGCTGCATAAAGAAATCTGAGCGACGCAGACACCACAGCAGCTCTACCTAGAAATCAGCAAGTCCTCAGGCCCAGGCCCTAGACTGCCAGAAATTAGTGCCCGGGCATCTAAGTGCCACAGCCCCACACCTGGCCACAGAACGCCAAGGGCAGATACGGTGAAAACAGTCTCATGACCCAGGTTCTAGTTCCAATTTGGCACTAATTGGCCACTTGACCTTGAACAAGTTATTGGGCCTCAGTGGTCTCATCTTCCCCAAAACAGGATGGAACAGAGTGTAAGATTTCATCTCAAAGCTCGCTCAGCCTTCATTGTCTTGGCAGAACCAAAATTACACCTGAATCAATACGATGCTTTTGGAGGGGGGGGGGTCTCCTTTTAGAAATCATCTCTTGCTTTCCAACCAGATTTCCTAGATGGAGGGAGAACTGACGTGTGTGTGTGTGTGTGTGTGTGTGTGTGTGTGTGTGTGCGCACGTGTGTACGTGTGTGTGTTTATACATGTGTATGTGTGCATTATTGAGAATTGAACCTACTAAGGGCATTCTATCTCTGAGCTACTTCCCCAGCCCTATTTTATTTTTTTGTTTTGAAACAGGGTCTCACTAAGCTGCAGAGGGCCTCACTAAGTAAGTAGCTGAGGCTAGCTGAGAACCTGCGATCCTCCTCTCTCAGCCTCCCAACTACTGGGATTACAAGCATGCGCCACCACGGCCCATTGACTGGCTGCTATTTTGATGATGAAGAGTTCATGATGGGTGAGCCAAGAAGGCCCATGTGTCATGATCGCCCAAGTCCAGTGCCCATCATTGGCAGGTATTCAGTAAGCACTGGTGGATTCAGCAAGTAAGTGCCCACTACCCTCTCCTTAGTGAAAACTGAAGTCCTACCTGGAGAAGAATTCTTTACTAATGGGAAGCCTAGGTGCCTGGGGCTCCATAGCACCAGTTCCATCTCCAGAACACAAAGCCCAGGTGGTGTAGAGTAACGCACTCCAGCCTTGGTCTAAAGCAGCAGTGTGCTGGGACTATGTGAAACCGTCATGAGCATCTGTTTTTCTGGATAAAGTAAAACAAATATTATTTTCATACTACAACAAAAATGTGTGCATTATGAAGTAGAATGCAAAATTAGCATGACTTTGAAAAATAAATGAGACATTGAGGTTTTGGGAACCCGTGCAGGGGAAATAGCAGAGAACTAGAGCCAGAGATCAGAGGTCCACTCTGGAGTTCTGGTGACCTGAGTTTGGAAATCTTACCAGTCATTAAATGCTCCAATGATGATTCCACAGGAAAAGGATGGAAACTGCCCCTGCCCAGTAGCTCCTGGTAGAGGTTGTCATTGTTCCAACATGCTCTCTGGCCTTGACCAGAGGAGGCACAGGGGAAGGTAGGAAATCTTCAAGACCAAAAACTGCATTCTCCATTTATCCCACTCTGCCTGCCTCCCCTTCCTCCCTCTCTTTTAAATTTGTATAATTTTATGTAACAAGACAAATTATAATATTGCATAAAGCTATATAAACTATAATATCATCTATATCAATACTTCCATAAAAATGCTTCCAATGACTCAAGCTGACTCCTTTAGTTACCATTTTGGCTTAAGCCCCTTCCCCATCCCGCCACCAGCAGGGAGATCTTGGGACCATGGTGCTTTCCCTGTCCCTCCTCCACACCACTGGCCTGTGTTTCAGTGCTGCCAGGCCGCCTCACACTCTTAACATTCTCTGAATGGTTTCTGCTAAATTCAAAGAGCCCATCCCAAGGCTTCCTGAACAATCTCATTCTCTTCCTTCTCACAGGGCTCCTCTCTGCAGAGCCACGGACAAATTGCACCTGGCACGTGTGTTTGTTAAATTGAGTTTCTGAGTGCCCGAGTCTCACTTCATATCTGATGTTATTGTAAAGTGACCCTACTCCTCTTAATTGAAAGCTCACTTCAGGAGAGAGAACTCCCCTTTGAACTTTGGGATACAGGAAAAATGACTGAAACATAACAAAACTACTCTTCTTCTTCCCCCAACAAAGAAAAGCCCTTTAAAGATGATAAACTTTCAGAGAGTCAGCTAATAGAGTCTGAATCACAATTTCTGTCTCTACCTATCAAGTCCTAACCATACTTCAAGGCCCATTTCAAATGTCTGCTCTCACATAAAACTTTCTTTTTTTAAACAGTCTCACTAAGTTGCTGAGGCTGGCCTTGAACTTGTGATCTGCCTGTGTTAGCCTTCCAAGTACTGGGATTACATACATGTGCCATCACACCTGGCTTTCTTGACCACTGCTATCAGAAGTATTTTCTCCATATACTCTGCCCTAAGAGATATTGGTTGTTTATGACATTTTGGGGTACTTATATCACTTATGTAGTATTGTAGATATTGATAATCTTACTAAAAGGTAAGTTCTTTGAAAAGCAAGTTCTATTTTCTTTTTATTGCTCAAAGTGCCTAACAGACATCTCTGGACTATCTGTGGAATGGTTGATTACAGTGACTTCCACCAAGGCTAGTCTCAGCAAGCAATGAGACTCTCATCAACCAAGCATGACCCAGTTTCAAAATAAAAATAAAATAGAGCTGAAGACGCACACACACAAAAGAGAAAGAAACAGAAACAGAATTAATGCATCTACCCTTGTCTGCATTCTTTGTAAAATCATGGAAATCGTGAACCAAAAGCTCTTTTATTTCAAATGAGGACTTTTAAAATGTAGTGTGTGTGTGTGTGTGTATGTGTTTATGCCTGGCTCTTGAGATTTAAAATTATTTTTAACCGGGCGTGGTGGCACACGCTTGTAATCCCCGCGCTTGGGAGGCTGAGACAGGAGGATCGCATAGGTTCGAAGCCAGCATCAGCTACTGAGTGAGGCTCTCAGCAATTTAGTGAGACCCTGTTTCCAAATAAAATATAAAATAGGTCTGGAAGTATAGCCCAGAGGTAGAAAAGCCCCTGGGTTCCACCAAACAAAAAAAAAAAAAGGAAAAATTACTTTTAAAATCTTAGATATGAAAATTATACTAAATTAAAATATCTACGCAATTTTCTGACTGCCTCCAAGCCCAGACCCAACATATGCTGGGAGGAGAGAGAACTGGAAATGAAAAGCAGTAAAATGAGTAGTCGTCTTTATTTTTGAAGTATGAGTAGTTCAAATGTTAGTTCATTTGAAGAACAAACACTATCTGGAAAAGAAATCGGGAAATAGAGATTTCTTTTTTTTTAAAAAAAAAAAAGGAGCTTGAGCCAGCGAGGTCTGGATCAGTCCACCAGGTAGCCAGGCCACAACTGGGGCCGTCAAGAGTGGGATCGGTATTTGCAACGCGGCATGCACAGAGAAATATCGCAGAAAATTAAAACCAGATGCTTTCCCTAATCAGCAATAACTAGGAGGAAACGGGCAACAGGAAGAGGTCGAGCTATAGAAAGGGCCCTATAGTGAAGCAACTAAGGTGACCAATCAGAGGGTATGGAATAGTGGAGGACGGAGCCTCTTTAAAAAGCAGGAGGTACATAAACATATGTATCAAAGTTAATCACCAAACAAGCATGGGATGGAGGGAAGGGGAGGAAATGGGATGGGGACTGGATGAGGGCTAATTGGATGATGTGTGCTTGTATATCCTCTCAAGTCTTGTATTCCAATGTGATGTATGATTACAATGCACCAATAAAAATAAATTTAAAAAAAAGGAAATTTGATACCATGGGTTGAATGCTTCCTAATTTCTCTTTCACAAACCTTAACTTTGTGCTATAACCTTATTGTACCTCTCAGAATTCTTCAACCCACTAAACAAAAGGGTAGAAAAATATAGAACTACAAAAGACTGCAAATCCTTTTTTCTGTATCCGAAAATAATACCAGCTCTTGGTTCAATTACATAGGACAATTCCTTCCTCTCTGGAATGGCAGAAAGAACACAATCATGTTCCATAACCTGCCCTTAGGTCCATCAAGCAGTTCTGAATGCATTTTAAGCAACTTAGTAATAATAAGTGGAATGCAGACACCTGACTGAATTTCTAGATTGATATAGTTGGATACCTAAAATTAAAAAGGAAAAAATCCAAATTTCTAATGCTTTGTTGATATTCAGAATCTAGAAATATAATACATAAATTTGTAGATGCTTAAAGACTTCTGTGCATCTAAGCTGGGTGTGGTTGCACACACCTGTAATCCCAGTACTTGGGAGGCTGAGACGGGAGGATCGCAGGTTCACAGCCAGCCTCAGCAATTTAGGGAGACTTCTTTAAAAAAAAAAAAAAAAGGCTGGAGATGTAGGGATGTATCTCAGACGTAGAATGTCCCTGGGTTTAATCCTCAGTACCAAACTAAAAAGGGAGCGGCGAGAGGGTGCACTGGGGAGAGCCAGTACATGCAAATGGAATCTCATTCCTTTGGGAAGACATGTGGAATTGGTACCAGGTTTAGAAAAGCATAAAGTCCAGTTTGAAGGCTAACTCCATTAATTTAGCTACCATGTGTTCTAGAAAAAATTACACTATCTCTTCAAGCTTTTAGCTTCCTCATGTAGAAAAAGAAAATAAATTCCTTTTTCATTGGATTATTATTATTATTTTTGGTACTGGGGTTCCTCTGGAAACCCTTCTGCCTCTGAACTACACTCCCAGACATATATATATATATATATATATATATATATATATATATATTTTTTTTTTTTTTTTTTTTTTTTAAACAGGGTCTTAAGCCAGAGAGAGACCTCTTGAGGCTTCGAACCTGTGCGATCCTCCTGTCTCCGCCTCCCAAGCCCCGGGATTACAAGCGTGCTCCACCATGCCCAGCTTCATTGGATTATTGTGAATACTAACTGAGGTGATTTAGAAGTCAACATCTTGAATGGGACTGGTGTTCAAAAAACATGATATCCCCAATTTTAGGATTGTAGACAGAGATGCAATGACAATTACTGGGGGGAAAAGATACTTTGAGTGTGTTTTGAAATTGACATCATCTAATACAGAGAAAGCAAAAAATTCTTTTTTTTAAGTGATTACGCATAGTGATTTGCATTATCCATGTGTTTGTGGGAGGTGCAGGGGATTGAACCTGGGGACATTCGAACTCTGAGCTATACCTCCAGTCCAATTTTATTTTTTTTATTTTGAAACAAGGTATAACAAAGTTGTTGAGGGTCTCGACAAACTGCTGAGATTGGTCTTGAACCTGAGATTTTCCTGTCTCAGTATCTTAAGTACTGGGACTATAGGTGTACACCATCACATCTAGCCTGTTATCAATTTTTTTCTTTATGGTACTGGGAATTGAACCCAGGGAATTCTACTCCAAGCTATGTCCCCATATTTTTTATTTTTAAACAGGGTTTCACTAAGTTGCAGAGGTCCTCACTAAATAACTGGGGCTGGTCACAAACCTGCAATCCTCCTGTCTCAGCCTCCCAAGTACTGGGATTACAAGTGTGTACCACCATACTTGGCTTATTCGTTTTCAAAGCAAGAAAAGGCTTGGTATTACCAAATTATTAATATAGATTTTAGAATATTATACTAAGGACAAGATATGAGTTTTTAAAATTAGATCTCAGTTGAGAAATCTTCCAGGTTTTTGCAAATTCAAATATTAGGATCAATTTTGGAAACACCTATCAATTATCCTTGCAATTGACCAATGCTGAATGAAATAATAATCTCAAGATTTTATTTCTGAAGTTACATTTTCATTCACATAAATTCTTTTCCTCTTTATATTGCTCAGGAATAAGCCTCATTTCCTTATTTTTGTGTTCACTAGAGAAACCCAGCTATCAATTTTCCTTATTTGTTAGACTAGACCAATAGTGGTCTGATGTGCTCTGTGCATTTCATCCATAACTTATCATGAAATCCTTGTAGATAGTTCTTAATTTGTATTTCAGGTATTTTCAAGATATTATCAAACTGCTTCCCAACTCTTTTCTCTCCCTCCTCCTCCTCCTCCTCCTCCTCCTCCTCCTCCTCCTCCTCCTCCTCCTCCTCCTCCTTCTCCTTCTCCTTCTTCTTCTTCTGTTACTGGAGATAGAACCCAGGGGCATTCTACCTCTGAGCTACATACACCTCTAGCCCAAATTTATTCTTTTTTAAAATTTTGAAACAGGGTTTCACTAAGTTGCAAATGGCCTCACTAAGTTGCTGAGACTGGCCATGAATGTGCCTCCCAAATACTGAAATTATAGGTGTGCACCACCATGCTGCTGCTGCTGCTGCTGCTGCTGCTGCTGCTGCTGCTGCTCCTCCTCCTCCTCCTCCTCCTCCTCCTCCTCCTCCTCCTCTTCTTCTTCTTTTGGGATTGAAGCCAAGAGCATTCTACTTCCAAGCTACACTCCCAGACCTTCTTATTTTTTTTACTTTGAAATAGGGTCTTGCTAAGTTTGGCGTTGGATCTGAAATTCTCCTGTCTTGGCCTCCCAGGTACTGAGTACTGAGGTTATAGGTATGCACCAGCACACCTATCTACCTCTCAATTCTTTTTTTTTTTTTTTTTAATGTGTTTGGGGATGGAACCCAGGGGCATTTGACCTCTGAGCTACACCTCCTGCCCTATTTTTATATTCTTTAGTTTGAAACAGGGTCTCACCGAGGCCCCACTAAGTAGCTGAGGCTGTCAGCAAATCGCGATCCTCAGGTCTCAGCCTCCCGAATGCTGGGATTACAAGCGTGCACCACCACACCCGGCTTACTTCCCAGTTCTTAACGACATACACAGACAACATGGTAACTCAAATCCGGCATGCCTAGAGCCCATAGCCTTTAGCCAATCTCCTCTGGATGGAGAATCTGGAGAACAAAGAAAACTAAGCATTGACTCTTCAGGGAACGAAATCAGAGGAAAAGAGGATGTGAGCTGAATTATTTAGCAGATATTTTTCCTGCAACCAGCACTGAGCCAACACCGCATGTAGTATGAGGTTTAACTGGATAATTATTATTGGGATAATATGTAACACTCAGGCGCTATTAGTTTTTCCTATTAAGATGCTTCATCTACCATTCTTTCTTAAAAAATTTTATTGGGTAAGCCAGGCATGGTGGCACACGCTTATAAACCCAGCATTTATTTGAGAGGCTGAGATGGGAGAATCGCGGATCGCGGACAGCCTCAGCTACTTAGTGAGGCCCTCTGCAACTTAGACCCTGTTTCAAGATAAAGAATGAAAAATAGGGCAGGGGGTGTAGCTTGGAGGTTGAATGCCCCTGGGTTCCGAACATCCCCAGGCCTGCAAAAAAAAAAAAAAAAAAAAAAAAAAAAAAAAAGTTATTGGTGCATTATAGTCATCCATCTTAATGGAGTACAAGATGGTAGAGGCATATATGCACACATCATGCATTCTACTGACACATTTCACAACCAAAGTTTAGTCCATTAAGTGCTAAACTTTTTTGTTTTAAATTAAAATATTTATAAAAATTACTATTTCCTTCCCTTTCTAAATGAAGTGTAAAAAACATTTTACCTTGTCTTAGCAATTAAAATTTATAATAACCAGGCGTGGTGGCGCACGCTTGTAATCCCAGCACTTGGGAGGCTGAGACAGGAGGATCATACAGGTTTGAAGCCAGCCTTAGCTACTGAGTGAGGCTGTGAGCAATCCAGTGAGACCCTGTTTTCAAATAAAAATATAAAATAGGTCTGGGAGTGTAGCCCAGAGGTAGAAAGCCCCTGGGTTCCATTCTTGGTACCACAAAAAAATTTTTTTAAATACTCTCATTTATACTGTGATACATTGATGACCTCAAGATCTTTTGTGCTGAAAGAAAAGTTTGCAAAGTGCAAAGTCTCCCTATGACTATTTGTTTTTAAAATTACTTATCACTTCTGTTTTTCAGAGTCTAAAACTTTCTCTGACTTATCAGTTACAGTCAGCATTCTGTCTTCTCCATTACAATGGCCTATTATAGAGTAGAAACTCAAAAAACTAATACTGTACCGTGCTTTAAGAAAAAGCAATAATTTCTGAGGGGAAGCCTGTGGGACTCTCATAATACAGTATATAACTTACTGCTTGGCTTTCTAAGGCTTTAAAAAAAATGTTTTCTAATTTGATAGTCCTGTGTCTGAGAAGCAAGGTTGGAGTCATTGTTTCATTGGGGTGTTATCCACCAGATCATTTTCTTATAAGAGAAAATAAGGATATAAAATACTTTGTCCTCTTCCCTTCGCAGGCAGGTTTATGATGAGTTCTGCTTTCCTGCATTATTTAGTGTGAAAAGACAAGTAGTATGACTGTTCCAAGGCCAGCAACACTAAGGGCAGATTCGGATACATAAATCTTTTAACTTGGTTGATTGTGTCAGTCAGCTTTCTGTTGCTATAACAAAATACCTGAGATAATAAATTTGCAAGGGCAATGGTTTATTTTGGCTCCCAATTTGTGAGATTTCAGTTCATGACTGATTTTCCCAGTTGCTCTGAGCTCGTGGCGGCACAGTATGGCGGGAGTGCATGGTGATGTAAGCCTGTTCACCTCAGGGCTATGAAGCGAAGGAGAGAGAAAGAAGAGCTGGGGCTTTACTATTTCCTTCCTTCGTGTCCAGAAGACCTCCCTCTAGGCCCATCCCTTAAAGTTCCCATCACTTCACAATAGTGCCAAGCTGAGGACTAAGCCTTAGGGGGGACATTATAGATATGAACTATAGCACCAATCAGTTCAGTAAAATTCATGATAATCTTAAGGCTTGCACTTACCAGGACTTCCAGTTGAGTTTTATTTTATTTTATTTTGTAAATCATGCTACAGACAGAGTGGTACCTGCTCATAACTATATTTCCTGATATCCCTGAATGGAAGGACTGAGGTAGGCCTTTCAGAAGGAGTAGGCAGAGCTTTATCAGTGGCCTTGATTGCCTGGATGTCTTACGGTACCTTTCTCTGCCACTTGAGCCTTGGTGATCTGAATCCAGTTTAGGCTTTTTACAAATGAAATTTACTAGCAATCATGTAGCCTGTTAACAAAGTAAAAGGAAATAGGTATTTTTAATCAAGTACACCTGATATGTAGAAGGCATTAAGATGATTTATTTGACTTCTAGGAAAGCAAAATCCCACCTACAAATCAATAGCACTTTCAGCCTAAGTTTTTAGAACACAAAAATTTGTATTTTTTTGTTTTTGTAGAACTGGGGATTGAATCAAGTTCTTCAAATATGCTAGGCAAGTGCTAAATCACTGAGTTACATCCTTAGCCCTTTTTTTTTGTTTTGTTTTGTTTTGAGACAGGGCCTCACTAAGTTGCCTAACCTGGACTCAAACTTGTGATCCTCCTACCTCAGCCACCTGAGTAGATGAGATTATACAAGCAGATGCCAAGTTGCCTGGCCACAAAGTTTTGGGTTTATTTATTTATTTACTTTTTAGAAACAAGTGGGGTATGTGATCAATATATTTATCATGCTTTTTAAAAATGCAAATAGGATGCAGGCATAGTGGCACATTACTATAATTTCAGTACTTGGGGGGCTGAGCCAGGAGGATCCCGAGTTCAGGGAAAGCCTCAGCAATTTACTGAAGCTGTCTGCAACTCAGCGAGCCCCTGTTTCAAAATACAAAATAAAACAGGACTAGGGTGCACTTCAGAGGTAGGATGCTCCTGGGTTCAATTCCCAATACCACCTTAAAAAAAAAAGCAGGAGACACAAAGTCCACCAAGGGGTCAGTAATGGCATTATTAGCCCAGACCTTTGTACCTTCCCCTGGCTGCTCTGCTATGGGTACTCCAAGGAGTGGGTGAGCAGGCTAGGACACCAGGTTCCAGCAGGAGTATGGCTGAGGGAAAGAGAACTGTAGCATGCCCTGCCCCTGACGCCAGGCAGAGCTGGGCCCTCAGGATAAGAGGGTCTCATTGTACCAGGCCCTGCACCCCAGCTGAGGCCCACACGGAGCACGGGTTAATGCTTTGTTGTCCACGAGGAAGAAGGCAGTGTGTATCCTGAGAACTGTAAGCTTCACTCACTGCCATTATCTGTCTTTTGTTCAAGTCTCTTACAATTTCTACAAGATAAAGATTTAGACATGGGCAAGTAAGCAAAAACAGAAAAGGGGAAACGGCCTTTGATGCCATGTCGCTGCCCTGGTCACTCAGTGGTGACTTCTGAACGTTAATGCAACACGGGAAAAACAAACAAATAAAAGGTGAAATCAGGAGAAGCTGAGTCGAAACAAAGATGTTGCGTTCACTTGTCAAGCTTTAGGGGTTTCCCAGCCTGGAATTCTCCTGGCTTAAGAGTTGTTAAGGGGTTGGCTTTTATTCTGAGCACAAATCCCAGCCCACCTACCCGAACACAAATGCACACCCACAGGCACATTCCTGCACACAGAGGGTTACAGAACCGAGGCCGACACAGCCAGCCGAGGAAGGGAAGGCGAGATTAATAGCGAGGGGGGTGAGTCCAGCAAGTTGTATTTACATAGCATTTTCCTGGGAGACCGCAGAGCCCCACACAGATGCTATCTCGCTCATCCTCAATGAGCCTTCTCAAAGGGCCTTTATCCGAGCTCCCTGCCTGGTGAGAGTGAGGCTGGGCGGGCAGAGGTGGTTAAGTCCCCCGGTAGAGGTGGAAACATAACCCAAGGCTCCTGACGCACGGCCATTGTCCTTCCACTAGACCACGCCACCTTCCTGTCAGGTGTCTGGAGAACAGGTTAAGAGATCTGCTGATTAGGGTGTTCGCTGCCTACCACACTGACTGGCAGAATGGAGGTTTTCCTAGTGAAAACCAAAACTTTAAGTACAGAGCAATGAGGACATAAAGTTACTGTGTGTGTGTGTGTGTGTGTGTGTGTGTGTGTGTGTGTGTGTGTGGTACTGGGGATTGAACCCAGGGGTGTTGTACTTCCAGGCTACACCCCCCAGCCCTATTCTATTTTGAAACAAGAGTCTCACTAAGTTGCTAAGGGCCTCCCTAAGTTGCTGAGGCTGGCCCCATCCTCTTGTATCAGCCTCCCGAGGGCTGGGACTACCACTGTGCCTGACTCCAGGCACTGTCTTTTATATCTATATATTTATATCTAGAGATGTAGACATATTTATAATAATTTGGAGGGTACTTTGGATTGAACTCAGGGGTGCTCTATCACTTAGCTACATGCAAGCCACCCCCTTTTTTGTGGTACTGGGGATGGAACCCAGGGGCATTCTACCTCTGAGCTATACCTCCAGCTCTATTTTTATTTTTAATTTATTATTTTGAAACAGGGTCCCACTGAGTTGCAAAGGGCCTCACTGAGTAGCTGAAGCTGACTGCGAACCTGGGTCTCAGCCTCCCAAATGCTGGGATTACGAGTGTGTGCCACCACGCCCGGTGATGCCAGCCCATTTTATGTTTTGTTTTTAACAGTGTCTACCTAAATTATTGTATACTGGCTTTAAACCTGTGATCCTCTTGCCTCAGCCTTCCAAATAGACACTGTCCCTCCCCTTTTTGGTACTGGGTGTTGACCCAGGGGGCAGGCTACCTCAGAGCTGCACCCACAGTCCTTTTTATTTTTTCACTTTTATTTTGAAAGAAGGACTCACTAAGTTGCTACCAGTCTCTCTAGGTTGCCGAGCCTGACCTCCAACATGCAATCTTCCTGTTCCAGCCTTCTAAGTACTTGGATTACAGGCCTGTGCCACCAAGCTTGGTTAGACACTGCCTTTGACAGGGGTAAGCCCTGAGCAGAGGCAGAGTAGGCTGACTGAGCCAGAGGCTAAATGGAGGCCAGGACCCCAACTGTGCTCCCTGCAGGCTGCCGGGAAGGAGCCGCCCCCCTCCGGAGTGGGGAGCAGGGATGCCTGATGGCAGGCCCAAGGTCCTCGAAAGAGAAGACCAAGCCTCTTTGTTAATTTTTTTGTGCTCTTAAATGCCACTGGCACATACTCAAAAAAAGAAACAAGGGAAGAGACAGAGAGACAGAATGAAAAAAGGAAATAGAAGACAAAAAAGAAAGAGAAAAGGAGGAAAGAAAGAAAGAAAGAAAGAAAGAAAGAAAGAAAGAAAGAAAGAAAGAAAGAAAGAAAGAAAGAAAGAAAGAACATGCAAGCTCCAGGGCGGGTTTCCACTCCGCCGGGCAGAGTGACCCGCCGGCGGCTCTTTCCCTTTTTCGCACCACGATTCTGCTCCCGGCGGCGCCCTGGAAGCTCGCAGGGCGCCCAGCGCCGCCCGCCGCCGCGGTAATTGGGCACAGGGCCTTTTTCAGAGTCGCTCAGTCGGTAAATGCAACGCCAGCTCCCGGAGATCCCGCGTGTGTGGGGCGGCGGGCAGAGGGGCGCGGCGCTGCTCTTTCTCAGCCCCAGGCGCTGGCTGCCGTCCTCCCACCCTCCCTCTCTCCCTCCCTCCATCTCTCCCTCCCTCCCTCCATCTCTCCCTCCATCTTTCCCTCTCTCCCTTCCTCCCTCCCTCCCTCCCTCCCTCCCTCCCTCCCTCCCTCCATCTCTCCCTCCATCTTTCCCTCTCTCCCTCCCTCCCTCCATATCTCCCTCCATCTCTCCCTCCCTCTCTCCATCTCTCCCTCCCTCCATCTCTCCCTCCCTCCCTCCATCTCTCCCTCCCTCCATCTCTCCCTCCCTCCATCTCTCCATCTCTCCCTCCCTCCATCTCTCCCTCCCTCCATCTCTCCCTCCCTCCCTCTCTCCCTTCCTCCCTCTCTCTCTGCCTCCCTCCCTCCCTCTACCTCTCCCTCCCTCCCTCCATCTCTCTCTCCCTCCCTCTACCTCTCCCTCCCTCCCTCCATCTCTCCCTCCCTCCCTCCCTCCCTCCATCTCTCCATCTCTCCCTCCCTCCCTCCATTCCTCACTCCCCACCTGCACCCTGAGTCCCCGGGGCCTCCCGTCCTCCCGCAGCTCCCCCAAACCCAGAGAAGAGGAGAACAGGGACCTCAAGAGCTAACTGGGCTTATCATGTTCATTACTAGCATCTCCCTTTCTTTAAGGTTTAGACCAAAGGGGGATTTTCACCCAGTTCAGTTGAACCGGAGTCTCTTCCACAAGGGTCATTTAATCTGAGCAGGGGCAAGTGATCAGCCCAGCCTGCGGGGCCTGACCTGCTTCTCCTGGCCCAGGGATTAGCAGATCTCCAGCCAGCCCCCAGGTGACCCTGCGCAGGTCAGTGAAATGTGGCCTCTTTCACTATGCCCTTTATTTCTCGGAGAGGAAGAAGCTGGGTTTCTGGAGAAAGACGTGAAGTTTCAGTCGTTCTTCCCGGCTAATGTGGTCACCCGAGTTGCTGTGGGAGGCTGGCCTTCCTAACCTGTTCACAGTGGTGACTTCTGCAACAGGGAAGGAGGGAGAGAGAGAGAGGATAGAGGAGAGAGAGGAGAAAGAGGGAGGGGGGGGAGAGATAGAGATAGAGATGAGAGAGAGAGAGAGAGAGAGAGAGAGAGAGAGAGAGAGAGAGAGAGAGAGGGAGAGAGAGAGAGATTGATTCAGAGAGAGTCCTTGTTGGGCTCAGAACAAGCCGCCAGCCCCACTGGCTTCTACTTCATAATCCTCTTATTTACTCCTCACAACAGCCTATGTGTGGGTGGTTGAACAAGCTTACAGAGGTTCAGAAACTGTCACAGAACTGTAAGCAGCAGCTTGGCCTGGCTCCATGCTCCTGAGAGTTCCTCATCCTGGGCTCCAGGGGGCTAATGAGGCCAGAGAAGCAGGGCAGGGAGGAGACCAGCTTCCTAGACACTGGCCTGGAAATCCAGTGTGTGCAAGGGACTTTCCCCTTCTCTTCTAGAGGCCCTGTGTTACTTCACCTCTGAGGAATTCCTTTCCAGGCTTAAGATTACAACTAACATGAGAGAAAGTCAAATGCTCACCAACGGCAGACCCCCAAATACTCATTCACTCCTCAGACTCTGTAAAACTACGCATATGCGAAAGACTAAACCTTCAACATGCAAACCCGAAGTAATGTGGACAGCTACAAATAATGACATCTTGATAATGCGTTATATGAATGGAAATGAGATGGTACTAAAAAGGGGAGAACTTAGTGATGCCCTTGTTATGGCCTAAGAATAATTCTACAATTTTGAATACTTGACTTTTTTTTTGTAATATTGGGAATTAAACCCAAGGGATTCTACCTCAGAGCTATACCCCCAGCCCTATTTCTTTTCTTTTCTTTTTTTTTTTTGCGTGTGTATGTGTGTGTGTGTGTGTGTGTGTGTGTTTGTGTGTGTGTGTGTGTGTGTGTGTGTGTGTGTGTGTTTAAACAAGTTCTCACTAAGTTTCAGAGCGCCTCACAAGGTTTCTGAGGCTGGCTGTGAACCTGCAATCTCCTATCTCAGCTTCCCAAGTACTTGGATTATAGGCATGCACCACTATGCTCAGCTGGCTCGAATATTTGATATTCATTATTTTGCATATACCATAAAGTGAACCTTGAGGTGGTCTTTAGAGTCTGGTGGTAAGACACCATCTTTAGGATGGAATTGTATTGTAATGTCTTCAGACACTTAAAAAAAAAAAAAAAAAACTAGACTTCTTCCAGAAAAGTCAGAGACACACTTTATAGCAAATTTTATTTGAGAAAGAGTCCCTTGGAACTGGAAGCAATTTACACAAATATTTTCACAAGGTTGGAATAATTTATTTCAAAGAGCAATTTCAATTCAAGCTACCATGTCAGTTGAATGCCATTTTGGTTTTTCATTTACTTAAAAAACGAGTCTAGGAGCTGCAATGTTATAGTGTATACCTATAATCCCAGTACTTGGGAGATGGAGACAGGAGGGTCACGAGTTTGCAGCCAGCCTCAGCAACTTATTTAGGACCTCTTAGTGAGGCCCCAACTTAGTGAGACCCTGTTTCAAAATAAAAATAAAATAGGACTGGGGTGTAGCTCAGAGGTAGAAAGTCCCTGGGTTCAATCCCCAGTAACTAGCTAACACACACACACACACACACACACACACACACACACACACACACCTAGGGAAACCAGATTAATCAGGAATCTGATTGTTTCTCCATATATGAAAGAAGACTAATCCTACCAAGAAGGCTTATCTTGGTGAAGCATATGGCCAACAGGAACACTGTCACTTTCCAGTGACGTCTGTGTAGGATTGGTCGATTGCAGTAAGAAGCTATGAACTGGGGACTGCCAAATTCTATAAAATTCCTCTCTGAACTCAGTCTTGGAAAAGAAAAATGATACACTAGACCCAGAGTGGCCAAGTACAAGGAGCGACAGTTACAGTACTGGCCCAAGGAATGGCTTCCTTCTGCCAGTGATCCTTCAGCCATTTGCATCTCAGTATGAATTTGTTTCCATCTTAAATGACAGATGAAATTGGCACACTTTCTCAGCTTACTCTTTCACATTTATCATCTTTTACAAATCACCGTGCATTATAATGTAGTAGACAGTTTCTTTCCGTGATCCACAGCCCCTCTGCAAGCCTGTTACTAGATCAGTGAAAGGGCTGATACGAAGGAGCAAGAGGTGAAAGTAGGGATAATTCTGGTTATTTACTTCCTGGACAGCAAGCCTGGGGTTGGGGTGGGGAATTGATGGCAAGAAGATTGGGGCTTCAAACTCAAGTACTGAAAACACTTGGTGCCCAGTGGGAAGAGGAAATACGATTTCAGCAGATGGAGAAGGAGCACAGGAAGGAAACCAGGAGCCAGACCTAATTGCTTTATGGTTTAATTAGATTTGGTCCTGGGCACAGGCAGCCACCTCAGATGCTGACCCTAGGACAAGACCCACTCTTGATAGGAAGTTCATATGGACCATCCCAGAACTATGTAGGCAGAAATAGAGGCTCCAGAAAGGCTATTGCTGTATACACTGAGACAACTACTGCCAGAAAATTAAGACACTGCATCCTAAATTTCAACTATTCAACTTTCCTGAGTTCCTGGGCTCTCCATACCCCTTATGTGTATATATTTATCTCTTGTTTCAATAGATAGGCCATATTAAACTACATTAACTACAAAACTTAAGTTCTATTTCTTCTTTCTTCCTTCCTTCCTTTCTTTTTTTTTTTTGGTGGTACTGGGGATGGAATCCTTCTACCTCCGGGCTACACTCCCAGACCTATTTTTTATATTTTATTTGGAAACAGGGTCTCTTAAGCCCGAGAGGCTGGCTTCAAACCTGCGCAATCCTCCTGTCTCCGCCTCCCAAGTGCAGGGATTACAGGTGTGTACCACCATGCCTGGTATCTTTATTCTTTTTTTTTTTTTTTTTTTGTAGTACTGAGGATTGAACCCAGAGGCATTCTACCTTCCAGCTATAACCCCAGCCTGGTTTTGTTTGTTTTGTTTTGAAACAGAGTCTTGCTGAATTGCTGAGAGACTCACTAAATTTCTGAGGCTGGTTTTGATCCTGCTTTCCTCCTCTCTCAGCCTCCCAAGTACTGGGATGCATACAGTCATATGCCATTTTTTAAGTGTCCAGTTTCAGTGGCATGAAATATAATCCACATTGCTGTGGAATCACCACCACGATCCATCGCCAGAGTGTTTTCATCTTCCCATGTTGAAACCATCCATTAACCATCTCCTCGTTCTCGCCTCCCTCCAGGCCCTGCTAACCACTGTTCTACTTTCTTTCTGAATACATTTGACCGCTCTAAGTAACTTGTATATGTGGAATCATACACTATCAGTTCTTTCATGAATGGCTTATTTCACTTGGCATGATATCTTTAAAGTTTATTCACGTCATGGTTTGCATCTTCAAAGGCCCCACATGTTGCTGGCTTGGTAGCCAGCCTGTGGTGCTGCTGGGAGATGGTGGAACATTTAGGAGGTGGGGACTGAGAGAAGGAAGTCAGGTCTTTGGGGAGGTGGCTTGGAGAGATATGGGGACCTCGGCCCCTCCTCTCTGTCTCTCTGAGGGAGAGGAACCTTAGAGAAATGAACCTGCCCACCCTTGATCCTGGATTTTATGCCTCCCAAACTGTGAGAAAATAAATGTTTGTACCCTAAGTCACCCCAGTCTGTGGCATTTTGTTATGGCAGCCCTGGTAACTTAGTACAACCAGCTGCAAAAAAGTTTCAGTGCTTTCTTGAAATTGCCTCATAATCAGTTCAAGTCTGCGCGCCCATGTCAGCCTCATCATTTTATAGTAACAAACATCACTCAGAGACTTGATCACCAGCCTTTTCTCATCACCTTTGGCTTTAAATGACTTTTGATGCCTTAGGAAAAAAAAAATCAAATCTTTTCTTAAAGGATAAAAATGCCTTCTACTAAGGACACTCAAAGGAATACCCTGCCACCTTTGAAGGCAATTCCGAAAGGAAATTGCTCTGTGCAACAGCAAGAGTTGAGGAGAGCATTTTTTGTCTACCATGGTAACTCGTGCTGGAGGAGACGACGCTCATTAAGATAAATATGCTCCATTACGTTTGCTAAGGAAGCTGTCGCCTTGCTTTGCACCCCGGCCTCTTCTTTATAAATATAATGTGTGTGCATTCAGCACTTCCCTCCTACTTTTCTTCCTCCAGGAGCTCAAGTCCTTCAAAGACCTCTATGACCTAACTCTTAAACCAAAGCTGCAGAGCCTTCTGTTTCTTTAATCCACAGCTGGGTTGCTTTGATACTTTGGTGAAAAGGCTCAGCTCTCAATGGGGCTCAGTTCACCGGCGAGCTCCAGGGCAGCCCCCTCTCCTCCGCCCCCAGATGGGGCGAGGAAAGGTGGGGGTCATAATGAAAAGACAGAGTGCTACACAGATGAGGGCAAGTCCTGGGAAAGCCGGCTTCTGTGTCAGGAGGCAAAGGACTGAGCTGGGATCAGGGAGCTCGAGCAGTTCTGAGCACTTAGTTTGGTGGAGAATTAACATTTGTCAGGTACTATTTGAAAATAGCATTTGATTACATTATCTTGTAAGGTTATTTTCATTTTATTTAGTACTAAAGGCTGAACCTGGGCGCCTTCTACCTCTGAGCTGTACCCCCTAAGCGTAGTTTATTTTTTATTTTGACACAAGTTCTCACTAATTGCTGAGCGTCTCACTAGGTTGCTGAGGCTGGCTTTGAACTTGCAATCCCCCATCTCAGCCTACCAGTTCTTTTGTTTGTTTTGATATAGGGTCTTACTAAGTTGCTGAGTCTTGTTAAGTTGCTGAGACTATCTTTCCTTGAACCTGCAATCCTCCTGTCTCAGCTTCCCAAGCACTGGAATTACAGACCTGTGCCACCATGCCCAACTATTTTAGTTATTTTAGAAGTCTAGAAGAGGTTGGAATAGGAACTGTGATCACTATTATAATTATGTCAATCTCTATCTTTATTAAGGGTCCTTCTCTGCAAATTTCCTCTGGGGGGAAAAATAAAAAATGACACCAACTTGGAGTCTCATTTATTTTTCTAGAAAATGAAGTCATGTTTCTTGTTAGGCTGAGCTTCTCAAGGAGAGCGTCTGTGCTGGGCACCCAGAAGCTGCTCTACACGCTGCACGGATGACCTCTGGCCTTCACCTGCTTTTGTTTTCCGTGATTCCAATGTCCACTGTGCTATGTTCTTGTTTCTGTCCTGTTCCCATTCAATTTTTTCTCATTCTGTAATCCTGATGTTGACACTAAGATTAATGTAAAACTTTGTCTGTGGCTAGAATAGCTTTTCTCTGCGCTACCGCTCTGAATTTGAACTTGTAAAGTCAGTTGGGGGCTACAAAAAGTAAATGCATGCTCTAATGCCTTGTTTGAGTTGGTTGAAAATTGGCCTGGATTAAAGCTCTGCCCTCCTTTTTCGGCCATCTCTCAGATAAGTAAAGAATGGTGTCGTAGCCAAAGGACCCCAGCTATTGTATGTAGTCCCTTCATTTTTTTTTATGTCATCTGACTTTGAAATACCCTTTTTGACTTCCAATGGCTAATAAAATTAGGTTAATGCAAGAGAACTCTTTTAATAAAGGCCCAGAAAATCTAGTGCAGGATGATCATTGTTTTTACCAGAAATAAACAAATGAATTAAAACACCTGTTAAAAGACCTAGCTTGGTCTCCTACCGTTCTTGAGCTCCGTGGCTGGTATGAAATAGGAATAACTTGTTCTATTGGTGCCCTCAAAACATAACTTATACATGCCGGGCGTGGTGGCGCATGCTTGTAATCCCCACGCTTGGGAGGCTGAGGCAGGAGGATCGCACAGGTTCGAAGCCAGCCTCAGCTACTTAGTGAGGTTCTCAGCAACTTAGTGAGACCCTGTTTCCAAATAAAATATAAAATAGGTCTGAGAGTATATCCCGGAGGAAGAAAGCCTCTGGGTTCCACCCCCAGTACCACCAAAACAAAACAAAACAAAAAAACCATACCTTATACATAACTATTTTCTGAGGACAGAGACCGAGAGTGATGCCTCCACACAGTGAGAGAAGTTTAAGTTCTTTATCCTTAAGAAAATATCTTTCGCCGGGCGTGGTGGCGTACGCTTGTAATCCCCGCCCTTGGGAGGCAGAGACAGGAGGATCGCACAGGTTCGAAGCCAGCCACGCGCGCTGGCTTAGGAGACCCTGTTTCCAAAATGAAAATGTAAAAAATAGGTCTGGGAGTGTAGCCCGGAGGTAGAAGGGCTTCCAGGAACCCCAGTACCACCAAAAAAAAAAAAAAAAAGAAAAAAAGAAAATATCTTTCATCTTTCTTTCTTTCTCTTTCTTTCTTTCTTTCTTTCTTTCTTTCTTTCTTTCTTTCTTTCTTTCTTTCTTCCTTCTTTCTTTTGGTACTGAAAATTAAGCCCAGTGGCATTCTACTTCCAAGCTATACCCACAGTCCAGATTATATCTTATTTGAAAACAGGGTCTCACTAGGTTGCTGAGAGCCTTGCTAAATTGCAGAGGCTGGCTTTGAATCTATGATCCTTCTGTCTCAGCATCCTAAATACTGGGATTACAAGCATGTACCACCACGCCTGTCTAGGAAAATACTTTTCTAACAAGCCCTCACCATTCCAGCCAACCACAGTGCAGGCTAGTAGGTGAGGGTGCCCCCTTTGTAGACACCAAAGCCCTCAGGAAGTTTGTTCTTCTTGTACTGGGGATGAACCTGAGGGCACTATACCTCTGAGATACACCCCCAGCTCTATTTTATATTTTATTTTGAAATAGAGTCTTGCTAGGTTACTGAGAGTCTCAAGGCTATTCTTGAACCTGTGATTCTCCTGTTTCAGTTTTCCCAGTACTGGGATTATAGGTGTGAGCCACTATGCTCAGCTCCTCAAGAAGTTCTTAACTGTGCCTAAACTTGTCAATCAGGAGTATTTGAGATTGAGCTTTCTTTTTTGAGGCTGGAGAAATTCAATATGCAGTTTACTTTTTATTTTTCCTGAGGAGCTGTTTTATTCTTTACTATTACCAAGAGAAAGGGTTTGGGAGGACCCTCGACATGGAAATGCCTAATTTGAAAACTTTCAAAGCTGATAGCATATAAAACAATCACATTTTCTTTCAAAGAGAGGAAAAAGAAGAAAAAAAAAGGAATTTATCATTAGAATAAGAAGTCCTCCAATAAAATAGATATCCTATTTGTACATTCCATTTAAGCTCAGCCAGCCTGCTGCTCTCATCCAGAAAGTCCAGTGTTCACATTCTCATTGGAATGAGAAGCATCCATCCCATTTACCTGACAGCTCCTTGCAGAGGCATTTGCTGAACCCTCAGTCGAACCAAGCAACTGGCGCCATGGTTGTCGCCATAAAAACTCAGGCCAAACATTTTTCAGTGAGGTGGTGGTGTGAGGTAGGGCCTAGTGGATGGTGTTTAGGTCACAAATAGATAATACCCTCTCTGGAGTGAGCTCGCTCTCCCATTTTCAAAGGATTTGGCCATTTACTGTAAGAGCAGGTTGTTGTGAAGCAGGGTCACCACTGTGTCTCTTCTGTGTGTATGTGTGTACCCACTCGCCACTCTCACACCCTCTCCTGTAAGTGTGAGACATTCGGTCACGTGTATTGTTAGCTTGGGTTTTCCTGAAAAAAGAGCCTGAAACCAGCACTTGCATGCTGGTAGATTATTTGAGAGGTGATCCTAGGGAGGAGAGAGAGAAATCAGGAGAATACGGCACTGTGGTAAACAGGGGATTTATTCTGCTGGAACCACCTGAGCAGCTCACTTCGTGTCTTCTAGAACTATCCTACTGAAAGACAGGAGCAGACCTTCCAGTTCCTCCCCACTGATCCAAGGGCATCCTCATTGGTGTTACCTTACTGACCCATGCAGATGCTTGAGCTAACCCAAACCTCCTTGGTACCTGTGGTGCCGCAGGGTAGAAGGCAAAGATATGTGAAGCATAAATTATCTTTGGCTATAGAATAAATCACCCTGAAGCTTTATGACTTAAAACCACAATTATTATTTCATAGTGTTATAGTTTGGATCCAAATATTCCCCTAAAGGCTCATGTGTTGTACACCTGGTCTCCAGTGTCGCCGTGTTCAGTGGTGGGGCTTTGGGGAAGTGATTGATCGTGAGGGCTTGTGATTAATCGTGAAGGCTCTGATTGTGTCAGTGGACACACCCAGTGATGGACTCATACCTGAATGGACTGCACTGCTGGGAAGTCATGGAAACTGTTGGAGGTGGGACCTAGTTGAAGGGAGCAGGTTGTGCCCTTGGGTACTGTATCTTGTCTCCAGACCCTTCCTCTCCCCCTCTCTCCTTCCTGACTGCCATGAGGTGACTCTATAACACATATACACCATGATGTTTTGCTCACCACTGGTCCAGAGCAGTGGAGGCCAGCTGACCTCTGAACCACGAGCCAAAATAAATCTTTCTTCCTTTAAGTTGTTTTCCTCAAATATTCTGTCACATCAACAAAAAGCTGACTAATACGTGTAGTTTCCCTGAGTCTGGAAGGCTCAAGATTATTCATGACACAATCAAGGTGTTGACCCACTTTGTGTCATCCGATGGCTTGGTTGGGACTGGGCAATCTGCTTCCCGGGTGACACAGGCAACCTCAGGTCTACACTGGCTTTTGGCAGCATCACAGGGGCCTTGCTGTGGGACTTCTAGACTCTCCTTACTGTACTTCTAGAAAAAAGTAATCCAAGAAAGAGAGTGAGGCAGAAGCCACTATATTTTATGACCTACCCAATAGTCTTTATTGGTCACACAGACTAACCCTGATACACTGTGGAAAGGGACTGCAAAAGAAAGGGCATGCCAGAGAGTGGAGGTAATTGGGAGTTGTCATGTAGGTTGGCTATCATATGGAAATATGTGCTTAGGGGGCACTGTCAGCACAGAACGTACCAGACCCACACAGAACTGTATACACCAACAGCCCGAAATCACACATGAGGTACTCCATATGCCTACTTGAGCCACACTCCTACCCCTCATACCCAATCATTTCCTTGGTTCCTCGAGATGAAGCCAGAAGATGTTCAATCAAACCGATCTCAGAAAATGCTGATGTACAAAGTGGATCTAGAATTTTACAATTACAAGTATACAGGATGGTCTGAAAATGGCACATATATTGGATTGTTTATTTCTTGGTTTTCTTTCACCCCCAACTGTCTGCCTTTTAACAGAGGAACAGAACAGATCAGATACTCCAATTTTAAGGAATAGAACAAGACACAACCCTAAAAGAAACAAATCTGTATTATTATAAGGATAAGATTCATTTTGGTTTAAGTCAGCTAACATTTCAACAGACTCCTTCAGACTGTCAGGGTCACAGAGGTTGATAAAAACATGCCCCAAAGTCATGGTTCTTTGAAATATGTATAACTAAGTCATTTGGATACACGTAGGGAAAAAAAGCATTTCCCCTCAGAGTGGGGTGAAGAACCTTGGTCTCAAAGACAATGACCCATCCAACATCCACCCTCCTCCATTTCTTTTATTAATAGACCTGAATTTCTGTTCCCAGCCTAAAAAACAACATAACCCCCCCCACCACCACCATCTTTTTCTAGCAGCTTGAAGTGTCCACGTGACACTGTTCTGACCAATAAAGCTTTTGCGAAATCTGCAGGTGAGTTCTGGTGTTCTGCCTTGCTGATACACACAGTGCTCCTGTATTTGTGTTTTGTCCCTGTCTGGAAAGGAAAGAGAGAGGCTGGAGCCGGAGCCACAGTAGCCACCTTGCAGTCATACAGGAAAGGCCAAGAAAATAAAAAAATCAAAGAGCCCTTGAGCCGCCAAACAACTAGCCACGAGTGGACTCTGTTGTTGTTGGGTGAAAAAACTGAAACTCCTTCCAGGCTTCCCCCAGTGCTGGTGGGTTTTCTGATACATGCGGATGACTCAGGGCCGAATGGAGAGAACTGGCAAATATATTTTTAGGTTATCCTTAGTGAAGTGATCATTTTTGTTGCATTGATTGTTAAGTTAAAATTATCTTTGAAGAAGTGATTTCAAAGTTTCATATTTATAAAAACCATTATTGTTGATCTTCTGAAAAAATATTTGCCTTGTGATGATCCTGAAACTTCTGTACGTTGGGGTTGTTTGGTCCCTTCAAACTGGCTAAAGGCTCATATGCTTTCGGGTCTTCATGGATGACAGGTCCTCTGTCTAGATGCCAGGGCTGGAGCCGTCATCGATAGATTTCATGAATGAGTTCTTGCGTTCACAGGGCTGAATTGTTGTTATAAGGCAAGGTTGCCGCCCATATCCACTCGCCACACTTGAACACTCTACACTGAATGATTCCATCTTTCATGTTATGATGCAGCAAGAGGCCCTTGGACTCTCCTGCCCCCCCAAATTGTGATCTAATAAACCGTCTTCCTTTACAAATTACCAATTCTTAGGTATTCTGTTATAGTTAAAGAAAATGGACTAAGATACCCAGTTATGTTCTCATGCAAACCTAATCTTTCCTTTCTGGAACTTACCAAATTTATACCTATATATGTCTTACCGAGAGCGTAGTATCATATGTGTTTCCCCACTGGTCCATGAGGTGAGGAGATGTGTTGGTTGTGTTTGTGTCTGTGTCCCCAGCCCTAAGAGTCAAAGTGGAATGCTACGTCCACAATGTCTTTCAAGGAACCAGCTGAGAAATCCCAATGGAGTGGTGCAGGGATTTCCAGAATTTAGGGATTATCAGAGAAGATGCCCATACTGGATTCTGCTAATTGAAATGGTGAAGCTTTTTTTTTTTTTTTTTTTTTTACTTATTTTTCATTATTCCTCATTGCAAACTTCTGGGGACAGGAAGATGTCTGGGGAAAACCACCTCCATGGAGCAGTCTGAGCTAAACTTCCAGCTGGTCAAGACACTATCCAGAGGAGACAGGCTAGTTTCTAATCTTTGTTATTTACCTTAAGCAAGAGAAAAACACTGACCATTCATAGTCAGAGGTAAGAATCTATGAATGCTTTCGTGTATACTTTTTTCTTAAGGTCTGCATTTTGAAGAAGTAAGTACAGGCTGGAAAATGTCTATTTAAATGGAGGCCACAGCCGGGCGTGGTGGCGCACGCTTGTAATCCCCGCGCTTGGGAGGCAGAGACAGGAGGATCGCGCAGGTTCGAAGCCAGCCACGCACGCTGGCTTAGGAGACCCTGTTTCCAAATAAAAATGTAAAAAAGTAGGTCTGGGAGTGTAGCCCGGAGGTAGAAGGGCTTCCAGGAACCCCAGTACCACCAAAAAATAAAAATAAAAAATAAAAATAAATAGAGGCCACATAGGCATCTGGAGAGCATTTAACTATGCTAATACTTTGCTCCTCTGTTAAAGGTTTTGTTTGTTGGAGTATAACACAAAGCTGTTTGGCTTTTCAGAAGGGCGCCATGCCCATTCTAGATTCTATAAAACTGAAGGCAAGAATAAGACATTTTTGCAATATTAAAACATATCCAAACCCCAATGAAAAGATAAGGAAAAGCTGAAAGGAAATCTAGCAAGTCATAAGAAAACTTGAAAATATAATGCCTGCTTGGAAAATATATCACTGTTTGCTGCTTATTCTGCTTCTTTCCTCTATGCACCTACTACAATGGAAATGACCATCAGTGACTCCTGCTTATCCGGAAGTCTGGTTAATCCACACTGTCTGGGACTGTGAGACATAAAGGCAGGAAGTAGGATAAGAGAAAAGGGAGGGGAGGGTCTGCTGGAAGCGGCGTTTCCGACACAGGCTACACACCACACACCGAGGGCTGCCAGTGAGCTGTCTTGGTAGCAGCAGGTCAGCTGGAGACCAGGATTCTGTTTGGTTGCTTATAGATGCACATTACTTGGGTCTCAAAGGAGCCAGGTAGTGGAATAATAAATATGACTCAGCAGTGATTTAATTTTAGGCAGTAATTTTATGAGCTGCTTCATTTTCTACTGGAATTAGGATATAAATCCTAAAATATATTTTAAATTAGTAAATAAAATTAAAGGCACTCTATATGAGGGGTAAAGCATCTTACTAATCCTTTACTCAATATCTGATATGTATATTCCTGTTTTTTTAATGCAACCTTAAATACACTAAAAGTACTGTGCAACAATAGCATTTAAAAAATGAATACTCAGTTCCTTTTAGATAAGAATGTTTGAAAGGTTACTGATAAGTTATCTATCACAGAGATAATAAATGATAAAGAATGGACCAGAAAACAGCAGAGCCATAGAATTAATAAACACAAATTAGAGAGTTATATAATTGTATACTTTCTGTATTACTATAACAAAGGTGGTAGGATTAGATTTAGAGAGAAAATACTGCTTCTACCAGGAACAAAAACACTTTTGAATACAGCTCCACTAATACACTGAAAAACCTGATGGGGCTAGAATACTTATCAGGAAGTTATGACCAGCTGGTCGTGGTGGTGCATATCTGTACTTGGGAGGCTGAGGCAGGAGGATCACAGGTTCAAGGCCAGCCTTGGCAACTTAGTGAGACCCTATTTCAAAATAAAAAATAAAATAGGGCTGGAGGCATAGCTCAGAGATAGAACATCCATGGATTCAATCCCTAGTAACACACACACACACACACACACACACACACACACACACATACATGTTATGATCTTACAGATAAAATCACTTTCTTTTTTTGCAGTACTGGGGATGGAAATCAGGGGCAGTCTACCTCTGAGCTACACCCCCAGCCCTATTTTTTATTCTTTATTTGGAAACAGGGTCTCACTGAGTTGTAAAGGGCCTAAGTAGTAGCTAAGGCTGTTTGTGAACCTTGATCCTCCTATCTCAACCTCCCAAATGCTGGGATTACAAGCATGCGCCACCACACCCAGCTTAAAGTCACTTTCAAATACACAAAAATTAGGTGTACCAGGGCCCATTATATCTACTTCCTGGGTAATGAGACTTAGCTGAACTTCAACTCAGAAAAATAAATAGGATCAGGCATACAGCTCATATCAGTGCCGATAAAGTACACATGTTGTTTATTGTTATTGCTGTTTTAACTGCAAGTTGGAATGAACACAGTTCAGAACAATTCTACATGTCTGTGCTGAAGTCATAATAGATAAATAAATGAATACATCCCTGGAAATTTCCCATGAAGGTGGCCATCAGAAGGCCACTCATGTTAGAAGTTTGCATGTGACTGGACTTCCTAGGAAGTCCTGCATTGTCTGTGTGTTCGTCTATTGGTAAACAGTAGATCCATTTTACCTGTGTGTCACAGTTTAATCTGGGGCACTCAGGCCAGAACAAGGACAGGTGGAGCTGATGAACGTCTCTTGTGCAGACAGCGTGACGCTCACTCTTGGGTGACCTTGTTCGGGCTATTCGCATGGAGAGACGCCTCACGAGCCTCATTGACCGTGACGGCAGGGGCACAGGAGCAGTTCTCAAACAAGGAACAGAGAGTATCTCTGGGTGAGAACAAATTTGATCAAGAGGCAGCCCTGGCACACGTATTGTGGATTAAACAGGGAGCCAAACGCTTAACTTCAATATCACCATCTTTCCTGCACCCTCGAGGAAAAGCTGCCTGTCAACACCCAGTAAACAAGATGAGTGATGGAAGGAGAAGCACCCGGAGGCAGGAGAGCCGCGGGCTTGGAGCATTCAGAAGACCCGTGTGCGATTCGCCAAAGAACAACGAGGCCCCTGAAGACCAGAAATTCTCTGCCCGCCCTATACAGCCTGTGAACGCTGTCCTCTAATTAAAATGAATAACGAATGTGCTCATGTTTGTGCCAACAGAGAAGCAAATAAGTACAGTTAACATAAAATAATAAGACATCTTTTATAGTCACATCTACACAATCACTTCCCCTGTCCCTGTTCAGACTCCAAAATGCTATACCCAGAGCCGTAGGCCCAGCAAATGACCTTTTTGCCAGAATGTTACAAGAAACTATGACCCAGACTCAAAGGAGTACTCAAAATCTGGATACACAAAATCTTCAATTTCTATTCAAAGCCTCTAAAATAAAATGTAGTGAAATGTCGTTTACTCAAAGCATGGATGGTGGCAGCGAGAAGTAGTTGAGGTGCAGGGGGACGGTGGAAGAGAGGAGGGCAAGCACAGCGCTCCGGGAGATTATTTGCACTGATCTCACTGCCGGGTGTGGTGGTGCACGCCTTGTGATCCCACTGCTTGGGAGGCTGAGACAGGAGGATCACAGGCTTGCGTCCAGCCTCAGCAACTTAGCAAGACCCGCTTCAAAATAAAAACTAAAAAGGACTGGGGATGTAGTTTGGAGGTAAAATGCCCCCTGGATTTAATTACCAATACAAAAGAAAAACCATTTTCCTACTTGGGGATCAGTTTGCAGAATGCCATGTTTTGAGAATCTTGTATATTGTTGGTCACCAAATCAACTAAATTACATTCAACACATATTGATCAGTATTCTATGTTTTTCACATTGTGTTGGCCCAAAAGAAGACACAAAAATGACTAGACTCAACTCCTCTCTTCAAGATTCTATGATTTACTAAAAAGTTTATAATAACTCCCTAGAAGATGGGTCTACAAAGTACTCATTGGCTTCAGAGCAAAAGAAATCTATTAATTCAACTATCTACCTACTCATTTATTTATTTGGAATCTTAAAATCTAGGAGATTGTAACTAGACTCTCCTAATGTTGATTTTTACAATATTCAAATTATTTTCTTATTAGTTTTACCTTTTTTTGTGTGGTACTGGGGTTGAACCCAGGGATATTCTACCTGAGCTACATCCCCAGCCCAGTTTATATTTTTAATTTGAAATATCGGCGGGCATGGTGGCGCACGTTTGTAATCCCCACGCTTGGGAGGCTGCTGAGACAGGAGGATCGCACAGGTTTGAAGCCAGCTTCAGCTACTTAGGCTCTCAGCAACTTACTGAGACCCTTGAGGTAAAAAGCCCCTAGGTTCCACCCCCAGTACTACAAAAAAAAAAAAGAAAGAAAGAAAGAAAGAAAGAAAGAGAAAAGGAAAGGAAAGAAAAAAAGAAAAAAAAGAAAAAAGAAAAAGAAAAGTCACTAAGTTGCTGAGGCTGGCTTCAAACCTGTGATCCTCGTTGTCTCAGCCTCTTAAGTACTAGGATTACAGGCCTGCACTACCATGCCTGGCTAGTTTAATCTTCTTTTCTAAGACCTTTCCATCGCCAGGTTTTCTAAAACCAGTCTGAAATCAAACTGAAATTAAATTAACAATTTTTAAAATCTAAAACACAAGCTGTTAGGAAATTAGGGACAAAGGATTTTTGTATTTTATGGAACTGAGGCTTGAACCCAGGGGTATTCTACCTCTCAACTACACTCTTAGCCCAGTTTTTTTTTAATCATTTATTTATTATTTATTTATTTATTTTTATTTGCGGTGCTGGGGATTGAACCCAGGGCATTCTGCCTCTGAGGTACACTCCAGCCCTATTTTTTATTCTTTACTTTGAAACAGGTCTCACTAAGTTGCTGAGGCTGACTGTGACCCTGTGATCTTCCTGTCTCAGCCTCCCGAGTACCGTGATTATAAGCGCGCACCACCACGCTGGGCTCTAATCATTTATTTTGAAACAGGTCCTCACTAAGTTGCAGAGGACCTTAGTGTAAGTAGCTGAGGCTGGCCACAAACCTGCCATCCTCCTGTCTCAGCCTCCCAAGTACTGGGATTACAAGCATGCATCACTACGCCCAGCTGACAAAAGGCTTTGAAAAAGAAAATAAATATCCCACTATTCATGTGTAGTTCTACAATTCTACAAAAGTGCCCTTGGACCCTCTTACAGACAATTATAAAACATGCCTTTAACCTAGAAACTGAAAGGCATATTAATACCAATAAAAGTGACAGCTGACAGCAGAGATGGAAAAATACATTTAAAGCAAACTGAAGAACTGAAAAATCGTTTTTTGAGAGTCACTCAAATATATAAACCTAAAAGCACCCTCAGTTAGATTGAACAACCAGTTAGACATGCACGGGGCTTACTAGAAGAAGCCGGTATACTGACGTAAGTTTAAAGAATCAGCTGACAGCAAGGGAGGCCGGAGGTAACAAGGGAAAGACTTCAAAGACTACAATGGTCTGGGTCATTGGTTTGGAGCTGCAGCTCTGCCCGCCTTAATAATCCCTGGGAAATCACATCATTATGTCATTGTTTTCCATAATGGTAGCCCTGAGTCATCAAGGAAAACTTTGAATCCTGTTTAGTATTCTCTATTTTAAAAAGCAGGAAATGGTTTGGGGCCAGGAGAATGAATAATGCATTTTAGTTTTATAGACAAGATTTGGTTGTGTACACATCTGACATATTCCCTTGGTGCTGAAATTTCTCTAATCAGAGGTTTACAGTGTTCCTGACCAATAAAATGCTTTTCTAAAAATTTTCTCTAATAACTATCTCTACAACTTAGTGAAACCTTGTTTCAAAATAAAAATAATAAATAAATCTCTGTATTGCTCTCACACACACACATCACACACATTCTTTAATAATATCAATTATGTGAACATGTCATTGGGAATGATTAGTCAAAAACAGGTAGATTATATTCTTCAGATTTTCCCCACAATTAATCTCTCTCCCTCTCTCTCTCTGTCTCTCTCTTCCTTGCGGTACTGGGGATTAAACCCAGGGCATTCTACCTCTGAGTGACACCCCCAGCCCTATTTTTTACAAGGTCTCACTGAGTTGCAAAGGGCCTCACTAAGTAGCTGAGGCTGTCTTCAAACCGCGATCCTCCTGTCTCAGCCTCCCAAATGCTGGGATTACAAGCATGCGTCACCACGCTTGGCTCTCATTTATTTTATTTTATTTTTTCCTTTTGGTACTGTGAATTGAACCCAGGGGTGTTCTACTTCTGAGCAACACTCCGAGCCCTTTTTATTTTTTTGTTTTGAAACAAAGTCTTGCTAAGTTGCTGAGGCTGACTGACTGCAATCTTCCTGTCTCAGCCTCCCAAGCACTGTAATTACAGGCGTGTGCCACCATGTCCTGCTTCCTCATGATTATCCTATAACACTAAATCTAACCTATACTGGGGAGAGAATTTTGTGTAGCTTTTATACAGATGGAGATGATGACAGCGAGGAAGCTGATAGCAGTAGAAAGAGCAAAGGAATATGTGGTGACTTGCTGCACAGATTTCTTGGTGGAGTTGATAGAGGCAGGACCCTATGGAGACCATGGGGTTGAGAGAATATGAGAAAGCGGTCCCCTCCCCGGCATTGATGTGCCTTTCTTCAATAGATGTGAACATTCCAATAGACATATAGTGCTCAGGCCCTAGGAAAAGGCCATACTTGTGTGGATGGCCCCTGTATCTTTCATATGAAGGAAGATGGCACTGGAGTAGGAGATAAACTTTAAGAGACAGGCCCTTCCTTATAGGAAGAGAATGCCTAACTTTCACTGAGCCATACTTTCCTGGGCCTTGGCGTGGAGTTGTCTAGAGATGCTGAGGGTGTTGTTTAAGGGAGCATCCTGGTGGAAACAGAAGCAGGTCTCTATGCTGGATTAGAAGGGAAGAGGGAGAGTCAAAACACTCTTGGGTCTTGCATAGATGAGCAAGTCTTACCAGATCAAGTAGAGTTCTTAGCTGCAGGTGAGTTCTGTGTCTATTTTCCATTATTATTATTATTATTACTATTATTATTTTGTGTGTGTGGTACTGGGGATGGAACTCAGGGGCTTTCTACCCCCAGACTACATTCCCAGACCTTTTTTTTTTTTTGGTGGTACTGGGGTTCCTGGAAGCCCTTCTACCTCCGGGCTACACTCCCAGACCTATTTTTGCATTTTTATTTGGAAACAGGGTCTCCTAAGCCAGCGCGCGGGGCTAGCTTCGAACCTGCGCGATCCTCCTGTCTCTGCCTCCCAAGCGCGGGGATTACAAGCGTGCGCCACCACGCCCGGCCTCCCCAGACCTTTTTTATATTTTATTTGGAAACAGGGTCTCACAAGTTGTCGAAAGCCTCACTCAGTAGCTGAGGCTGACTTCGAACCTGTGCGATCCTCCTGTCTCAGCCTCCCAAGCGCTGGGATTACAAGCCTGCGCCACCACATCCAGCTTCTGTTTCCCTTTAATAGCACAAAAACTTTGCAGTTGTCTTACATATTACACTCTCTTTTCAGAGGCCACCCAGCCCCCTCATTTGCATCCTTGACTGGTAACTTCCCACCTTCCCCGGAAGTCCCAGGAAATTCTTGAGAAGACAGCCAGGGTAAAGTTAATTGGCCTCACGTGAGCGAGGTTTTCATTTCTAGCCCACCAGAGGATCCAGCTGTATCACCACTTTCCCTTCTGCTCTTTGTGAAAGAATGTCTTCTGGTTTTTCTAGTTCTTGCTCCACAACGATCAAGGAACATTTAAGTTAGATTACAAGGGAGGCTGATGATAATACCCACTTGGTAGATTTATGAGAATTTTTTTCTGGTCCTTTAGTCATTTCAAATCTTGGTAAATGTCTGCACCAGAGGGTGAGCAGGAAAAGAGGTGTTAACAAAGATCAAAATGACTAATGCAACGGAAAATATTTAAACAAAATTATAGACATGGGATTACCTTAAATTATCATCCATCTTATGGTTTTATTTTGGGAAGTTTACGAGGATACTGGACACAATTAAATATATCTAAAAGATAGTCATGCAGCAACATAACACAGACATACCATTATTTCTGACCAACAGAGCTCGTAGTGATTCCTCACAGACCCTGTCTCGGCTCCGGCCTGAGTGGAATTCCCATTCCTTTTGGTATGGTTTTGAGAGCTGGGGCATCATCGTTATCTACTGGCTTCTGTGGTATTTACTGCATCCCAAATGAAAGCCTCTGCATTTAAATGTTGCTTGGAAAAAATACAGTATCTTGCTTTCTTTTATTCATTCATTTGAACTAATTATTGCTATCATAGTCTCATGTGCATTTTTTCCCAAACCATAATGATTTGAGACTTATAGAGTATGGTAAAACAGCTGGGTTGTTTTTTCAGGCAGGCAATTTTGTGAAGCAAATGGTAATCATCGGAGCCACTTTTGGGTTTCTAAGGATTTCATCCATTCACAGGATGATTTCAAGGTTCATACAATTTCTTACCTGGAGACTAACATGTTAGGTTCAAAATCCCATTTTCCCTCTCCCACATGTAGAATACAAGTTTGAGAACTTAAAATAGCACATATTCTTTTGCAGTTTCTCTTTTCCTACCTCCTTTGGGCCAGAGCATCTCTTGAGTTCTCTGTAATTAGTTTAAAAGAAACATGGAAAAATAGTTATAGTCTTCAAATAGACTACATGTTTCCCTTAGGAATTTATACTAAAATGTGTATTTACTTTTAAAAACCAAATGATATGAATATAAGAAATGTCATACTGGGTCAGCCCAATGGTCTAACCAGCCCGTGGTTTTAAAATTTCACAGTACTCCATTAATGCTGGCCTCAGAAGCTTGGGGATCTAGTTCCAACTTCCTGGTTTCCTCTAATACTCAAGACTGGATTTACCATTCATAGAGTCATTTAACACTTTTCTAACCTTATTTACAACTTTAGCTTACATCAACTGTAGAAATAACAAGCCCCACAATGGCAGGGACATTAATCCCTGCCTACCATGAGGCTATAGCAAGGGTACTTTTACAGGGGAATGGAGATTTGGGGTGGGTAATTCAATCTATCATAATTGTCCTCTTGGGTACAACTATTCACACCCTTCCTACAGGTAACACTCTCTGCCATCCTGTGAGCCCCTCTCCCAAAGCTTCGTCTAGTCACAGCATCTGTTGTTAAGTCTAGGATCTTCCCATCCACATCAGGTCCAGATTCTGCCACTTTGATCCAGAGAGCTACGAACAGAGTAGAAAAGCAAATGCTTCCTACATACCTGTGGCAGGCATCTTCTAAGATGACTCTTGCTTCCTGGTATTTGTGGCTTTGTGTTATTCTCTTCCCTTGAGTAATTTGCATCTGACCAATAGAATATGGTAACATTGAGGGGATGGGTATCACTTCTATGCTTACATTACATAAGACTATGGCTTCCATCTGGCCGGCAGTCTCCCTTTCTCTCTGGTTCTAATAAAGCAAGCTGAGATGTTGAGGAGACCCATATGGTAAAAAAATAAAATAAAATAAATGAAGGCAACTTTCACCCAACAGCCACAGGGAACTGAAACCTTCAGCCTAACAGTCCTTGGGGAGCAGAATCCTGCCAACCATGAAGATGAGTTTGGGAGCGGATCCTTCCCCGTCACACCTCAGGTGAGACTCTGGCCCAGGCTGACAACTGTTCTAACAACCCTTAGTTAGAACAGTACGATAAGAAATATGTATTGTTTTAAACTGCTAAGTTTTGGGGATAATTTGGTACCTAGTGTTATAGCTTTTTTTTCTTTTTTCCCCTGGTACTAGGAATTGAACCCAGAGGCACCTCCAAGTTATACCCCCAGTCTGATATTTTATTTTTTATTTGGAAACAGGGTCTCACTAAGTTGTGGAGGGCCTCACTAAGTTGCCAAGGCTGGCTTTGAACCTGCGATTCTCCTGTCTCAACCTCCCCAATACTGGGATTACAAGCGTGCACCACCATGCCTGGCTTAGTGTTATAGTTTGTGTCTGGAATGTCCCCCTAAGCATGTGTTGAAGGCTTGGTCTCCAGCTGGTGGTGCTGTTGGGAGGTGGTAGAAACTTTAGTAGAGGGGCTTAGTCAGAGGAAGTGGGTCAATGGGGAATGTCCTTGAAGGGTCTGTCTTGTCCCTAGCCCCATTCCTGGCCACCATTAGGTGAGTAACTTGAAGTCCACAGCAATGGGGTCAAGTGATGAGGATATACTGAAATCATGAGCCAAGATAAATCTTTTCTCCTTTCAGTTGTTTTTCTCAGGTATTTTGTCACAATGACAGAAAAGACACATTTATGACACTTAATGGATAATTACTACATCTAATAGTGGAGCAGGGACAGAATAACTGCAATACTTCCACTTGAAAAAGTGAAGAATAGGAAGCACCTGTCTCACAGCAATTCTACAATTCCAATAGGAAAGTGCCATGGACCCCTATCATTAACTAGCTATGTCCCTCTTCCCAGCGTGGTTAAATATTCATTCTACTTCACAAGGATAGCTCTCAAATATTTTTTTTTTTCCTGGAACTGGAGACTGACCCAAGGGGCATTCTACTGCTGAGCTCCACGCCAACCCTTTTTATTTTTTTGTTTTGAAACAGGATCTCATTAGTTTGTTGAGGATCCCGCTGAGTCGCTGAGGCTGGTCTCAAACGTGCGATCCTCTCTGTCTCCGCTTCCCAAGTACTGGAACATAGATGTGTGCCACCACACCTGGCTTCAATCTATTTTTCTCCATTGTTCTTGGCTCTGTCTTCTCAGAGGCTCTTCTCATTCTATCAAACTCTTGCTGTCTTGTGAAAAGAACATTGGAGAATACGGCCTTCCCATCACATGAGCAATTTTTTCAGAACCTTCCTGCCTGTAGAAAGTTGAATTCCATCAAGTCTTTTTACACTGGGAAACACTTCAGTCTCTTTTAGTCCAGACTGGAAGATTTGTTGTCAGTATGTGTCTCTCACAATGTTGTGGATTTTCATATGCTAAAGGCATTTCCACAGTTCCTTTTGAGATAAGACTTAACTCTTTAGACTTAAATTACCTCTTCTTAGGGAACATTTGGGTTTCTGGGAGTTCTTTTGTCCATCTGAAGGAATCTACTAAACAGACACACAGTGCTCGTGCAGAAGTCTTAACAATAGGTCTTAGAGCTGCATTCTTGGTTTGATATTTACTCCAAGGTCATGTCTGACTGATAGCACCTGGTTTCAACTTTTGCGTGAGTTGTGTTTTAATACCCACACCTCAGAGTTGATAGAATCTTCCCTAAATTTATCTGTTGCTCGTAGTATCTTATTAAATGCAGTGTATGCTTTCAATATTCTGCCTCAAAACTTCCTGCCCAAATTTCTCTATCAATTATGTTGTACATTTTTTGTCTTCCAAGTTACCTCTGGTGACAGTTTTATTACTACATAAAATGGGTCACTATTTTTTGAGCTTCTTAAAACAATTTCTTTGCTGTGCACCACTCAGTTTCAGAACCAGAGCCAGCTATTCCTGTGAAGTCAACGGGTATTTAGTGGAGCTGGGGAGAGCTATTCATTTCTGTATTAGTCAGATCTTGCTGACTAACAGACAGCCACAAGAATGTCAGCTATGCTGGGCGTGGTGGTGGATGCCTGTAATCCCACTACCTAACAGGAGTAAGGAAAATCGCAGGGTCAAAGCCAGCCTCAGCAACTGAGTGAAACTGTGGTTCCAAATAAAAAATAAAGTAGGCCTGGGGTGCAGCTCAGAGGTAGAATGCCTCTGGGTTCAATCCACAGCACCACATATTCACAAAAAGATGTCAGCTATTTACAACAATAAGCATGTATCACACTGTCTAGATCTAGGGTGGCTCTGCTCAGGCTGTGAGGCCGCTAGGCTTGGCTGTTGTCTGAGGGTCTATACCAAAGCAAAGAAAAATTCAAAAGCATGTTTTAACCTCTGTCCACATTAAAGCCACTAAAATGCTATGGCCCAAAGCAAGTGACATGGTCAAGTCCAGAGTGAAGGAATGGAAAAGTACAGTTTACCATCTTGGACCATGTTGAGAGTACAGATTTATAATATTACTACACTGGAGGAAAGAATTGTGATCAATGATTCAATCTGTCACATTCTCCTAAAAATGTTTTAAGTTCCTGGTCTAGAAGATTTCTAGTCATTTCCAGTTTGGGGAACACCACGAAATAGAATATTTCCTGGGTAAGGAGTAAACCAGCAAGTATAGAAGGAGGTCGGTTCTGTTTGGCAAGCACTGGGTAGTTGCATATTTCTAAGTTGCAGAGGGCCACACTAAGTAGCTGAGGTTGAACTAAGTAGCTCGAACCTGCAATCCTCCAGTCGCAGCCTCCCAGGAGCCTGATAGGTATGCAGGACAGGCAGGATGAGGATGGTGCCCAGTTAACCAGTCCAGAACTATTCTATTATTTACTGTGGGATTCCTTCCTTCTTCCTTCCTTCCTTCCTTCCTTCCTTCCTTCCTTTCTTTCTTTCTCTTTCTTTCTTTCTTTCTTTCTTTCTTTCTTTCTTTCTTTCTTTCTTTCTTTCTTTCTTTCTTTCTTTCTTTATGTCCTAAGTTGTCCAAATCAGACAGACTCATTTGCTTATAGGACTGAAATATATTATAGCACACCGAGTTAATATTAGTATCATACACAATATATCATACACAAAAGCCAAAAAGTGGAAATAATCCAATGTATATGGAAAGTTGAATGAATAAAATATTGTATATACATGCAATGGAATGTTATTTAGCCCTAAAAAGAATGAGTTGATACATGGATGTACCTCGAAAACATTATGCTAAGTGCAATAAACCAGATACAAAAGGACAAGTCTTGTATGAGTCCACTTATATGTGGTACCTAAAATAGTCTTATTTGTAGAAATAGAAAGTAGAATAATGGTTACTAGGAAGTAGAGCTAGAGAACATATGGAGAATTCTTATTTAATGGATATAGAGTTTTAGGTTGGGATGATAAAAAAATTCTAGCTGATGGCTACATAATGTAAAGGCACCTAAAGCCATCGACTGCACATTCAAGAACGTTAAACAGTGAGTTTTATGTTCCTATATTTTGCAATTAAGCTATTCTTTTATAATTATTTTGTATGTGATGCTGGGGATTAAACCCAGTACCTCATTCTACCTCCAAGCTACGCCTGCAGCCCAATTTCTATTCTTTATTTTGAAACAAGGTCTCACTAAGTTGCAGAGGGCCCCACTAACTAGCTGAGGTTGGCCTCAAACCTGCAATCCTCCAGTCTCAGCCTCCCAGATACTGGGAGTACAAGTGTGCGCTACCACACCTAGCTTTTGTTTCACAATATGAATGCTAAATACAAATAATTAGGATAACCCACATTATTGTATCACTATTTCATAATGGGTAAAGAATTGTCTATCTGTAATAATTAAATCCTAGACCAAATAAAAATGAAATTGAGAAGCCCTGAGAAACTCTTATGATACATCTATACTTCAAATAAAATTAGACTTCTACAAAGACATGGTAAATCTCTTATGATTGAAAATTCAATCATTTCAAGCTTATATTCTTGTTGAGAAAACCAGGAGACAAGTCCGAACTGCATCAACCTGCCTTAATTAATTAATTAATTAATTGGTGGTACTGGGGTTCCTGGAAGCCCTTCTACTTCCGGGCTACACTCCCAGACCTATTTTATATTTTTATTTGGAAACAGGGTCTCTTAAGCCAGCATGGCTGGCTTTGAACCTGCGCGATCCTCCTGTCTCTGTCTCCCAAGCACGGGGATTACAAGCGTGAGCCACCATGCCCGGCTGCCTCAGCCTTTATATGTCAGTACCTGCTTGTCTGGAAACAGCAGTAGCCCCAGGACCACACCTTTCGGATCTCCTTTAGGAGAGCCCGACTTGAGGCGTGTAGGTGACTGTGTCTTCACAATCCACCGGCGTTCATGCTGAGGCGGCACTCCCTGGACATTTCCACTGGCGGGAGTAGTAGCAATGGGCCATTCCCCCTAATATGGGACTCTTTGAACGGGCAATCTGGGACACTTCCCGTTAGCCTGGCCGAGAATCTCAGAGCCCCACTGCCGTCTGGACTCTACCCCGAGCTCTCATGCCCTCGCAGGTGTCAGAGCCACATCACAGCTGAGATACCTCTAGCTCCTCCTGTTCTTCCTTCCCAGGCCTTTCCCCTAGAACTCCATGTTCTATTCTGTCTGGTGTCTGCTTCCTGGAGGGCCTGTGTGGACATAAAAACATTGTGAGACAGGCTTTGTTTAGCAGGAGTTTCCTTATTTAAAAGAAAGTATTGATTTGATTCAAATACCTGTCTTACTTTAAAAATATTAAACGATGGGGCCGGGATGTAGCTAAGTGCAAAGCGCCTGCTTTGCAGGTGTGTCTCTCTGGTTCGATCCCTGGTTCCAAAAAGACAAAACAAGCCGGGCGTGGTGGCGCACGCTTGTAATCCCCGCGCTTGGGAGGCTGAGACAGGAGGATTGCGCAGGTTCGAAGCCAGCCTCAGCTACTTAGTGAGGCTCTCAGCAACTTAGTGAGACCCTGTTTTCAAATAAAGTATAAAATGGGTCTGGGAGTATAGCCCAGAGGTAGAAAGCCTCTGGGTTCCACCCCCAGTACCACCAACAAAACAAAACAAACAAAAAAACCCCACAAAACACAAAAACAAAACAAAACAAAAAAGAAAGAAAAAAAAACCCTTTAATATATTAAAGAAGTGGAATGTGGTGGTACAGGTGGTGGGAGGCAGATTGCAGGTTCGAGACCAACATCTTCAACTTAGTGAGACTTTCAGCAACCTGGTAAGACTCTGTTTCAAAAACAAAGAGCAAGGTGTAGTGCTGCATGCTTACAATCCCAGGTCATGGGAAGCTAAGACGGGAGGACTGAATGTTCAAGGCCAGCCTCAGCAATACATGAGACTCTCAGCAACTTAGCAAGATCTTGTTTCAAAAATATAAAATAGAAGCCAGGCGTGGTGGCACACACTTGTAAACCCTGCATTTGGGAGGCTGAGAAAGGAGGATTGCAGTTTGCGGACAGCCTCAGCTACTTAGCGAGGCCCTTCACAACTCAATGAGACCCTGTTTAAAAAATAAAGAATAAAAAAATAGGGCAGGGGGTGTAGCTCGGAGGTCGAATGGCTCTGGGTTTCATCATTATAATCCCCCACACAAAAAAATATAAAATAGGGCCAGGGGTGATGGCGCACACTTGGGAGGCTGAGACAGGAGGATTGCGGATTCACGGACAGTCTCAGTTACTTAGTGAGGCCCTCCGCAACATAGTGAGACTGTTTCAAAATAAAGAATAAAAAATAGGGCTGGGGATGTAACTGGGTTATGGAGAATGCCCCTGGGTTTAATCTCTAGTACCATAAAATACAAACCCAAAAAGAAAAAAAAGAAAAAAAAAAAAAAAAGTAAAAGTGGCTAGGGGTGTAGCTCAGAGGTAGAATGCCCCTGGGTTCTATCCCCAGCACCTCCCCCTTCCCAAATATTAGAGGAATGTGGATTGCTTCCTGAGAACTGGTTCTCGAGGATATCTTGACCTAGTTGGCCTGAATTAGATGATTAGGGTTTGGGGGCACTGAGCTCTCTAGCCTGGAGGTCCTGACGGATGTTTTTATCAAGGCTACAAACAAATGGAGGACATGCTGCACCAAAATACACGGGACAGGAAGGAATGGAACACAGGAAACTGAAGATGCAGCAGTGGCTGCAATTGGGAATCGGAGCCAAAGCTCTAGGAGAGATGCTGGGAATCAATCCCAACTAGACATCATAGTTCTCACCTATGCCTGGTGTATTTACTTTCTTTCTTTCTTTTCTTTTCTTTTCTTTTTTTTTTTTGGTGGTACTAGGGGTGGAACCCAGAGGCTTTCTACCTCCGGACTATACTCCCAGACCTTTTTTTTTTTTTTTAAATATTTTTATTTGGAAACAGGGTCTCACTAAGTTGCTGAGAGCCTCACTAAGAAGCTAAGGCTGGCTTCAAACCCACGCGATCCCCCTGTCTCAGCCTCCCAAGTGCGGAGATTAAAAGCGTGCGCCACCACACCTGGCTTTATTTATTTATTTATTTTTGGTGGTACTGGGGTTCCTGGAAACCCTTCTGCCTCCAGGCTACACTCTCAGACCTATTTTTATACTTGTTTTATTCGGAGACAGGGTCTCTTAAGCCAGCTCACGCGGCTGGCTTCGAACCAGCAGGATCCTCCTGTCTCTGCCTCCCAAGCGCAGGGATTACAAGTGTGCACCACCACGCCCGGCTGGTGTATTTATTTTCTAGAGCTGACCTAAGATGTTACCCCACATTGGGAGGCTTAAAGTAACAAAAATTCATTTTCTCACAGATCAAGAGTTTAGAAGACTGAAACCAGGGTCTTGTATTGCTTTCTTCTTAGGTCTTGGAGTGAGAATCTGTTCCATGTCCCTCCCCTAATTTCTGGTGATGCCAGCAGTTATGTAGTGTCATAACTGTACTATAGAGAGATGAGTACCTGGAAGGCTGAGACAGGAGAATTGTAGGGTTGAGGGTAATCTTGACAACTTAGTGAGACCCTGTTTCAAAAATTAAAAATAAAAATAGTGTAGGGCTGGGGGTATAGCTCGGGAGTAAAATGTCCCTGGGTTCAATACTCAGTACCAAAAAACACCCCACAAAAAACAACAAAAAAAACCCTACAAGGGGGGAGGGGATGAATGAGAATGAATGAATTTCATGGGATGTAGAGTTATTTCATGGCCTTCTCTGGGTGTCTGTATCTCTTGCCCAAATTTGCCTCATTGCATAAGAACTCTCTTCCATTTTAAACTCACCTCAATCCAGCACAACTCACTTTTACCTCTGACTACATCGGTAAAGTCCCCATTGCAAACAGGATCACATTCACAAGTTCCAGGTGGATAAAAATTGGGAAGAGGGGGGACACTAATCCAGTAAGCCTGGGAACATAAGGTTCCCAGTTTTAGACTAAAAACTGGACTTTAGACTGGTGTTAGGAGATGGAAAAGAATTATCTGGTGATGAGTCTTTTGAAGACAGAAATACAGGGTGTTGTTGCAAGATCTGAAACATTAGAGGGCATAGACCATTTTCTCTCCTGACCACTACTGCTCTACAATGAAGATGGTTATTTAGTTGACACTCTCCTTGGCTTCCAGTCTTCAGAGCGCAGTGACACTTGCGGTTCAGTGGCCTCTGTGGACAAGCGTTTGCCCTTCCTCTACCGCACCTCTCCATTCTTTCTGCAGAGCAACGCAGGTAGCCAATGTGCAACTGCCACACTCACGTGGAGGCTGGAGAGAAGCAGCCGCTGGGCGGAGGACCGCGGAACTGCCGCTGCGGAGTGGAGGACGGAATCTCGGACCTTGTTTCTCAGCTTTTACCCAGTCCTCTTTATTTTGACCTTCCCCACTTCCATTTTACTCTGAGACCTAAAAGGGTCCTATACTGCCAGTTCCTGAACATTCATTCTCAAGTAAACTGGATTGGTTCTCAGCTTTCCCCTCTCTCAACTCAGAACCTATCTGTATTCTATTTATCTACTTTCCAGATTGTAAAATGTTGCTACCGTCTCTTTTTCTTATATTTGAAACTTTTGTTGTGTGTGGGTATTCATTTATTATCCATCCATCCATCTCCCTTTATTGTAGTTCTGTGAGGCTTTGGAGCAGGTGACAATAGATGTGTATATTCATCTGACATTTTAACCTGGAATCCCTGATGTAAAGTGACAGTAACCGATGGCACAGTGATGTTTTCTCCTGTAGTGCTGAGCTGCTCCAGTGGCAGGCATGGTAGACAGACTGAAATGGGTTTGGAGTTCAGCCAGGTAAGACGTGGAGGGGGAGGGATGATACACGTAGGTCACCCTAAGGAGCAGTTAGGAAGATGCCTGGCTCTGAAGCTGGGTAAGTCGGGTGGTGAGGACACAAAGGAAATGGAGAAGGAAACCATGGGAGAAGGCTTAAAGTGTAGGCTTGAGGTTTTGGAGGGGTGGCAGTCTGTCTTTGAAAGATGGCCTCACTCTCTCAAATCCCATCTGAACTTTACTCTATGAAATGCCACACTCCTATTAAGAAGTGGAGTCTTGTTCCCCTCCCCTTAATTTGTTTACAGTCAGTTGGGTGGAAGCACAGCTATGTGGTTCTCTTGGCTAGGTCAGAAAAGGCACCAGTTTAGTCTGGGCTCTCTTGGCTCCTCCAGTTACCGAGGCCAGAGCCCTTGCTGTCGTCCCTTACTGCCTTCTTCCCACACACTGTGTTATTCAGGAAATAGAGCCACCGGCTCTACCTTCACAACATATCCAGATTGTGAGCCGGGCACGGCGCAGGCTTGTAATCCCAGCATTCGGGAAGCTGAGACAGGAGGATTGCAGTTCGAGGACAGCCTCAAGCTACTTAGTGAGGCCCTCTGCAACTCAGTGAGACCCTGTTTCAAAATAAAGAATAAAAAATAGGGCTGGAGGTGTAGCTGGGAGGTAGAATGCCCCTGGGTTCCATCCCCAGCACTGGAAAAAAAAAAATCCAGACTGCAACCACTTCCTGCCACCTCCCCCGCTACTGCCCTGGTCCACACCGCCATCATCGCTCACCTGAATTGCGTGATTGTCTCCTTATAGGTCTTGCTGCAGTCCCTCTTGATAATGTTTAGTCTGCTCAGCCAATCTACTCAAGTGATCTTGCTAAAAATGTTAAGTCAATTTATATCCCTCCCGATCAGAATGCTCCAGTAACCATTCATCTTGAGAGTAAACACTGAAGGAACAATGTGGCCACCCTTTCCCCTCTGCGTTTACCTCCTGTCCCTCGCACGTTCAGCTACAATGGCTACCACTTTGCTTCTTAAACTAGACAGGCATGGGCCCGTCACAGGGCTTTAGCACTAGCCATTGCCTTTGTTGAAATATCCCTTCCCAGACACACATGGCTAGCTTCCTCATTTCTCTCTGTATTATTCAAAAGTGACCCCCTCTTTGAGGCCTTCTGTTGACAACACACCATAATTTCAACCTATCTCGTGGACATCTTGTAACCTATTCTTTGCTTTGCTATTCTTAGCATACTAACTTCTTACTAGCTACTGTGCATTACCTATTTACCAGTCTACTTTCTACAGCTGCTTCTAAGTGCCACAAGGCAAGTTATTTTGCCTAATTTATTTGGTGCTGACTAGAGAAGTGCTATGTACACAGAGCATGCTCAAACATAATTAATGAAGGACAGAATTTCTCAGTCTAATTTTCACTATCCTAGTCATAGAAAAAATAGGTAAAAAGAGGAAAAGGATATGCAGCCAAAGAACATTCTAACAAATGAGAGCTATAATTGTAGTTTTCCTTTATTACATCTTCATCCAATCATTTATTCATAATTTTTCTAATTGCATTCTTGATGAATATTTAGATTCAACAAAGAAGGAGTACATAAAGCAAAGTTCATTTACTTTCATGATGGTCCTCTTTTGATTTTGAGTCTCTGCTGTCCTGGAGTCCTAAGAGCACCGCATCGGCCTCCAGGATAGTTGTATCTGTTGTTGCTCCCAGGAACCTAGACGTGAGCTCAAGGTCTAAGAGCCGCAGCCGGACTCTGACTCCTTTCTGGTACTTCCTAAACAGTAAGAAAAATTTTTTTGGGTTAGTTCTGCATATCATAATATGAACAACTAGGTTAAAGTGAAATCCAAATTCTAGTTTTAATTTCTGTTGGCTCATACTAAAGAAGTTAACACTCGTATTTGAGAAATAGTTGTATTTAAAATAAAATAACTTGTACCAGAATTTTCATCATATAGTTACCTTTAAATATTTTATAACCATGATAAAAATGTATTTCAGGCTGATATTTAAAAATGTCAATGCTTAAAACTAGCATTTGTTTAATATGTCATTCCTTTTTAAAGTCAGATAGAATCAAGGGGAAAAAACTTCAGATATATTTTTTCATCCTAAAATTGAAATCTTCCTTTACAGTACAGTAAAATTTTACTATATAAAAGCAACATGGGAGAAAACATAGTTAAAGTACTTAGTGTCTGGCAATCATGCACTGTTATTAAAATAAATGCCAGCTGGGCAAACCTGGAGGGCATATATATATACTAAGTAAAATAAGCCAGGCACAGAAAGACAGATGCCATATAACCTCGCTTATATGTAGAATCTAAAAAAGATGAATTTATAGAAATAAATAAAGAGTAGAATGGTGACTACTAGAAGCTGGGGTGGGTGTAGGAGTTTGGGAAGATGTTGATTAAAGGATACAACACTTTAAACAGGAGGAATAAATTTAAGAGATAGTGTATTGTATACCATGGTAATTACCACTAATAACAATGTTATAGCTAAGGAAGTAGATTTTAAGTGGTCTCACCACAAAAAATAAGTATATGAGGTAAAACATATGCTAATTATATTCATTTAGCTATTCTACCATGTATACATATTCTAAAACATCATGTTTTAGATGTGTACACAATCACATGTAATTTTCATTTGTCCATTTAAAAATAAATAAATTGGGGGAAAATATGATACCAGCTATAGCATACATGATGACTCAATCAGTCAATAAAGTATTTGATTATTTTAAGACATCAAATGAAAACTGATACTTCTTTTCCTTTCTTCCTTGATCAATTATTTTAAAAGTTTAATATTAACATTATAGAAATGCAATGGAATGAAAATATTGCTTCTAATGGAAAATTACACATTCTTAGCAATCTAAATATATACTTTAATAGTCTATTTTTAAAATTAAAAGTTTTACATAGCAGAAAATGAAAAAACAAAGTTCTCAAAAGAAGTCACTAAAATATTTTGGTAGACTATATAATAAATGGTCTCTACACAATGTTTGATTAGGTTCTCTACAGAAATTTACAAATGGTCCATCAAATAAACATTTAGGCTATTCAGCTTTCTGATTATAGAAGTACACGTCCTTTGGAAAATAATGAAGTCAGTCACATTTTCTATTTCTCCTATATTTGATAATATATAAACATATATGTATATGTAAGTATGTGTGTATGTATGTATATATACATGTATATATATATTTTGATCATAGTTCCTGAATCTTTGTTTTAAAAAGTAAAAGAGCACACTTGTAATCCCAGTACTTGGGAGGCTGAGATAGGAAGATCGCAGGTTTGAGGACAGCCTCACCAAGGAGTGAGACTCTGATCAACCTAGCAAGACCTTGTTTCAAAAAAAAAAAAAAAAATAGGGCCAGGGGTGTAGCTTGGAGGTAGACTGCCCATGGGTTCAATCCCTAGTAACACACACACACACACACACACACACAAATAAATAAAAGAGCTATCCAGACTATTAATTGAGGCATAGCTCTACATTCTTAGAACACAGGAATTACACAACATATGCCACATGAATTAATCGCTGGGAAGGTTAGCTGCAGACAAGGCAAGGTAGAACACTACTTGTCTACAGTACTCAGAACTGTAACCTGTGTTCTAAGGGATTCTTTCATTTGTTCTCATAGCATGACTCAGTGATCCATTCAGTCAGCTTCCATTCATCTTGACCCCTCCCTTCCCTGCAACATCTACCTAGTTACCAACTTTGTTCCTTCTTAAGCACAGATATTTCTTGAACTCAGCCCTCTAGTCTCATCATCTGCAACAGGAGTGTGAGCTGCGGCATTCTTCCTGGAGCACATCGCTCGTGGGCTCCGGGTCTGGTGTGCTCCAGTGAAATGGCCATGTCCCTTCCCACATGCCTCTCCTCTGTACCTGTGCTTCTGTGGCCAGCACTGCTCGAGCTTCCTTTCTAAATCCTACTGATTCTTAAGTAGCCATGCAGAACACATCAAATGCAGCCGCTTTCAATCCCCCCTGTCACATGAACTGCTTTGAAAAGAGGCTTTGCAGTCACACAGATACAGAAGCAAAACTGAGCACTGTGACTTGCTAGGTGGGTAGTCATGGGTAACTTGCTCCCTACGAAGCAGTTTCTTCACGTATGTGACAGAGGGTCCAAATACTCTGCAGGTTTGCTGTAAAGATTAAATGAAGTAGCCGGGTTGATGTTGTATGCTTTTGATCCCAGTACTTGGAGGCTGAGACAAGAGGATCATAGGTTCAAGGACAGCTTCAGCAATGTATGAATCTCTCAGCAACCTAGTGAGACCCTGCTTCAAAAACAATATAAACTGGGCGTGGTGGCACACACTTGTAATCCCAGCATTCGGGAGGCTGAGACAGGAGGATTGCGGTTCACAAACAGCCTCAGCTATTTAGTGAGGCCCTTTGCAACTCAGTGAGACCCTGTTTTAAAAAAAAAAAATAGGGCTGGGGGTATAGCTGGGAGGTAGAATGCCCCTGGGTTCTATCCCCAGTACTAAAAACAAACAAACAAAAAACCCCCAAAAAACCCCAATATATCTATAAATCAATCTATCTATTTATCTATCTATGTGTATAATTTAAAATAAAAAAGGAGCTGAATATGGTGGTGCATGCTTATAATCCCAGTACTTGGGAGACTGAGACAGGAGAATCTCTGTTTGTGGAAAGCCTCAACTACTTAGTGAAGCCCTCTTCAACTTAATGAGACCTTGTTTCAAAATAAAGAATAAAAAAATAGGGCTGGGGTGTTGATCAGAGGTAGAATGCCCCTGGGTTCCATCCCTAATACCACCAAAAAAAAAAAAAAAGATTAAATGAATCATATATTGGAAACGAACAGCACAGTAAGTGCAAATGTTAGTGCTCTAAATTTACCAGTACTGGTTACCTGAGTAAACGTGTGACTCTCAGTGCACTGTGTGCTCCCTAAGGCCTGACACTGTTGTACGTCTCTGTGCATCCTTCCAGAGCCAATGTAGCACAGACTTGACTGCCCGCAAGAAATGAACAAGGACACTAGCTGATGAAAGCCACCAGGTCACTGATGGCCTACAACTCTGTTTTCTGTAATTCTGCAGCTGTGTGGACTGGCACATTTACTTACTTTTTCTGCCACTGACTTGCCATAGTACCTGACACATAATGGTCAATACATGCTATTTATTTTCTTCCTTATTCAGACTTGTTGGCCTATTTCCTTTTACTTACTTTTAGGAATATTATTCACAAGTAAACCATAACCTAGCCATGATGATGGGGACAGACTGTTATTTTTTATAACAAATAGAGCTGAGCATGTCACAAACACTTGAGACAAAAGTTCCACGCATAGCATCACTGAGAAGTAAGCTGAGTGGTGACTATCTAGCTCTCAGAGTACTCGGTACCCCATCGTATAATGTTGGCAATCTCCAACTAAAAATGTATATAAGCACTGTGAGAGCCCAGTGTGCCTGCAAATTCATGGAAGGCAGAAGTATGCTCCAATTTTTAGATGCAGAAGCCTTTAATAATTTGCAAACTTTTACCTTCAATTCTAGAAATTATCCCAGTGCACTGGTAATAGAAATAAGAAGCAGGCCTTTATGTGGGCTGAATGAAGAACCATCTAAATGCACATACTGTGTACCAAACAAACAAACAAACAAACAAACAAAAAAGTCGCTAAGAGATTCTCTGACTTCTGCTCTTTGGAAGTTACTGCTTCTATGTTTAAGGAACTTACTTTTTAATTTTCTATGATAGCAACTTCTAAGCAACTGTCATCTTTCCTTTTAGACTGTAGCCTCCTTAAGGGCAGGGGTGCAATCCTAACTGTGCCCTCTGCTGTGCTATGATGAATACATTTCACTTAGTATGGCCTTTTTAATTTTGTTTGATTTTATTGGTACTGGGGATGGAACTCAGGAGTATTCTATCTCCAAGATACACCCTCAGAGCTATTTTACTTTTTATTTGAAAACAGTCTTGCTAGGTTACTGAAGCTGTCCTTTTTTTTTTTTTTTTTTTTTTTGGTGGTACTGGGGTTCCTGGAAACCCTTTTATCTCCGGGCTACACTCCCAGACCTATTTTATATTTTATTTGGAAACAGGGTCTCTTAAGCCAGCGTGGCTGACTTTGAACCTGCGCCATCCTCCTGTGTCTGCCTCCCAAGTGCGTGGATTACAAGCGTGCGCCACCACGCCCGGCCTGATGCTGTCCTTTGAACCTGTGATCCTCCAGGCTCAGCCTCCTAAATCCTGGGATTACAGGTGTGTGCCACCCCCTAGTGACTTTAGTATAGTTTTTGAACTGTGGTTCTCATGCTTGCCAGTAAATGAGATGCACCAGGGTTGCCTGATAGAGATGTGGATGGGTGGAAGCAACCCGCAAGAGTAATCAGAAGATCTGGGATGGGATTTGGGAATATGTCCTTTAAAAAATTTCCCAACATGATTTTGATGCAGTCTTCTAGGATGAACACTTGAGAAAAACTGGCCTAGAATCACGGTTACTGTGTACAATCAAGTGCAAGATACCGTACACGAACACAAAAGACCGGCAAAATAAAGACCACCAGCAGAATGCTGTGGCTGTCATAACAACCTTTAAGAGCACCAAGTGTCTTCCACAAGTAAGTCTTTTAGGGTCCCTCCAAAAAATAAAGAAAAAAGGTCAGAAATAATGGAGAAATGCAGCTACAAGAAGTCCCTTCACTGAAGCCCACTATCACTGCAGTGGGAGTGGCTCTGCTGTGCACAGTTCATTTTGGGAAACTAGGGGCATGGAAAGATTCACACCAGAACAGTGGCCCTAAGACAGATGGAGTTCATCCTTGCTTTAACTCTGGAACACTTTATTAAAGGGAAGAAGTCCACCGATAATGCACTTCTGAGAAGTCCATTTCTGTCAATGTAATTAGAGGTGAACCTTCAGTGTTGTGGTCTTTGATAATCGCTTAGACTACTTAGTCTTCTCATTTGGCTTTCCGTTGTTCTGTGTAACAAGATTTAAAATGAATATGCCAGTAAACTTCCCCCAGATTGTTTGTGCAGCCTTTAAATGATCACTTTATTCAATGATTTTGCCGAAGTATAAACATCTAGAAGAGGCAATGTGGTCATTCAAGTGTGGCCTCTGGAGCCAGATGACGGGATGGTGCTCAGATCGAACTGCTAAATAGGCAGCTCGGACTCAGGTACCTTAGCTCTGTTTCAGTTCCTTGCTTGTAAAATGGAAACAATAACTTTGTGACTAGGACTTTTGTGAGCATAAATGAGCAAATATATTTTAAGCCCTTAAAAGGGCTCAATAAATGTTGGCTTATGTCACCAATGGTCATCACCAGTATCATCAAAACAAACTTGGTGACACTTGATTCTCTACTGCTAGTGTGACAGAAAGTACAGGAATGCTCCTAGTTGTAACAGTTACAAGTTATAATTAAGTCAATGAAGGATTTGTGCAGAAAGTCCTGGGGGGAGTGATTCAATATGTTTTTTTGATTCAAAATCCAAATGATTTTAGTGGTATAAACACACTCCCTTCTTAAAATACATTTATAACATAAATGTTTTATAAAATGAAAATTTCTTTTCAAACGAATGCCGGGTTTCTTTTGACGGTGTGAGGCAAACTCTCACTGAACAAAAAAGCAAATACACCTCATTCAAAGACTACACATTACCAGCCCACATTTCCCAGCAGTGGCCACAGTAGGACTGGAAACAAGAGAGCAGCATGTCCTGCCCGTCACTGAAGGGCCACCGTGATGAATCTCCTCTATGATGCTTTTCGACAGCGGCTCAGGGAAGACTGAGGGGCAGGTAGAGCTGGCTTTCTTTTCTGCCCTCTACTGCTCTTGCTTCTTTAACTCTTGATAGAGCTATAGCTAAGCCTTATATGAATCTACTTATATTTTTAGCACATGCCATTTCTTGGAATGGTAGGGTAATAATTCCTATGGGTTCATGATCTGTTCTTCCAAGAAACATTTTTTCAGCTTCTTTTAAAATTCACCATCTCAATAGCACACTTAACTTCTAATCTAATCAACTATCCCCTTCATTTCATAGAAGCAACTCTATCTCCTCTGTCTTCTTTCTAATGGGGTTTTGCTGTTCTTCTATTTAATCAGTTTTCGCATTCCTTTGATTATCTCAATGGCCTCTCTTTCTTCTAAAATACGCACAAATGCCTAAAATCATAATTTGCTACAGCTTACCTGAAAGGTAATCTGAAAGATAACCACTGAGACATAAAGTCTAAAAAAATCTGAAAAGTATATTATAAAAGTCCAGATTAAAGAGACTAAATAGTATATGATCTCAAAAATTAGTAAGTCCTACTTTTTTTTCTTGGTACTAGGGATTGAATCCAGTGGCGTTCTACTACGGGCTATACTCCTAGCCCATTTTATTTTTCAAACAGGGTGTCATTAAGTTTCTGAGGACCTTGCTAAAATGCTGAAGCTGGCCTGGAACCTGGGATCCTTCTGTCTCGGCCTCCCAAGTACTGGGATTACAGGTGTGTGCCACCACATTTGACTAGTTCTATTCTTTTTTGAGTTAAGAAAAATGTGTTCTCATTTAATCTATAAAGCATCATGGCCTTGTGATTTTGAACATGCTTTTAAGGAAACTGAGGACATCACTGAACAAACTTGTAGGGCCAGTGCTCAATCCTAGTAAATGGTAGAGCCAACCTCTACCACAGCTTTATTTTCTAATGCAAATTAGACAAAATTCCCTAATGTAGTAAAGAAGAAACTTTTCTTTTATTATTTCTGGATACTTAGGCCCAACCTTATTTGAAATGAATAAGGACAGGTGTTAAAAGAAGAATGAGATCTATAGAAACATTATATTTTCAAATAAAAAATATAAAAATCAATAAAATATATACAGGAAAGGAACAGGCTTAGCATGTTATCTTAAGGTGATAAGTGGGTCCACAGTTTTAAGTATTTATAACAAAACACAGGTTTCCTAAAATGAGTCAGAAACAGTTAGCTTCTTGGTTGTCTGAATATAAGAAATGATAATCAGTGGAGGTGTGTGGGGTCTCATGATGCACAGAGCTCACAGCAGATTTGTGCTGCATCTGTGCTAGGCATTGGTTTACGTGGGTGAAAACCCTGCTTATAATGATCTAAGCCTAGAATTCTACCTATTAAAGAGAAAAAGGGTTTTTTAAATGTAGTTTAAGTATACACTACATTTCCAGAAACATGCCCACTATGTAAATTGATGGAAGATTGTCTTTGTTCAGAATGTTGCAAGAATTGTTCAGTGTCTCGGAAAATCACACCACTATAAGCAACACCACCACTTCCTTTCTGTGTTTTGTGAAGTATACTTTCTTTACAGTTTGGCCTCTGGTTTGTTTGTTTGTTTGTTTGTTTGTTTGTTTGTTTTTGGTGGTACTGGGGTTCCTGGAAATCCTTCTACCTCCGGGCTACACTCCCAGACCTTTTTTTAAAATATATTTTTATTTGGAAACAAGGTCTCTTAAGCCAGTGCGGCTGGCTTCGAACCTGCGTGATCCTCCTGTCTCTACCTCCCAAGTGCGGGGATTCAAGTGTGCGCCACCATGCCCAGCTGGCCTCTGGTTTAATCTTTCTGCTGGTGGATTAATTAGTCTCTTCCACCCCTGACATCCAGAAATGTGACTGATGTTCTCCCTTCAATGAGATGTACTGATAACATTAAAATACTACTGCCCAACATAACTTTATGTGATGATGGAAATATTCCATATATTGTGATTACTTAGCATTTAAAATATGGCTAATGCGACCAAGAAATTACAAATTTTAATCATATTTAATTTTAATTAAAGACTAAAGTTAGTTATGTGACAGTGTAGCTCTAAAAAATTTTATATTAACAAAAATGGCAATCATACATATACGTTGTATATAAATATACATTGTGCTAAAAGGTTAGTTTTGTAAGAAAAATAGATCTGTATATAATTTGTTATAATAAATAACTGCTACTAGTTAGATCTAGCAATATTAAAGAAACAGAGATTCTCCATGTAGGCCATTCTTTAACCCTGACATATTTGGGTCCCCCACCCTTTTGGCACTCTTCCTCAAATCTGCGAGATGTACTAGACACACAGAGAGTGAACAATCTTAGACTTTAGGGTATAAAATTATATTCTTCCTATAGATAGTTTTTTCCAGGATACAGATAGAAAAATTATGGTACAAGGAGTAACGCTAGTGGCCTAATGTCGCACAGAGCGTATTAGAGGGTTCACAGGTTGGATTTTCCTCTTCTTAAGCTTTTCCTCTGCTCTTCTTAAGTTCTCAATTATCTGTGATCTCTTACAAGAAAGAGAAATTTAATCTACTTTGGAGTGGTAAGAATTTACCACTTCATATAATATTTCTTTTGAAATAAAATGTAAGCCATACTGCTCACATCCAACTCAATATTTTAATTATTCTCCATTAGAAAAATGGCTACTTTCAGTGCTAATGAATAATGAAAGAAATCATCAGAAAAAACTCTACACAATTCAGTGCAATGTTATCTATTTTTACATCTCTTTTTAATTAGGGAAAACCCCTCCAGATATTAGCTTTCCAGAAATCTTCTATCTCAGATTGAAATCATAGAACAGCACTGTGTTGAGAGACAAACAGGATGACTCCAAGGAGCCATTCACCATGCAAATCGCCCGTGTTTTTACTGTGTGGTGTGTTTCTTTTAACTTCAAGTGCTGCTTCTGACTGATCTCTGTGGACGGCAGTCTAAATGGATTCAATCTGAGCCTTTGCCACGACTGCTCTCTTCCACTGTGCACATTCTCAGACCATATGCTGCCCTAAACGAGCCTGCATGTCTGAGCTGTGTAGGAAAAGGGCAATTAAGTCTGGTTTTGCATTTCTGCATTAAGGACGCGGTTTAAAGACTTGCCTTTGGAGAGGTTTCCGACATTCTTTGCCCAGACATTCTTTAACATCTGTCGGTGCACGCTACTGATGGTTCTCATAGACTTAAAATAGAGAGAATCTGACTGGTTCTTTGATATAAATATATTAAAGAATACAAAGCCGACAAACACAAGGCTTGGATTGAACCTCACTCAGTACCCAAAGAGAAGACTGTGAGGAATTCTGACTTCGCTAGTCAAATTAGCTGTCTTTCTTGTAATCATAATTCTCAGTGGTTTTAAAAATAGTTCTTTTGAAATCATTAACCATTTAAGTTTTCAGTTGTCAAAGCCATTTAGAGTTTTTTTCCCCTCACAGTTCCTTATTTAAAGTTTTAAGACGAGAGAAGTAAATTTTTTAAGAAGAACAATACTGAAATGTTCTGAATGGCTTAATGAACAGCAATTTGCTGTTTCCTCAGTCTCACGGTCACGCTGATGTGTATGTAAAGCAGCAGCCTCGCCCATGTGAGTGTGTGCACACTTGTGGGAATGGTGAGCTGAGTTCTCCTTTAAGTGATCTATGTGGACCTCCGTTTCCTCATTGTTAAAAAGCAGAGGCAGAAAAGACCTAAGGGGAAACTGATAGAGTGCAAAGTGATATCAAGCCCAAAATGGATTAAATGCATGCACAAATATGAAAATTAAAGCGTTTTATTAGCTGTTGAAAAACTGTTATTACCTTGAATGTTCAGTTAACAGGTAAAGCTTTATTGAAAACTCCTTGGTGTATTTAGAATTTGCCCTAGTTTTTCAAAGCTCTATATGCCACGATTCTTTGATTTATCCAGTCTTGCTTCTTTCTGTTCAATCTACAAGATGTCTATTAAGCTTTTCACTTTTTTTTTTTTGGTGGTACTGGGTTCCTGGAAGCCCTTCTACCTTAGGGCTACACTCCCAGACCTATTTTATATTTTTATTTGGAAACAGGGTCTTTTAAGCCAGCGCGGCTGGCTTCAAACCTGCGCGATCCTCCTGTCTCTGCCTCCCAAGCGCGGGGATTACAAGCGTGTGCCACCACGCCCGGCTGCTTTTCACATTTTTTAAAATTGCCTACCTGATTATAGCACACAACATTTCATAAACACTGACTGGCTTTTGCAAAATCTGTTAAGTGGCTAATTATTTTGAATATATACTATTTTACTGCTTACCACTGTACTATCTATACTGTACTATCAAGCACACAATTAACAAATGAGGGTGGAGAGTGTTCATTAAATTTTATTTCTTGCCAATACTTCCATTCACCATTAAAATTTTAAATAAGTCTTAAGTTCTAATTTTCTTAGATCATTAGAAATATAAATGGAAATTTTAAATTATAATCATAGTTTTCACTACCTTATTTCTTTCTGCAAAAGGCAACATGTGAATCAAATTTTCGCTTGACAACCACTCTATGGAGGATGTTCTTTCCTTATTACCTCATCTCTAAAACATCCCTTTCATGGCAAAACATCTATCTCCAAGTTGGGCTTGGTGACACACTCCTGTTATCCCAGGACTTGGGAGACTGAGACTTGGATCACAGATTCAAGGACAGCCTCAGCAATGGAGCAAGATTCTCAGAAACCGAGTGAGACTTTGTTTCATAAAACAAACTAACTAACAAATATAAAATAAAAAGGGAGCTCAGAGGTAGAAGGCTCTGGGTTCAATTCTCAGTATCACAGCAAAACAAACAAACAAACAAACCCCAAAAACCATCTATTGCCAGATTCCTTTCTAATTCTGTGTACTTTTGATTATATTTAAAAAATTCTGAATTTACTGCACCGACCCATTTTTAGTTTTTTCTTGGTCTTCTTTGTCTCACTGCATTACTTATTAAATAGGTACTGTTGAACGTTCACAAATACCCGTTCAACAGCTATCTAAGGCAAGAGGATGCAACAAGAAACAGACAAACTATCCCGCTCCTGCTCCTCTCCCAGTCCCAGTGGCAAGAATGGAGTGAAGAGCCATGATTGCCACTCTCCTCAGTGGGAGGTAAAACTACTTTAGCAGATCGGTCCTCATTTCTGTGCTTTTCCAACAAGAAATGAGACTTCGCCCGATGGTTTTTTGGAAGACACACTTAGACCGTTATCACAGCAGCCTATGTAGGCTAGCAATGGTCTGAGAGAAATAACCAGACCCATGCCAGAAATCCCATACAGTCCAGAGTGTCTCAGCAGCCTCCTCTGCAGGCCGAGGCCTGGGGTCAGTGTGGGGGAGGCAAGATGGGCGCAGATGAGACCCGGGTGGAGGGCCAGGACTCCCACCCACACGCACCAGGCTCAGGTCCGTCTTGGTTTAAGGAAGACTCTGGGGGCTCGGAAGAGAGCTTTGGACTTGATAACTTTTATGTCCTGTCTAATATTTGCCCTCTGCACCCACAATTCTGGGTACATTAAATCTTCAAGTTCGTGTTCTTTATGAAAAACCGAGGAAAATGAAGCCTACCAAAGTTCCATTAAATTAAAAAGACGACTATACAAGAACAGAAAAGCCAGCAGTTTAAATGCACATCACGTGATAAGCTAGATCTAGATTGCTGCAAGTGCAATAAGAGTGGTCTTTCTTTTTTCTTTTTGGAGTGCTGGGGGTTGGTCCCAGGACCTCATGCATATTAGCCAAGTGCTCTGCCACTGAGCTATATCCACTGTTCAACAATGTCGAGTTACTTCCAAAAGAGCTAATGAAACTTAAGGCTGAATTAGTAGAAGTATAAGTTCCATATAATAATGGCTATTCTGCATAGTGATCCCAATTTTTTTTAACTTTTTGACCATAGCTACAATACTGTGATCGATTTCAGGCAATTCAATTAGAGTCACTAATAACTGGAGTCTATCTCGAAGAGGATGCTGAAAGGATCTTGTATTACACTGAATGAGGAACTTAAAGGGAGAAATGCATATTTTTGAAGAAAAAGAAAGAGAAATAAAGAGCAAGCAAACAAGCAAGCAGAAAGAGGATCTTAAACCTAATTAGAAAGTCCTTAATATTAAAATTGGAGCTGGGCATGGTGGAGTATGCTCGTAGTCCCAGTACTTGGGAGGCTGAGAATGGAGAATCGCAGGTTCGACTACTTAGTGAGGACCTCTGCAACTTAGTGAGACCCTGTTTCAAAATAAAGAATAAAAAATAGGGCTAAAAATGTAGGTAGAATGCGGCTGGGTTCAATCCCAGTACTGGAGCGCTAGTTACAATAGCCAACAAATGGAAACAACCCAAGTATCCATCACCTGATGCATGGATAAAGAAAATGGGAGACATATACACAATAGAATACTACTCAGCCATAAAAAATAAAATCCTGTCATCTGTGACATGGATAAACTGGAGATAATTATGATTAGTGGAATATGCCGTGCACAGGAAGACAAGCACCACATGATCTCACTCATATGTGCCATATCTAAAACTTCAATCTCACAGAGGTTCAGAGTAGAATGGGGATTACCAGAGGCTAGGGAGAGCAGAGAAGAGAGAGAAAGAGATGAGAGAAGACCGATCAATGAGTACTAAGGTAGGCAGACAGGGGTAAAAAGTGCTAGTGGTCTATGACACAATAGGATGGCTGTAGAGAACAATAATGTGCTGCACCACAAGAAAGGCTATTTTTTTTATTTTTATTTTTTATTGGTGCACTGTATTCATACATCATAGTGGGATACAAACTTTTGTAGACATACATGCACACATCACCCAGTCAGCCCCCACTCGATCCCCACCCCATTCTCTCCCCATCCCTCCTTCCCATGCTTGGCTTAGTGGTTGACATCTAGTATTATAGCAATTTATCCAAAATTAAAAATGATAATCTCACATAACAGTTTCATTTTTTCTGATACCAAGCTTTTGATGACTTAAAGATAACATTTCAATATTTCTTTTTGCTTTCTTTCTTACCAGAGAATATTTTTTTTCTATTTTTTAGGTGAAACTATCATATATTTATATATTTATTTTTCAGAAAAAAAATCTATCCTAATATGGAATATGGATTCTAGATACCCAAAACGATCTTGAAAAAGAACAAAGCTAGAAGATATATATTTTCTGATTTCAAACCATATAAAGCTACAATAATTGAAACAGTGTAGTACTGTTCTAAAGGCAGATATATAAACCATTGGAGTTAAGTACAAGCCTAGAGCTAAATTCTTCCCTATATTGTCAAGTTATTTTTGACAAGGTTTCCATGAACATTTGGTGGTGGAAATAATAATCTTTTAACTAAATATTGTTGAAACATAATAATTACATGGAAAAGAATAAAACTGGACCCTTACCTAATCCCATATACAAATATTAACTCAAAATAGATAAAAAACCTAAATATAAATCTTAAGACTATAAACTTTTAGAAGAAAATCTGGGTCATAAAACCTCACAACATTGAAATTGGCAGTGATTTCTTGGATATGATTTCAATGGCACAGGCAACAGAAGAGTATACAAACTCCCTAAAAAATAAAAAAATATTGTATATCCAAAGACAATGTAAACAGAGTTAACAGTTACTAATAGAATGGGATAAAATATTTCCAAATGCTATATCTGAAGGTATATTAATATTCCAACTAGAAATCCTAAAAATTAACAACAATAAAGGCAAACAATACAATTTAGAGATAGGTAAAAGACTAACATAAATAATGAATCTCCACAGATAACCAGTCTTAGTTGTCTGTTGGATGGAAACTCTTGTTTCTCTGGTTCTGGTGTGTGTTACCTATTTCTTCTTTGTAGTTAATCTCTTTGAGTATTTTCTCTAGCGCTGGTTTTGAAGACATAAATTTCTTCAGTTTCTGTTTGTCATGGAAGCTTCTTATTTCTCCACCTAATTTGATAGAAAGTTTTGCTGGGTAGGAAATTTTTGGCTGGAAGTTGTTTTCTTTCAGAGTTTGGAATATGTTACTCCAAGCCCTTCTGGCTCTCATGACTTGGTTTGGGAAGTCTGGAGTGATTCTAATTGGTTTGCCTCTGAATGTCACTTGGCCCTTTGTTTTTGTTGCCTTTAAGATTCTCTGCTTGGCTTCTACATTGGTCATTTCGACAATTATGTGGCGTGGGTATCCTCTTCTCCGATCCTGTCTAAAGGGAGTTCTATAAGTTTCCTGGATCTGTGTATCAACCTCTTGCTCTATGTTTGGAAAATTTTCTGCTATTACTTCCTTGAAGAGATTGTTGATCCCTTTGGTTTCACTTTCTTTTCCCTCCTCTATTCCAATTATTCTTAGGTTAGCTCTCTTAAAATGGGCCCATATTTCTTCAATGTCAGATTCCTGCTGTCGGATATTTTTTTCTAGATTAGAAACTATGCGTTCATTTTTGGAATGATCATCTTCTAAGAGTGAGATTCTGTTCTCCATGTGGTCTAATCGGTTGTTTTTGCTTTGAATTGAGGCCTTTACTTCATTAATTGCATCCTTTATCTCTTTTTGGCTCTCTCTGTGTTCTTTTCGAAGCATCTCTATTATTTCTACAGTTATTTTCCTGATTTGATCTTCTAGAAATCTCTGATTTTCTGTTTTCGGGTTCTGATGTTGTGGGGTTGTGGGCATTCATTGCTCCAGTGTTATTCCTCTTTCCCATGATTTCGGAAGTTTTTGCCTTCTCTGGGTCACTACGGCTTCACTTAAGGTGCTCTGGATCTCGAGTCTGTAGTATCTCTGACCCCACTACTCCTTTACTGGGTTGTATCACAGAGTCTCCGGCCCAGGGAGTCGATAGAGGCTGCTTTAAACTATGGGGGTTGCCAGGTTGCACGTTCTCCTATGGTGTGATATCTCTGCCACCGCCACTCCCCCACTGGGTCAAGTCCCAGGGAGTACAGTACTGGGATTTCTCCTCTGTGGCCTGCAATTTGACTCACTGTTCTTGAGTACGCAGATGTAGCTGTACTGGACTCGGTGAATTCACTGCTGCTGCCGCCGGTGGCAATATGGCATCGCTGCCACGCCCTCGGCCGTGAGGCTGGCGTATTTTTTCTTCTCTGGTTTTGAGTTCCACTCTGAGTCCCTGCAGCGTGTGCTGAGCTCAGCCACTGGGAGCTTTAGATGCTTCCTGCACCGAAAGATCCCGCCTGGCTGTTCTGCAGCGGCTCACCTCGGCTTGCTGTAGCCGTCCGGTGAATTCGCCGCTGCCGCAGGCAGTATGGCGCTGCTGCCGCGTTCTCGGGCGTGAGGCCGGTGTATCTCCTCTGTGGCTCTGAGCTCTGTTCTCAGTCCGCTTTCTCTCTGGAGCCTGGTGATTTTTTTGTTTCTCTGGTGATGGTGTTTTCTGGCTATGAAAGGCGCTGATTTTGTGGTACTGGAGATTGGTTGTTAGCAGGGCTCTTAAGCCCCAATTTTCTCGGTCGCCATCTTCCCGGAAGTCCAAGAAAGGCTATTAAAGGCTTTTACAATAAAGGAATGGTACTACAGCTCTGTTCTGTGTCTTTTCTTTTCCATATAAATTTTAGGATATTTTCATTTTACCTCTGTGAAGAATGTTATTGGTATTTGATAGAAACTGCATCTGTAGATAGCTTTTGGTTGTATAGTGATTTTAATAATATTTATTCTGCTTATCTAAGAACATGGGAGGTCTTTCCATCTTCTACAGTCTCCTTCAATTTCTTCAGTGCTCTATAATTTTAATTGCAGAGATCCTTTACTTCTATGGTTAAATTTATTCCTACCTATTTTATGGCTATTGTGAATGGAATTCTTTGGGGTTTTTTTTCTCAGTAGAATCACAATTGATGTATAAAAAAGCTATTGACTTTTGTTAATTAATTTTATATCTGGCTACTTTGCTCAATTTATTTAGCAGCTCTAGAAGTCTTCTGGTTGGTTTTTGAATCTTCTATGTATAGGATTATGTCATCTGCAAACAGATAATTTCATATCTTCTTTCCTTATTTGTACCCTTTAATTTTCTGCTCTGGCTAAAATTTCAAGTACTATATTGAATAGGAGTGGTGGTAATGACATCCTTTTCTTATTCCTGATTTGAGAGTAAATGCATTCAGTTTCCCCGTCACATTAGTTTTGGGTTTATCATATTTTGCATTTATGATGTTGAAATAAGTTCCTTCTATCCTAATTTCTTCAATGTTTTTTTTTTAACATGAACAAGTATTAGATGGTGTTAAATGCTTTTCTCTGCATCTATTGAGACGATGAGGTGTTTTTTTTTCTTTGATTCTATTTATGTCGTGAATTACATTTATTAACTTGTGTATACTGAACCAGTATTGTATCCCTGGAATGAAACCAACTTGGGCATACTGTACAATGTGAATTGCTAGTATTTTATCAAGAATTTTTGCATCTATATTCATCAAGGATGAATACAGATCATGGTATTAGAAACATCATAGTGAGCCAGGTGTGGTGGCGCATGCTTGTAATCCCAGTACTTGGGAGGCTGAGACAGGAGGATCACAGGTTTGTGGCCAGCCTAAGCTACTTAGGCCCTCTGCAACTTAGTGAGACCCTGTTTCAAAATAAAAAATAAAAAATTATAGCTCAGAGGTAGAATGATCATGGGTTTGATCCCTAGTACCGCAAAAAGAAAAGAAAGAAAACATCATGGTATTAGAAAACACAACAACAACAACAACAACAAAACAACAACAAAAACCAGATACAAAGACCAATGGGATAGAATACAACATACAGAAACAAATTCTTACAATTAGCCAGTTGATTTTTGAAAAGGAGACAAAAACATGTGCTGGAGAAAAGACAGTCTTTTCATCAACAAATGGTGCTGGCAAACCATCTATATGTTTTTTTGTTGTTGTTGCTGTTGTTGTTTTTGCGGTACTGAGGGTAAAACCCAAGGGCATTCTACCTCTGAGCTACATCCCAGCGCTATTTTTTTATTCTTTATTTAGAAACAGGGTCTCACTGAGTTGCAAGGGGCCTCACTAAGTAGTAGCTGAGGCTGTCCACAAACTGTGATCCTCCCGAATGCTGGGATTACAAGCGTGTGCCACCATGCCTGGCCATCTGTATGTTGAAGAAGGAAACTAGATCCCTATCTCTCACCTGCACAAGTCAACTCAAGATGAATCAAAGACCTAGAAATTAGACCAGTAGAAAACATAGATCCAACTCTGACATACAGGCACTAGTAGAGATTTTCTCATTAAGACTCCCATAGCTCTGGAAAAACTGAGAATCAGTACGTAAATGGAATGCCATCCAATTAAAAAGCTTCTATGCAGCAAAGGAAACTATAAAAAATCTGAAAAGAGAGCCTATGGTAGGGGAGAAAAAGCGCATCAGTTACACCTCTGACAGAGGACTAATATCTAGAATATAGAAAGAACTAAAAGCACTTAACACTAACAAAACATAACTCAATAAAAAGTGGGCAGTTGAACTTAATAGACATGTCTCAAAGAAGAAATACAAATGGCCAATAAATATCTGTAGAAATGTTCAACATCATTACTAATTAGGGAAATGCAAATCAAAACGACACTGAAATTCCCACTTAACTCCAGTGAGAACAGCAGCCATCAAAAATTAAAACAATTAACAAATACTGGTGAGAATGTGGGGATATAGAAACTTTTACAAACCGGTGGTAGAATTGTAAATCAGTAGAATACTATGGAGGTCAGTTTGGAGGTACCACAATAAACAGAATAAAACCATTTTGTGATCCAGCTATACCACTTCATTACTTTTTCAAAAGAATTAAAAATAAGAATACTATAGCAATACATGTGTACTCACAATTCATAATAGATAAATAGTGGAAATCAACCCAGGTATCTGTCAATAAATAAATGGATAAAGAAACACACACACACACACACACACACACACACACACACTGAAATATTATTCTGCCATAAAGAACAAAATTATATCATTTGAAGGAAAATTGACAGAACTAGAATATATTATACTAAGTAAAATTAGCCTGTCTCAGAAAAACAGGAAACATAAAGGACTTTAAATAATATGGAGAGAGATCAATAGAACAGTGAGAAGGGGTTGGGGGAGGGTTGGAAGAGGGAAAAGGTGACCTTAGAAAGGAAACAGTTCAAATAATACTATGGTAATATATGAACATATCACTATCAATTTTATTAACCTCTATGGGGAGAGAGAAGGGGTACTGGGGTGGGATAAAGAAGGAAATACCCCAAAAGCTGATGCAATGTGTCTGAATCACACTGAACCTCACTACGATATATAATTCCAGGAAACCAATAAAAGTATAAGTTTAACAAGTGATAAATGCTTAAGAAGATAGATATATTTTCCCTGACTTAAACATAACACAAGTGGTGACAGAGCCAGGAGGAAGCTCACCAAGTACTCTCTGCATGTGCCTCCCTATCACTCTGAACTACATTATGCTATGAGACTACAATGCACCAATAAAAGTCTATTAGAAAATAAAGCTGGGCATGGTGGCACATGCCTGCAATCCCAGTGTTTGGGAGGCTGAGACAAGAGGATTACAGGTTTGAAGCCAGTCTTAGTAATTTAGCCAGACCCTATTTCAAAACAATAATAATGACAATGATGATAATGTTGGGGGTAACAGCTCAGAGGTAGAATGCCCCTGGGTTTAATCTCCAGTACCAAAAGTATAAACTGAAGGGAATTTCTATAATGGATGTACACTGTGGCTATGACTGATTTTGAATTTGGCAAGGCCTTACATGACTTTCAAGAATCTTTCCATAAAAATAAAAATTCGATTACTCAGAAAACCTACTGGGTCTCCCATATGAGAAGCATAAAAAATAGATAGTAGGTTTTGTTTGTTTTTGTTTTTTTTAAAAGAGAGCAGCCAAACAGTCAGAAGCAGTCAGAAGGCAGGTTAGGTGTAGAGTACAACTCTAATCTGACTCCCAATAACCTACCAAATCCACAGGTGCCTGACTTATTTCCAGGTAGCAGTACCCATCATGCAACACTAGTTTATTCACCTTGCTCACTCAAATCTGAAGTTAAGATGACACCTGGAATTATAAAGAGACCCGAAGACGTCAAATGTGGCTATCTGCTACACTCTCTAACAAATTCTCATCAGCGTGGTACTTCTGAACACCCCATTCTGTTGAACTACACTGTGCTATCCATAGCAGGTATCTGGTCAGTGTTTACAGAAAACTAGAGAAAATGCTATACAAGACACTACAACTTGCTTCTGCAAAACGGGGGTCTGAGGTCATCGGACAAGTGCATTCCAACACCTGTCCTATGTGTGGCTTCTCAACTTGACTTCCACTCTCAAAGCTGCATTCATTTATTTTAAACCTCGAGGAGCAGCCTAGCTGTTGACAATGTGTTACTCAGCATGGTGCAAGTATCCCGATTCTCGGGTCACTCCTGTCAAAACAGGTGTGACCACCACACAGTGCTTCTACTCAGCAGGTTCATGGTGTTTTTGCTTCTGATCTGAGGAAAGAAAGTGTTTCTGAGGAGACTGGTTTCTCTATGGTGACTCTGTTCTAAACACTAATAACATAAATACTGTCAACAGGAAAATATCTTTGAAATAAAACTTTGCAAAAAAAAAAGTACACACTTCAGAATCTCCAAATTAAAAATCAAGGCAGGCTTGGTGGCACACACCTGTAATCCCAGTTCTTGGAAGAACACAGAAGGATCCCCAGCATACCCCCTTACCCCGCCCAAATCAAAGCATCTACTTATAAAGCATTTTTTTTTTTTTGCTTTTGTTTCTATTTAATTGAAGTAGGAGATTTAGGCAATTTTCTTAGAATTAGATATTATTTTAAACTTTTTGTTACCTAATATTAAATAATAATATTCATATAATATTCAATATCTAAAAGAATATTAGCTATATTAATAGAAGTATTTCTGAATAAATTATTTATTTATTTATTTATTTATTTATTTATTTATTTATTTATTGTGCTGGAGATAGAAGCCAGGGGCATTCTACTTCTGAGCTACATCCCCAGTGCTTTTTATTATTTTTATTATTTGCAATAAGGTTCTGCTAAGTTGCTGAGGCTGGCCTTAACCCTACAATCCTTCTGTCTCAGCCTCCCAAGTACTGGGAACCACTGTGCCCCAGCTTCTTTATCCTTTTATTTTCTTCTTTTTTTGGTGGTACTGGAGGTGGAACCCAGAGGTCTCCTACCTCTGGGCTATACTCCCAGACCTATTTTATATATTTTTTTATTTGGAAACAGGGTCTCACTAAGTTGCTGAAAGCCTCACTAAGTAGTTGAGGCTGGCTTCGAACCCGTGCGATCCTCCTGTCTCAGCTCCCAAGCGCGGGGATTACAAGCGTGGGCCACCACGCCCGGCTTCTTTATCCTTTTAAAGTAAAGCAATAGAGGTGCATCAAGTGACTTAAAATTTTTCTCTACTACCAAGAAGAAATTAATAATTCCTAATAAGAAACTCTAACTTTGACCAGCAATCATTTTCCCTATCAACTTCTACTTTAGAATCTCTCTTATCTAGCTTTCCTTGACTATGTAAATGAACGGCCTATAAATTGGTGCCTATAAAATGGAAAAAGGTTTCCAGATCCTGAAGCTTTTTAATTTGCTGAGAAAGGATGAACAAATAACAAAATTGTGCCTAAAGAGCATATCTTGTATCGTGTTAATAGGTGAAGATGGCCAGTTAAGTAGTTCACTGGCTAGAAATAACTAAACTTAGGATGGATTCACTCCTTCTATGTGAAGGACTCCAAGACTGAAGGCTGCTAGGTAACCTTGGGCGAGGTATCCATCTCCTCCGCTGTTTCTGTAACAGAGGACCACCAGAGCTCCACCTCCTCCTTCACAGGAAGACTGTGTGCGACAACGCATGTAAAGGACTTGGTAGAGTTTTAATGAAGTCCAGTCAAGAGAGGCCTTGATTAAGGAGAAGATAACTAAGGGCCAGAATTACCTGCTTTCTGTCATAATTAAAATAGGCCTGGCTGTCAGGTTTGCTGGGGCTGCAACCACAGGAGGGCTGTCTCCTGCTGGGACTAGATAGCAGTTAACAACTGTTTTTGGAAATTTTGTATTAAAAAAAAAATTGAGCTTAACTTTCCTTTCCCCCTTTCTCCATGCAGCCCAGGTTGACTCTGAAGTTAACTATTGACAGGTTATCAATCAGCTCAAGATTTCTGATCTACTGGAAATGCAATAGCAGCTGGACTTTTGAGGAAGTGTGTTTCTGGCCCCGAGAGAGTCTTTCTACTGACAATAGGATCTGGGTGGCTCAGAATATGGAAGCAGAATGTAAGTTCTGATGGGGAGAGCTGTTTTCTGTCTCTACCTCCTTTATAAAGAAACCAATCTCATCAGATTAGGGTCCCGCCTTATGATCTCACTCAACCCTTGCTTCCTCCTTTGTTTTATCTTCCCTTCAAATACAATCACACCAGGGGTTAGGAACTTAACATATGATTTGGGAGGGGATACAACTCAGTCCCCAACAGAGTGTTTCTGTCATATGAATTCTACAAAGGAATTTCAATTTATTTGAAACACATATTAGTTCCTAATTATGTACCCAGCAGATACTTAAGAGACAAAGATTAAATGTAATCTTAGGAGTTCAGAGTCTAGTAGGGAAGATAAACAGCTATAAAAAATGTGGCATATTGTATCAGAGACAGATATCAATGTAAAGTGCTTTATTAGGAAAGAAATTTCTGGTAACTTTAGGAAGATGAATTGAAATTTATGTTCAGGTTTACAGAATGCTTAGGAATGCACCAGTGAATCCCACAAGTAAAATCAGGCCCACCTCACAACCCAACCTCTACAAAAAAAGTCTTCCTCCGCTTACCCCAGTCTGAAGACATTTATCCTCTTACTGAGTTCTGAGAATAATTACTGTTTGTATAGTTCGGTTAGCCATTAAAGAAGTGCTGCTCTGAGATACGGTTCCTATTATTGTCTCAAACTATTTAAATCTTTTGTTATCAACAGCTTTTAATGAGGGCATTCCTTGTTTACTCACTATAATGTAGGTTTCTTGTGGTAAATATCCTGGGAATTCTTCAACATAGAAGGAGCTCAGTGAATGGGTATTGTTTTGAGTTGATGAAATTAAAGGATATAAAAGACATTGAGCCCTGTAATCTGGTCCCAATTCCTTAATGCCTAGGTTATTACTGGTGAATTTTCCTGGGTCTTTTTTTTCTTCTGTCAAAAATCAGGATTGACTAGATATCTACAGTTCTTACATATCTAAACATTGATAAGCATATTACTTTAATCTCTAATCCAACAATTCTATCTAATTAGGGGGGATCTTAAAGTTTCCAGTCTCAACTACTTTTTATAGTCTCTTTTCCCTTCCTGTTTGAATTTTATGTAAGCAATTAAAAGGCCATAAAAATGCATCCAATACTATGTGATAAAAGGAGGGGGGGGTGAAACTAAAACACATTCAATTATCAATCCTTAAAGTTTACATTTTACCCTTAAAATGCAGCTAACAAGTAAGTTAGCACCCAGTACAGCGTAGCTAATTGTTTTACTTCAAGTAAATAATATGAAAGAAAGGAGCAATAATACTAGGAAGCCAATTAATATCCTCCTTTGCTTTCTAGTGACTGGATTTACACATTTGGTTTAAATATTTCAGAACACAATATTCATATCCAAACAAAACACTCCACATTTACAAAAAGAAACTGCAAGAATGTAAACCATCTAAGTCATACACTTTTTATTTTCTAACAAAACCTTATCTTAAATGAGCTAGTGGGGTTAATAACAATTAAATTTAAAAGACAATTCTTTAACAACTCAAAACCCACTAGCGATTATCAAAGAACTATTTCCACTTGAACAGTGGTTACAGTTCTAACTTTACAGTCACAGACCCTTTTGTTGAATTACAGTACATAAATTGGTTGTTAAAAACTAGAGCTTACAAAAGTAATTCTGATGTCCAAGTATGGGACAGGCTCCATGACCACAAACTCTGCCAGCTCTACCTTTTAAACAGAGTTTGCCAAGATGAGTGTGTTATTAGCCAGGCTTGGCTGAAACAATCCATTGCCCACAAAGCTACTTTAATGTACTGTCTCTATTGAAAATCCCAGGAATCCAACAATACATGACGATACTTTCCCATCACGGCAGCGATTCCCACCACAGGCAACACTTTGTCTCCAACAAAGAAGCCTCACATCCTATGTCTGCAGGAACCCCACTCCTGACCAGCACTGTGTGGCTGCCAGGATGAACATCTGTGTGCTCGACAGTACACAAAAATGGCTCTTTTCTTTTTTTCTTTCACTTCTTTCCTTTCTTTTTTCTTTTTTTTTTTTTTTAAATTTCCTAGACAATAAACTGGGTGATTGCTTGGTAAGGAAATGGTCTTTCATTCCCTTCTGTTTGTTTGTTTGTTTAACATGACAGTCAAATAACTACATATGCCATCCACTATTAAATTCAAAGCCTGAAAACACAGGACAAGTTCACATTCTGATTTCCTATGAACTTAGGCTTGAGATCAGCTGAGCAGTGTTCACTTTGAAAACGAAGCACACAGAAGGCATACTCATAAAGAGAAGCTATCTAATTCTGGGAATATTCCAGACCTTCATTGTAGAGTAGTAAATCCAAATAAAATATTAAAAATGGTAATATACTCTTGAGAGCAAGAAACTTGCAAACTACACGTTCCCTGTAGAATATCTATAATGTTAAGCTAGTATTTTGTAGGAATGTCACATTTTGGTATTTTGTACCAAGATGGATTTTTCTGTTAGGTTTACTTTCACCTCCTATTAACAGTTGGCCTTAAAGAAGTAAAAGAAGTTTGAAGCATAGGAGACAAACGGACAAAAATATGACTCGGAGTTCACCAGAGAAAAACTGTATTAAAAGCCTGAAGCCTTGATCTGCTCTCTAGAGAAGAAAGAATCCTCAAGCCAATTAATGATTAAATAAATGCAAATTCAGTAGGAGCGAGCTTACTATATAGTTAATAAGTGAAAATGGAAGGTTATAAAATGACATATGATGGCAACTTACCTTTTAATTAAATCTGTGCTCCCTTAGGAAAAATGATAGAATTATCTTACAGTGGTACAATTTTTCTCTATTTTATAAAATACTCTTAATTATATAACAAGTGAGAAATACCTCTGTATTATCATCCCTTAGAACAGATGGTAAATTTTAACTTATCATTAAAGAAAAAAAGGATAACTCATTTCTTCTCAAAGATAAACTAGAATTTTCCAAGTTTTCAAAACTGTTTTATTGAAAATCATGTGAAATTTCGCTTGAAAGTTATGAGAGAAAAAACAATTTAAGTTGCTGGGGACAAAAATATCTCTTAGGTTTCTCACTTTTAAGTAGCAGACAATCACAAAATTACAAATGAAGAAAGTTTAATGAATATATAGCTGATTGATACTGATTTTTATAACCTGCAAAAACAGACCATCTGAAATAAAATTCTAATTTTTCTTTTTTTGCAGTACTGGAGATAGAACCCAGGGGCATTCTACCTCTGAGCTATATCACCAGCCCTATTTTTTCATTCTTTATTTTTAAAACAGGGTCTCAATAAGTTGTGATGGCCTCTACTAAGTAGCTGAGGTTGACCACAAACCTGAGATATTCCTGCTTCAGCCTCCCTAATACGGGGATTACAAGTGTGCACTACCTTGCCCAGCTTCTAATTTTTAGTAAACTGAGGCAATATAAATAACTATAATTTGTGTAACTGTACTTGTGTGTATAGTTATTGACAGGTATGAAAAAATGGAAATAATGAAGTTTTTATTCTTTAAATCAAAAGCAATACAGACTGTTAATTTTTCACTTCTTATGGTGCTTTTACTAAACTTTATACAAATAATCAATGGAAAAGTGGCAAAATGTCCTGGTTTGAGATCTGTATTTCTTATTGTATACATGCAGAGAGTTCATGTTATATTTTTATAGAACCACTCTTTTAAAAAAACAATTCATCTGGTTTGTGTATGTGTTCATTAGTATACAACCAAGTAATGTTCATAGCTAAAATTAACGGCAAGTAAGTCAACTCAATATGCAAAGAGCTGTCAACAAAATAATGCAACTTTTAAAGGCTGGATATACCTTCTGACATAATTACTGAATTACTCCGGAAACACTCAGATCTAATGAAGTCTGGGTGCCATGTTACCAAGACATGGGTAGGCAGGAGCCCACTTTTAACTCCTGTTTATCATGCACTGTGTCTTGCACTTCACACGCCTTTGCATTTACTCTCACACAACTTCAGAGGTAAACATTACTACTATCATTTTCCAAAACAAAAACAAAAATTTCACAAAAGCCACAGGGCTTGGAAACGGTAGACTAGGATCCAACCCTGTTCTCTGATCCCCATCTGTGCTCTTTATACTACGGTACTGGATGACATTCAGGAATACCTCATGGTAGAAATTTCAGTAGCAAATGTGACTAGACTGAAAAACAAAATAACTTACTGTGACCAGTGGCCTACCTCCCTTCAAACACACTGGCAAAGTACATTTGTTTAGAGAAGTAAAACCCAAATCAAGTGATTGATAAAAGACAATTTATAGGCAACTGCATAATTTTGCTGTAAATCTGTCAACAAGGTACATTATACTGTCAAGTTGAGTTTACTGATCTAATTGTACAAATAAAAACTAATTAGACTGACCTAATTAATTTCTAGAGAAGTTGCACTATAGGTTCAGTGCTGTAAATGAGGCTCCCCCCCAAAATCCTGATTTTATCAAGCAAAAAGCAAAAGAGCAACAAAAGTAATCTTTATATACACCTACCAATATTTATTAAATAAGTAAAACCAAACATTTAACACGAGACCTTCCACAATCAGGGAGCCTGGATGTGCAGGGCTGGCTATGGAAGGAGGATGGTGGCAGGGGCTCGTGGTGACTTTGGCTTCTAGTTTCCACCTCTCTGCGCCAGCAATGGCAGCTTCAGGGTAGACCCTCTCTCCAAATTCCTTGGGAGTGGGCTCAGTTATCTCACTCAGCTTTCACTAAGGTTTTCATCTTTCCCTTCAAAATGATTCTGTTCTCACTGAAAAGAACATCTCTAGTGGTCATGCTGTCTTCCTACACATTTGAAAGCAGAGTTGCTGCCTGCTGAGGGGCATATTGATTTCTTTCTCATTACAAAGCAGCCATGCAATCAAACATTTTCCAAGTCATCAGTTGGCCCATTGTTACTTTCTGCCTCCATGAGGGTTTTAAAGCCGAAAGTAGACAGTCAGAGTTGCCTGTAATTCACTTCCTTGCCTTTATTAAGGTCATTATGAGCCAAATTGCATTTCACAATTTATTCCAAGAGCCATGTTATAAAGAACCACAAAGGAAATCAGCCTAATCTTAGTAGGAAATAATCAACATTAAGGAAATCTGGGATTCAGTAATCCCGATACTAGGCATGTGTTACGGTTTGCATATAAAGTGTCCCCTAAAGACTCATGTGCTGAGGGTCTGTCCCCAGTGCAGCAATGCTCAGAGGTTAGGAAATGATTGGATCATGAGAACTGGACCCTCATCAGAGGATGAATCCATCTGATGGATTAATAATTTGAATGGACTACTGGAAGGGGATGGAAACTGTAGGTGGTGGGACCTCACGGGAGGAAATAGGTCACTGGAGACAAGCCCAGGAAGGATATTTCCTGTGCCCAGCCACTCCCTCTCTTTGTCTGTCTATCTGTCTCCCTCCTTGCTTCACAGTTGCCAGGAGCCAGCTATCCTTCAACAGGATCATCTGCCATGATGTTTCTGCCCTGGAGCCTGCCGAAACCTTGAGGTTTTCCTCCTTGAAGTCATTTATGTTATTTTGGTATTTTGGTCACAGTGATAAAAAGCTAACTAACACAGCATATATTCAGAAGATATAATACCAGTAGGTCAAATAAATACTCCCATATTTACTTCAGTACTATTCATAACAGCCAAGATAAGAATTCAACCCAAGTGTCTATCAATGGGTGAATGGATAAAGAAAATGTGATACCTATACATAATGGAATACTATTTTGCCATCAAAAGGATGAAATCTCATCATTTATAATGCCAGAGATAAACCTGGAGGATGTAATATTAAATAATCCAGACATAAAAAGTCAAATACCACATGATCTCATTCATATGTGGAGTTTTACCCTTTTTTTTTTTTTTTGAGCATCTAGGGATGGAACCCAGAGGCATTTGACCTCTGAGCTACACCCCCTGCCCTATTTTTTATTCTTTTTAATTTGAAATAGGGTCTCACTAAGTTGTGGAGGGACTCATTAAGTAGCTGAGACTGTCAACAAACCATGATCCTCCAATCTCAGCCTCCTGATTGCTGGGATTACAAGCGTGCACCACCACACCTGGCTATATGTGGAGTTTTAAAAAGTTGATCTCATATGAGTTGAGGGTAGAATTGTGGTTACCAGTAGCTGGGGAAAGAGTGGGGAAAGAGCGAGGAGACACTAGACAATGGGTACAAAACTTAATAACAAACAAAATAAGGTCTGGCATTCTATTGCACAGGTTTTAAACCACAGGGTGGTTGTAATCAACAATAATTTATGTATTTCAAAATAGCTAGAAGAAAGATTTCAGACTATTTTCACCATGAATAAAAGATAAACATTTGAGGTGACAATTCTACTAATTAGCCTGATTTCATTACTAATATACATACACTGAAATATCACATTGTACTCCATAAACATGCACAATTATTACATGTCAATTACATTCACAAATATATCAAAGTCAATCACTAAGCCAAACATGAGAAGAAGGGAGGAGGAGGGGATGGGATAAGAATTGGGGAAAAGCTAAATGAGTGATGTGTGCATGCATGCCTCTACCATCTTATACTCTGTTAAGATGTATGACTATAATGAACCAATAAAAATTTTTAAAATAAAACTTCAAAAAGTCATTATTAAATATTTCAATACAGAATTTTCTCTTAAGAAGTATACTTTTGCCGGGCGTGGTGGCGCACGCTTGTAATCCCCGCGCTTGGGAGGCGGAGACAGGAGGATCGCGCAGGTTCGAAGCCAGCCGTGCTGGCGTAAGAGACCCTGTTTCAAAAATATAAAATAGGTCTGGGAGTGTAGCCCGGAGGAAGGAGGGCTTCCAGGAACCCCAGTACCACCAAAAAAAAAAAAAAGAAGAAGTATACTTTTTACTGTTCTAGTCTGTCTCCACAATCTATTTATTCCTCCTGTTGCCTAATACTTGGCTCTATTTCTTATACGGTTTTTAGAAGTAAATTACTTCTAATCTTCTCTCAGTTGGGAAACCAAATAATCTTATTAAGATGTATATCAATGAGGGTCACTGAAGCTCTTTCTGAAGGGCAAAAGCAAGCGTCTCTATTCTGAGTAAACATTTGAAGTAAGTGGGGGATGTGCTGAAGTCTTGCTTTTGGGTCTCGTCCCCTAACAATTCTAAATCTTTACATTTGGGGTAAGATGAATAATTTGCTTACTGAGCATAATGCTTGTAATCCCAGCATTCAGGAGGCTGAGACAGGAGGATTGCAATTCCCGAACAGCCTCAGCTACTTAGTGAGACGCTCTGCAACTTAGTGAGACCCTGTTTCAAAATAAAGAATAAAAAATAGGGATGGGGGTGTAGCTCAGAGGCAGAATGCCCTGGGTTCCACCCCTAGTACTGAAAAAAAAAAAAAAGGCATTTGCTACTAAAATGAGCTCCTTTCCTCTTAAAAATATGGCGAATATTTTTATTTTGCCACAGGAAATAAAATTGTTAGGAAATAAATGTACTGTGATAGCTGATGCAAACATTTCTCTGATAATTTTTGCTTTTTATGCCGGTCTTATAGAGTGGAGTATGTACTCCAAATCTGGAAACGAGAGTCAGGTGATTTTGAAGTACTGCCTGTATTGCACAGCAAAAGAAACTATACAGCAGGATCTTTCTTTTTTTCACCATCTCCAAAGGTGGCTGGCTCATAGCTTTCCCACAGTATCCGATTGCTGGCCTAGGTACACACACAACCTAGGTGATAATTCACTTAGATTTAAACTACATTTTTTCAAAGCCAACTTTTCCAAACAATGCATCATCTACATTTTAAATGGTGAGTGAAATTCTACCACCACTTTCAAAAAAAGGGACAAGGAGGTGTATTGTACTGGATAAAAGAAATGGAGAAAAGTATTGACAGTACAAGCAATCTATAGTACCCTTGGGGTAGAAAAGATTGCTGAGTTTTCTCACACGTGAAAAAGCAAGGAAGCATACAACATTGATATTTATTTATTTATTTATTTATTTATTTATTTATGGACCTTAGCACTGAAACACCTCAAAAGAGCCATTATTTTTTAATGCATATAATCCCCTGTTCCTATAAAAAAAAAGTCACTGATAGCAGCCTATGCTTAAAAATAAAATATAAACTCGTATTAGTGAGATTCTAGTTCTAACCCTAGAAAAAATTTATTTTTATGAAAAGGCCAGATATATAATCATGGTGGTCACTTTATAAATTTAATGTTGAAAAACTATATAAAAATTCTCCAATCTTCCAGATGTAGTGTAATGTCTTGTTCCTTTCATAGATCAGTCTCCCTGTATTCTTCCAGATTGCCAACTAAAGAAAGATGTTTACATTGCAGAGATATAACAATTATTTTCCATATCCTCTATTCTCTGTGGGTAGCATTTTGTATTCGTACAGTCTTAAAGGCAGACAGAGATCTTTAGCTCACTTATTCCAATTACACACTATTGATAAGAAAGACTCTGCAGAATAAAACAAACTAAATATAGTAAGAAAATTATATTCTCAGGGGTCGCTGAGAGGTCACTATTTCAAATCTTCTGCCTCTAGGTCTTCCTCAATCAACATGCTATTTATAACAAGAGTTCTTCCAATATTTTAGACAATTACTATTATTGATGTTATTATTTATTTAGTCAAATTAGCTAGCATTAAATAATGAGCTTAAAATAAATTTGAAAAGTCTGGTTTTACTGTTGAAAAGTTAAGCTCACTGCCAAAGATAAATCAGTTAAAATGAAAGAGAAAAGTGAATAATTTATTCAGATCTAAAGAGAAGGTAGGTCTGTATATTTTCCCAATGCATTATCCATTATAAGAATTTGTGACTTGAATATGGAAAACTAGGAACAAAGAGATGAAGATGAGATATTTTTCATTCATATTCACACTAACTATGGTGTGAATAGAGGAAAGTAATGCAGAGTATATGTACTTAATTATTTTAATGCAATTGGATGTTAAGGAAATTTGCTGAGGAGGATAAAGAAGGCAAGTCAGAAACAGCACCTGAAGATGTGACACTCATTTCAGATCCCCTAATGATGCATAAGACTGTACACTGCAGGATAAAACATCTGGGCATAGTGAACTTAAGACTGCAGGGTGTTTGAGTGTGGTGGCACATACCTATAATCCCAGTACTTGGGAGACTATAGGAAGTGGATCACAGGTTTGAGGCCAGCATCAGCAACAAAGCAAGACGCTGTTTCAAAATAAAAACAAAACAAACATACTGGAGGGTGAGTATGCAGACATTTCTGATTTTCTCAAGGAGGCTCAGGGACAGCAGTTTGGTCCAAGAAGAAAGTGGTTTCACAGACGGCAACAAGACTGTACTGACTCTCTGCAGCTAGTGCAGGCTGCATTCAGGGGAGAGGTCCATTTGGAAGCAGTACAGGACTCATAAATGAAAACAAAGTCACAACTCCAAGAGCGTCACAAGACATCATTAGCACAAACAGTGCTCTATAGCTAGGTCAAGATGACTTGGTTCAGGAACCAACTTCTAAAAGTGAAGGCATGACATCTCTGGGACTTTAAGTCTTAGATTTATCTCTACATGTCTGGCTAAATGAGCCAACTTCAGGCAATGCTTGTATCCATCTGGTTCTATGACACTAGTTTCTTTCATGAAGTTTCTATAAATAAGCTGAGAAGAGCAGTTCTAGAAGTCTGGAGTCAGAGTTGCTATGGGGCCATTGTGAATTTACTCAATAATTCTCAAGAATACCAGTGTTTCCCCTGGTTTGATCACAACTGGTATCTGGGTAACAATGGACCAATGCTTGTGTACGCTTATCATTTCAAGTTAATTGAACTGTTTTTTTCCCTTTCCCACATTAAATATTTTAAAAATGTCTAACAAACTATCTGTACCTATGGCCAGTACAAGGAAAAAACCACCATATATCATATACTGATAAAAGACATTTTGAAAACGTGGCTCATTTTTCAAATAAAACAAATAAACAACCCATTGTTGTATGTCTTTGTCCTAAATCACTCAGGAAGGGGAGATTCTAAATGATTCTTCTAAAAAAGAATACGGAGGAAAAAAGGCAAGCAGCAAACTCAATTAAAATGACTTCAAGCCGGGCGTGGTGGCGCATGCTTGTGATCCCCATGCTTGGGAGGCGGAGACAAGGAGGATTGCGCAGGTTTGAAGAGACCCTGTTTCCAAATAAAAATATAAAAAAGTAGATGTCTGAGAGTGTAACCCGGAGATAGAAGGGTTTCCAGGAACCCCAGTGCCACAAAAAACAGACTTCAATATTCTTCCATTAATTATCTATATTTTTTAGGGGTAATCAATACTATTCCATCCCAAGTGGCCAAGATTTAAGAGTAAAAGCTCTCCCATTGTCTTTTCCTTACGTCTATTAAACTTTGCTAATACCAAGCGCTTTGGCCCAGCTGTGAAGTGAGTCTAGCAGCTGCCTCAGCAAGGCGTGCCAGCCCTCACCACTACCTACAGACAGCTGCCCTGGCTGTCTGTACAGATGAAAGAGGAGCGCTAATAGCCTAGGAGTATCTCCAGCCCTGGCGATGGCTGTGAAGGCAGCTGCTTGCCTGTCACACTGCTGTCGAGTGTGCTATGTGACAATAGCTACAAAAGATGAAGGAAAGGGTGAATACAGATCACTTCTACCAATAGCACGTTATGCTTCCAAATTGTTTTCATCAAGGGAAATTACATCACTTGGAATAGTTTTAACTGCCTCAACGGTCTAGGCACAGAAGTAAAACTTCACTATTGGGTAGTCACTTCTGATGTTTACTGTAATTTTTTTTCCCCCGGTACTGGGGATGGAACCCAGGGGCATTCTACTTTCCAGCTACACCCATTTTTTAAAATTCTTTATTTTGAAACAGGGTCTCACTGAGTTGCAAAGGGCCTAAGTAGTAGCTGAGGCTGTCTGCAAACTGCAATCCTCCTGTCTCAGCCTCCCAAATGTTGGTATATTTTAAGTGTGCGCTGCCATGCCCAGGCTACTTACTGTAATTTTAATAAATGAAACAACAAAGTACTTTAAAGATTTGTGTTCAAACATTCAAGAGTTAGTAATGACAACTGATTTTCTAACATTAGCACTCTTTATGAAGCTGCAAAATAATTAAGAGAATCACAACAGGAATTGTACAATTCAAAGTGGACAATAATTTGATAGAAAAAACACTTGCAAAAAGAAGTGTTTTTGTTTCAATAAGATGCCCCTCTCTGAGTACATTCAATATGGATTAAAAGTCAAAAATAGAGTTTATCAGTGGAACTGATAGATTTCTTTTAGAAATGTTTTTACTAAGGTAAAAAATATTACCTTAATAAAAATATTCACTGTACTTGATAACCATAATGTTTACAACTTAAAATCTACTCTGAAGTACTTAAAATATACAATAGGATAGTGCAATGTGAACTCAAATAACAGATATACAAGCCTGAGGGTAGACAAAGGTATCAGAATGAAAGTTCATACTGATTGCAGAAGTGGCTGTTTAGTGTATATCTGAATAGACAACAGATCCTTTGCTCATCACCATACTGAATGCAGAAAAGGTTTCAGTGGCGGGAACAGCACATTATGATGACCATGGCGAGCATTAAAAATGGGGACCCATTTGAGAAATACGAGCTGATCACAAGTATTTTAAGGACTTGGTCCAACTTTTCATGAATGCAGCCTAGTAATCCACTAGATAATTCTGTCCTTTCTCCACACCTTACTTAAACAATCTCAGCTTGCTGGTGCATACAGCTGTAATCCCAGTAGTTGGGAGGATGGCAGCTTTGAGGCCAGTGCACAGTAACTTAGTGACAGCCTGTTTCAAAAATAAATAAATATAAAAAAAGACTAGAGGTATAGCTCAGTGTTAGAGTGGCCTTGAGTTCAAACAAACAAACAAACGAATACTCCAACACCCAGCTATAAAACGAGGCCAAATTCTGTTTGCCTTTTATTGGCTGTAAGAAGCACACTCTCCCACTTAGTGACCTCTTTTCTCCACGGTATGGGCAGAGCCTCACTGTGGGCTGTGAGACGGGGTTCCCTCAGACTCCAAGAACTGCCTGTGCCTGCTTGTTAATATTTAGCTAGCTGATTTCTATATGTGCAACAGAACATGGTGAGAGTTTGCTCCCATTAAACTCTAATAATGAGATTGTGAGAAGGAGCTAGTCCTTGCCGACTTTAAATTTTTTTGGAAGTTATCATTATCTACCAAGAGGAGCCTAAGAGTAGTGCATGAAAACACTGGCGTATGCCTCTACCATCTTGTACCCCATTAAGATGTATGACTACAATGCACCAATAAATTTTTTTTAAATACTTAAGAATAATCCTATGATGCACAATATTGTCAAGTAAAAAATTTCAACTTGATTGCTACGATCAATAAGTGATTTTAATATTAAAATAATCTCCATAGGAACAAATAACTTTATAGTAAAACATATGAAACATAGTAAGTTTCAATAAAGCCTGCATGTAATGTTGGAAAGGGCTCAGCAACCTAGTTACACAGAAGGCCATTCAGAGATGTTAAGAATTTCTTACAAAAAAATTATTTTAAAGATATGTGGCTATACAAACAATAACTAAAGGGATAGTGGCAAAAAGCCTAACTACAAAGCAATATATTTATAAATAAGTTTACTTTCTAAATATCTGGGTGAGAGAACTAAGAATACATTGCCCAATAACAATCCTGAGTATATATTTTTGTGAAAAAGATGAGCTTTTCAATAAATCATATTGGGAAAACTGACTTTACATCTGTAAAAAAGAGATTAGATCCTCATTCCCAAACCATATATAAAAAATAAGCTGTGTTCATATATGTCACTATCACTTTGAAATACATTATGATGCACCATAAATGGATTGAAAAATAAAAATAATAAGCCAGGTATGGTGGCAAATACTTGTAATCCCAGTACTTGGGAGACCGGAGGATCGTAGGTTTGTGGCCAGCCTCAGCTACTTAGTGAGGCCCTCTGCTACTTAGTGAGACCCTATTTCAAAATAAAGAATAAAAATCAGGGCTGGGGGTGTAGTTTGGGGGTAAAATGGCCTTGGATTTCATCCCCAGAACTGCAAAATAATAATAATAATCTAACAATTGAAAAAATAATATATCTTATATGCTTATCTATCTATCTCTCTATCTATCACATTGATCAACATTTTCCCATCCGTCAGTTTCATTGGCCCCAGCCTCTGGTAATCACCATTCTACTCTCAACTTCATGAGATCAACTTTTTAGGTCCATATATGAGTGAGATCATGCAGTACTTGTCTTTCTGTGCCTGGCCTACTTGACTTAACATAATTATCTCCAGTTTCATCCAAGCTGTTACAACTGAATTTCATTCTTTTAATAACTCAATAGTATTGTTATGTGAATGCAACACATTTTCTTTATTCACTCTTTACTTAATAAACACCCAAATTGTTTCCATTTCTTGATTATTATGAAGAGTGCTGCGATGGACATGAGAACACAGATGTCTCTGACTTACCAATTTCATTTTTTTTCCGTGTGTATACCCAGTAGTGAATTGCTGGATCATATGTTCTATTTTTAATTTTTGAGAATGGCTGTACTAATTTATGTTCCCACCAACAGTGTGCAAGTGTTCCCTTTTCTCCACATCCTTGCCAGCACTTGTCATCTTTAGTCTTTTTTGACATTAGCCATTCTTATTGGGCAGAGATACTATCTCATTGTGGTTTTTGATTTATATTTCCCTGATGATTAGTGATGGTGAGCACTTTTTCATGTGCCTGTTGGCCAGCTGTATGTTTTCTTTTGAGAACATCCACTCAGATCTACTGCTCAATTTTTAAAGGAGTTGTTTTTTATGCTATTGAGTTTTTGGAGTTTCTTATGTATTCTGGACATCAACCCTTGTCAGATGTACTCCCAAAAAATGTTTTCTCTCATTCTGTAGGCTGTCTCTGGATTCTGTTGAGTGCTATACTGAAGCTTTTTAGTTTTATGCAATCTTGTCTATTTTGTTTTGATTTTCTGTATTTTGGGGGTCTTGTCCAAAAATATTTTGCCCGTTCCAATGTCCTTTCTCTAAAGCATGTTTTTAATGCCTTGGTTGAAAAAAATCAGTTGGTTGTGGATGTGTGGATTTACTTCTAGGCTCTCTACTCTGTTCCACTGGTCAATATGTCTGTTTTTATGCCAAACTCATGCCATTTTGGTTATTAGAGCTTTGCGGTACATTTTAAAGTCAGGAGTATAATATCTCTTGCTTTGTTCTTTTTGCTCAAAATCACTTTGGTTATTTAGGGTTTTTGTGATTCCATTTAAATTTTAGATTTTTTTTTTTTTCCTGTGAAGAGTGCCACTGGTATTTTGATAGAGGTTGCACTGAATCTATAGATTGCTTTGGTAGAATGGATAGCTTAGCAATATAGCTTCTTCCAATCACTGAATACAGGATGTTTTTCTACTTTTTATGTCCTCTTTAATTTCTTTAATCAATGTTTTATAATTTTCACCATAGAAATCTTTTACCTCTTTGATTAAATTTATTCCTAGGTATATTAGCTGTATCAATTTTTAACCCATGCATGACAAAAACCATCATAAAAAGGTAAAAGAAAATTTGATATACATACAATAATTAATATCCAGGGTAAATAATTATAGGTCAATAGGGAAAGGACAAATGATCAAATAAAAAAAATAAGCAAAGAATATCAACTCAATTCATGATAGAGGAAAACTAACTGACCAACAAACATATGAGAATATATTTAACATCAGTTATAGTGATTAGAAAAATAAATTAAAATATGTTATTAGACTGTCAAAACAAAGTCTAGAAAGAACCCCAGAGATTGGTCTGTTGAGAAAATAATGTCATAAATTTTTGAGTATGAAATGTAATAATTTAGAGTGTAATCTCACAGGACCTAATAAATAGAAAATCTTCAATCTGATAATTAAGCTTCCAAATAATACAGGAAATCAAACACACTTGTCCCTGGAGACATTTACAGAATGCTAACATTTACAATGCCCATAATAATTAAAGAAGGTTCATCAATATCGAAAAGTATTTTTGACACGGCCACTATGACCTTTAAGCCATATGTTGAACACGGTAGAACAACAGAATGGAAGGAGGTTGAATTTCTGTACTGTCGTATGAAATGTCATCCACAACCAGAACAGTCAGCAGTGTTCATTCTAAGATTTACTTCAGCTAGCTTCCTCCAATGATACAGAAAGGGGCTTCCATTTAAAAAAAAACACTGAATTTCTATTTCTTTAATTTAAAAAATATTTAATTTTTTTAAAAGCTTAGCATTTGCTAATTTTAGGAAGTGGACACTCGGGTAGCTGTTAACATTATTTCCTGTAGCTTTTCATTTCAAAAGACATTATACTAAGATTTAACAAGGTTGGGCATTCTAACATTTTATAGGAACGTTCTGTTTTTATTGTAATGGACACTTTCTCTGAGGAGGCGCCTGGAAGTTGTGCTCTCAGTGTGGTGGCCACGCCAATCTCCTCCAGACTATATTTCTGTTGCGTCAAGGACTCCGCTCAGTGTGCAAAGTAGTCTCAAACCTTTGTTCCTTTACCTCCATGTTTATGTGAATAAATGTAAGGCCTCATTAATTATTAAAATAATGAAGGACTTGAGAAAATTTTAAAACTGCACATGAAGAAAATGTACAGTTTTAAAAGGTGTCAAAGAATAAGAGGGCAACCAAGTCTATACAGGTGATCCTGTGCAAATCAGAAGACAACACTTCTTGAGCGTTTAACACATGCCCAAAACTATCAGCATCACCTGCTGCCTCTCTTCTGGGCTCGTCTCACCTTTCTGAAGTCATCAACTGAAAAATCAGTTTGTTACTTCCTACCTCAGTAATTTACATAAGTGCTTACCTAGTGGGACCTAACCGTGATCATATTCACCTACTTCTCAGTTAAGTCTACTTACAGCACACAGCAGGGTACCTGGCAGACTGCAGAAACTCAGGAAATGTTGGTAGTACCTTTGAAAAGCAAGATTTATCAAGCCCATTTTATAGAAGAGCTAAGCAATATCAAAGGAGTTCGGTCATTTACTCAAAATAACTACAGACTATAAGATTATAATGCACCAATAAAAGTATAAACACACATTCACACACACACTCAAACTACATTTTCCCCAATTATGATTAAGAGTAATTTTTTTTTTTTTTTTGGTGGTACTGGGGATGAAGCCCAGGGGCATTCTACCTCTGAGCTATACCCCCAGCCCTGTTTTTGTTCTTTATTTTGAAACATGATCTCACTGTCTCACTGAGTTGCAAAGAGCCTCACTAAGTGTACAACACCACATCGGGCTTTTTCATGAGTAAATTTCATTGGTAACAAATGCTGAGGTAATGAAAAACATACTGCTATATTTCTCTTTAAATGTAGCGACAGATCTTTATAATAGTAAACTCTAAAAGGTCAATTGCTTTAAAATTAGACCTATAAACCTCTGAGGTATAAGAATCTACAAACTAAAGAATTTTACAATATGAATTAATTGCTTTAACATATATTTTTCTACAGATGAACACTTAACAGAAGAATATGGAGTGGTAAAGGAGAACCTCAACAATACTTAGAAAACCCCACGAATGCAGTCAGGGGTTGTTTTTGTTGTTGTTGTTTGTTTATTTGTTTGTTTGGGTACTGAGGATTGAAACCAGAGGCATTCTTTATTATTTTTTTTATTTTTATTTTTGGTGGTAGTGGGGTTCCTGGAAACCCTTCTATCTCCGGGGTACATTCTCAGACCTAATTTTATATTTTTATTTGGAAACAGGGTCTCTTAAGCCAGCGAAGCTGGCTTCTAACTTGTGCGATCCTCCAGTCTCCGCCTCCCAAGTGCGGGGATTACAAGCGTGCGCCACCACGCCCGGCCCGGAGGCAATCTTGAATCACTATTTTGTTATATATATGATTGAAATAAAGAATAAATGTTTCAGTATATGCTCTTTCCTTCTTTGTACTACTAAAAGTATAAACAGTCTGATGCATTTAACACCCAATTCAATGTTCACTCTAAGCTTTAGAATCTTATAGAAAGAGAATCAATTGCCAAAATTAAGGCTGTTAATAAATTACCCACTACAACAAAACAAAACTTATATGCTCAAGATATCCTATTTAGAAAACACCTCTCTAATATATCCTTAATATATTTCCAATGATCATCTCTGAGTGGTAGGATTCATTATCATCATTGTGCTCTTGTATAATTTCCAAATTTCCTACAGATGCCTTTAGGGTGGGAAAAATACTTATCAGCACGTCACCAATAGTAGGTCTACAAAGAGATTATTTTTCCAGTTAAAATGGTAAGCTTTTTTTGGTAAAGGTATTTCTACCTAAAGTTTCATGAAGGCCCCTAAGTATTAAAAAGTCAGTTCATATAAATAAACAAAAAAATCATTGACCTGGCACTTTTATACTTTAATAACAAGACATGCCACTATAACCAATATATTTAGAAAACATAAAGAAATAAGCATAAAAATTGATTCTGGGTGCGGTGGTACACACCTATAATCCCAGTACTTGGGAGGCTGAGGCAGGTGGAATTTAGGTTCAAAACCAGTGTGTGGTAATTTAGTGAGCCCCTGTTTCAAAATAAATAGGGCTGAAGTGTAGCTCAGTAGTAGGTAGAATGCCCCTGGGTTCGAACTCTAGTACTACAAAAAAAAAAAAAAAAAAGCATAAAAATTGGAAGAAGGGCATGTTTTTCATTGTTTATAGAAGATGAAAAATCCCAAAGACTAAAAGTCATAAGTATTACAAACCATTAGTAAAAGTGACTGAATACAAAGTCAACACATAACAATCCAGCAGTCTTCATACATGCAGGCAGAGTGGCAAACACATTAGTATGAAGACACAGAAGACAAGACACCATGGGCAGTGACAAGAACATAAAGATAAACACCTTGGAATAAACATAAAATACATAAAAGATTCTCATGGAAACCAACACACACACACACACACACTGTACCACAGATATGTGACTAGAAACAAAAAAAAACTACACAAAAACCTAAAAATTTCTACCAATATAGTTATCTTAATAAACATAGTAAGTGTCCTTTGCCATCTAAAGTGAAATTTTGAGTGTAGGGGTTTTGTAGCAGATTAGCTGGCCTCTCAGCTGTTGTTCTGGATACGTGTTAACCAACGTCAGATGAATAATCCCTGCTGCTGCTTGTCCTGGGGTTGCCAGCGTGAGGTCAGCGCACTTGCCCGTGACTTACTTGAGACTCATATTCCAAACCACTGCGTTTCCCTTGGTCGTGGTATCCATGGCAGATATCGCTGCTTCGCAGCCTACTACCTCCTCCTCTCTCCCACCTCCATTTCCTCCCTCATGACAAAGCCTGCTTTGTTCAGGCAGCCACTGTGATATTTTTCAGGGGAGGCTGGCTACAGTCCCAATGCCAGGAAGAGATGGGGAGTGTGACCGACTGGCGCAGCCACTCAGGGACTCGTGCACAGAAGGGCCCTGTGTTTGAGGTTCAATGCTCTGGTCACCAACTTGAAATTCTTAATAATGTGATGTTTGCATTGGTGTTTGTAAGTGAGGCGTGATGGGACAATGAAGCACGCACCCAGGGTTCTCATGTGGTCAGCCTCCTTGGGATGGGTTCTCAGCTACCAGGTTCAGGATGGTTCAGTTGCTCCATGGAATCTCAGTGCAAGGCAAGCAGGTAGCCTTTCCAAGATGACATTGGCGTGGCATGTTCTGTAGGCAAGCCGGTGGGGGCCTCTCACCCACCCATGACCCAGTTACCTCTGTGCATCCTGCACACAGCCAGCCCTTCCATGGGTTGCCCACCCTGTGGGTTGGGATGGTGGGTCCATGGAAACAAAGATGAACTTCCCCACCTGTGACTGAAGGACTGCGCTGTACCTTTGCAATGGGCCCTGCATATCAAGCAGCCAGCACTGGCAGAACTTGGTAAGTCAGTCAATCATGGTGGTCTTGGCCCCATCAACAATGACTTTACATCTCAGCATATGATATAATCTGGCCAATAATGTACAAAGGAATATTTGCAAGGAACCATGTAGGAGAGTTTTCTTACTGTAAATTGTCAATCCTGGATATGATGTCTAGCATTTTTACCACCATCTTGCAATCATGACATGATCAACCCTGTCATGTATAAAACCTACACATGGAGGGCCAGTCTAGATGACAGAATCACATAAAAGAAGAATCCAGGGCTCTAATGATAACACAATTACAACTGTCCTGCCTCTGGGTTCCTTGTTATATCAGGTGATAAATTTCTTTACTGTTTAAGAGAGTTGAAGTGGGGTTTTCTGTTAATTACAGCTGAAGTATCTTGATATATGTGGTCATACACTTTTGATAAGAGTAATATAGATAACATAGAACTTATTTTATCAACTTTGGAAAATAATGCTCATTCCTTTGAAATGTCTCCAACTCCCCTTTCCCCAGGTGAAGTTTTTGTATTACATAGCTCTTATTTTTTAAATCAAACCATTCAAAAGACCTCCTTCTAAAATCTGTTAGAATATGTTCAGTAGCTTCCTCGATTACAGAAAGACAGAAACAAATTTATTCATAAATTTATTCATAACTAGAGATGTACTCTCTAAATGTATTACCAGGGGATATTAGAAAGTAAACTAAGTTTCTCGTAAGACTTTCTTTCTCTTCCCACTCTAATTTCAAAAACTGTACCAGTAGTGAGCTCATCACCATATAAAGAGTAAGAACAAGCACATTTATATTAAAAACAGAAACACTGCACATTATTTTACAAGAGAAGGACTTTAAATAGTTCTCATGTAAAGGTAGAAATGTTATTCCCATGAAAGCATTCTGGTGTCAAGATCTAGGCCCCTCAAATGGGCTGGAATTCCATCTCTACATGGCAAAATAATCATCATAGAAAACACGCCAGCAGATGCATCCCTGTTTTCACTTGTCGAGCCTTTCGGACCTCCTCGCTTCAGGCTCCTTATCACAGGGACGAGTCCTACATCCTCAATAGAGTTCCTTATTTCCCATGAGTAGCTGCTCTGTTACAGGGAACCAGCTGTTCAATAAGCCAATAGGCCTCTCTTGAGAATTGTCTAGTTCTACAAAGCAAATGATCTTTCCTGGCTAATAAGAAGATGACTAGATAGTTTCATTCACAATTTGATAAATTTGTGTTAGGTAATAGCACTAAAGAGCAGGTTGGGGACAAAAATTTCATCTGACTTTGGGGAAAATCATAATCTCTTTCAAAAAGCAAAACCAGTTAAAGGACATGATTATAGCATTTTTTTTAAAGATAACTTTTGGTAGTGAGAAAATTAATTAAGCATTCTTTAGAAGCCATGGGGCTGAAGTCAGCGCACTGACTAACGGAGCAGCTGTCAGTACGAAGTGGGTTCCTGTCCTAATCCTGTTCTGACCTCAGAGCCGAGCCTGAGAACCTGTCAGAAAGGTGCTCTCACAGTGGAAGACATCACGCAGCAGCTGCTGCAGCTCAGCAGGCTGCGGCCGTTTTTCCCCTCTTTTAAAAGATACAATGCCACTCTGATCGCAAAGTTCATGGAACCAGGGCGTGTGCAGTTCTTGTCATTGCTGGAGGGAGGACAGAGAGTTTGAAGTTCCGTAGCTTGTGGCTGCCAAAGGCAAGAGTCTATTAGAATTTCTTCGGGATTTGGAACTGCTGAATCTGTGCCTATAAATGCATATAGTCATAGTTACAAGGCACAGTAGTAATATAATTGCCCCTTTCCCAGGAAGTTAAAAATATATAACTTTGATCTTATTTATATAAATTTAAATAAAAATGGCTTTTAGGGCAGTTAAGGAAAAAAATTAAATATAAAAGAAAACTGGAGGAAGAGAAAGCAAATCATATATATATATATATATATATATATATATATATATACATACATACAAAGAGGTTGACATATAGGAATAAAGAATATTCATTACACATTGTATACATGTTGAATTATCACACTGTACCCCACAAATATGACAATTAAAAAAGTAAAGAAAAAGGAAGATGGATCAATCAATCATTGACTTAGAGGAGGACAATGGACATATGCTGATCCTTTCTTCTGATTTTGGGATGGCCATTTGTACAGTAGTACTATGCTGGGTAAATTCCCCACTGGCAACATATATCTACTTGTTTCTCCTGATCCTTCCCTTATGTATTTAGGGGAGGGCAATAGGAAATTCATGGTGAAGAAGAAAAGAATTCGTGTGTCATGAATTCTTCCTGTGAAGGCTACTTAAGTCCCTTCAGTGCCTGATTTGGAGTGGCAGCTCCATGGCCTTCTTCCCAGGCTCTGCTGGGGTCTCCCCAGGTGGGGCATTTCTGACAACTCACGGGCAGTACTTCTATTAAAAACATTTCTCTGGCGCCGGGCGTGATGGCGCACGCTTGTAATCCCCGCGCTTGGGAGGCGGAGACAGGAGGATTGCACAGATTCAAAGCCAGCCACGCTGGCTTAGGAGACCCTGTTTCCAAATAAAAATATAAAAAATAGGTCTGGGAGTGTAGCCCGAAGGTAGAATGGTTTCCAGTACCAACCATCCAACCAACCAACCAACAAACAAACAAACAAACACATCTCTCTGTGGCTTTGCTGCTTCTACAATATTTGATGCCGCAAATGGTGGGATGGTTAGCTTCAAATGTGTCAATTTGGCTAGGCTACTGTTCCAAGTTATTTAGCCAAACACTCATCTAGATGTTGCTGTGAAATTATTTTGTAGATTGCATTAATATTACACAATCTATAATTACACTCAATGAGAATGAGCCTTACCTAATCAGTTGAAGATCTTATGAGTAAAACTTAAGGATTCCCAGAGGAAAAGAAATCCTGTCTCAAAACTGCAGTATCAACTCTGGCTTGAGTTTTCAGCCTGCTAGCCTGCCCTACATATTTCAGACTCGGCAGCCCCAACAATTCTGTGAGCCAATTCTTAAAATAAATCATCTATAGCTATAGTTATAATTCCTACTGGTTCTGTTTCTCTGGGGAGTAACAGGTACAGATGGTAACACCAACTTTTCCATGTTGTGAGTGAAAACCCTAAATCTTTCCATCTATACTGAGCATCTATCAGGGGTGGAACCTAATTCCAGGGACTATAAGAAACTCAGAAGCACCTGACACTCTGGTCTCATGGGGACAGAGTTCACCTTCTGAACTCTGATCAAGGTTTGAATGAACTGATAATAGGATCTGAGGTTTCTGATCACTAGAGATCTATAGAAAAAAAATGGCCCTTTCTTTTTTGCTTAGTTAACAAATAGAATTTGGTACATTCAATTCTAATAAAAGTGAAATTTATGTGTTTCTTGAAAATACAATAGGAAGATACATATAGCAAAACCTTGATTTATATCAAAACCTTGGTGGATGGGGTCCTCTGGTTAAGTAATGCCCTAAGTTGCTGAAAATCTGACACCTTTTTGTTGCTGTTGGGTTTATTTATTTTGTGATACTGAGGTTTGAAACAAGGAGCACAGCCAGGCATGATGGTACAAGCTTGTAATCCCAGTACTTGGGAGGCTGAGACAGGAAAATCACAGGTTCATGGCCAGCCTCAGCTACTTAGTGAGGTCCTTTGTGACTTAGTGAGACCCTGTTCTACATAAAAAGTAAAAAATAGTGCTGGGGGTGTAGCTCAGAGGTAGAATGCCCCTAAGTACTACAAAAAAAAAAAAAAAAAGGAAGCAAGCAAGCAAGCAAAAAGGAAAGAAATCAGGAGCTCTCTACCACTGAACTATATCTCCACTCCTTTTTAAATATTTATTTTACTTTGAAATAGGATCTCACTAAGCATTGCTAAGGCTGGCCTCAAATTTATAATCCTCCTGTTTTAGCCTCCCAAGTACTGAGATTACTTGTATGTGCCACTCCATCCAGCTTGTTGAATATATTTAAAAACAGAAGAGAAGAAAAAAAGCAAATGGCAAGATAGTCAATTTAAACACAAATATATTTTAATTCCATGAAATTTAAAAGGACTAAGTACTCTAGTGAAAAGTCACAGATTAGCACACTGGATAAATAAAGCCCAACTAGATGCTCTTTGCAAGACTCCCCAACACCCCTCCCATACTGAGGTTGAACCTAGGGCATTCTACCTCTGAGCTACATACAGCCCCAGCCCTATATTTATTTTTATTTGGAAACAGGATCTCGCTAAATTGCTAAAGCTGGCTTTGAACCTGTGATCCTCCTGTCTCAGTCTCCCACATACTGGAATTACAGGCATGCTCCGGCACGTCCAGCTGAAAGTCACACTTTAAAAAATTACAAGATACAATACGGGTGAATGTAAAAGGATAGGTAAAGATATATTCTATGAACACTAAAATAAAGCTGTCATAGCCATATGAGTGAGAAACAAAACTAAAGACATGAAACATCAGTAAAGATATAAAGGAACATTTCATAGTAACAAAGGGTTGGTTCTACCAGGAAATCCAATCATTCTAAAATTTTAGGCACCTAAAAATTCCTCTTGATATGAAGAGCTAGAAACTAAATTTAAAACATTAGCTTTAGATGAAACCTTTGTTCCATGTATAAAGTTGACATTCTATGTTAGGATGACTAGTTTTGGGTACCTCTCCGTTATCACTAGACAGTAGTAGAAATGTTTCTGAAAGTTAAGAATAGCTAACATTTGTTGCAAGCTCCGAAAGCTCTGTAGCCTCTGACTTTGCAAAGTAAGTAATATAGGACCAAAGCTGCAGGGAGAAGACTCCAGAGGTCTAGGCTTCTGGACAAAGTTCCCTGGACTGTGGCTTCCCCATCTAATAAAAGGAAAGGCTACACTATTTCCCGATTCCTCTTCTGTACATACACTGGGTGACTGTAAATTAATGATGTGAAGTTATATGTAAAGAGAACTCTCAGAGCAATTTAATAACAAATCTCAGCAAAGCCCACCAGCCCCTTCCGGGCCAGTTCTCCAGTGTTAACTCCTGATGAGGTCCCTGTCACACAAATCTAAGACTCAGATGACCTTGTGCCACCTTCAGTTCCTCAACAGTCCCTGCTGGTCTGGCTTGCGTCCCCCTTTCTCCTGCGTCTTGGTGAACACTGTTCATTCTCTTGCCCTACAGGGCCCTTTTCTCCTGGCATATTCTCATTTTTCACAAACTTGGACCCAAAGTCTCATTCTCAAAGAATCTTCCCTAACATCATAAGGTGGTACAATATTGTACTTTCATTTCCAGTCCCCCTAGAAGCACTGCTAGGCCCTTAGCACACCACAGATCACGCCATTACATTTTGGGGCATGCTTCTGGTGTGTGTGTGTGTGTGTGTGTGTGTGTGTGTGTGTGTGTGTGTGTACTCAAGATTGAACTCAGAGGCATTCTACCTCCAAGCTACACCACTGGCCCTATTTTATTTTTATTTTGAAACAGGGTCGCACTTGATTAGAGTCTCACTACTTGTTGAGGCTGGCTGAGAACCTGAGATCCTCCTGTCTCAGCCTCCCAAGGCTCAGGCTCCACAAGCGTGCACCACCACACCTAATTCATGCTTCTGTTTTGGCCAGTCCATTCCACCAATGGCAAGACTTTGGAGGACAGGAATCATAATCTGGTCATCACTGTGTGCTCAATACATGAAACAGAACTTGGTATATATTAGAAATCAACAGATATTTGCTGAATAAGTACATTTTGCCTCTACTGATAATATGGACCAAGAAGATTTAAAAAAAAGTTTTTATACAGTCATGTTTTACAACAGTGCAGCTCACTAAGCTGTACTTTGGGTATTTTTACATGGTACTTAAATGATGTGGGGCTCATGATGTAGTCCATACATAACTTAGATTTATCACTGCGAAGTGGGTATTTTGAAAGAGATTAGCTATAAGCATAAAATATTAATAATTTTTCATTACTAAAACTTCTTTAATAGGTTTATTGATAGAATTCACAAACCATAAAATTTATTCACTTAAAAAGAACAACTTTTTAGTATATTCTCAAGAGTTGTGCAGACTCAACACAATCTAATTTTAGAACATTTCATCACCTCCAAAATGAAATCCTGTACTCATTAGCAGATATCTCTCATACTCCCTGTCCTAGCCCCTGGCAGAGACTAATCTACTTTTTTTATGGATTTTTCTGTTTTGGACATTTCATAGAAAATCAATCATACAATTGTGGTCTTTTGTGACTGGCTCCTTTCATATGGCATAATGTTTTCAGAGTTCATCCATGTTGTATTAGAACTTTATCTTTTATATTATCTTCAAATGGAAGAGCTAGAAAGAAAAAAAAACGTTAACATGACTTTTGAAATCTTCCCCAAACAGATAGTACACTATAAAAAGGGGAAAATGCTCAAATTCAGAGGAACTAAGGGTTATTGAAAAGATAATTTTTATTTCTAACTATTTTTTATTTGGTACATCAGCAAATTTTAACAGACGTTTACTAAGAATCACCTATTGGTTTTGCTGAGTTTTTCTTTAACGGATAAAGGTATGTCCAAGACTTTAACAATTTGTCAACACAAGTGGTTTAAGTGAATGACAGCTGCCCTGTTACTTTACTCTGTCCACACAGTTAAAGTACTAAGAAACGTGATATGTACACAATACTACAAACACTGTATTCTGCTGATATAAAAGTCAGGGTGCACTATTCTTAGATCTTGTAAGAAATGTTCAATAGCCCCCACGTATATCAAAATAGTGTGGATTGGCTCAACTCATCTGAATAAAGCAAATTATACAACTGAAGTCAGTAAGGGTTTACTGTGAGTTTTGTCCTAATACTGGTTTAAGCTTAGACGTACTATATGAGTTAAAGAAATAATACAAGATTGCCTATGAAGAATGCCAAAATAAATGTGTGGCACAGACAGTAAGAGTACACACTGCACATGGACACAGATTTGAAATGAAGTTCTTCCCCCTTTCATATGTGAGCTTGAGAGCATTACAGAATACAGGAATTATACTGACTATTGCTAAGACTACCAAACTAATGCCATTCTACTGTTATCTTTAACTGTAGCAAGAAATTAGCTCAAAAATACTATTACTAATTTCTTTGTGGTAGTGAAACAGGGCTTTACTAAATGTTTCAAAACAGGTGACAGGCTAAAAACTGAAGATCTTTATTATACAAAGGCTATAAAATATGAAAAATTTCAAGTTATTTCCAGAGAAGTACTTTACCTACTTTTAACAGTTACAGTTAAAATTAGCTTTTTAACATAAAAGACTATAATAAGGTTTTTTTCTATACAGTACAAGATCTTATATATATATATATTTTTTTTTTTTCTTTTAATTTATTTTTGGTGATACTGGGGGTGGAACCCACAGGCTTTCTACCTCCGGGCTATACTCCCAGACCTATTTTATCTATTTTATATTTTATTTGGAAACAGGGTCTCACTAAGTTGCTGAGAGCCTCACTAGGTAGCTGAGGCTGGCTTCGAACCTGTGCAATCCACCTGTCTCAGCCTCCCAAGCGTGGGGATTACAAGCATGTGCCACCACGCCCAGCCTTATGTTATATTTTTGTTAACATAAATTTTTTTGTGTGTGTGTGGTACTGGGGATGGAATCCAGGGGCATTCTATCTTCTAGCTACACTCCCAGCCCTATTTTTTATTCTATATTTTGAAACAGGGTCTCGCTAAGTTGCAAAGGGCCTCACTAAGTAGTAGCTGAAGCTGTCCGTGAACTGCGATCCTCCTGTCTCAGCCTCCCGAATGCTGGGATTACAAGAGTATGCCACCACACCGGTTTACATATAATTTTTTAAATTTGGATTTCATTCTGAAAGATTAAACAGCATAATTTTAAATAAGGATAGAAGGAGGATTCTAATGCAAAATGCTTTCTCCTATCTGAAATAACTTTACATGATAAACTTTTGGGCACAAAGAAATCCAAGCACATTTACAAAACAAGCTTTTAGTATAAATGATTATCATTGAAGTTTCCATCCTAAAAACCTGCATTATGAGTGAACCAAACAACAAGCCTATTTTTTTAATTTTAGCAAGCCTATTTTTTAAGCAAGTAGAAATATTAGATTACAATCCTTGCTCTTTCTGATTTGAAACTCCATAAAAGCAGTATGTGTTTTTAAAAATAATACATTTGTAATAGTGTTTTATTCAAAAGGCTCATATTCTTTTGAGGCACTATCAATTTTATTAATCAAGCAACAATGAAGTCACTCTCCCTTCTTGGAAAGGCACAGAGGCTAAACACCGACCAACAGACCTCAGGGCCGCCAGATCTCCCGGGGAAACACTCCTAAACCTCAAGTCCTGACCAACATCCTGCTTTACTAGGACGACTCCTTCCTCTAGATGCAGTCTGAGAGATCCCTCAGGTCTCCCCCAGTGGATTAGCGCTGAATAGCAAAAGGCACTGACATCTACCTAACAGGTAGTCCTACCTCCATTTTAGAGACAAATACAATCAGGTGCTGGATGGAAAAGCGCCTGCCCACTTTGTCCCTCCTCTGGACAGCCTCCCTCTCCTTCCATAACAGGTAGGCGCGAGCAGACTGCTGGAGGCTCTAGACCCTGCCAAGACGCTGAGAACCCACTAGTTTCTGCAGTTGTCCCAGACAGACCCATTTTCTACAGATGCTGGCTTTGAGCCAGGGCCTAATTAAGCCACTAAGAATGCCAGATGGTTAACCCTCTCTGCACTCATCTACAGTTATTTGTAAAGTACTAGATATACTTTCATTTTTCCCCAAAATAAAGATATGTACTAGACTGTCCCAATGCACAGCCAGGTGAGTGTGGTGTGGGTGGGCAGGTACTATAAGCCAGTATCCACCGCAAAGGAGGTGCTACATTACCATAGCTAGTGCTCAGGAAACTCCCCAAAATATATGTGGTAGTTTGGTTTACTAGTCAGAGTTTGCAGAAATATGCAAAAAATTCTAATTCTAATTATGCTTAATCTTAGAAAAATAGCTTTCTATGAAAAGAAGGAGAAAACAGTATTTGGATCACAATGTCTGTTGTGAATCCTTTTTACCCATAGGAACAAAACAGTATAGAGCTTTTGAAATTCCCAAAGCCACTGCCGTTCATTAAAAAAAGAAAGCACCCTTTTAAGATTTAGGTGCTTTATCTTTTACAAAATGAAAAGATCAAACATAAAACCTTATTTGTAAGCAAGGCAATCGTGTCTCTGGGTCTGTGGCTAAGATCGACAGCAGTGAGGATGGATGAGGGGAAGTGGGGACAATGGGGGAGACGGGTGAAAGGAAGCTCTCTGCTGAGGCCGGCCTTCCCCGACTGCAATCTCTAGACCTGGGCCCGTAACTGTTTACCTACTCTATCCTGAAGAAAAAGTTAATTCTACTAATGAGAAGCAGCTGAACTTGCACCAGCGCGAAACACTGGCCTAATTGAGCCCGTCTAACTTGGTATCAGAGAAGATCACTGTTCAAAGATAACTTAAGAATATCTAAATTGGAATTTAGGAGAGATGCAGGAATCGATTAGTCAGGCTAATTATTCTCTTTTTGATAATATGGCTATATTCTCTAGCCACAGACACCTGCTATGCAGGTTCAGCTCCCGACTTTCTGTTAACATCGATGCAATTTCAATGGACCAAAGAGATAGCAATCACTCTGCAGCTATCCAAGGACCAAATCCATACATCCACTTCTTCTCCATAGTTTCCCCCCCATTCTTCTTGTGCTGTAATTACTTATACTTACAGCTCCTATTTCTTTGTAGGAAAACAGTACCAAATCTGACCGAATTCCCTAAAACAACCATGGATGCGCAGGATATTCCTATCTGGTGACGGCAGAAGATTTCACACCTATACAATACCACAATATGGCCAAAACAAAACGGTGGCTTAATTAATTGTTGGCCAAGAGCCACATTCTTTCCAAATCAGGGCTTCTGCAAGATGGCATATGGTTTGTTATTTCTTACATATATGAAAAGACTTTGAAGTGATTACACTTGGTATCTGTCAAAATAATTCCATATATGAAACAGCAGCATTAAAAAATAAAAGCATTATGTGGTTAACAAAAAGAAGTAATGAAAGAAAAGAGAAAGATTTATTTCCCTATAAGAATTTGAAAACAGTTTTTGTTTTTAAGGATTAAAATAGTGGCTGGCATACCATCTGTATAAAAATTACTTTAATTCCATGATGTTCTAATGTACAACATGCCAACTTTACTTAATAACATGACTGTGAGATGTTATTTTTAAAGTATAAAAAATAGTTCCTCATTAGTGACCCACATTTTCAAAGGTAGGATGTATTCAGTGCTTAATTTTATTGTACAAATCTATTGTATTAAATTTAATCACTATGCCATTTTTCCCCCAAATGGTGCTGGTAGTGAGGATAGTTAAAAAAAAAGAAAAAAGAAAAAGAAGGTATTTAACTGGAGTTCCCTGTGGGTAAGAGCTTTACAGTGCTCATCACTGCACCTGCACAGAAGATGCAGGAGGTAAGGTAGAATGACTACCCCAAGCTCCAAGAGCCCCATACAAGCAGCCCTTGCTCACTCCAAGAAGTGCAAGGCAAAAGGGAGTCCCGCTTACAGGTTCAAAAGGCAGGATAACCCCCGCCCATGGGCATCTGTGACATTACACGATCTTGAAGCTGTTTTCCTCTATGTCCTGCATGAATTTCACTCCTGACGTACTTCAGAATGCCACTACTGACAGATGCATTAGAAAAGATGGCAGAGCCAGGCATGGGAGGATCTCCGCCAACAGCCTCAGCTACTACTTAGTGAGGCCCTTCGCAACTCGGGAGACCCTGTTTCAAAAAAAAAAAAAAATAGGGCTGGGGATATAACTTGGAGGTAGAATGCCCCTGGGTTCCATCCCCAGTACTTAAAAAAAAAAAAAAAAGGCAGATTTTTAGTTTTTAATTGCACTTCAAAGCCAGGTGTGGTGGTGCATATTTTAATCCCAGTAGCTGGGAGGCTGAGACAGAAGAATTGCAAGTTTGAGAATAGCCTTAGCAAATACTGAAATTCTCATTAATCCAATGAAACCCTATTTAAAAAAAAAAAAAAAAAAACTAGGGCTGGGGTGTGATTCAGAGGAAGAATATCCCTGGATTCAATCCCCAGTGCCAAATAAATGAATGAGTGAATGAATGAATGAATGAATGAATAAACTTCACTCCAAGCTGGGGCACACACCTGTAATCCCAGTACTTGGAATTACTTGGGAGACAGGAGGATCACAGGTTTGTGGTTAGCCTTAGCAACACAGAGAGGCTGTTGTTTCAAAACAAAAAATGAAAAATCAGGGTGGGAGTTTAGCTTAGAGGTAGAATGCCCTGGCTTTAATCCATGAAAAAAAACGTTTTACTCCAATACCTAGTACAGGGTCTATCACCTGCTAGGATTTTACTAAATAGTTAAAAATAATGAATTGTTGGAATGAATGAAAACACACATATAAAGTATTCAAATGGTATGGAGATTTTCATGATTGGTTAGAATATATTTCTAAACATTTTTTTCTTTTACTATTATAAAAATACTTCTCCATGGGACACAGAGGATGTGCTGTATGAAGACTAATTTATTTATAACTTTTGCTCCTGTTCTTTCCAGTTCTGATAACTGGAAAGGACAGAGCTTATTAACATAATTGATGGCCTTGTCCTCGTCACCCTGTTGTAGCTGCCAGGATGGGAGAGCCCAGCGAGGAAGACACGCTGGCTGGAGCCCGAAAGGAAAGCAGGCCAAATTAAGTTGCAAGGGGCAGCTTTCAAAGTGATTCGGCACGATGACGGGAGTTACAGGGTAGAAACGTAAAAATGAGTTTCACTCCAGATTACTTTAAAACTGAGTCAAGATTTTTCACGCTGGAGTCCTGGGAAAGCACTGTGCTATCAAAGGAAAACATGCAAACATCTGTGGCAGGAGCTATTGTAAAGTATCCACCTTGTTGATCTTTTAGCCTTCCTAATCCACTCTCCATTTTCAGTAAGGAATCATTAAAGTTTACCATATAAGAACCTAGACACGGGACAAAAAACCCCCCAAAAAACACACACATATTTTTTTTTCCCATGGGGGGCGGTACCCAGATGTCAATGGCTGCAGCTGTGACTATATAATTACCTGTTTGCATTAACGTCAACCACAGTTTAGATTTTATAGGTCAGATGACAATGCAGCAAAATGCATTTAGCCTCTGATTACTCCTTTCCAAACATTCTCTCACTCACAACTTCGACCCTGGGAACATAGCAGGCACAGACTTAGGTCAATAAGAGACACTGGGCAGCACAATAGGCCCTGCCTCAAACAGCGCTGTTGACAGACACCAGCACAAAGGAAATGAATAGAGGCCCCCTCAGTTCTCACACAGAGCGAAGAATGACTCAGTGTACTGCTGCTTTGGCGCTCTGTTTGTACAGTGTATACAGCTTTTGTCCTCGGCCACTGTTCACAGCTCAATGGGGGCTAAAGAGCCTAGGAAGTGAAGGCGGAAGAATGCACCACACTCTTCCCGTGGCCAGCAGTTGTGTCCTTGTGCCCATGACAGGTCAAGTGAGAACTGGAAAGTCACTAGATGAAGCCCCTCCAGCCCCTCCTTACATGTGTGAAGTGAGTTTAGGGTGAAAATACAAAAAAAGGCAAAATAGAAGAGTCACCACGAGTTTAACATTCATATAGTGACTGAACTGCTACGGCTCTGTTGGCTTTTTTCTCCTCTCTTGTATTTCTCTAGGCTGCTTATATAACCTTTTCCAGAGGCTTGTGTCACGTGCAAAGAGAAACCAGGGTTGGCTCAGAGTACAGAACTAAAGTAAAGTAGGCCATGAGTCAAAAAGGGATTCTGGAAAAGGGCCAGAAAGCAGCTGGGGAGGCGAGATCCAGGTAGGGGGTGAGGCTCCAGAAGGATTGGCATTTGTTTTTTACATGTATTAATACACTGTCCCAAGCAATGCACTTTTCTCCTCAAGCCTGTTTCCGGAGGTAATGGAGCCTAACAATAAATAGCCCAGCCAGGGATAAAACAGAATTCTAAGACAATCCAATGGAAAGTTTCTGTTGGCTTAAAATGGTTTGCTTGATACTGGCCAAGCAAACCTAGCTAGAGCGAGGACAGACGGAGCTCAAACGCTGAGTGAACTGTCATTTCTCTAAGGGAAAACTGGCAGAATCGCATCTGTACTCTAATTTTAGAATTAGACGGTGTTCAAATCCTGGTTCTACCAATTAACAGCTGCGTGGCCTTGCATAATCCTCCTTCATTTCCTCATCTGTAAAATTTTATGTTCACCTATTTCTTTACTTAAAAAGCATTATTATTTTGTTTCTCTTTACTTCTTAACTGGCATATACTATTTATAGGGCATGGTATTAAGACTGATAGATGCACACAATGTGTAATGATTAAAACAGGATAATCAGCATCTCCTCTCTCTAAATATTATCATTTCTACATGTTGGGAACCTCAAACTCTTCTCTTCTAGCTATTTTGAAATGTGTGAATAATTGTAGGTTATAGTAACCTACCAGGCTGTAGAACATTAGGACTACTTTTCCCCAACTATACTTTGCACCTATTATCCACCTTCTGTCTCCACTCCACCTACCCTTCCCAGCCTTCAGTGACCTCTTTTCTACTTAAAAGGATAATTATTAAGATGATAATAATGCCTACTTTCTTGGTTGCTATGAGGATAAAATAAGTTGATCCATGTGAAGTACAAGAAAAGGGCCTGGGACCATGTAAACATTCAGTAATTGTTCCCTATCAGTTTTAATTGCCATTGCTATTATGACCACTCCCAAATTCTAGGAGTGTGAACATCAGAGCCACAAGCAGGACCCCCAAGGTGAGCACACAGATGCACGCACCATTCTCCAGGAAATGCTTGCAGATGACTGAGATCACCAAATCTTGAGTCTATGAGGACTTCACCCTTACCCAGAGGCTGTTTTCAGTGGTCTCCAAAAATTCATGTTTTATGAATGCTGCACATGTGACAAGCTGTATATAATACACACAAAGCTATCATTAAAACTTTAAAAATGTATATGATTTGAAATTCTCCTCAAATCTAAATCAATGTATAGCCTAATATTCAGAGGAGGGAAAGACAATAGCAAACATTAATTAACTACTTGCCATTTTAGGGGTCAGACATTCTTTTAAATAACTTATCCAAGCTACTATTATTTTTACAGTGAAAAAAACTGAAGGACAGAGCATTAAATACCTTGCTTAAGATTTACACTGTTAAATAGGCAAGCCCAGAAAATTGACTTCAGATCTTGGCATAAATATTACACTATACTGTCTCATTGATATTCCTATGCAGGCATGTCTAACAACTTGCTAAGTAGTACTGTCCTTATGCTTAGCAAAGAGAAGAAGGCACTGTCTTAGCAGGTCTGGCATAGAATCAAGCCATAAATCCACAGTAGCCTCATAAATGATAATATACCATGAGTTAAAATGTGCTTAAGGTGTATCCTTTTATCTTTTTTGATGTCTAGGCAGTTGCTGACCACATCTACTCTTTAGGAGTCAAAAAGTAAAATGCCTTGTCTAATTGCTTTCATAAATCCTCATCACTACACAGCCATAATTAGTTTCGTGCTTATGAATTTTATCTTACACATTAATTATATCTGCAATGATTCCGAGAATGCAAAGAAGTTAATTAATGAAAAATAACTGCCTTGAGGATAGATGTTTTAAGTATATAAGTGATTATCAAAAGGAAAAAAAGGCCATTGTTTCAATTATTTCCAGAATGCCTCCCTATGTTTAAATCTTCATAGTATTGGTCTCAACAGAACCTTAATCCCAAGTAAACACGACATCAGAAGTTTAAGTAAAACTTTGCATTTATTTTTAAATTTTTCATTCCTTATGGCTTTGATGTAATTTATTTTTCAAAGTCTGAACTTGTAAACATATACAAATATCCATGAATGATCTTGATTTTTAAGTAAGTTTTAAAATAAAGAGATTTCCACATCCTGCAGTATGTGAGAGCAAGTAAACTGACCAAAGCTTCTGCTAAGGTAGAGGTAGTGGCTAAAACACCACTGTTCTTAATTTGAGAGAAAGGCTAAATGAGAGAAAAATGAGACTACAAATGCAGAAAAGGAAAAGTTGCATAGAATGTGAAAATCCTAAACTTCTATGAAAGTAATAAAACAGCTTCAAAAATAAATAAATGCAAAATTTAAAATCACTAGTAGCAAGCAAGACAATCACAACAGTGGTTTTCTGAATGAAATATTCATATAAAATGACCCAAAGCTAAGCAAAGGAATCATTGACAAATTTCATGAACTGGAGGGTTTTCTCTAATCCCAAAATAATTGGTAGAAATCAATAATAAAAATTCTCATTTTTCTAGAAATTTAAAATATATTTCCATATAACTCGTGAGTCAAAGAGGAAATAATGAAATTAATTCCATTCATGAGTTCATTATTCATTAGTAATGGAATTCAAAAAACACATAAAAGTACATAAAAATTTAGCTAAACTGCTCAAATGGACTATATAATAGCATAATATATACTAAAAGAGCACTTTAATTTCTTTAATAGCTTGCAATTTGTCTGGTTTTTAATGTTTTTTGTTACTTATAAAAAATTTAATTATCCCAGTTCATAATCATGTATGCTATGTATAAAATGTGATCAAAATTTTTCATTGTAACAAAGTCTATTACACCTCATTTGATACTTATTAGATACTTATTCCTTAGCCAGTTATCCCAAAGTACAATTTGTTTAAATTAATTTGACAACTTCACATTTTCCATCCTGAAGGTAAACATTTATGATTCTTCACGCTTTTTAAAAATAAATTCTGCCGGGCGTGGTGGCGCACACTTGTAATCCCCGCGCTTGGGAGGCAGAGACAGGAGGATCGCGCAGGTTTGAAGCCAGCCGCGCGCGCGCGCTGGTTTAGGAGACCCTGTTTCCAAATAAAAATGTAAAAATAGGTCTGGGAGTGTAGCCCGGAGGTAGAAGGGCTTCCAGGAACCTCAGTACCACCAAAAATAAATAAATAAATAATAATAATAATAATAATAATAATAATAATAATAAAAATAAATAAATAAATTCTGGGGTTTCTCACTCTAGGGATGGCCCACATTCTACCTTAAATATGTAAAACTTGCTTTCCTAAAAAAAACCCACCTCTGTCTTTGAAGAAAAATATAAGAAATTAAAAAAGAAAAAAGTTAGGCAGGGTGGCACATCCCTGTAATCCCAGCACTTGAGAGGCAAAGACAGGAGGATCTCAGGCTCAAGGCAACCTCAGCCAACTGAGTGAGAGCAGTTTCACTCCCTGTTTCAAAATAAAAATAGGGCCAGGGGTTTAGCTCAGAGGTAAAATGCCCCTAGGTTCGATATCCAGTACCAATGAATAAATAAATAAGAAAAAATTAACAATGACATGCATGTAATTAAAAGCAGTCTTGATTTATGGATTTGTTTCTTTTTTCCTCTATACTCATAGTTTATCTTGCTAAAACATGAAAATAATCATTTAAAAAGAGGTAAGAAAAAGGATAGTAAAATCAAGTACCTTAATCCCAGTACTTGGGAGGCTGAGACAGGAAGAACATAGGTTCGAGGCCAGCCTCAGCAACATAGCAAGACTCATCTCAGCAACTTAGCGAGACCCTGTTACAAAACAAAAACAAACAAAGAGGCCTGGGGGTGTAGCTCAGAGGTAGAATGTGCTTTGTTCAGTCTCCAGTACCTCCTAACACACAAAAGTATTTAGAGACAAACTAGATTGCCGGGCGTGGTGGCGCACACTTGTAATCGCAGCATTCGGGAGGCTGAGACCGGAGGATCGCAGTTCATGGACAGCCTCAGCTACTTAGTGAGGCCTTCTGCAACTCAGTGAGACCCTGTTTCAAAATAAAAATACAAAATAGGGCAGGAGTGTAGCTCAGAGGTCAAATGCCCCTGGGTTACATCCCCAGACCCACACACACACACACAAAGAGATATACTAGACATATTTTGAATTAAAAAATATCTGTGTTAGCCGGGAGTGGTGGCGCACGCTTGTAATCCCCGCGCTTGGGAAGCTGAGACAGGAGGATGGCACAGGTTCAAAGCCAGCCTCAGCTACTTAGTGAGGCTCTCAGCAACTCAGTGAGACCCTGTTTCCAAATAAAACATAAAATAGGTCTGGGAGCATAGCCCGGAGGTAGAAAAGCCCCTGGGTTCCACCCCCAGTACCACCATTAAAAAAAAAATCTGTGTTACAATTCATACCATAGTGTTTTCCTCTCTTAGGTGATTATTAAATATGCCTATGCAAGACTGAAAATATGAAGATGTGACATATATTTCAAATCATTAAATCCAAGAATGTTGTCTAAAGGTCAAACAGTTCAAAAATGACTGTCCTGCTGTGCCTAATGGGTATCTCTTGACAAAAGGCAAGAAAAGGAAGAGGAGCAGGAGTCCTGTGTGCGGACACTGATTCGGGGATGGAACTGAAAAACCATGAGGGACTCAGGTAATGAGCTGGCTCGGGCTCTGCCTGCCTCTTACTTCTCGCTCTCCTCTCTGCATCTCTGTGTGATTCTTCTCTCCTTCTTTTAGATCAGCTTTCTCTATCCTCCAGTCTGCATGGCAGAGAATACGGCTACTCACAGGCTAGAATTAAGGAGTCAAGGCCTTAGTCCAGTGAAGCAGCTTACTCTCTATCTTGGCGCCAATGTTCAGTTCCAAGAGATGAAACTTGGATTGGTTCCAGCTTGCTTCAGGCCTAATTAGCTGTGGCCAGGTGGAAAAGGCAATGCTGTTTCAACAGGGATGTCCACAGACTGCTGTCTTAGTGGCTAGGCCACAGTCTTGGAAGCTCAGATTGTAATTAAAGGTGCTGCTCTGGGCAGGAAACCGTATAGCATCAATTGTGACATGCACCAAAGTAAACAATGTGCTTGCTTGCCTTATTTCACTTTGTTGTTTTTTTTTTTTGTGGTACTGAGGACTGAACCCAGGGGCAGGGGCACTCTACCACTAAGCTACATTCCCAGCCCTTTTAATTTTGAGACAGTCTCACTAAATTGCCCAGGCTAGCTTCAAACCTGAGATCCTCCTGCCTCAGCCTCCAAGTAGTTGGGATTACAGATGTACATCACTGTGCCCAGCAAGCACTGTGCTTTCTGATGGAATCCTTATGCCTCCCAGTGCTGAGTCCAGTTGGACAATCAAGGTGGAGGCCACTGCCTGGGGTACCAGGAAGGGTGGATGTCATTTGTTCTTGGGAGAAGGGGTGGAGGGTGTTTTCTCAAGGAGCCTAAGGCTGTACAGCAGAGAGATGTGTGGCAAGCACTGCTTCAGAGACAAGTCACATTTGAATAAAAGCAGCAAATTCTTACTTGCATATAATTAGAAACATACTATTTATATTATCTCAAATGCATTTATTTATTTATTTAATTTTTGTGGTACTGGGGATGGGACCCAGGGACTTTCTACCTCCAGGCTACACTCTCAGACCTATTTTATATTTTATTTAGAAACAGGATCTCAGTAAGTTACTGAGAGTCTCATTAAGTAGCTGAGGCTGGCTTTGAACCTGCAAGATCCTCCTGTCTCAACCTCCCAAGTACTGGGATTACAAGCATGAGCCACCACGCCCGGCTTTGAATGCAAAGATTTAAATAAGTAAATGTTAGTATAGCAAAATCATCTTCCTCTTTTTCTCAAGAAAGGCATGATTATCCATCTATGTACCAGCCTATAAGTCGTAACATAATCCTTTATCTCTTCCCTACCCTGTTCCTGCCTATCTTCCTGTCAGTTCCTACCATGAAATACCTTTGAATCAGACCCTTCTATTCCATCAACTATGCCACATCTGTGTGTGTGTGTGTGTGTGTGTGTGTGTGTGTGTGTGTGTGTGTGTGTAGAAGGGTGCTGGTTATTGAACCTGTCTAAGCTACACTTCCAGCCCTATTTCACTTTTTATTTTCAAACAGGGCCTCGCTAGGTTAGGGTCTCACTAAATTGCTGAGGCTAGCCTTGAACCAATGGTTCCTGTCTCGTCTCCAAGTACTCAGATTACAGGTATGTGGCACCAAGCTTGGCCATAGTGCGACATCTTAATCAAAGAACATATTACCTCTTTTCTAAAATTTTGCAATAGCCTCTTAATTGATCTCCCTGCTTTCAAGTCTCCAATATATTTTGTACTGCACCAATTTTCATAATTCCTATTTTAAAACCCAAACCTGCCCATGTCACCTTCCTACCGTAAGTCTCTATTAGTTCTTTATAGCTATCACAGATGTCCCAACTATGCCTATACCACAACCAACTATGCCACAACCATCCAGACTCCTGGCCTCCATCCTAGACTTTCTGAATCAGCATCTTCTAAAGGAAGACTTAGGGATTTAGTTTTTTAACAAGCTCCCCACTTGATTCTGATGATCTGTGTTGCCGAATCTCTGCTCTGTAAGATATAGTCCAGAATGCCTGAAAGGAACAAAAGTCAACTCACAATCTGATTCCAACCTTTGCCTTTCTAGACTCATAACCTGCAACTTTCCCTTTTCAACCTTTCTCAAACACTTTCAAGCTGCCAGTCATCTACGTATTTGCTTTCTTCTCTGCTGTTTACTCAGGGAATTTGTACTCATATTCCTGAAGAATGAGTTCAAAGCTGGGCGTGGTGGCACACGTTTGTAATCCCAGTACTTGGGAGGCTGAGAAAGGGGGGTCACAGGTTCGAAGCCAGCCTCAGCAGCTTAGTAAAGCTCTCAGCAACTTAGTGAGACCCTGTTTCCAAATAAAATATAAAATGGGTCTGGGGCTGTAGCCTAGAGGTAGAAGCCTTCTTGGTTCCATTTCCAGTACCCTACACATGCACCAAAAGAAGAAAAAAGAAAGAACACGTTCAACTGTCACCTCCTCTGAGACCTCCTTGACTGTCTCTCACACTTACTCACTCCTGACTCAGTCCTTTCTTGAGAGTTTTAAGACATTCCAAGGTATGGCCAACAGCAGAGGCTCTGCTGTCAGATCCCCAGTGTTTGAACCCAGGCTCTGCACACTACCCATGAGTGCATGGCTTGTGGCCTTAGACAAGTTACTCATCTTCTCTGTACCCTTAGATGCCTTAAATTATAAAGTGGGAAGAGTAGTAGTGTGTGTGTGTCCAATATAATCCTAAGCTGAGTGACTGCATATGAAGCATTCTGCATGGCCCTACCAATTTACCCTGAAATATTTTTTAAAACCATTTTTGTTCCTTACAATAATGAACCTTAAGTCTACTTTATTAAGCCAGTCAATTTATAAATTCCCAGTGAATTTATGAATGCCTTTTCTTAGATGTGGCACCAAACAACAACAAAAAGGTAACAAAATCACTTCATTTCATTTCCTTCTCAAAAGAGGGATTGAGGCTATGCCTTAGTTGTAGAGTGCGTCTGGCGTAGTGAAGCCCTAGGTTTGATCTCCAGCACTGCAGGGGAAAGAAAAAAAAAGACTAAGGATGATGTGCTAAATCTATTTAAGAAAAGAAAGTCATCATTTATGTCAAAAGGACTGTGATTGTTTTTTACAGTCATCCACTACAAAGGGAGAAACAACTTGGAAAGCTTAGATATCCATTTAAATAATTTCAAAGAAGAAAGGAAATACCGAGTTTAGCTTTGGGCTATAGAAATGTATGGAGAAAACTGGGTTCTAGTGATGTTGCCCAGAGTTAGAGTGTTTGCACCAGGCCCACCCCTCCCATACACACACAGCAAATACCGAAAAATCTAGATAGTAACCACACAGAACAAAATTCCCGTCACATAGAAAATTAAAATTTTAGCCCAAAGTAACTTTCAATAACTCCTGTATGATTTAAAAAAAAAAACTAGTAATAGTATGAAACTTTTTATGAATCCTATTTTTCTCTAATTATTAAAGTAATATCTGAAATGGAAGACAGTAAAGAAAAATCTGGTTATCTGCAGCAAAAGGAGAACAAAACTGGTTATGAGAAGAAAGCCATATTTAAAGAAAACTATATTTGAACCATATTAGAAACTCATATCGAAGAGAATAGGAAGCTGAGTGTGGCGATACATGCCTGTGATCCCAGTACTTGGGAAGCTGAGACGGGAGGATAGCAGGTTCTAGGCCAGCCTTAGCAACTTCATTAGACCTTCAGCAACTTAGTGAGACTCTGTTTCAAAATTTTTTTAAAAAAGAAAGGGATATTGGGAGTGTAACTCAGAGGCAGGATGCCTCTGGATTCAATTCCTAATATCAAAAAAAGGGGAGGAGGAAGGAGAGAAAGAGGGAGAGAGAGAGAGAGGGAGTGAGGGGGAGAGAGAGAGAACAAAAGGAAAACTAAGCTTATGCTCAGATGTGAGCATCTTCTGTAATATAGTATTATCAGCTTCTTCTCTATTTTTCTTATTTTGCTTCTGGAATATCAGCTATTAAAAGAGTGTTGAAATAAGACTTAGTGAAATCTGGAACAAGTCAGCTCTTCTACAGAACAAATTCCTCGCTGGATCAACTCATTCTCTCAGTAAGTACTTAGCAAGCACCTACTGTTACACATGGTTGGTAAAAGCAGAGAACACAAGAGGCAGCAGGTGTGAAGCCGACCCTATGGTGCTCATCATAGGAGCAACCTGCATACTCTAAGGTCAGCAACGCCTTGCTCAGCAGCCTGTGGTACCACCTGCAGTTCATCAACATTAGTGGCACCAGAAAATAAAATCTATCTTGCTTCCCCATCATCAGCCCTCCAGATCACAGGCTAATAACTAGCCTAGGATCATGCATACTTAAAGGCCAATGGGTGTGTTGAATGGAATCTCTGGACCCCTCAGTACTACCCACAAAACGTGAGTATACATATATAAAGCTTCCTAGACAATGTGCTTTCACTGAATTCTCAAGCAGGTCCAGAAAGTATAAACAATGACTGCTGTAGGTATAGAATTCCCCAGCAAATCTGTTCTATTGAAAAGGCTGCTACCCATATACCAACCCAGAGGGCACTTCTCAATTCCTTATTTGACATTTCTTAGTATGATGTTCTAAGTTGAAAATAGTCGACAAGTTGTTTTGCTCATCAAAATCCTGTCCTCTAAAGTTTTGAGTACCAACATTCTAGTCAGACTGTTAGACAAAAACTTCTTCCAAAAAAACTGTTTATAGAAGTTGGGCTCCAGCAACTCTTGCAATATAATCCTTGTGTATTACTGAACCACAGAAAAATAACTCCTTAATTTGTGGTTAGAATAACCACTGCAGAACAACCTACAGTGGGTGGCATGAAACTATCACAATTATAAAGTAACCAAGCAAATAATATGCTGTGTCTCTGAGAGATAAAATGTTGTAAATCCAAAACATACATTGCTATAAATAGAGTCTGTGGTTATTTGCTGAGATGCTCAAACATTGCAATGATGAGGACTACTTTAAAGCATGTTTTATAAAGGAATAACTAAAGCCGTTTCACAGTAGACTCAGTGGCACCACATGTATTGTTTGGGCTAAGAAATGAGGTGAACTGCACTGTATAGTAACTATGGGAAAATAGTGCCTTTAATATAAACAAACAATGGACCTTCCTTTAGAAGCCACGAGATGGAAGAGGAGGGGAGGAGGATCAGTCCTGGGGACCAGCCTGCCTGCAATTTGGAAAACCATTGAATCAGAGCCATCAGTGTGTCTGCATGCATTACTTCTTGACAGCTATAATCAGATCATTTCTCCCCAAATTAAAATCATAGATTTTAGAGTGAGGAAGGCTCCGAAACACCAACCAGACAACAGGGACTGAAGACCAAAACGGGTGTGTGACTTGTGCAAGTTCACAAACAGAACGGAAAGAAATTGAGGCTCTTGGCTCTCTTGTCATGCTATAGTTTTTACACAGAAAAAATATTTTTTGCCGGGCGTGGTGGCGCACGCTTGTAATCCCCGCGCTTGGGAGGCAGAGACAGGAGGATCGTGCAGGTTCGAAGCCAGCCACGCACGCTGGCTTAGGAGACCCTGTTTCTAAAAAAAATTAAAAAAAAAAAATATGGTCTGGGAGTGTAGCCCGGAGGTAGAAAGGCTTCCAGGAACCCCAGTACCACCAAAAATAAATAAATAAATAAATAAATAAATAAATAAATAAATAAAATGTCACATATGTACATAAATCCTACACACGGCCTCTTGTATACTTTAAATCACCTTTAGGTGACGTGTAATATCCAGTGCAATGTAAATAGTTATATTGTTTAGGAAAGAATGACAAGAAAATTCAGTACAGATGTTAAATTTTTTCTTGTCTGAAAATAGGGCTGTCTATCCTTTTTAATTCCCATTTCAAAGACTTTATCTCCTCCCTACCCTGGATAAGCAGATATCAAAACAAAATTTATGCATAAAATTGTCATGGAAGTATTGTTTATAAAAAGTGAAAACTGGAAACAATATAAAAATATGTCAATTATGGGCTAGCTAAATAAATCATGGTAAAGAAAGCTATGTAGTCTTTAACAATTTTATTTAGGACATAGTTAGATGACCCCAGTGGGAGTCAGGCATGGTGGTGCAGACCTGCAATCCCAGTATATGGGAGGCTAAGACAAGAGGATCACAGGTTTGAGGCGAGCCTCAGCAACTTAGTGAGATCCTTTTTCAAAATAAAAAATAAAAAATAAAAAAGGGTTAGAGTGCTGCTCAGAAGTAGAATGCCCTGGATTCAATCTCCAAACCCTCCCCTGTTTCTGGCCTCCATGATGTGAAAGCCTGAGCGCTGCAGACATGGCTTGACATGGGGCTAAACTCTGGAATCTCCAAAACCTATAAACAAATAAATCTCTATGAACAAAAACAAAACAAAAATGCTCCAATGTGATATCTAGTTATAAAGCAGAACTCACCAGTATTAATTTTTTGTTAAGATATATGTAAAAATGTTTTCAATAGGTAATCTTGTGTTGTTCACTTTTCTGAATTGAACACTCAATTTGAACTTTGCACTCAATTTGAATTACTTTTGTAATAAGATAATATTTTTAAAATAAACAGGTAAGCTGGGCATGGTGGTGCACACTTGCAATCCCAGCGCTTGGTGGCTGAGACAAGAGGATTGCACAGGTTCGAAGCCAGCCTCAGCTACTTAGTTAGGCTCTCGGCAACTTAGTGAGACCCTGTTTCCAAATAAAGTATAAAATAAGTCTTGGAGTATAGCCTGGAGGTAAAAAAAAGCCCCTGGGTTCCACCCCCAGTACCACAAATATAAATATAAATAAAATAAAATAAAATAAAATAAAATAAAATAAAAAACAGGTGAGCTACCCTAATGATATTAAGAGCTCATACAGATAGATTAGGAAGATACATAAAATATTATTAGATAAATAAGTTAAGCAAAGAAATGGATAATTTACAAAAAGGCAATGCTATGAATAAGTTCATGAATCTATATAAGACTGAAAAATATTAATAAGCTTTAAGGCAAGTTATTCCACTTAACCTTTCCTCAAGAAATAATCCTATAAGTTTTACTCACAAAGATGTTCATGATTGTTTAAGTTAGAATAGTGAACAAGTAAAAAATATGATAAACAGGAATGTCTAAAGAAATGATACACCTTATGATATATTATTGTATGTTTATGGGTGTGTGTGTGTTAGCAGGAACTAGGGGCATTCTACCTCTAAGTCACATCCCACCTCTACTTTATTTATTTATTTATTTATTTATTTATTTATTTATTTATTTGCAGATCTGAGGATGGAACCCAGGGGCATTCGACCTCTGAGATATAACCCCCCTGTCCTATTTTTTATTCTTTATTTTGAAGCAGGGTCTTACTAAGTTGCAGAGGGCCTCACTAAGTAGCTGATGCTGTCTGTGAACTGTGAACCTCTGGTCTCAGCCTCCTGAACGCTGGGATAACCAGCATGTGCCTGTTTCTGGCCCAGCTTCTACTTACTTTAAAAAAAAAACAACAAAAAAAAAAAAAAAACAGGGTCTTGCTAAGTTGCTAAAGGCCTCAAGGTGCTAAGGCTGTCCTGGAACCTAGAATCTGGAACCCTCCATAAGGGATTATGAGCTTGCACCACTATACTCGGCTTATAATACATTCTTCATAGGGAAAAAAATGCTATGATATAAAATTAAGTGAGGGGCTCAAGAATAAAACCATGTCCAAGATCCAGGCATGGTGGCACATGATTGTAACCCCAGTATTTGGGAGGCTGAGACAGGAGGATCTCAGGTTCTTGGCCAGCGCTAACTATTAGCAAAGCCCTCTGCAACTTAGAGAAACCTTGGTTCAAAATAAAGAATTAAAACTAGGACTATGCCGGGCGTGGTGGTGCACGCTTATAATCCCCACACTTGGGAGGCGGAGACAGGAGGATCGTGCAGGTTCGAAGCTAGCCTCGCTGGCTTGCTGGCTTAAGAGACCCTGTTTCAAAAATATAAAATAGGTCTGCTAGTGTAGCCCGGAGGTAGAAGGGCTTCCAGGAACCCCAGTACCACCAAAATAACAAAAAAAAAACAACAAAAAAACTAGGACTATGGGTGTACCTCGGTGGTAGAATGACCCTGAGTTCAATTGTCAGTTTTGTAAAAACAGAAAACAAAACAAGAAATACTATATACAAACAAATAAAAAAACCTGTGTCTGGATGAAAAGTCTAGAAGGGAATGTACTAAAATGAATGATGAAATTATGAAGTTTTTTCATTTAAATATGTATGGCATTTCCCATAGCTTTTTAAAAATGAAAATGCATTAATTTTATAAGTCAAAACAAAAAATAAAAATATCAACCTAAATAAACATTTATTTGTTTTGATCACTGAAGAATATTAATTTTGATACTGCAACAATCAATATATAGAATAAAGTAAGTGACTTAAAGTTTTAATCTAAAATGAGGAAAACAACAGAACTAATTAGGTTTGGTTTAGTAAAAAATATTTTTATGATAAAAAAGAATACGGAGCCAGGTGTGGTGGCACAAACTTTTAATCCCAGCATTTGGGAGGCTGAGAAAGGAGGATCATGGGTTCGTGGCCAGCCTCGGCTGCTTACTGAGGCTCTTTGGAACTCAGTGAGATCCTGTTTAAGATAAAGAATAAAAAATAGGGCTAGGAGTATAGCTCGAAAGTAGAATGCCCCTGGGTTCCATCCCCAATACCGCAATAAAAAAATATGTCGGAAAATATTTAAAAAGAGTAAATAAAAAGAAAGCATACTTGCATAAATTAAATTTATACATTATCAGAAGCCCAGTGTAGTGGTAACAGCCTATAATTTTAGTACATGGGAGGCTGAGACAGGAGGAGGATCACAGGTTCAAGGCTAGTCTCAACTTAGTGAGGCTCAGCAAGTTTGGGAGATCCTGCTTCAAAATAAAAAATAATATAGGACTGGGGTGTAGCTTGGAGTTAAAATGCCCCTGGGTTCAATCCCCAGTAGTCCTCCCACACACCAGAACAAAAGAGTAACTATGACCATATATTTGAGGATTAAATTGAGAATTGAGATTATGAACTTACTTTCACCCACTCTTCACCCCACCCTCATCCCTGCAAAAATAAAACAAAGAATAAAAATTTTTAAAAAATGTGTAAGTTCCAAGAATTGTGACATTCTTATTTTTTCAGAAAATGAAATGACTGGAAAGCCACTTCTTAGGAAATGAATATAGAACAAACTCACTTAACATGCATTAAAACATAGTAATTAGAGTAGAAAGAGACAAACACTGTGTGTTTTAATTATGTATCATAATTTTTTCACCACAGAAAATTTAAATATGTTATCAGAAATTCCCTAAAGCCAGCATATCTTAGTACTCATTTCTAAATATAAAAAGTATTCAGCCACAACCTTTTGTTTTGTTTTATACTATTCCTTGGAGACAGGGAAACATACAACCTATACCTCTTGGATTATACCAGCTAAAAATGTAAATAATTTTTTATTCTGAAAACCACAACATCTCAAGGAAAAAAACCCCTGTACCTAAGTAGATGTTGGATAATGTTTGCTCAAAGTGTGTATAATGTGGTGTCTTTATTATTCCTGAAGCAATCCTGAAGAGTTAGGCCTGTGGGTCAGAGTCTAATCTTGAACACTTAGGCTGTAGGAGCCCAGGTAAAGTGGCAGAGCCACAGGCCAGGTAACACAAGTACCATTCCCTACCTCCTCATCCCTGCAGCACTCCACAGTGAAAAAGTCAATCAAGAACATATTTTTTTTTATTAGAAAAAAAGTTAAAAGCCAGGTGTGGTGGCACACACTTGTAATCCCAGCATTTGGGAGGCTGAGACAGGAGGATAGCAGTTCAAGGACAGCCTTAGCTACTTACTGAGGCCCTTCACAACTCAGTAAGACTGTGTTTCAAAATAAAGAATAAAAAATAGGGCTGGGGGTGTAGCTCAGAGGTAGAATGTCCCTGGGTTCCGCTCCCAGTACTGGAAAAAAAAAAAAAAAGTTAAATGCTGGCTTTCAGAGCCTTTCCCGCATTGAGAGAGGGGGCACGTTGTTCTGCAGAATTGACCAATGAAGCATAAATTAAAATCTGGGAGAGGTTTCTAACAAAATTTTAATTTCCCTGATAAAAAGGACAAGCCAGTTGACCCTGTCCTCCCCACTCTTCCTCGCTTGAACACAGATTTGCTTTGTGTAGCATCAGCAGCCTTACTGGACCCAGGACCCCAGATGCATGAAGCCTGATGTCGATGTTTCCCAGCTGCTGAGGCAGCCTCCCCAGCCACCAACATCCAGGATTCTTATGCAAGAAAAACATCTCTCTATGTGTAAGCCATCAAGCAGTTGTGATGTCTGCTATCTGCAATTGACAGGGGTCTAAATGATTTAAAAAGCCATTTAAATTCTCTGAGCCTCACCTTCTATTAAGTAGGCATAATGATAGTAAAATTAAGTATGTGGTGCTAAATATCTGTCTAACATGTAGACAGGTTCAGTCATACCAGATGTTATGATGATGACCTTATACAGTCCTCACTCCAACCACTGGTGGCATGTATCATCATTTCATTCATTTTTAAACGAGAAGAAAATTGAGGCTCCAAGAAATTAAGCAACTTGCTTGAGATTACACAGTTCATTAGGTATAGAGCCAGCATTCAAATTCAGAAATTCTTATTATGGGACCAATGAGGTTAAACCACTATAATGCTCAGAAAAGTGACCAAACATAGTGTTAGAAGCTAAAAATTATTGGTTATAGTAAGTGTGATAGTATAAACAACTACAAAGACAAAAACTGCTAGAAAGCTTCCTATTTTTCAATTCTGGAAAATTATAAATTATCATTTGATCAATATTAATTGTATCTTCCTTCTTCAAATTAAGAAGGTTCTTATGTCTTCACTGGAATGGGAATATTCAAGTCTCTTCATCAAAGGTAATTTTGTTCCTTTTTAACACTGAAGAAAAACTAAGAACAATAAATCTCAACCAATAACTGAAAATACTCTAGGTCAACACCAAACGAAAAAAAGTTAAGTAATGAATATTTATGGTGAATTTACATTCTGCATGGTACTAGGCCAGACATTTATAAATTGTTTTTTCCAAAAGATGTATCACAGGTTTATTTCCTTAGGTCACTTCAGATTCTTCCGTAGGGAGAATTTCATAAGTCCTAAAAACTAGGAAGTTGCTGTCACCAGTAATGGACACTATCATCACCACCACCACCATTACTAATATAAAAATTTATATCATGAGCCAGTTTGTGCTCAGATTTTCCTTTGGACATTTTCCTTCAAACTTCAGATGTTTCCTTCAGTAAGATAAATGAGACAAAGAACTTATAAAATTCATGCTGAAGGCACAGTATTTACAAAACAAGTTAAATTCAGAATTCAAGTTTCTAGAGAAATTACATTTAGGGAATGGGCAGGCTAAAATATCTGCAACTGCAATTAGGAAATATATATTTAGTATCTGGAAGAGATTTTGAGATCGAAAGAGTTTCTTTCTTTCTTTTTTTTTGGTGGTACTGGGGTTCCTGGAAGCTCTTCTACCTACGGGGTACACTCCCAGACCTAATTTTACGTTTTTATTTTGGAAACAGGGTCTCCTAAGCCAGCGCGAGGGGCTGGCTTCAAACCTGCGCAATCCTCCTGTCTCTGCCTCCCAAGCGCGGGGATTACAAGCGTGCACCACCACACCCGGCTGAAAGAGTTTCTAAATAGCTGTTAACTTTTAGAATAGTTTAGCAAGTTATCCTTCTAGTAAATAAAAAGTGCCATGAAAAGGCAGAAACAAAATGGGTTTTGAGCAAAACAGAAGCTTTAGACCAGGAAAACTAAAGTAAAAATGTTGAGATTAAAATTATATATATTTACAGCAATATACTTTGGAAGTCAAATAATCTCAAATCATATATTCCACACTGAAAGCAATGTTGGTGTTTCCATTATCTCTCATAATAAATAGTTGATACTATGATTTCCTAAGAACATGATCTATGAGAGAAAACACTTTAAAGTTGGGTGTGGTGGCACACACTTGAAATCCCAATACTTGAGAGGCTGAAACTGGAATATTACAAGTTTGAGGCCAGCCTCAGCTACTTACTGAGCCCCTCCACAATTTAGTGAGATCCTGTTTCAAAATACAGAATAAAAAATAGGGCTAGTGGTAATAGTTCAGAGGTAGAATGCCCCTGGTTCAATCCCCAAAACCATATTAAAAAAAAAGTAAATAAATAAATAAAACACTTTCAAGGAAAATAGATCAAGGAAAGATTCACTTGCTTAATAAATTCAAAAATGACAGAGGCAATCGATAAAATCCACATGAACATTATAATATGCTCAATCAGTACTAATTAAGGATATAATTATATCTATCTAATATCTAATTTGCATTTTGAAAAGAAACACAAAGTATTCTATTTTAGGTCCAAACTTAAGGTCCTGAATTAAGACTTTAAAAGAAGCCTAACTGCAGCATATTTATGGAAAACATTTTTCTAAAAAATTAGAACAATCTTGTCAGGCATGGTGGTGCATGCTTATAATCCCAGTACTTGAGAGGCTGATGGGAGGATCGCAGGTTTGTGGACAGCTTCAGCAACTTGTGAGGCCCCCTGCAACTTAGTGAGAGCCTGTTTTAAAATTAAGAATAAAAATAGGACTGGGGTGTAGCTTGGAGATAGAATGTCCCTGAGATGATCCCTTGTTTCGCAAAAAAAAAAAAAAAAAAAAAAAAAAAAAAAAAAATTACAAAATCTAAGAACAAAACATTTCTAAGTATTGGAATATGTTGAACCTGAATGATTCCTCACTTAGCAAATTAAAAAAAAATGGAGACATCAACAAAGACATTTGTGTCACTTATTAACACATAAAATATTTTTCAATTACTAAAATGCTGTGGTTTTTTTTGGTGGTATTGGGGTTCCTGGAAGCCCTTCTACCTCCGGGCTACACTCCCAGACCTATTTTATATTTTTACGCCAGCGCAGCTGGCTTCGAACCTGCGTGATCCTCCTGTCTCCGCCTCCCAAGCGCGGGGATTACAAGCGTGCGCCACCACGCCCGGCTTTAAAATGCTGTGGTTTTTAAAAATACTTTTGGATAATCATTATTATCACTATTATTATTATTATTGTTGTTGTTGTTGTTGTTGTTGTTGTTGTTGTTATTATTATTCTGGGGATGGAAGCCAGGGCACCTCTAAGCATGTGCTTTACCTAACCCTAACCCAGCCCCTTAGGAATAACTGTTGGTTCCCTTGTCCTAGGGTTTAGATTCCTGGATTAAGAACTTTTCCTGTGCATACTGCCAGATGGGGGTTAAAACCAAGGCCCCTTGCCCTCTGCTCCCATTCTTTTTCTGATATTTTCCTAACTCATCTTCCTTGGACATGCCTCAAACTACTTCTAGTAGTCAGCTTCCTGTTACTATACAAGTACCTGAGATAAATCAATTTAAAAAGAGGAAAGGTTTATTTGGCTGACAGGTTCACCTGATGCTTTTGGGCAAGGAGATCATGGAGGAAACATGTAAGTGGAGGGAGCTGCTTACCTCATGACAGGCAGCAGAGAGAGAGAAAGGAGATTGGCCCTCAATATCCCCTTGGGAGGTGTGTTCCCAGTGACCCAACTTCCTTCCTCTAGGCCCCACCTCCTAAAAGAACCTCCAGCTCCAAGAGAGCCGCCCCTGGTGGTCAAGCCATCAACACCTGGGCCTCCGGAGATAGTCAAGATAAAAACATAGCACTACTCTATCTCCTGCCTGCCATTTTTACTCCTAAAATTTAATAAAGGGCTTTCTAGAGGAAGAGAGGTCAAGAACAAAGAACCAGAAGATTAAGAGCCGGGTGTGGTGGCGCACGCTTGTAATCCCCACGCTTGGGAGGCTGAGACAGGAGGATAGCGCAGGTTCGAAGCCAGCCTTAGATACTTAGTGAGGCTCTCAGCAACTTAGTGAGACCCTGTTTCCAAATAAAGTATAAAATAGGTCTGGGAGTATAGCCCAGAGGTAGAAAAACCCCTGGGTTCCACCCCCAGTACCACCAAAAAAAAAAAAAAAAGAAAGAAAGAAAAAAGAAAGAAAAACAGAAGAATAACAAAAAAAAAATAAATAAATAAAGGGATGTGACAATTTCAAAGAAGAGCTAAACTACTGAATAATAAAGAGGGCTTGAACAGGTGACCCGAGTCAATAGCCAGACGTCACTGAGAAAGTTAAGGGGGTGCTTTCACTTAGTATAATAGTAAAGGGCAGAGTCTGGTGGGCTGAACTGAGAAGTGAGTGGAAAAGAAATTCTTTTGGGTGGGGAGGAGTCTGAGGATGGAACTCAGGGGGATTTGACCTCCGAGCTTAACTCCCTGCCCTAGTTTTTATTCTTTATTTTAAAACAATCTCACAAAGTTGTGGAGAGCCTCACTAAGTAGCTGAGGCCATCCAAGAACCAGGATCCTCCTGTCTCAGCTTCCGAATTCTGGGATTACAAGCGTGAGCCACCACACCCAGCAGAAATTAGTGAAAATTATAAACATTGGCAATATTTGGAACAAACAAGATTAGAACAACAGCTTAAAGGAGAAACAAGCTCAAATATTTTCAATATTATCAAATTCTCTAGAAAAATGACCCAAAGAAAAATGGTGAATATGAAACCCACAGAGCATTTGATTGAATCATACAAAGTTTATATTCAGCTATTTTTATTTACTAAAACAGTGATCTCATATGGTTTACACTAATGTATAAACTTGATTTCAAGAAAGAAGGAGATAAGGTTATCTGCTAAGAAGGTAAAAGAACGGAACAAAATCCTTCAGAGTGAAAAAAGTAAATTAACTTTAAAAATCTGTTAGAAATGAATAAAAGAATTAGGAGAGATTCAGTTGTGCTTGAGGAACAGGAACATATAGTGACTTCACCTAGCAATGTTACACCTCTTCTCCAAAAAAGTCCTGCCTGTTGATTTTCTACTTGCATTTCAATTTTAGAAATATAGCAAGTCTTCTCTAATAGGATGCATGACCCTGACCACTGCAAGACATCATCAAGGCAGCCACTCTCACTTAATGAAGAACAAACACAAATCCATACCAATGCTGCTGCCTTTGTTCTGTTCTGTTCTGTTTGAGGTGTGGTGTGGTACTGGAGAATGAACTCAGAGGCATTCTATCTCTTAGCTGCACCCAGCCCTATTTTATTTTTTATTTTGAAACAGAGGTTTGCTAAGTTATACTGCACTGGCCTTGAACCAGCAACCCTCCTTTCTCAGCCTCCCACATACTGAGATTACAGGCATGTGCTACCGTGCCCAGCTATATTTGGGGGGAGGGGTTGTTTTGTTTTGCATTGTTCTTTTCTGATTAAGACAAAAGATATAGACTTAAGAGTGCAATATGGCCGGGCGTGGTGGCGCACGCTTGTAATCCCCACGCTTGAGAGGCGGAGACAGGAGGATCACGCTGGATCGGAGCCAGCCTCGCTGGCTTAAGAGACCCTGTTTCCAAATTAAAAAATATAAAATAGGTCTGGGAGTGTAGCCCGGCAGTTGAAGGGCTTCCAGGAACCCCAGTACCACCAAAAAAAAAAAAAAGAGTACAATATGAAGTTGCTAATTCTAGGTCTACTGCTATTCTGCAACCTAATATTTCTTATTTCCAATCCCTGCCTAAAGAATAACCACAGCATGCGTGACACAGAGCTCTACCTCATGCCCTGTGAACAGCTCCTCCACCTACCTTCCCTCCTGCTCTGACTTCCACTCTTCTAGTCACCTGCACTAGAAACCTTAGGCATCTTGGCTACCAAGTCCTATTACTCCTAGTTTGATCAGCCTCCCCCAGCTCTCAGTTCCCATCCTTTCCCACTCCAGTCCTCCCCTGCTCAGCGCCAGCCTGGACCACTACAAGAGTCTCGGGACCGATCTTCCTGGGTCATGCCGTCCCACACATCACTGCTGTCAGCACTAAAAATGGCTGCCCTCAGACACTGCTCCTCTGCCTCGCCATCTTCATAACCTTCCAGCCTGAAATTCGACACATTTCAGAAGGATCCCTGCCTATAGAGCAAGCATATATTTTGCCACTCTCCAAAACATTAGCCATGCCACGGCATCTTGGCCACCACAGTGGTTTAAAAAATATGTACAGGGAACAAATAAAATGATTAGGAGACAGTCACCATGGCAAATTCAGGTATAATATGCAAGATGTCAGAGGCTGGAGAAAAGCCCCAGTGGCAGAGACAGAGGAGAGGGCAGATTTCAGCCATATTTAAGCCATCCTCTCAGCCATCCTCAAGAGGGGGGGCTAAGAGAAGCAGGTTGATTCATTAGACTAGGGAAGAGAGTTGTAATGAGGAAAAAGGAGTCTATCAGGACTCTGGCTTTCTAGATTAGATGGCTGGGTGAATAGTAATTCGATTAGCCAAACCCAAACAAACAAACAAACAGCTTTGAAGATTTGACTGAAATTAGCAAGAATCTCTTGCACAAGGGGGGAAACGAAGAGAACCAAAGCAGCGGCACACACCTGTAATTCCAACAGTTGGGAGGCTGAGGTTTGAGGTCAGCCCCAGCAACGTGGTGCAAGTACCAGCAACCTAGCAAAACCCTATCTCAAATAAAATATAAAATAGGGCTGGGGTGTAATTCAAAGGTAGAATTCCCTGAGTTCACTCCCCACTACTACAGGAAAAACAAGAAAGAAAAGAAAGAGAGGGACACATAGAGAGAGTCCAGGCTACCACTGGGCCTGACAAACTCGATAAATGTGTTTTGAACTAGCCCAAAGCTACCAGCAGTTGACACAGTGTATGGATAGGTAATGAGTGAGACAAACATGTTGGATCTTCCAAATCACAGTAGGGAAGAAAAAAATACCTTGGAAGTATATAAACAATATAGAGTCTAATAACAGGAATATTAGTGGTAAAAATATGTTAACATTGAAGACAGAGCAAAGAGGGGAAATTGTTTCTATTTTCTTAAATCTTGCTCTATCACATATTTCATTATTTTATAGTTATTATATTAGTAGATTAAAAGTTAATCTTTGCTAATAAAAACATAAATATGTACACAGATGCTGTACATGCCTCCTTCTAAAAGGCAGAGCCTCATTCCCCTTCCCTTGAGTGTAGACTGCTAGCAAATCACTGTGTGTGTGTGTGTGTGTGTGTGTGTGTGTGTGTGTTTTGCTGGGGATTGAATCCTGGGGCATTCTACCTCTGAGCTATACCCCAACCCTATTTTTAAATTAATTGATTGATTAATTTATTATTAGTTAGCTAGTGGTACTGGGGATGGAACCCAGGGGCTTTCTACCTCTGGGCTATACTCTCAAACCAATTTTACTTGAAAACAGGGTTGCACTAAGTAACTGAGGCTGGATTTGAACCTGCGCGATTCTCCTGTCTTAGCCTCCCAGGTATTGGGATTAAAAGCGTGTGCCACCAATCAATCCTGGCTAGGACTTTTTATTTTGAAGAGGGCCTCACTAGGTTTCTGAGAATGGCTGTAAACCAGCAGCCTGTCTCAGCCTCCCAAGTACTGGTATTACAGGCATGCACTCCCACCCTGGTGTGATTACTTCTAATAAAGACATGACCTAAGTGACACTGCACACCCATCATAAAAGGTACCATGACCTCCTCCTTGCTCTCACTGAGATGCTCATGAGCACACTCACAAAGTTCAGTAGAGAGGTCCTTCTGAGTAGGAACTGAGGCCTCCTGCCAACACACACACACACACACACACACACACACACACACACACACACACACACACGACAGTTTGGACCTGGGATTCCCCAGAGGCCCATGTGGGAACAGCCATGTCCCCAGCCTGTGGCACTACTGAGAGGTGGTGGAACCTTCAGTAGGTGGGGTCTAGTAGAAGAAAGTGCAACTGTGACACATGATATATATACATATATATATGGAGAGAGAGTCATAAATACATATATATATTTAGATTCTTTAAATTTTTTGTATACTTTTATTAGACCACTGTAAGTGTTTATCATATTGGGGTTATATATATGCATACAACACTTGGTGTGTTTTTCTCTGGACCCCAACCTCCCCTTCCCCATACATCTCAGAGATTGATATTGGTAATTTCATATATGCACATAGCATGATTTAAAGAGTTATTACCTTTATTACGCTTCTATCCCCCCTCCTCCTTCCCTTGAGCCCCCTCCATAGCTCCTTTGCAGTCTCTACTCCTTTATCTGAGGTCTCCTGTTTCTCAATTTCTATCTAGCTTCCACCTATGAAAGAAAACATACAACTATTCACTTTCTGAGACTAGTTAATCTCTTAGCATAATATTCTGAAGTGCAATTCATTTTCCTATAAATGATGTGATTTTGCTATTTATGGCTAAGTGAAATTCCACTGCATATACCAGAGTCTTATGGTCTAGTCATCTGTCCACCATGATATTCTGACTTGCCACAGGTCTAAATGCAACGAAGCCAACTAGCAGGGGACTGAAGCCTCTGAAAATAACCCAAAATCCATCTCTCCTCCTTATAAAATGACTGTCTCAGATATTTTTGTTACCATGACAGAAGCTGATACACAGTACTAATTCACCAGGCATATGGCTGTGCCACCTTGGAAGCCAATCAAGATGACAGCACTCCTGGCCAATGCCCTGATTGAACTTTGATGCCGTGAATCAGAATCATCGGCTATAACACTCCGGGATTTCTGGCCCACAGAAACTATGAGACAATAAATGCTTATTGTTTAACACAGGAGGTTTTAGATTAATTTATCATACAGACACAGAAAACAAATACAATCACACCAAGTTCATTCTCAATTCTGACATTGCTCACATTTCTCCCAAAGGGCCCTTTCATTATCTATCTCCCCTAGACTCTTCCATCTTTTAGAATCTAACTTAAGTTCAACATTTTAGAAAAACACTGTTTGTTTATCTCAATATTCTTTTCTCTAGTTTTTCCTTTGAGCATGTCTATGTTTGACCAACCTCATTCTTAGGCATGTATTCATGTATTTCCTCTGTGTTACTGTAACATATAAATATGTGTATGTGTGTGTGTGTGTCACATATTTTATATATATATATATAATAGGCCATATATTTTTCCTTCTAAAGATGCCATACAGTTTTTTTTTCTAATTGCATTCAGTACACTGTAATTAAGGTACTCAATAACTATTTGCTTAGAAAAAAACAAAACACATGGGGCAGGGATGTAGCTCAGTGGCAAAGCGCCTGGTTTGCATGTGTGGTGCTCTGGGTTCGATCCCTATTTCCAAAAAAAAAACACAAAAAAGAACCCCTTAAAAAAATAAGCTAAGAACAAACAAAACAAAACAAAACAAAACCCCACACACCCAGACTGGAGGTGTATTGGAATAGCATAATGTAGTGGTTAACAAAAATAGACTGAGAAGCTGTACTGTCTCAGATCAGCTTACTTACTAGCTGCCATTTTTGGTTACAGTACTTAAAACCTCTGTAAGCCTTAGTTTGTTCAATGCATTTAATGAAGATCCTAATAGTATCAACCAGAGAGTAATTAAAAGATTTAAAAAATACACATGCAAATCTCTTAAGGAAGTGCCTAAAATAGTGCTCAACAAATGTTATCTATCATTCTTATTATATTAATTATTCTTCTTATTAATTCTTATTCTTGTTATAATAATTCTATAATTAATCATGCTGAAATTCTGGGTTCCCAAGAGTCCCTAGCTTCTATTCAGTAGCAATCTAAATTAACACTAAGTTCTAGAAACTAGAATAGAACTTGGACCTTCTAATAAGATAACCTTTAATTTTTCAAAAATCTACCCTAAGTCAATAGAACTACAGCCTGAACCAATTGTAGGAACACAGCCTTGACTTTTTCTCCTCTTGGCCCTATTAAGATATTAACTTCAAAGCTTCTGTACTAACACTTAATTGCTTGCATTCCTTCACAGGCAGCCACCAAAGTAGCTTCCAGATTCACCTTTGACCTTTAAGTTCCTGAGAAGGCATATAAGGCAAACCACGAGGCATATAAATTTAGATAATCTCTGGAATGATGGAGCTGAACATATGTGCTATCACATTAAGAAAATCAATTCTACATCAATCAAAATAAAATCCAAAGCCAGGCGTGGTGGCACATGCTTGTAATCCCAGTACTTGGGAGGCTGAGACAGGAGGGTCCAGATTCAAGGTGGTCAGCCTCAACTACTTAGTGAGACCCTCCACAACTTAGTGAGACCCTGTCTCAAAATAAAGAATAAAAAACTGGGCTCGGGGTGCAGCTCAGAGATAGAATGCTCCTGGGTTTAATGACCCAGCAACGCACACGCGTGAGCGCGCGCACACGCGTGAGCGCGCGCACACACACACACACACACACACACACACAATGATAATAATAATAGTAATAAAATACAATAGAACTGTGCTATCACATGTATCAAAACAAGGAAGGAAAACCCCTCTAATGCTATTCACAGTAAAATTACATTTTGTGAAACTTTAAATTTTTTAAGATAATACTATAATCTGATCATATCAGAACATAAAATTCATATTGGAAGATATAAGTTAAACATATTCTTAAATTTTCTTATTAAAAAGTTAAATATAAGCCAGGCATGGTAGTGTACACCTGTATCTCAGTATTTGGGAGGCTGAGACAGGAGGATCACAGGTCAAAACAAGCCTCAGTAGCCAGTGAGTCCCTCTGCAACCTAGTGAGAACCTGTTTAAAAATATAAAAATAGAGCTGGGCGTGGTGGCGCAAGCTTGTTATCCCAGCGCTTGGAAGGCTGAGACAAGAGGATCCCATAGGTTCGAAGCCAGCCTAAGCTGAGTGAGGCTCTCAGCAACTTAATGAGACCCTGTTTCCAAATAAAGTATAAAATAGATCTGGGAGCCAGGCGTGGTGGCGCTCGCTTGTAATCTCCGAGCTTGGGAGACGGAGACAGGAGGATCGCACAGGTTCAAAGCCAGCAGCGCTAGCTTAAGAGACCCTGTTTCCAAAAATAAAAAAAAAGTATAAAATAGGTCTGGGAGTGTAGCCCAGAGGTAGAAGGGCTTCCAGGAATTCCAGTACCACAAAAAAAAAAAAAAAAAAAAAAATTGGTCTGGGAGTATAGCCCGGAGGTAGAAAAGTCCCTGGGTTCCACCCCCAGTACCACACACAAAATATATAAATGAATGAATGAATGAATATTTTAAAAAGATAAAAATAGGGCTGGGGTATACTATGGAGGTAGAATACCCCTGGGTCCAATCTCCAGTAACACAAAAAGAAAGAGAAAGAGAGTGTGAGAGAGATTAAAGAAAAGAGATTAAAGTAAAGTTAATAGGATGATTTTAAATCACCAATCTATTAAAAAAAAATACACATGCCTTTTCATTGTGTTCCCTGTCCTCTTAAAAGACCCGCTTAATTCAAATTCCTACTTTCTCTCTCCCCAATACAACTTGAAAACTTTAGTTTTTGAAACATTCAATATATATTCTACTTTCTATTTGACCCTACATATCATACAACCTGAAATAGAAACAAAGACAGGGAAATTAGCTTGTTTATTCCACCTCTATGTCAAACAAAAGTACAAATAACATTCAGTGCACGTGCTGGTTACCTTAGAGCTGCCAATCATTCTTGTTTTGAAACTCTTTGATTTTCAGAGCTGTCAATCATGAGTGTTGTGATTGAAATGCCAGTGTAGAGATAATGCTTTAAAAGACAAAACCCTCATTTTCACATTAATAAATAAATGGACTTATAAAACTGGCTGTGAGGGTTTTACAGAAATGCTTACAACCAATTCTGGAGAGCCAAAATTAAAATATAACTTATGGAAACAAAAAAAGTTAGAGAATTTGGCTCTTTATCCCAAGCAATGAGCATGTAGGTTAGCCACAGGGATTTCATATTTTAGTTAAAAAAATTCCTTGCCTAATAACTAATCAGAAGTTTTATGACCATGAACAGGAATAAGAAACTAAACCGATGTAAATATGGGAAAGCAGGCAAACATATCAATATAATGTCTCCCTTCTCCACCTACCCAATACAACCCAACTATCTACTACCTAGTCATTCACATCTAAAACCAAACACTGTTCAAACTGTTTCCCTTTGCTTTATAATCCAAGACTACAAAGTCAACAAGACCTGCCTCTTCTAGATTCTAAATGACTAAAGAAAGCTTCTGCTTTCCCCACCATAAGACTCAATTAACATTCTCATCATTTTTAAACCAATGGCTTTCTTGCTGAAATAATTCCAGCATTATTCTTTCAATATACACTCCCCATTTTCTTCCAGAATCATCTCATTGAGATGTAAATATGATCGGTGTCACCTATTACAATATTTTAATGGCTATTTGCCCCACTTTTTTAGAATGCCATATAATTTCCCTCCAATGTGTCTCCTGTTTGCCGCCTCCTCTCACATCCCTCCTCCTTAATACAGGCCACTTAAGCCACTCGGGTTCCCAGGAGAGACAGGCTCTCGCTCACCTGGAAACACTCTCCTTGTCTGCTCTCTGTAGCTCCTAGAATCCTTTACAACTCAGTTCAAAAATTAGTTCCCTTGGGGAAGCGAGTCTGACACAAGCAACTGAACCACTGATGCCCTCTTCTCCATTCCCACAGTATCAGTAAAAAGAACTTACATGGTGTTCTGTTTTGGTTTATGCTATATACCTTAGATGGAATCTACTTTCAGAAAGCAAGGACTGTCTTTAGTCTGTACATCATTAGCATTATATAGAGAGGTGGCACATCAGAGCTGCACATTAAAATCTTGCTGGTTCAATAAAAATAAAACAGTATCATGCCCAGTTTATTTAAAAATAAAATTAATAAAATTAGTAGTTCATTTCTTGAGACTGATAAAATATTTGTAGGCATACTCCAAAGCAACCAAACTAATTAGTGCCATAAAGCAATTCTTCAGGTTTAACAAAAATTTTAAGAAATTTACTTACAAATTCACTGTAAGAACTTGCACTATCTCAAATGAGATTCAATAATCCCATCTTACTTTCCCTACTACCCCTACTGGAGGTGTCAAAGCTTCAGCCATGACAAATGCTCATGTCCAAAGCACTCAGCACCCTGACCGGCTCAACACACACTGTGTGACATGTGACAATCCCTATCGAGGACATCAGTGCACAGGCAGTCGACAGAGGCAAACTCCCACCCAGCCCCACTTCACTTATCAGGAACTTTGCTATCTGGCGACATCAAGTATCCCCAGAACCCAATGGGAATTAAGCAGAGCAGTTTAGGAGCTGTCGAAATACATGCTGAAGCCCCTCACTAAAGGACAGGCACTTTACTTATAGAAGAGACTGCTAGGTCCTTACACATTCTTATTTTAAGCAAAACAAGCTTGGTAACCAATTTCTTATGTATCAGCACACTAGAACAAGATAATTAAGAGGTCTGAGAAAACTACAGGAAGCAGAAATGGGCATAATAGCAGCAAAAAAGAGTTGAGACACAAAACTATAGAACTGGGGAATTATTGAACAATAATTTTATATAGTATTTGTATGATGATACAATACAAAATTTGTATTCATAATTAGAACTGTGGGTCACTAAAAAACAAACAAAAAAGGTTAAAGGATTTTAGGTCTAGCAAAGTTCAAAGAAAGTAGATGAAACCTTTTATAAAAAGAAGCAATAAAGAATTAAAAATTAAGTATTTTATGTATAAATATCAAATGTTTCTATTATTTGCAGAATAAACTTTTATTTTTTATGGTACTGGGGATGGAACCCAGGGGCATTCTATCTCTGAGCTATACCCTCAGCCCTGTTTTTTATTCTTAATTATGAAACAGGGTCTCACTGAGTTGCAAAGAACCTCATTAAGCAGCTGAGGCTATCCATGAACTGTGATCCTCCTGTCTCCGCCTCCCAAATGCTGGGATTGCATGCATGCCCCACTACACCCGGCTCAGAATAAACTTTTATGAAATATACCACTCCCAAATAATACAAGGTATGCTGACTTTATGTGACTAAACAATGTCAAACAACCAAATTCTATGACAAAAGGTCTAACTATAATATATAGATCCTTTCTAAACAAAACCTGAACCTGCCAGTCATTATCTTATTGATGGTAACACTATCCAAATATATTATCCCACTGTCTTAGTCACTTTAGGCTCCTATAACAAAATACTATAAACTGAGAAGAAAAAGAACAAAAATTTATGTCTCACAGTTCTAGAAGCTAGGAAGTTCTAGAACAAGGCACCAGCAGATTCAGTCTCTGGTGATGGCTGGTCCCAGGTCACACAAGGCCCTTTCTCACTGTGTCCTCCCAGGGGGAAGGGCCAACGCAGTTCTCTGGAGCCTCTTTTAGAAGGGCACTAATCCTTCAGGAGGGCAGAGCTCTCATGCCCCATTTACCTCCCAACTGCCCTGCTTCCTAATAGCATCAAACCGGTGATTATGTTTCAACATATGAATCCTGGAGAGACACAGCCTTTCAGACCATAGCAGCCACGGGCACCATGACCAAGGATAGTGTAACAGAGAACCCACCTTTCCTTAACAGACTTGCACAGAGCTCCCTATCTACTTCCACACTGCCTTCAGGGTCTCTAGTATGAAAGTGCCTCCTATATAAGACTATCTTAGGAGCTTTTTAAAATAACACTTGAGTGAGTATATGTTGTATGGCTTAGAAAATAGCCCAGGAGGATGAAAAGAATATGTATGGGCTTTAGATACATACACACACAGAATATCTATTCTGTTAATTATTAGTTGTTGGATGCCACACATTTATGCTCAGAGACTCCTTTTCTTCTTTGGAGAATGTGAATAATATCATTTACTTACAATGTTTCTTGTGAGTTATAAATGAAAGCTAGCCTGATCATGGAAAAAAATCAGATAGAATATAGAATATAGAATATAGAAAGGCCGCCGGGCGTGGTGGCGCACCCTTGTAATCCTCGCGCTTGGGAGGCAGAGACAGGAGGATCACGCTGGTTCGAAGCCAGCCTTGCTGGTTTAAGAGACCCTGTTTCCAAATTTAAAAAAATATAAAATAGGTCTGGGAGTGTAGCCCGGGGGTAGTAGGGTTTCCAGGAACCCCAGTACCACAAAAAAAAAAAAAGATTATAGAAAGGCAATAATCATAACTCAACTGGGACAAATTATGTGGAATGTGTTTTGTACCAAAATGACAGAAGAAAAACTTATCTCAAGAAAAGGGGAGCAGGGTCACACAATGAGAAAAGTGCTCTAATTAAATCCCAGTAGCAGTCCTCTAACTTATAGATTGGTTCATGAAAAAGCAGGTCAAAGTGAAAACTTAAAAAAGGATACATGTATATTATAAAGATATGAAAGCAAATACATGCACATATTTTAACATGAGCCTGAGGCCTCTTCTCTGAATTAGGGCCCACCTACCTGAGCTCTGCACAGATTTCCTTACACAAGATGCCTACACTGCTAGAACCAGTTCAGCTGAAAGCAGAACTAGAGCAGTAAGACATTCAAAAGCAATAGCCTCCACATTTGTACAATATTTTTCAATCTTTATGGTGTTTTTATTCAGCCTAATTCAATAGCAATTTCTTTTTAAAAAGATACAAACTTCATGGAATCTTTCCAAAATGTTAAAATTAGCTTTCAAGATTGAAGAAAAGTATAAAAGTTAAAACTTTAAGGTTGGTTCTACAATATTAGGGCCCCATCTAGTCACCCAAAACTCTAATACCACTTATATTTCTATTTGGCAACTCTAAGTAGATCACAATACTCTTGTTCATACTTAAGTACTATACCTTAGATTTTGAATGTTACTATTAGTATAATATCTTTCTAGAATTAGTTTCTTCCTTCAAAAGTGTTTTTCAAACTTTACTTTTTGCAGTAGAAATACTCACCACCACCCACACATTTCAAACAAAATGTTCCCAGAATTGTAATGTATAAAACAAATGTCAAGCTGCTCTGAAAGTAGAACCTCTCTCTCTACCTCCCACCCTCTGCACAATTTTGAAGGTTTCCTGTAAAATTCTAGAGCTTTTCTGTGCAAAGGATGAAAATTGTTGCTCAGAATTTGTATTAAAGCAGAGACTCGAGCAGAGTGATTGATGGGGAGGCTGTAGGGGAGGAGGGGGGACAGAGACATAAAGAATGCAGTAGTTAAAATCATGCTACATAAGTATATAAATTACCATCCCAACCTCAGACACCTGTCCCAGGAGGGGAGGAAGGTAGATGGGACCCACAGAGGAGCGCCCCAAGAGCTGTGTGCATGTATGTTCCTATCACTCTAAACCTTAAAATGATGATGTATAATTACAATGCACCAAATAAAGGTATATAATTTAAAAAGGGAAAAGTAAAACAAGAAATCGATAAATTATAAGGCTGTTACTTAGCTAATTAGAATATCCAGTTAACCAAAATGTTTTTAATCCTTATCAGCTGCTATAAATTGAAATGCCATCAAACTCATTTATGAAAAGAAAAAAAACCCACTGGCTAAACTAGATATTTTATTATTTTTTTCATTGTATTTATTTAATCTTTAAATTGCCCTTAAGTAGAATACATTCAACTGCAAAAAAGTATAAATTAAAAAAAAAGATTCTCTAAAGGAATTAAAAGAGAGGTCAGGCTGATGAATGATAAGTTATGAAAATACCCATGCCTTATTTATAGTGACTTAAATGCATCATAATAGGAAGATCTTCCATAATGGAGATTTAGCCTCCCAGAATCTGCTCAGAATCTGTCAGAGTCCTGACAATGTAGACGTAGAATGCAAACAACTATCTGTAATCTAATCTTTAAGTATCGAATAGTGGGCGTCAGAAACAACTGGAGCCAGGTCTCGAGATTTTCCCATTCAGTGCCATCATCTTTCCACCACTGATGAAGACAATAGGCAAACAGGTGAATAAACAATTTTGGGTTTGGCTATGTTAGAAGTAAAAAATAACTAAAACAGTAAGTACAAAAAAAAAATTTTTTTTTAATTTAATTTAAAGAAAAATGGTTACACTGGCCAGACACTTTCATACAATATTTTCAAAGCAGAAGTGAAAGATAGCTATAAGAAACCTAAATAAGGGTTACAGAAAGAACCTACTTACTTCTATACATATGAATCAAGAAATTTAATACTAATTAAGAGTATAAATCTTCATTTCATGATAAATTAAAAAGTAGACAAGAAATTTGTTAACTTAGAAAGTCTCTCTGAAAAACAGTATATGTAGCCATAGAGCTGGAGTTATCTATATAATCATGTATACATACATATATATGTATCAGGAGGAAAAATATATCAACAATTTAGGTTAAATACTGGTTGAGGTGAGCCAGGCTGGTGGCGCCCGCTTGTAATCCCAGCATTTGAGAGGCGGAGAGCACAGGATCGCGGTTTGCTGACAGCCTCAGCTACTTAGTGAGACCCTTCGCAACTCAGTGAGACCCTGTTTCAAAAATAAGCCAGGCATGGTGGCGCACACTTGTAATCCCTGCATTTGGGAGGCTGAGGCAGGAGGATCTCACAGGTTGGAAGCCAGCCTCAGCTACTTAGTGAGGCTCTCAGCAACTTAGTGAGCCCCTGTTTCCAAGTAAAGTATAAAATAGGTCTAGGAGTATAGCCCGGAGGTAGAAAGCCCCTGGGTTCCACCCTCAGTACCACCAAAAATAAATAAATAAATAATAATAAAAATTTAAAAGTAAAAAATAAAATAATAAAAAATAGGGCTGAGGGTGTCATGTCGCTCGGAGATAGAATACCCCTGGGTTCCATCCGCAGTACCGAAAAAAAAAAAAAAAAAAAAAAAAAGGTACATATGTGGTGTATAGCTTTAAATAAAAACTTAAGATTTAATAAATGTAACAACAGATTCTGGTATTTAACCATTTAATGCTATACTACACATACAGTAAATTCAAATCATACTGTAGCACTCATTAGAGAACTATCTAATCAAAATACTGATACTTAACACTTTGTGATTTAGCAAATGAGGCAAAACAATCAAATCCATAATTCTAGGTCTCTAAAGCATATTCAGGGATATGATACAGGTGATGATGTACTTAGTGGTAGTGTACTTGCCTAGCATATGCAGGCCAGTGTTGCCCCAAAAAAAGAAGAAAAAAGATATAGACACAAAGATAAAACTGATGCTGTAAAATTTTAATTAAATGGGAGAAAAAAGAACAGTATAGTAAAAGAATATTCCCCAAAAAATAAATGTCCAAGAAGGAAGTATTATTAGCAAACTTGTTAAATAAAAAGAAACATACATATTACTGGTATTTGCAAGTTATAATAAACTTACCTGAGCAAGTGAATATCTACTGAGAAATATCTCAGAGTTGTCTATAAAATACATTTTTAATAAAGTTAATACCAGATCCTCTGGTCACATGTTGCCACCTTGTAAGAATAAGACAGCCACTGCAACTGGATTGCATCCACAGAAGCATGATGAAAAGCTTATTAGTTATAGCTAGAAACTAGAGGGCTTCTTTGTGGAAAATAAAACTGTATTTAATGTTAAATTACCAATATCCTTTTACTAACGAAAAATGATTGGCTGTAGCATCTGTTAACAGTACCCAAAAACTTAGTATGCTTCTCTTAAGGGATAACTTTAGAACTATATATATTCACAGGTGCCAATTCTCTAAAACATTCTCAGTAGGAATTCTTAAGGGATTTCACCATTAAGTCAGCAGAATTTCAATAATAACAAAAATAACAACAATAGTAGCATCTGATTAACATATGTCAGTCATATTCTAAATCTTTAAATATAATAATTTATTCCCTGGAATAACTCTATGCAATAAATACATATTATGGTATTAAAACCTGAATTGACAGATACATACTACTTAGAAATTTCTTTAGTTAGTACATTACTTGATGTACTAACTCAAGCCATGCCTGAGCCATTACTTCCCATGCCAGGGAAAGTAAGAAGTCATCTTCCCTCCCAGATATCACCTGGTTTATACACTGGCCTCACTAAGGCACTGGTTACATCTGATTACCTGAAGATGTGAGATGGAGCTGCTGGCTCAACTGGCTTCCGAGACCCACTTATATGGACATCTTCCCAGCTTTGCATTTGGGGACATTGTATGGATGACCTGAAATTGGCCATGATGGGATTATTTTATACCATAAAAATTGGCAAACCAGGCCTTTTTAAAAAATAAAAAGTCTGCCAGGTGTGGTGGCACATGCTTATAATCCCAGCACTTGGGAGGCTGAGAAAGGAGGATCACATAGGTTTGAAGCCAGCCTCAGCCACTTAGTGAGGCTCTCAGCAATTTAGTGAGACCCTGTTTCCAAATAAAGTGTAAAATAGGTCTGGGAGTATATCCCAGAGGTAGAAAAGCCCCTGGGTTCCACCCCTAGCACATAAATAAATAAATAAATAAATAAATAAATAAAATTAAAAATCTGGCCAGGTGTCGTGGTGCATGCTTGTAATCCCAGCATTTGGGAGGCTGAGACAGGAGGATTACTGTTTGTGAACAGCCTCAGCTACTTAGGCCCTTTGCAACTCAGTGAGAGCCTGTTTCAAAATATAAAGAATAAAAAGTAGGGCTGGGGGTGTCACTCAGAAATAGAATGCCCCTAGGTTCTATCCCCAGTACCACACGTACACACACAAAAAATCTAGTTGTTAACTGGTATATAAGGAATGATCTGAGGAGATATGTACTCTGTTAATTTTGTCAGGTCCTCTTTAGATTCAGTTAAGACAAGTTGATGTCCCTTATTGGGTGAGTTTCTTTATCATCTACACCTTTAGATAACCAGAGTTCTCAGGAAGAGGAAACTCGTTTTCATAATTGCTCATAGAGGTTTAGAGTCCCTCCTTATTCATTTTTACAATGTAATTCATTCTCTCCTTTTTCTTTTCTTGTCTTTCATTCTTAAATATCACAAACTTCTTCATAGTTGTAATTCATCCTAAGATGTCACTGATGACTAGGTTCACCATTATTTTATGTACTATTAGAGAGAAAAATACTGCCAATTAAAGTGACACACCATCAACTATAAGATGCATCCTGATATCAGAAATAATGAAATCTTAAAAATATCTACATCAAAAATTGATGAGACAAAGTCATTTTTATCTTGCTTATTATTGTTTTCCCTCAGAAGTGTAGTTTAACATTTCTTTAACCTTGAAATCCTACTTCTAGATCTCCCACTTTAATGCTGGCTCAAATGCATATTTATGTCTATAAATACTTTTATCTGTAACAGAACATAAATAGAATTATTTATGCTTACATAATGGAGAAAAAACAATAATTCTGTAAAAGAGATCCAAAGTAATAGAGAAAAAGATTTTTAAAAGAAGAAAATGATAAAGCATCAGAATTTAGTTGGGTAGCCAGGCATGGTAGCACACGCTTGTAATCCCAGTACTTGGGAGGTTGAGACAGGAGGATTATGGGTTCATGGCTAGCCTCAGCACTTAGCGAGGCTCTCTGCAACGTAGTGAGACCATGTTTCAAATTAAAGAATAAAATAGGGTTGGGGTGTAGCTCAGAGATAGAAAGCCTCTGGGTTTCATCCCTAGTACCACTAAAAAAAAGAAAAGAAAAAAAAAGAATTGGTTGAATAAGAGAAAGTACCATGAAGAAACAAAAAGAGAAGGTTTCTCTGAGAAGTGAAAACAAACTGTGGAAAAGAGAAGGAAAAAAGGAAAAACAAGTTACAGGCAAAAGGGCCTAAGCAGAATTTATTTCTATAAGGCTCGTTTTGGTTTGTTATCGGATGAACACTTTTATCTTCCTCAAAACTCTTCTCATTGCTTTAAGACATGAATACAATCTACCATGACGAACAAGTATTTTTAAGCACTTCAAACTTTTCTTCTAATAGCATTAGCAAGAGAAATAAATATATTGTCTGTTTTTTTCAAAAATCATCTATGTCCAATTATACTTTTAAGGTATGTCAACCTTTATGAACTTTTAGGAACACTTTTAAAACACTTGGAAATGATTCTACTTACTCTCCATCTACTTCCGGTCTTCTGCATACACAATGAAACTTGCCACCAAAATCTATGTAAAGATCATTCTCAACAATGTGAAATATCCGACCAGTGACCAGTTTATCCTTGGCAGGCCCCATCTGTGTAAGAGGTGAGCGTCTCAGCATGGATGCGAAGGATTCCACATTTTTCGGAGACTCCTAAGTAGGAAAAGATACACATATACTTCAACACAAAGATATACTATGGTAAATATAATAACCCTAGAGAGGAAACTCCTAAAAATAAATTTGCTCTACATATACATTTTGTAACAATAAGAAAATAATGCAAGTGGAATTTTGTTTTTAAAAGCCAGTTGGGCCAGGCACATGCTAGTAATTTTAGTACTGGGGAGGCTGAGATAGGAGGATTGCATGTTTGCAGCCAGCCTCACAACTTAGTAAGGCCTTCCACAATTTAGCCAGACTCCATGCAAAATGAAAAATAAAATAGGGCTGGGAGTATAGCTCAGAGGTAGAAGAATGTTCCAGGGTTCCATCTCCAGTGCCCCTAACCCCCTTCCCAGCCAGTATTCTGATACAGGTATATCTCCAGTGCCCCTAACCCCCTTCCCAGCCAGTATTCTGATACAGGTATTTTTTTCCTTCTTTTTACCGGGAATTGAATCCAGGGGCATTTTATCTCCAGGGGCATTTTATCTTCAAGCTACATTCTCAGTCTTTTTTGTTGTTGTGTTGTTAACAGGGTCTCATCACTAAATTGCTGAAGCTGGCCTTGAATGTGAAATTCTCCTTTCTCAGCCTCCCAAATACTGGGATTACAGGCTGAGCTGCCACACCCGGCTGTGACTATTCTTTTAACATAAATTCAAATATACATTTAGATAAAAATGACTAAAGCCTGGTGTGGTGGTGGCGCAGGCTTGTAATCCCAGTGCTTAGGAGGCGGAGGCAGGAGGATCTCACAGGTTCGAAGCCAGCCGTGCTGGCTTAAGAGACCCTGTTTCCAAATAAAAAGTATAAAAATAGGGCTGGGAGTGTAGCCCAGAGGTAGAAGGGTTTCCAGGAACTCCAGCACCACCACCAAAAAAAAAAAAAAAAAGACTAAGGGCCCTTCATCACAATGATCAGTTTGAACATGAATTCTTATTGTGTAATCATTTAAAATGATCTAAGTTCATTTTAATTTCCTCATTTTTCCTAAAGTAAAATTCCAAAGGGAAAACAGCTTCTGTCATCACATTTGCTGTTGCTTTCTAGGAATGTTTACAGAGATTGAATTCACCTGAGGTATAGCTCAATATATAATGTAGGCTGATCCCCCAACACATCCATTTGCAGAAATCCATGAGCACAGATTTGTGCCTTCTACTCATCTTTAATTTGTACTTTGGTGTGGTGTGTGCACACTTTGGCACAAATCAAGGGAAAAACTTAATTTCTACTTGTGGGAGTTAATCACAGGAGAATATCAACAATTTAATCTGGCTACCTCTAGATTCTACTTGGAGTGAGTTTTACATTTGTTATTCAAGGAGAGAGAGAGAGAGAGAGAGAGAGAGAGAGAGAGTGTGTGTGTGTGTGTGTGTGTGTGTGTGTGTGTGTGTACTGGGGATGGAATCCAGAGATGTTCTATCTCTGAGCTACATCTCCAGCCCTATTTTATTTTTTATTTTGAAACATGGTCTCATAAGTTGCTGAGGCTGGTGGCAATGTAGTCTTCCTGTCTTACCCTCCAAAGGCTAGAGTTATAAGCATGGGCTACCACACCAACTCAAGAAAAAAAAATTTTTCTCTCGTGGTAAAGGGTATAGAACCCAGGGGTGTTCTACTTCTGAGCTACACCCCCATCCCTATTTTATTTTTTATTTTCAAACAGGGTCTCACTAAGTTGCAGAGGGCATTGCTAAGTTGCTGACGCTGGCTGTGAACCTGAGATCATCCTGTCTCAGTCTCCCAAGTTCTGAGATTACAGGCATGCACCACCACATCTGGCTTTCAAGGAAAACTATTAAGAGTTCAATGTCTCTCAATATGTTCCACTTATAAAAAAAGATTAACTTTAAAAATTTTTATTTATTTATTTTTTATTTTTGGTGGTACTGGGGTTCCTGGAAGCCCTTCTACCTCCGGGCTACACTCCCAGACCTATTTTTACATTTTTTTATTTGGAAACAGGGTCTCCTAAGCCAGCGCGTGCGGCTGGCTTTGAACCTGTGCGATCCTCCTGTCTCTGCCTCCCAAGCGCAGAGATTACAAGCGTGCGCCATCACGCCCAGCTAAATTTAAAAAAAAAAATTTTTTTAAAGAGTTCAATGTCATATTTACCTTTTAAACTACACAATTATATTTATGACTTAATTTAATGCAGGTATTACTCCAAGGATTAAAAACTCAAATGCTAGGTAGGCATATGGGAATTTGGTACACAGAAGAATATGTACCCAGTCTAAAAGGTGCTGCCATTATTCAGTTCCAGCTGCAATTCAAATCCAGTTGTTGCTGCATTTTAATTTCTAAGAAGCCAAAAACCTATACATTAATGTAAATTTTCCTTTTTTTTTTTTTTTTTTTTTGCAGGTCTGGGGATGGAACCCAAAGGAATTCGACCTCCAAGCTACACCCCCTGCCCAATTTTTTATTCTTTATTTTGAAACAGGGTCTCACTGAGTTGCAGAGGGCCTCACTAAGTAGCTGAGGCTGTTTGCAAACTGCAGTCCTCTGGTCTCAGCCTCCCAAATGCTGGGATTACAAGCGTGCACCACCACGCCCAGCTCTCCATTTTTTAAAAATGCTTATACCTTGAAAAATTTTCCATCTTACAGATTGGGCAAAACACATTCAGGTATTGATTCTGGCCAAAAACCACATGTGCACAGCCTCTGCCTTAGAAAAAAGAAAGTCAAGACAGTGGACTGGTGCTAAGTCCCTTAGGTGCTAGAGCTTCAAAGGGCAGGGTGATGAGTTTATTTCAGTGGCTAAAGCACACTGGGAAGGAATCCTTAGCACAGAAGAGTCAATCTAAGCCCAAGGCAAGTCAGGAGACATAGATGCCAACGAGAGCTGAAAGGGTAGCCAAAAATGTATGTATGAGCTGGAACATTATAACTCCACAAAGTACAAACACTAAAGCTTCTCAAAGAAGCATCTTACAAAATAGTTCTTTCTTGCAGAGACAAGGAAAAACACACCCTATAGACTCAATACAGACACAGCTTTGAACTACTCTCAGAGGTAATACAAAGGGAGTAATACTAAGTGAGACATCAGTGACAAGAGCAGCTATGTTCCGCTGCCACAAGCCACTATACCACCCACAGTAGCTGAGAAGAGCTCAAGGTTGCGGCAGATTGTACAACCTGTGGGTTGTGTCCAGCTGGCAACCCGGGAGGGTCCGTCCCACTCTTCCCTACTCTACCATTACCACTCTGTGCCAGATACCTGACAGGCTTCCTTTAAACAACTAAAACAGCCTCTGATGGCGGAAGATCCAATAGTATATATCTACTGAAAATAATTCACCCATCACTAGGCCTGTTTCTAAAATATCAAAATCTCCTTTACAACTATAGGGAGATATTTGGGCTAAGATTAGTGTGGCAGGAAGTGGCATTTTCTCTTAGTTTTAGGAAACTGAGTATTCTCAACTATTTAAAAAGATTCTTGTAAGAACTTTAGTAAACCTATTGTGAAATATTTGCTACAATATAAACTTTATAACTACCAATAATGATTTTTTTAAGGCATCTTTAAAAATCAAGTGGAGGGCTGAGAATGTAGCTCAGTGGTGGAGTGCCAGCACCACACACATACAAAAATATAAAAATAAGATGTTATTTCTTCTGTTCCATTATTTTTGCCTTTATTTGCATTATTGTATTTTACAATGGAGGGAAAAGTGTTTTCAATGAGTGGAATGGTTTTGCTGCAAGCATAAGACTTATGAGTTGACATCTAGATTTGCTTTGGGGTTGCAGATTCATTATTACCCAGTGATTTTTGGAGACTATATCAAGCAAAAGTATTCCTTCAAAAATCATAATCTAGAACCACATCTGAATTCCTAGAGCATATCCCAAGCTGTACTCACTTAAGTGTCATTTCTAAAAATAAGAAAAGGTAGCAACTCCCACAATATATATTGCCAACTGGGAGTTGCCAACTGAGTATATATACTCAGTATATATATATATCTCATGCATATTAGAGGACATCTAATATATAGGTTGAAATCAGAAGTTATTAGTACCAAAAAAAGCGAGATATCAACTAGTCTACTTCATTTAAAACAAGTATCATACCTGCTATTCAAAGCTAAATGGTATGCTGGACAGTGATGATTAAATAAATGTTGCCACAAAATTCAGAAAGTAGATAATAAAAAAAAAAAACTTAAAAGAAAGAATACGGTACAGCAGCGCAGTAGAAATCCTAAGAAACCTAAATTCATTGAGACCAACTTAGCCAATAAAAAGCTAAAAATAATCTTGAATATGTCACTTAACCTCTGTGGATTTGTTTTCTTAAATGAAAATAAAAGGACTGAACACTATACATTTCCTTCCAACTCTAAAGTAGTAGAAATTCTTAAATATTTCCCAATTCAAAGAAAGATTTTATAAAGAAATACACACTAAAATGAAACACCATGCTACCAAACTTCTGTTTTTAGTGTAAACAACAACAAAACAATGAAACAGTATATATGCACTTCACTTCAGTTTTATTTACCAAGAAAAAAATTTTGACTTGTGTCTCCTCTGGTAAGTAATTTTAGAATGATTCATTTAACTCTTAACTGCTCTACAATAACTATTGTTCCTCAACACTAACCAATACATATGATCACAACAATGTCCTTTTTTTTTTTTTTTTTTTTTGGTGGTACTGGGGTTCCTGTAAGCCCTTCTACCTCTAGGCTACACGCCCAGACCTATTTTATACTTTTTATTTGGAAACAGGGTCTCTTAAGCCAGAGAGGCTGGCTTCTAACTTGCGCAATCCTCCTGTTTCACCTCCCAAATGCAGGGATTACAAGCATGTGCCACCACGCCGGGCCAACAATGTCTCTTATTAGAATAAAGGGATTAGTTGTTCAAGACAGCATGGTACTTACTTATCTTTCACCCATCTGAAAGTCATTATATGATGGAAAAAAATGAATTAAAAATTTTAGAGCCAGGCATGGTGGCGCATGCTTGTAATCCCAGCATTTGGGAGGCTGAGACCCGAGGATTGCAGTTCCCAGACAGCCTCAGCTACTTAGTGAGGCCCTCTACAACTCAGTGAGACTCTGTTTCAAATAAAGAATAAAAAATAGGGCAGGGGGTATAGCTTGGAGGTCAAATGCCCCTGGGTTACATTCTCAAACACGTGCGTGAAAAAAATTATAAAGTCTCAATACTGAAGAAAACAGTATGAAGCCCCATGCATATCAACATCCTTTCTAGTAGGCAGAAAACATGCAGAAGATTGGTCATTAAAGATGAACAGTGAAGGAAACTGCAACTAAAAATGTATTCATTTTGAGGATGAAGCTTCAAAAAAGAGAGAAGTAAAAAGCCAATCGTTTTTTACTTTCTTTTTGTGTTTTTTAATTTTCTTTTTACTTTTCTTTTGGTGCTGGGGATGAAATCCAGGGGCTTTCTACCTCCGGGCTACCCTCCCAGACCTATTTTATATTTTATTTTTGAAACAGGGTCTCATTAAGTTGCTGAGAGCCTCACTAAGTAGCTGAGGCTGGATTCAAACCTGTGTGATAATCCTTTCCCAGACCCCCTCCACAAGTACTGGGATTATAAGGGTGCACCACCACTCCCAGCTAAAGCAAATCTTCACTGAATTTTATAAAGATGTGGAACTTAATCATGCCAGGAGTAATAGAAGGCTAGAACAAGAAGACAGGATGAAACAGTAAATAGTTAAAAACAATAAACGCAGGGCAGCCAATCTCCTGTTAAGCACAAAATATTGCAAGTGCATAATACCTATGCAAGTGCACAGGGTATTTATTACCCTGACAAAAATAAATACAATATTTCCCCTCTCCTCTAAGAAAAAAAATCTTTAATTAAAGGTGTCTGGAGTAGAATTAAGCTTGGGATGGTTTGTTATGCAGCAATGGGTAACTTGTAAAAGTAGTAAAGAATTAAAATGACAGCTGTGCAGTAGGTGGTGAGGACTAGCACGGGGGCTCCTGAAAGGAGGCTGAGGTCCAGCCGGAGCACTCTACCACTCACCAGCTCTGTGGTTGAGGCCATGCATAGCAACTCTCAGTGCTGCTACTTACATGTGATTAATTATAGCATCTAGTTTATAGGGTTGTAATTAATTACAATACCTAGTTTATAGGGTTGCTGTGAGGATTAAATAAATCCATGGCCATATGTAAGGCACTCAAATGGTGTCTAATGGTAAGCATCGCCCAAACCTAGCTTTTTAAAAATTAACCAATTTCTTACAGCCCCAGTCACCCCACTATCTTGGGACTTTTCAACCAGCATGATCCCCCCCCCCCCAAATTTGGTCATGTCTGGAGATACGTTTGGTTGTTATATGAGTGGGGATGCTACTGGGATTTACTGGAGAGAGGCCAGGGATGCCACTGAACATCCATCAATGCACAGAAGAGCTCCTTACAAAGAATGATCTGACCCAAATTACCACTAGTGCCAAGTTTGAAAATCCCTGGCTGACAGAAGCCAGCAGCAATAGCAGAGCTATGTAAGTTACCTTAAGGGAGTTCTAGGGTGATGGGCAAGACAAAATGTTAAGAGAGTGAGACTCTAGGATATTAGCATGGCTGTCAAGTGATTCTAGTATGAAGGAAAATGGGTCCAGAGAAAAGGTGGTAGATGAGTATGAGAGGTATAATTAAGAGACTGGAGAACATGGTAAGGATAAAAATGTGGTTCAGAAAAGAGCTCAGGAGTTAGAGAACTTGAAAGCAAGATAGTTCTAAGTGAAAGTAATACACAAATTAACACATTTCTTCAAGTGAAAGAAAGTGGAAAGGAAGGTCTACTGGTCTCTGGACCTGCACATAAGAAGCTCTTTCCTAACAAGTAAAAAGCTGAACAAATGGAACAATCAACAACTCCTTTTTAAATCCACCTGAAAGATACGGGTCACAATGCAAACTGCTACCCCCTAAAACAAGCAAACATGGAGACCTGTTCATCAAGCACAAACCCCGTGGGTACCAGTGGCAAGGCAGGGAGACCTGAACTATGAAGAACTGCTAGAGGTTCAGTATGGACAAGTCTGAGAGACAAAAACTTCAGGAGAACCCAGTCACTGAGGGCTTCCACACCTTTGTGAGTTTATCTCCAGGAATTTGACCTGGTTCTAGCATTAAATATAGGAGGGGAAAAATCCCTTTTTATTCAAGCATGGGGAAGAGAGAAGGAAATCATTTTAAAATATACCAGAGCATTCTGCTCTGTTCAACAACTCTATTATCCAGAGAAGCTGTTTAACCACAGCCTACCCTGCTGGCGTTTCATCAGAGCCTAACTAACCTGGAGGAAAGGAGATGCCCGGCTCCAGCATGCTCTAACCATCCTGTCCCACAGAAAGGGGAGGAAAAAACAAGAAGTACATGTAGTTTACAGCCTTGAAGCAGTGTTACTAAAAGACTAAGATCTACTCATAGGACTAGAGAGCACTTCTCCTTATCATCAAATTATCAAAAGCCTATATACTGTAGTTCCTTTTGCCCAGTACATCATGTCCAGTTGTCAAGAAAAAAATTGCAAGACAAACTGAAAGGCAAAACAACCAAATAAACACAATAAGAACAGAAAAAGAAAGCATCAGAACCAGGCACAGATTTGATAGGAATATTGAAATTATTAGACCAGAAAATAAAATAACTATGATAAAGATACTAAGGGCTGTAGTGGATAAAGTAGACTGCATGTAAGAGCAACTGGGCAAAGTAAGCAAGACTGACATGCTTGGAAAGAACTAAAAACCAGTAGAGATTTAAAGCACTGTAACAGAAATGAAGAATGTCTATGATGAGCTTTGGTTAGACAGCACAGCTGAAGAATTTTTTCCCACTACAAAAGGTATTAAGATATACATAATGGGAATTATAGAAGAAAAAGAAGAGAAGGAATAGAATTTTTTGAAACAATAATGACTAAAAATTTTCCCTAAATTAGTGTCAAACACCAAACCAAACCACAGATCCAGGAAGCTCCAAAAACACTAAGCAAGATAAATGCCCAAAATAGTACACTATATCATTTTCAGACTAGAGAAAGTCAAAGATAAAGACAGAAATCTTGAAAGAAGCCAAAAGGAAAAAACACTTTACCTATAAAGGAACAAAGATAATAATTACTTACTAAAGATCACTATCTTTCATAAACACAGATAAAATAAACCTCAACAATATATAATAATTATAACAATAGTGTAACAAAAGTTATAGAAATATGATCTCTCTCTCTCAAAATATTTTACTGATAAAAAGAACTTGAAGCTTTCCCACTAAGATCAGAAAGAAAGCAAGGATATACACTCTTATGTGGTTTTTCAACATCATAATATAGGTCTAGTTAATTCAGTAGGACCAAAACAATGAAAAACGCAAACAAAAAAGACCAAATAAAAAATATGTAGATTGGGATGGAAGAAATAAAACTGTTTTTGCAGACTGCATGACCATATATATAAGAAAAAAAATTTAAAACAACAGAAACTCCTGAAATTAATAAGTGATTATAACAGGGTTGCAAGATATAAGGTTAATATAGATAGAAAAAAAAAAAAAACAGTGTGGCCAATGTATTGGCAAAGTCCTCAGTGAAGACAGTAAAGTCAACAAAAATGATAAATATGTAAAGAGAAAGGTAAAAGCTCAGAGTGTAGAGCTAAAGTAAACACGGAAAGAACTGAAGATTTCTATCAAGGAACCTTTTAGAAGAATTTCTTTCTTTTTTTTTTTTTTTGGTGGTGGTACTGGGGTTCCTGGAAGCCCTTCTACCTCCGGGATACACTCCCACGGGCTACACTCCCAGAACTATTTTTTAACTTTATGTGGAAACAGGGTCTCTTAAGCCAGGGAGGCTGGCTCCGAACCAGCGCGATCCTCCTGTCTCTGCCTCCCAAGCGCGGGGATTACAAGCGTGCACCACCACGCCCGGCAAGAAGAATTTCTAATAAAACAGTAGTCTTGAAATTTTACTGAGAAGCAAGAACCAAGATGACTCCTTTTCTGTTCCTAGTCATGAAACCCATCAAGCCCATACTAAGGAAGGCCAGAAGGGAAGCAATGTTATCAAGAAATAACAAGTAAAAAACCAAGAAATAATTATAGAAAAAATTATAGAAAAGAATGTTCACAAGAAGATATAGGAAAATATGAGATCAAGAAATAAAAATCTAGAAAGTTGGCTTCAAAATAAGGACAGGTGAGTGGGTGTGGTGGTGCACGCTTGTAATCTCAGCATTTGGGAGGCTGAGACAGGAGGATCTCGGTTTGCAGACAGCCTCAGCTACTTACTGAGGCCCGTTGCAACTCAGTGTGATACTATTTCAAAATAAAAAAAAATAAGATATAGGACTGGGAAGGTGTAGCTCAGAGGTAGAATGCCCCTGGGTTCCATCCCCAGTACTGCAGGGCGGGGGGAGCAAAAAAGAAGACTGGTTAACTGAAGGGCAATGATAACCCACAGCACAAAAAATACATTTCTATTTGTGTATCTTTTCATTTCACTCTTTAAAATGCTGTGGGGGGGCATATAAGCTTTAAAATGTATATACTAAATAGTACTATAGTGCCTATATATCTTTTTAAAGTAAACACTGGAACATGTGTTCAAAAATTTCTAAATGAAGGAGCATGATTGAACAATTTAAAAACCTTTATAAGCCGGGCGTTGTGGCACACGCTTGTAATCCCCATGCTTGGGAGGCTGAGACAGGAGGATCACACAGGTTCGAAGCCAGCCTCAGCTACTTAGTGAGGCTCTCAGCAACTTAGTGAGACCCTGTTTCCAAATAAAATAAAATATAAAATAGGTCTGGGCGTATAGCCCGGAGGTAGAAAGCCCCTGGGTTCCATCCCCAGTACCACCACCACCAAAAAAAAAAAAAAAAAAAAAAAAAAAAAAACCTTTATAATGGAGGTATACCAGAGTAGCAGGAGAATAATTATGTTATTTAGGGGGAAATATAGCTACAATAGAAACTAAGCTCATACCCTCTTTCCTCCTTCCCTCCCTCCCTTTTTCTCATTTTCTGAGAAGAGTTGCTAGAGACAGATGCTAACAAATGCTGCAGGGGGGTGGAGAAGCCAGACACAACCTGGGGCCAAAGAATACCTTTAAGGTTTAATGAGACAGAAGTTGTATGACCAACAGTTAAGGCATGCAAGTAGACACATGGAATTTTACTTTCAACTATTCCAGGAAGTAGAAGACTTCCAAAATTAGATCAAATATCATCCTCTGAGATCTTATATAACCCAAGTCAGTACTATACAATTTCTTTAATAACATGTATCACATTTAAAAATTTTATTACATTTTTACCTTTCTTACTATAGTTCAAAATGAAAGAAAACTTCTGTTTTGATCGCTACTAAAAAAAGAAGCTGCATAAATATAAGATCTTAGTCCTATAAGACAAATAAAACAGAATCAGTATATTTACTGACTAATCTAAAAAGAACTTTATAGAAATCAATTTCTATCCTATCTAGGGCATATTCATCTGACAGTACCCACATTCTAATGTTTAACAAACATACCAGAGATGTCAAAAAATTCTCTCAGAGATGTGTTATATAAAAGGCTACAGTAATAAGTGCTCTCAGTAATCTAATATAAAAACACTACTGCTACCTTCTTCTATTTCTTATTCTAAGCCCGCATATAAAAATACCGGGACAATGCAAATAAATAACATCTGGAAAAATATCCAGGACAGGAACAGGCTCCTAAATAGATACTCAGAAAAATCCCTAGAGCAAGGCTGTGAATACAAGAAATTAGATACCAAAATTATTTCATAGGAAAAGAACCTTAAGATGGGTTGTCAGAATTAATTCTGGGGCATTCGGGGTTGGCTCCCTGAAATAATTTGTTTTAACCATATTAGTCAATCCCATTTTCAGTATTAAGGGGAGCTTGTAGTCTAATATGTGTACTTGGCAAAGCAGAGTTTGTTTGTTTGTTTGTTTGTTTGTTTGTTTGTTTTTTTAATTAACACCTGGATGCCTGGCATGGTAACACAAACCTATAATCCCAGTACCTGGTAGATGGGAAGATCAAATGTTTGAAGCCATCCTCAGCAATTTAGTAAGGTCCCTCTGCAACTTAACAAGACCTTGTTTCAAAATAAGAAATAAAATAAGGCTAGAGGTATTGCTTGGAGGTAAAATACCCCTGGGCTACACTTCTAGTACCAAAGGAAAAAAGAGAAAAGAGAGAAGAGAGAAGGAGTAGGAGTAGGAGTAGGAGAGAGGAAGGGGAAAGAATTAACACCTGGAGACCCAAATAATCAATTCCCCATAGAAGGTAGGGCTTTGTGATGAGCAAATGTTTTCTTCTCCATATCTATTAGATCAAAATCTAGAAGTACAAAAATGCCGGTTATTTGCTATTGAAAATACTCAGCTAAAACTTAATATAAGTCAAAATTTTCTATGACTATCCTAAAAGAAATTTTTATCTCATTTAGTCACAGGCTGGAGATTTCTTTTATTTTTTTATGGAAATGGAGATGCAACCCAGAGGCATTCTATCTCTGAGCTATACCCACAGTCCTATTTTATTCTTTTATTTTGAAACAGGGTCTCAGTAAGTTGCGGAGGGCTTCACTACATTGCTGAGGCTGGTCATGAACCTGCAATCCTCCTGTCTCAGCCTCCCAAGTACTGGGATTACAAGAGTGTGCCCCCCACTAGGATTGAGATTCCAAAAAAAAAAAAAAAGAAAAGAAAGAAAGAAAACTGTATGAGAAGAATGACAAAGCAAACTGAATTCACAGTTTTTCAAGTTCTCTTGGGTTAAAAGTAGAGCATTAATTAGGAAGGCAATGGACTATGAAAACTGGAATGTGACCATGTGTGTGTACGAAGATGCTAATGAGGCAGCAGAACTTAAACCCATAAGTGTGCAGAGTTCTCTGCCATGTAAGGAGTTTAGTCTCCCTCTTCCTGAAGAAGCTGCAATGGTCTACCCTAAAGTAGTTAGAAGGGACAGCGGACCTTCCTAAGTGTCCATCTCTACCAGTTGTCACTGCTTCCGGACCTGCACCATTTAATAGGTATCAAGATACCTGAAAAGAGCTCTCTGAATCTAATGGTGATGATGAATATGAGCTCCTGAATGGCAGGAGTCAAGTCAGCACACGGTGGCTAGAGACAGGGTAGGCATGGTTACTGTAAAGCAACAGAGTCAGTCTAAGCCATAATCGGAATACTCTGATCTTTAAAGCTTTTTGGCCAGTTGATTATAGTGTTCCTAGAAATAAAACAGATGGGAACTCTGGATCTACTGAGAAGAAATCTGACCTGAATCACAACAAATAAATGTCATGGTCCCTTCAACAAACTCCCAAACTTGAACCAATTTCCAGACCTTCAGTCTCTTGAATGAAGTGGAGGTCATGTAGAAAAGGACCTTCTACGTAGTTAAAAAATGTATACTGTCAATCTTCCTTCTAGTTTTCCCAAAGGGATTTGTAGCTATTTGCCAGGTCGACTGGCCTTTGAGGAAAGTGAAGCAATCAGACTTTCCAGAGATTACCTGAACTGACACTACTTCTGGGAGATCCAACTCACTGCCCGTCAGAACAGGTTTCACCGAGGTCATGTACTCAGTGGCATTTTAATTCAGGTCCATTCCATGTAGCCACTCTGCAGTTATCTTCCCAGTTCCAGAAGGCAGACTGAAATAGGTATACTTGGCAATTGCCAGGACCCCCATAATGGTGCCCTGATTTGTGGAGTGAAGGACCATTAAGGTAGGAAAGGACAGTGGAAGACACTAAAACTTTCCCTATCTACCAAACAAATCAACTGAAGGTGATACTATATTCCTGGAAGGACTGCAGCAATTAGCGCCACTGAGGACTTGTGAGACACAAAAGTAGAGTTCTACCACAACCTCATTCGACTTGCCTGTTTGAACATGCAGTAAGAGTATGACAAATGGATATCATAAACCTAATCAGGTGGCAAATCCCATTGGAGGTGCTACTCTGGATGGTTGCATGGCCAGAACAGGTCAACAAATGCTCAGCATTTGTTATGAAATTATTAATCTACCAAAGCTTTCTTTTACTAAACCTAGTAGTAAAGACCATGAATCTCAAGGTTATATCAAATCTCTAGCTCTATGCTATAACCTAATCTACATGAATTTTGGTTGTCACTGCACTCCACTGGACATCATGTAGGTCCATAACATTTGTTGATGAAAGCTAGGAGCAATTAACAGCAGCTACTCCAGATACATGATAATACACATATATGCCAGGGAGGAAAAATAAATCCTACCTTAGTGAAGTTCCTAAGGGCTAGTCATCAGTATCACAGGAACTTCAGGAGGATCTCATGAAAACTACACAATTACTTCTGAAGTGAGTACCCCTCAATAGCTCAATCCTCTTATACCTCTTATGGCTTCCACCACCTCTCACATCACAACACTGGGACCAATCTTACAACACATGAACTGCTGAGGGACCAGCCACCTTAAAACCACAGCAAGTCACATGAGAATGACCTTAGCAAATAAGAGTCATAAGACTCAGGTAGACAAGATAACCAGTCTCTGTGAATGGCGAGTGCCCTCCTTCCAAGCTCTCTTGTTCCTCTCAGAGGGGTTTAAGAACAAAGTAGCCATGGCAGCGGGGATGTGCTCCTGTCTTCACTAAAGGGGGCCACCTAAAAATTTCACCAAAGCAGAAACCCCCAATATTGTTATGGGATGGAGGTTATAATGAAGAATTCCGAGACAATGATTTTCTATTCAGTGTCAATATGGCTAGAGCCCCTGCTAAATGACCAATCTGTCAACAGCAGAGGCCACCACTAAGATCCCATCACAGCATCAATCCTTGAGAGGACCAGCTGGGCCCCAGGTGACCAGCTGATTACAGTGAGCCATTTCATACAGAAAAGGACAACAGCATTTGTCAATTAAACAGTCACTCTGAATACAGCTCACAATGATTTTACTAAAACCACCACATCTGAACTCACAGAATCCCTTAAGGTATTCCACACAACACTGCTTACAACTACAGAAATCATTTTATAGGAATGCTAAGAGATAACAGGCTTAATGCTTATATAATTCACTGGTCTTACCTGTTTTCTATTTCTATAATTCCGTCATTTCAAGAATATTATAGCCAAGCATTGTTGCGCATGCTCGTAATCCCAGCATTTGGGAGGCTAAGACTGGAGGATCGTGGTTCGCGGACCATCTCAGCTACTTAGTGAGGCCCTCTACAACTCAGTGAGACCCGGTTTCAACATAAAGAATAAAAAATAGGGCAGGGGGTATAGCTTGGAGGTCGAATGCCCCTGGGTTCCATCCCCAGACCCACACACACAAAAAAAAGAATGTTATACACAAATGGATACACAAATGGAATCATACCGTATGTAAACCTTTGAGACTGACTTTTTTCCATACATCCTAATTCCCTTAAGAGTCATTCAAATTGTTTTAGGCATCAATTGCTTGTTATTTGTTATTGCTAAGTAGTATTCCATAATAAGGATATACCACAGTTTACTTAACCATTCCCCAGTTGAAGGGTATGTGGTTTATTTCTAGTTTTTTATGCTATAAATAAATCTACAAACATCTGTATATAGGTTTTTATATAAACATAAATTCTCATGTCTTTGGGACAAGTACTTGCTGCCCCAGAAACACCCAGCTCTCAATGTTTTAGTATTTATTTTGAAAGAAATCAACCATATCTACTTGGATAACTGGTCAGAGACCAAATAATTTGTTGAACTGCCAGCCCCTGGACTGACAACTGCTGAACCAGGACTGACTCACCACCTAACAGCTGCCCACAGTGGAAGCCTTGAAGCTTTATGAAGGGTGGTAAAACTCAAATCAGACCAAGACCATTCAAGTTTATTCCCAAATTCCTTCAAACTGGGCTCTCCTAAACTAATACAGTTAGGTTCTTTTATTTCCTATTATGTAATGCCAATAAATAAATTAAAAAAACACATAAGGGTGGTAGTCATATTATTAAAACTAATGTAGGAGGCTGATTCAAAATGGCGACTGCGGGACGCAGCACAACTCAGTAGCTGGAACAAATAAAGTTCAACTACCGAGAAGGCAGAGTCTTGAAAAACAAAATAAACCAAGCTCACGAACCAAAAGAGAAACAGGAACCAAGGCAGAAGGAATCCAGTACTCTGAACTATGAGATCCACTGCTAAAAGCCCAAGCGGGTGACTGACCTGGTGCAGCCGCCAGCCCGAACCACAAGTGCCAGCTCTGGCACTGTGACTTTGGCTCTGCAGCCCCAAGAAATCCCAAAAAAGAATCCAAGAACTTGAAATGCAGAAAGCAGTGGCGGCGCTCCTAAATCTTAAACGAACACCACCACACTTCAGGGATGCAGAAAAACATCCAAAAGCCCGTGTGCTCACCAGAGGCAGCACTGTACTGGCACACCATGCCCTCCAGGGGCCCAGTGGCAGGAAAGCCAGGTAACTGCTTGTGTTACTCCTTACTCAGTCGATGATTGCCCATAGCAGTTGCAGGACACTGGCAAAGTAAGGCCAGGCAGCCCATCCCAGAGGTAATCCAGTTAGAACCTCCAGAGACACAAAAAAGATGCTCAAGGCACGATACCTACACAGGGCCACAGGGGGTCGCTCCAAGACTACACTGGATGTCCTCTGCTGGTGTGGGTAGGGAGGCACAGGCCCAGGGTAGGAAGGCGTATAGCAGAGACCCTGAGCCCAGTGTGGACAGCAAGGAGCCAGGGCGAGTAGAGTCGAGGGCCAGAAAGTGCAGAACCCTGAACTTACATGGAACTCATTAACAGTGACATCCAACGCCCTGAAACCTAAACACAAAGCTGTCAGAGGTGAGAAAGGGGCACAAACACTCATAAAGTGAGTTTAAAAGCTGATAATAGGTTACAGAGCAAATGAGAGGCATTGGAATATACTCCAGAATCTACCACAGTAAACAGATATAGATATTATCTGGGCCCTGGTCTTATATATGTAAATTAGCAGGACTGCTATTTTTTGTTGTTGTTTTTGTTTGTTTTATTTTGTTTTTCTCTCACATTGTTGCTAGTTCTTTTTTTAATTTTATTTTTGTCCTTTCTTTTTTTTTTTTCTCTTTCTTATTCCTTTTTTCCCCCTTTGGTTGTTTTTTTTTGTGTTTGATTTATAATTGTTAGTTTTTGTAACTTGTTTTGTTTCTTTACTCATGTTTGTTTGCTTCTTCCCCTACTCCTTTTACAAACTTCCTCACTCTAGCCTATCTACTCTCTTCTCTCAAAACTTCTTTTTTTCCCCTTACTGTATCTCCTTGTTTTATATTCAAGCTATTTCATATCTCCATAGCTTAATACCCTACTAATTACAAGAATCCTATTATCTAACCTTCTCATACTTAAATTCTTACTAAACCTAATAATATTCTCTACGTTACCTGACCCCTGTACCCATCACCCAAGCTCCTCCCCCCTTATCCAACCCTCACCATTGAATAAAAGCACTGCTTACCTGCTGACACCTCTAAATTCTTACTACTAAGATTGGATCACTCAGAATACACACAAAATCACACACAAAAGAGAAGATGCCAAGACATCAGAAAAACAAGCCTGAGAACCCTAAAAATATGAGACCTAGGAACAGTGAAGAAATAAAGGAAATCACAAATACTGACCTATAAGAAATGGAAGAAATGCAAGATGGAAAATTCCGAATTCCTATTTTCAATATGATGAAAGGCCTCACAACAAGTGTACAGAAAATGAAAAAAGAAATAGAGACATTAAGAAAGAATTAGGCCAGGCGTGGTGGCGCACGCTTGTAATCCTGGCACTTGGGAGGTGGAGACAGGAGGATCGTGCAGGTTCAAAGCCAGCCTCACTGGTTTAAGAGACCCTGTTTCCAAATAAAAATATAAAATAGGTCTGGGAGTGTAGCCTGGGGAAGGGTTTCCAGGAACCCCAGTACCACCAAAAAAAAAAAAAAAAAAAGAAAGAAAGAAAGAAAGAAAGAATCAGAAAGAGGTCTGGAATGAAATAAAATCATCAATAAATCAATAAATTAAGATAGCAATAGAAAGAAATTCTGAGAGATTAGATGAAATGGAAAATAGAATATTACTGTTAGAAGATAATTCATTTAGAACTGAAAGCATAAAAAATTTTAAAACCTGAAAACAGTCAAGAGCATACAAAAGTCATTACAACAACAAAACATAAACATTCAACAACTATGGGATGACATGAAATGTCCTAACTTATGGATAAAAGGCGTTGAAGAAGGAATAGACTTACAGATCAAGGGTATTCATATCTCTTCAGAGAAATAATTTCAGAGAATTTTCCAAAAATGGAAAGAGACTTGGACATACACATTCAGGAAACATATAGAACACCTTTAAGACAAGATCAAAGAAGGACCTCCATAAGCCATGTAAAAATCAAAATCACCAACACAGAAGCCAAGGAAAGAACCATAAAAACAGTGAGAACAGGTGACATACAGGGGCAAAACAATAAAAATCACCCCAGAATCTACAACCCAAGTCATGAATACCAGGAGAGACTGGTATGATGTAATCCAGACCCTGGAAGAAAACAACTTCCAACCCAAACTTCTATATCCATCAAGGTTATTATTCAAAACTGACAGAGGAAACAAACGTGTTTCAAGATAAGCAGAAGCTCAAAAAATTCATGACTACAAAGCCAACAGTAGAGAAAATACTTAAAGAAATAAAACATAATGAAGAAAAAAGAATTCAATTTCAGAACCAGAGAAGCGATGAAGTTGATCAGCAAGGCAACTAAGTAAAGAAGAAATAACATATCAAACAGAAGATAGAATAAAAAATGGCAGAAAAAAATCATATTTCAATAATAACCTTCAACATCAAAGGACTTAACTCACCAATTAAAAGAAAGACTGGCAATATGGATTAAAAAACATAATCCAAATATGTGCTGCTTGCAAGAAACTCACCTTACAGCCAAAGAGATTTGTAGGCTGAAAGTGAAAAGATGGAAAAAGATATATCATGCTAATGGAGACCAAAACCAGGCAGGAGTAGCAATGCTGATATCCAACAAAACAGATTTTACACTAAAACACATGAGAAGAAACAAAGCAGGGTACTTCCTTTTATTAAAAAGAACAACTCACCAAGAAGATATAATGAAGGCCGGGCGTGGTGGTGCACACTTGTAATCCCCGCGCTTGGGAGGCAGAGACAGGAGGATCGCGCAGGTTCGAAGCCAGCCACACTGGCTTAAGAGACCCTGTTTCCAAATAAAATAATATAAAAATAGGTCTGGGAGTGTAGCCCGGAGGTAGAAGGGTTTCCAGGAACCCCAGAACCACCAAAAACAAAAAACAAAAAACAAGACATAATGATAGTAAATATTTATACCCCAAATGTGGGTGCACCCATATTTGTAAAACATGCCTTTCACGACATCAGCTCTCAAGTAGAACCAAATATAACAATATTGAGAGACTTCAATACACTTTTCACACCACTAGATCGATCTTTAAGGCAAAGAACTCTTCAGAACTAAAGAAAACTATAAACCAAATGGACCTAATAGACATATACAGAATATTTAAACCAAGAACAACAGAATACATATTCTTCTCAGCAGCCCATAAAACCTTCTCCAAAATAGATCACATCCTGGGCCACAAAGCAAGCATCAGCAAATTTAAAAGATGTTATTTATTTATTTACGTATTTATTTATGCTGGGTGTGGAAGCCATGGGCTTTCCTACCTCTGGGCTATACTCCCAGACCTATTTTATATTTTATCTGAAAACAGGGTCTCATTAAGTTGCTGAGAGCCTCACAAAATATCTGAGGCTGGCTTGGAACCTATGCAGTCTTCCTGTCTCAGACTCACAAGTGCTGGGATTATAAGCATGCGCTATCATGCCCAGCAAAAGATGTAATTTAATTTCCTGCATCTTTTTAGACCACACTAGAATGAAAGTAGAAATCAATAACAGAAAAGACCAAAATAAACTATTTAAGTACATGGAGATTGAATGATACACTACTGAATGACCAGTGGGTAGGATCAGAAATAAATAAGTGAAGAGCCGGGCGTGGTGGCACACGCTTGTAATACCAGCATTCTGGAGGCTGAGACTGGAGGATCATAGTTCGCAAACAGCCTCAGCTACTTAGTGAAGCCCTTTGCAAGTCAGTGAGACTCTGTTTCAAAATAAAGAATAAAAAATAGGGCACGGGGTGTAGCTCAGAGGTCGAATGCCCCTGGGTTCCATCCCCAGATCGGAAAAAAAAAAAAAAAAAAGAAAAAGAAAAGAAAAGAAAAAAGGGGCGAAATGAAGAAATTTCTGGGTTTAAGTGAAAATAGAAACATAGCTTACCAAAATATATGGGACACTTTGTGTTTTTTGTTTCTTTCTTTCTTTTTTTTTTTCTTTTTGCAGTGCTGAGGATGGAACCCAGAGGCATTCTACCTCCGAGCTACACCCCAGCCCATTTTTTATTCTTTATTTTGAAACAGGGTCTCACTGAGTTGCAAAGGGCCTCACTAAGTAGCTGACGATCCTCTGGTCTCAGCCTCCCAAATGCTGGGATTACATGCGTGAACCACCACACCCGGCTATATGGGACACTTTGAAAGCAGTTTTAAAAGAAAAGTTTATAGCATTGACTGCCCACATAAGAAAAATAGAGTCACCAAGTAAACAACCTAATGACACAGCTCAAGGACCTAACTAAAAAAACAACAACAGTCTAATCCCAAAGCCAGCAGAAAGCAGGAAATAATTAAAATCAGAGCAGAAATAAATGAAATAGAGAATAAAAAACAATTCAAAGAGCCGGGCGTGGTGGCACACGCTTGTAATCTCCGCGCTTGGGAGGTGGAGACAGGAGGATCACGCAGGTTCGAAGCCAGCCACACTGGCTTAATAGACCCTGTTTCCAAATAAAAATTTCCCCACAGATAGTGGGGAAATTCAAAGGATTAACAGAAACTATTTTGAAAATTTATATTCCAATAGACTGGATAACATGAAAGAAATCAATAGATTTCTAAGCACATTTAACCTATCTAAATTCAAATAAGAGGATATAGCAAGCCAAACCAACCAATAGCAAGCAAAGAAATAAAAATAGCTATAAAAACTCTGCCATCAAAGAAAAGCCCAGACCCTGATGGGTTGGTTTCCAGTTGAATTCTACAAAACCTTCAATGAAGAACTAATCCCAATACTTCACAACTTGTTCCAGGAAATTAAAAGAGATGGAATTGTCCCAAATTCCTTCTACGAGGCCAGTATCACATTAACACCAAAACCAAATAAAAACACCTCAAAAAAAGAAAATTACAGACCAATATCCTTGATGAACATAGATACAAAAATTCTAAACAAAATACTAGCTATACGCATTCAAAGTCGTTTCAAGTGAATTGTACACCACAACCAAGATGGTTTCATCCCAGAAAAGCAAGGCTGGTTCAACATACACAAATCAATACATGTTGTTCACCACATAATAGAACTGAGAACAAAAACCACTTTTTTAGCATCATATCAATAGATGCTAAAAAAGCATTTGACAAAATCCAACACCCATTCATGCTAAAAACACTGCAGAAAATTGGAATAGAAGGAATGCATTTCAATATCATTAAGGCAATATACAGTAAACCCAAAGCCAATATCATATTGAATGGAGAAAAACTGCAAGAATTTCCTCTAAAATCAGGAACAAGACAGGGATGCCCAGTTTTCAATATAGTCCTCGAAACTCTTGCCACAGCAATAAGAGAAGGATATCAAAGGAATTCAAATAGGAAGAAAGGAATTAAAATTATCCTTGTTTGCAGATGATATGATCCTTTACCTAGAAAATGCAAAGAACTCAACCAAAAGACTACTGGAACTGATTAACCAATTCTGCAAAGTTACAGGACACAAAATCAATCTAAAGAAATCAGTTGCTTTTCTATATGCCAACAATGAATCCACAATGAATGAAATAAAATTCCATTCACTATAACCTTAAAACCAATTAAATACCTAGGAATAAACCTAACCAAAGACATAAAAGACCTCTACAATGAAAACTATAAAACATTAAAGAAAGAAATTGAAGAAGACCTTGGAAGATGGAAAGATCTCCCTTGCTCATAGATAGGCAGAATAAATATCAAAATGGCCATTCTGCCAAAAGTGATCTACAGATTCAATGCAGTTCCTATCAAAATACCAACAATATTCTTCATAGACCTAGAAAAATCAGTCATGAATTTTATATGGAGAAAGAAAAGACCCAGAATAGCCAAAGCAATTCTCAGCAATAAGAACCATGCTGGAGACATCACAATCCTTGACTTCAAATTAAACTACAGAGCAATAGTAGTAGTAAAAAGAACATGGTATTGGCATTACAACAGGCATACTGACCACTGGAACAGTATAGAAGATACAGAAACAAACCCACACACCTATAGTCACTTTATCTTTGACAAAGGGGCCAAACTCATACGCTGGAGAAAAGTGCTGGGAGAACTGGCTATTTGTAGATATATGGAACTAAATCCTTACCTCTCACTATGCACAGGAATCAATTTGAGATGGATCGAGGACTTAGAAATTAGACAACAGACTGTGAAATTATTAGAGGAGGACACAAACTCAACACTCCAACATATAGGCACAGGTAGTAACTTTCTCAACAAGACCTCCAAAACGCAGGAAATTAAGGCAAGAATTAACATGTGGGATGGCATCAAACTAAAAAGTTTCTGCTTATCAAAAGAAACCATTAAGAACCTAAAGAAAAAACCTACAGAATGGAAGAAGATCTTTACCAGCCACCACTCTGATAGAGGGCTAATATCCAGAATATACAAAGAGCTTACAAGACTAGCAAAATAAATAATGCAATCAAGAAATGAGCAACTGAATTGAATAGACACTTCACAAAAGAAGAGATACGACTTCCGGAAAGATGGCGACCAAGAAAAGCAGCGTTTGCGAGTCCTACTAAAGCCTGATCTCTGTTGCCACAAAATCAGCGCTTTTCATAGCCAGGAAACACCACCAGCAGAGAAATAAAAAATGTAAACACAAGAGACAGAGAAAAAAAAGACTAGAAGAACAACCAGAGACCAGAAATCAAGCCCACAATGCGGCGGCAGAGCCAGGCCGGCTCCATCTTCCCTCACAGCACCAGGATCCAGAGAGGAAAGGTAAACAAAAAGCGGAAGTGAGCAGATGTGGATCATTCGGGTGTAATTCAGCAGTTTTTTCAGCGCAATGAACATCTAAAACTCCCAGTGGCCAATCTCATCACACCTTCCAGGGTTCAGAACAGAGCTCAGAACCAGAAAAGAAATATGGCAGCCTCAGAGCCGAGGGTGTGGCAGTGGCGTCGTATTGCCAGCAGCGACAGCGAGTTCACCGCGGTCTGCCACAGTTCCAGATTTATGCACACAATAACCGTGAGTGAAATTGCGGTCCCTAAAGGAGAAATCTCTGTACTGCACTCCCAAAGACTTGCGCAACAAAATATCCTTGGGTCGGATATTTTGCAGTCCAACCCAGTGAAGGAGTAGCAGTGGCAGAGATACCACACCCTAGTCACAGCTCTCCGTGGGAAAACGCCCAGCCCAGCACCCCCACAGTCTCACGCAGCCTCAATTAACTTCCTGGGTATGAGACTTTGCGATACAACCCAGTAAAGGAGTAGTGGCAGCTGAGATTACAACAAACTCGAGATCCAGAGCAACTAAGTGAAGTTGTACTCACCCAGGGAAGGCACAAATTCTGAAATCATGGAAAGAGGAACAACAGTAGAGCAATGAATGCCCACAACCCCATATTATCAAAAACTGATAATACAGATATTCAGAGATCTCCAGAAGATCAAATCAGGAATATAACTGTGTAAATAATACAGGACTTTCGAAAAGAATTTAGAGAGAGTCTAAAAGAAATAAAGGAAGCAATCAATCATTGAGTTAAAGGCCTCAATTCAAAGTATAAACAATCAATTAGACCACATGGAGAATAGAATCTCGCTCCTAGAAGATGATCACTCTAGAAATGAACGCATAATTTATAACTTAGAAAAAAAAATCAGACAGCAGAAATCTGACATTGAAGAAATATGGGCCCATTTTAAGAGAGCTAACCTAAGAATAATCAGAATAGAGGAGGGAAAAGAAGGTGAAACCAAAGGGATCAATAATATATTCAAAGAAACAATAGCAGAAAATTTTCCAAACACAGAGCAAGAGATCGATACACAGGTACAGGAAACTTATAGAACTCCCTTTAGACAGGATCAGAGAAGAGGATCCCCACTCCACAAAATTGTCAAAATGACCAATGTGGAAGCCAAGCAGAGAATCTTAAAGGCAACAAAAACAAAGGGCCAAGTGACATTCAGAGGCAAACCAATTAGAATCACTCCAGACTTCCCAAACCAAGTCATGAAAGCCAGAAGGGTGTGGAGTAACATATTCCAAACTCTGAAAGAAAACAACTTCCAGCCAAAAATTTCCTACCCAGCACAACTATCTATCAAATTAGATGGGGAAATAAGAAGCTTCCATGACAAACAGAAACTGAAGGAATTTATGTCTTCAAAACCAGCGCTAGAGAAAATACTCAAAGAGATTAACTACAAAGAAGAAATAGGTAATACACACCAGAACCAGAGAAATAAGATTTTCCATCCAGCAGACAACTAAGCAAAGAATATATTCATGTGTTTATAGGTTAAAATCTTTGGAGATTCATTAGTTATTTCAGTCTTTTACCTGTTTCTAAATCATATTTCTAAATTGTTTTGTTTGCTTTTATTGTTGCTTATTTTTAGGATCTCTATTTGGAATATTAATATTCCTTCAGATATAGCATTTGGAAATATTTTATCCCATTCTATCAGTAACTTTTAACTGTTTTCATTGTCTTTGGATGTACATTTTTTTTATTTTTTAGGAAGTTCGTTTATCTTTTTTGCCTGTGCCTTTGAAATCATATCCAAGAAATCACTGCCAATTTCAGTGTTGTGAAGTTTTATGACCCAGGTTTTCTTCTAAAAGTTTACAGGCTTAATATTTACCTTTAGGTATTTTATCTATTTTGAGTTAATATTTATATATGGTGTTAGGTAAGGGTCCAATTTTATTCTTTTTCATGTAATTATTATTTTTCAACAATATTTAGTGAAAAGATTATTATTTCCTTCACCAAATGTTCTTGGAAACTTTGTCAAAAATAACTTGACCATATATGGAAGAAATTATTTCTAGGCTTTTTATTTTACTCCACTGGTTATATATCTGCCTTTATAGCAGTACTACACTGTTTTAATTATTGTAGCTCTATAAGGTTTGAAATCAGAAAATGTACATCTTCTAGCTTTGTTATTTTTCAAGATTATTTTGGGTATTTAGAGTTCATATTTCATGGTAGGATAGATTTTTTTTTATGGTACTGGGGTTCCTGGAAGCCCTTCTACCTCCAGGCTACACTCCCAGACCCATTTTATATATTTTTTTTTAATTTGGAAACAGGGTCTCTTAAGCCAGCAAGGCTGGCTCCGAACCAGCGCGATCCTCCTATCTCCACCTCCCAAGCACAGGTATTACAAGAGTGCACCACCACGCCTGCCTAGGATAGATTTTTTTCTAAAGAAAAAAAAAAACAAAACATGTACGATAGTTTTACCTCAAAAAAAAAAAAAAAATCCTCTGGTAAGAAAGAAAGCAAAAAGAAATACTGAAATGTTATCTCTAAGTGATCAAAAGTTTGATATCAGACAAAAGAATCTGTTATGTGATTATCATTGTTAATTTTGGATAAATTGCTATAATATTAGATGTCAACCACTAAGCCAAACATGGGAAGGAGGGATAGGAAGAGAATGGTGTGGGGATTGGGTAGGGGCTAATTGGGTGATGTGTGCATGTATGTCTACACAAGTTTTTATTCCATTATGATGTATGAATACAGTGCACCAATAAAAAACTTGAAAAAAATGAAACAAAAAATAAATAAATAAATAAACAAAAAACAAAAGAAGAGATACAAGAAAAAATGTTCAACATCATTAGCCATAAAGGAAATGCAAATCAAAACTATGCTGAGATTCCATCTAACCCCAATCAGAGTGGCAAGCATAAAGAACTCAAATAACAACAAATGCTGGCAGGGATGTGGGGAAAGAGGAACTCTTTTACACTGTTGGTGGGAGTGGAAACTAGTCCAGCCGCTATGGAGATCAGTGTGAAGATTTCTTAGAATAAACTGGGAATGGATCCACCATATGATCCAGCTATACCACTCCTGGGTATCTTTCCAAAGGGGTTGAAATCAGAAAACTAAAGTAATACATGCATACCCATGTTCATAGCAATTTGTAATAGCCAAAATATGCAACAATATGGAACAATTAAATACAATTTGTAATAGCCGAAATATGGAACCAACCTAGATCTCTATCAACAGATGAATAGATTGCAAAATTATGGGAAATACACACAATAAATTTCCACTCAGCAATAAAGAACAAAATCATGTCATTCGCAAGAAGATGGAAAGACCTGGGGAACATTATGTTAAGTGAGATCAGCCAAGCACAGAAAGAGAAGGGATGTATGTTTTCTCTAATATGCCCAAACTAGAGAGTATTGGGGATACCAGAGGGACTCCAAATAATGGAGGGGAAACTTCAGCAAAGCTAGAATGAAAGGGTAGGAGAGGAAGAAGGCTGAGGTTGATTAATGGAGAAACTACATTCAAATATGTGTATAATTATGAATGTAGCATGGTCAACCTGGACACTCATTGTAGGGAGGGGAGGGAAAGTGGGAGTGGGGCACCAAGTACCATCTGAATGTATGCCATTCTCACTATGATCCACATAAAAAATTTTAAAATAATGCAATCAAAATAGAAAAAAATTAATATAATCTCTAAAAGAACAACCTAAACACATTAAAAAGAAGGGAGCAATATTTCTAAGTAAAAATGATCTAAGAGAGATGTATATAGCTGGGTGTGGGGGTGCATGCCTATAATCCCAGTACTTGGAAGGCTGAGATCCGAGGATCATAGGTTAAAAAGCAGCCTAAGGAATTTAGTGAGACTCACAGCAACCTAGCCAGACCCTGTTCCAAAATGCTGAGGGTATTGCTCAGTGTAGAAAGTCTCTGGCTTCAGGCCACAGTACAAAAAAAAAAACAAAAAAACAAAAAAACCTGGGTGTGGTGGCACACGTTATAATCCCAGCATTCGGGAGCCTGAGACCAGAGGATCACAGTTCACGGACAGCCTCAGCTACTTAGGCCCTCCGCAACTTAGTGAGATCCTGTTTCCAAATAAAGAATAAAAATAGGGCAGGGGTATGGCTCAGAGGTCGAATGCCCCTGGGTTTCATCCCCAGACCTGCAAAAAAAAAGAAGGAGGGAAGAAGGCACAGACTTGAGAAGTCATAAAAAAAGTCTGGGTCAGAAAATATGATCCCCACTATATATAGGATAGGTACTGACAGAAAACTACTTTCCCTTGAAAATTGGATCTACTTCAATTCACTCTTTCATTTTCCTTATGTAACTGGTCATTTCCTCTAAACATGCTTTGAAAATGTTAACCACTACCATGAAACTAAACATTTCAGAAGTTTTTGTTTGTTTGTTTGTCTGTTTGTTTTGTGGTACTGGGGATTGAACCCAGGGTCATTCTACCTCTGAGTTACTCCCCAGCACAATTTTTATTTTTGTTTTGAAAGAAGGTCTTATTAGGTTGATGAGTGTTTTACTACTTGTTAAGGTTCTCATTGAACCTGTGATCCTTCTGTCTCAGCCTCCCAAGAACTAGGATTACAGATGTATACCACTATCCTCAGCTTCAGAAGATTTTTTAGTAATTCAGAGATAACACTCCTAGAATTCTATCATATAAAAAGTCTGGCATCATGATTAAAATCAGAAACAGATTTTTAAAAATACCCCCTTACATATTAAATATTTTTTAAAACACCAGTATAATTTTAAAGTTGTCAACATAAACTGAGGGAAATAAAGTCAAAACTAAAAAAGTCTGCTACTATATGAATTTGGTATACTTAAAACTTACATAAAAATGAGATGATTTTTCCTTTTACATTGAAACAAATCCTTTCAACAATCTGTATGCTTAATATTTTTTGCATTCTAAAAAAAGGAACAAAGCCGGGTGTGGTGGCGCACGCTTGTAATCCCAGCATTCGAGAGGCTGAGACCTGGAGGATAGCGGTTTGCGGACAGCCTCAGCTACTTAGTGAGGCCCTCTGCAACTCAGTGAGACCCGGTTTTAAAATAAAGAATAAAAAATAGGGCAGGGGGTGTAGCTCAGAGGTCAAATATCCCTGGGTTCCATCCCCAGACCTGCAAAAAAGAACAAAATTTAAATGTTTTCTCTCAGGCAGGTATAGTGGCTCATCTTGTAATTCTAATACTTGGGAAGCTGAAACAGGAAGATCACAGATTCAAGAACAGCCTCAGCAAGTAGTGAGACTCTAATCAACCTAGTAAGACCCTATTTCAAAATAAAAGAGGTAAAATGTCCCTGTTCAATTCCTACAATTCCTAGTAAAACACACACACACACACACACACACACACACACACACACACCTCTCTGGAATATGCCAGTATTTTGAAATAAAAATAACTAAAACAATAAAAAATTTATAAAAAAGTGAAATATAATGCTTAAGGTATTTGTATTAAATCTACCTAATGTATTGCTAAAAATAAAGTAAAACTATAAACCATCTTGTAAATAAATTCTAAATAAGTAAGCTCAAGTATAAGATATCCTACTGTGTGGCTCTGAAAACCATTTTTCTCTATGTGCTGAAAAGTGGTATGTTACCCTCTACTGTTAAGAAGCAGTAGTAATAGTCATAAAGCACAAGAAAGGATTCTTTGCTCAACTATCGCCACCTTGTGGCTATGAGAGGGCTATACACAACAGCATAGTTCCCAATTCTACAAATCTGTATTATGTAAATGACATAAGAAAGATCAAAGTTTAAAAAAAAATTTAAAAATTAGCAAGACCCTGTTTCAAAATAATAAAACAAAATAGGACTGGGAGTGCAGCTTGGAGGTAGCATTGCCCTTGGGCTTACTACTCAACACACACAAAAAGAGAAAAAGTGAATTAAATCAATGGTACTATTTAGACTTTCATCACTATGTACATTTATTTTTAAATCCAATAATAATTCAACCATAAAATTATCTAAATTTTATTACAATTTAAACCAACATGTATTCCATTCTTATATTAAAGATTTATCCAAGAAATGAAGAGTGAATAAGGCATATCCCCAATCTTCAGGAATTATAGTTAGAAAACAGGATAAAACAGGTTCACAAATGACTTCAATGTAACTTAAAAGTTATAGCTGTACCATACAGGAAGTATATAACAAAGCCCCAGGGTATTCAAAGAAGTTTCATCTGTTTGGTGAGATCACAAAGCCTAACAGAGTAAGAGATTTTTTTACAATGGAATTTGCAGACATGAAAGCTAATTTCAGCGTATAGAGCAAAGGTAAAGCAATAATGATATGTTTAAGGAGCAGTAAACACCATCTTTAAAAAATTAAGATGAAATCATTTTACAAATAAAATATAAGAACCCACCCGCAAAATATATACATATATAAAAAACAAATATAGTTTTCATTAGTATATTCAATGAGCTCAAATTGATAGCACATTATGAAATAAAAAATGTGAAGATTCAGTTATTATGACTGAAATCAGAGATGAGGGATAACAAATCCATTGTTTCCAAATAAAAAATGTAAAAATAGGTCTGGGAGTGTAGCCCAGAGGTAGAAGGGCTACAGTACCCCCAGTACCTAAGTACCACCAAAAAACAAAACAAAACAAGAACTATGTAGTTCTGGAAGCATCCCTGCGAAACTGTTCTACAAAGGTGAGAGGAACAATGCCTGGGGCCACATAAAAGCTAAAATGTGTGAAATCAAAGCTTATTCTGCATCACGAGCAGTATTTATTTATTTATTTATATTATTTTTTTCAGTACCAGGGAATGAACCCAGGAGCATTCAACCTCCAAGCTACACCCCAGCCCTATTTATTATTCTTTATTTTGAAAAAGGGTCTCAGTTGCAGGAAGGCCTCACCAAGTAGCTGAGGATGGCCACAAACCTGTAATCCTCCTGTCTCTGCCTCCCAAGTAGTGGGATTACAAACATGTGCCACCATGCCCAGCTTTACTGAGAGCACTTCAAATATGTTATTTCATGTAAACTTTCCATAACTCCATTTAGTATATTACCTCCATTTTGAGATAAAGGAGCAAACTAAGATAGGCTAGGTAACTTGCCCAAAGTCACTCAGCAAGTAAGATGGCAGAATTGGTATCTGAGTTCCAGCAGTATGAAACTGAGCCTAATCTCTTCACCTCTGCACCATGCAGCCAGCTATGAAAGACAGGCCTCTGAAGCTATAGCAAAAGTTATATGTTTAATTTTGTAGGCATTTTACAAAATCTCCAAGATAAGCAAAAAGACCACCTCCTTAAGTCTGATTTAGAGCCTGACTCTATTGTAATGTATGTAATGATGTGGACCTGCACAACTGGGATTAGTGATATCAATTAATCAGTAGAAGGGACCAATAACTCAAAATGTTACAAAGCCATGAACCTCTAAGACTGAAAAGACAGCCGGCCTCCTGACTCCCTCCTCCCTTGGGAATTTTTCTTCCATTAAACCAACATGTCTAAAAGTTATGAATTAAAAAAAAAAAGGTGAACTGTATGTCACAACCAAAAATGTTTACCTTCCATCCAGTAGAATAATGTCTTCTAAACTATGTTAGATGAGAAAAACTACCTGTGGAGACTCCATTCTGTCTGAGTTGCGCTAGGGAAATCTAATGGATGTGCTGGGACTGCCAGGAAACACCCCAGCTTCCTCTGGAAAAGATGATCAGGCCAATTAGAATAGAAAGGAAAGGAAAGGAAATCCAGGTCATTCTTAAATACCCTGGTTGTTTCCTTCATTAAACAAACATTTATTACACTTACCATGTGAATCCCTGCAGCATGAGACACATTTTGAAATTTAAACACTTGTGTGCTACAATTTTTCATTCTCGCCACAAATAATTCAGCGATTGAGAATTATTTTCTGGAGATTTCTGAAATGTGGTATGTATGGTGGGGGAGGTAAGAAACAGAAAGTCCCTCAACTATGCAAATACTTGGAGGAAGAGCACTCAATTCTGTTTACACTTCCTACTTACCACACTCAATCCTCACAGCCTTACACCAAGGCTGAATCTAAAAGTCATCCTTCCAATGATTTCAGGCCAGGCATTCGTGTCCTGCTGGCATTTTGATTTCCCCAGGTATGGCAGAGAATAAAGTACTCCCAAAGAAACCTACATCCTAACTCCCAGAATTTGTGAATGTTAACTTCTGTGGCAAGTAGGAATTAAATTGCAGGTGGGATTATCATTCCTAATCAGATGATTTTAAAGAGATTATCTTGGATTATCCAGGTGGACCCAAATATAAGACATAAAAGATGCCACAACAATGGGGCCTAAGAAGGGCTTTAAGATGGCAGAAGGGTAACCCTATAAACTGGAAGAGACAAGAAAACAAATCCTCCCCAGAACCTATGGAAAAGAACTCTGCCAAAACTTTAGTTTCAACCAGGCAAACCCCACCAGAATTTCTCCTTTATAGCCCTCAAAAAATAATGTATTTGTATTAAGGCACTAATGTAATTTATTATGGCAGAAAACTAATACACTAGACTTCTAATCCTTGAATTTTGGGAAATTGTTGAAAATATCTACAAAGTGACCCTATAATCCAGGACACTGCCTGTGAACTATATGGAGCCTTTCCCCAAAGAGATATGTACAGAAATTGAAAAAGTTTATTTTTACATAATTCAATTTCATTTCTGCTGAATCTAATAAAAATTAAAACTCTCAGGCTTGGCCAGGCGTGGTGGTGCATGCTTGTAAGCTCAGTATTTGGAGGCTAAAACAGGAGGATCCGGGTTCCAGATAGCCTCAGCTACTTAGGCTCTTTGCAAGTCAGTGAGACCTTGTTTCAAAATAAAGACTAAAAAATAGGGCTGGAGCATAGCTTAGAGGTAGAATGCCCCTGGGTTCCAACCCCAGTACTGCCCCCCCAAAAAAAACCCAAAATAAATAAACAAACAAACAAAAAACCCTCTCAGGCTTGTATTCCCTCTGTGTGTGTGTGTGTGTGTGTGTGTGTGTGTGTGTGTGTGTGTGTTTTGCTGGGAATTGAACCAAGGAGCATTCTACCTCTGAGCAACATCAGTCCTATTTTATTTTTATTTTGAAACAGGGTCTCAGCAAATTGAGAGTCTCACTATATGCTGAGGCTGTCCTCAAACCTGTGATGCTCCTGTCTCGGCCTCTCAAGTATTAGGATTACAGGCATGCGCCACCATGTCCGGCTTTAATTCCTCTGTTTTATTTAATTACCTTTCGTATCCTATTTTACACACACATTGGCTAAAATAGATACACTTTTTAAAAGGCCCTTTACAGCCAGGCATAGTGGCACACACTTGTAATCCCAGTACTTGGAAGACTAGGACAGGAGGATCCCACAGGTTCGAAACCAGCCTCAGCTACTTAGTGAGGCTCTCAGCAACATAGTGAGACCCTGTTTCCAAATAAAATATAAAATAGGTCTGGGAGTGTAGCCCAGAGGTAGAAGGCCCCTGGGTTCCATCCCCAGTACCAATAAATAAATGAATAAATGAATAAATAAATAAATGGCTCGTTACTTAAAGGGAAAGCGAAATGCTGGGATATTAAATCACTTTGCCCATAGTTCAAAAAAGAGTAATTCTATTGTCCATTTACCATTTAACTAACAAGAGTTTATGCGCAGAACAAGAACCAGCGAAGCCCCGCCCTGCCCAGTGAGCCCACTTTGCCTCCCAGACCTTAGAGTCCCCTGGATGCCTCACTGACAGCGCTCCCTGCAGGTCCCCAGGACAGCACGCCCCAGCAAGTCACGTCTAAGGACAGCCCGGGTGGTACGTGAGTGCCACACTGAAAGGCAATGAATGGCCAGGCGTGGTGGCCCACGCTTGTAATCCCAGCATTCGGGAGGCTCTCGGTTGGCGGACAGCCTCAGCTACTTAGCGGGGGCCCTTTGCAACTCAGTGAGACCCTGTTTCAAAAAATTTTTTAAAATAATAATTTAAAAAATAGGGCAGGGGTACAGCTCGAAGGTAGAATGACCCTGGGTTCAGGAAAAAAAGAGACAATGAATTGAGAAACACCAGCCAAGACCGGAGGTGGCCGCGCCGCGCCGCGCCGCCCCCTAGGCTCCGGGCCCCACCGGTCCCCGCCCACCACGCCGCAGACGTAGCCCCGCCCCGCGGCCGGCCGGCCCACCGCGCCGTGGGCGTGGCTCCGCGACGCCGGCTCACCCGCCCCAGCTCCGCCTTCTGCTGCAGCTCCAAGTGCCGCTCTAGCGCGCTCGCGAAGCCGCCTGGGCGCGCCTGGGGCTCCGAGGAATCGAGGCTCCCGCCCTCAGAGCCACTCGCAGTGCCTGCGCCCCGGCAGGGCCTGGAGAAGAGAAAAGCTCGCAGGAAGCGGCTCTCGGCGGCCACGGCTCCGGGCCGACACAACGCCGCCATGATGGCGTGTGACCTCTGACCTATGGCCTCCGTCACGGGCGGAGCGACGAGGGCCCGCCCACCGTGCGCCGGGGAGCCGTGTGGGCGGGGACACGCGGGCGAACGCGGGTGCCCTTCCTGGAGGGCGCGGTAAGATGACGTCGGCCGCCCGGTACCTGGAAGCTTCCTTCTTCACCTCGTGTCTTCCTTTTCCACCTCGGCGGGTCTTTGCTCCCATACCAGTTCTCCTTGATGATACCATTTAGAAATGGAAGCCGAAATACACGCTTCAGCAGTGCTTTCCCCTATACCAATTAGCACTTCCTAATAGGTCATCTGTTGTACTTGGAATAATTTTTTGTCTGCTGTCCCTACTGTGTAATAAAGTCTCTGAAGGAATTTCCTATTGGGTCCCTTGCACTGGGCACCAGAGTAGGGCCCGAAAGATATTTGTGAAACCCTGGGTCGAAGTTTGTCTTTTGCAACTAATGCATTTAGTCCACTCACATTTTAAAATAGTATCTCCAAACTGGGCGTGGTGGCGCACCCTTGTAATCCCAGCATTTGAGAGGCTGAGACAGGAGGATCGCAGTTCGTAGACAGCCTCAGCTACTATTTAGTGAGCCCCTTTGCAACTCAGTGAGACTCTGCTTCAAAATAAATAAAAAATAGGGCTGGGGATGTATCTCGGAGGTAAATGCTTCTGGGATCCATCCCCAGTACTGCAAAAGTAAATAAATAGCATCTCCAAGGCGTTTTGTCATGCTAGGTTATAACTATCCCTTCAAGGGAATTAAATTTCAGATTGGATTTATATTGTACCAGAAGCCCTCGCTGTTACTTTTGATTTCCTCCCTTTTTTTCAACCTTAATGTTCCCCATATTTGCCCATCTTCAAAACCAAACACCACCAGGAAGTGTTTGCAAGTTAAATAAACCACCCATCTTAAGCCAGGCGTGGTGGCGCACGCTTGTAATCCCCGCGCTTGGGAGGCTGAGACAGGAGGATCACGCAGGTTCGAAGCCAGCCTCAGCTACTTAGTGAGGCTCTCAGCAACTTCGTGAGACCCTGTTTCCAAATAAAATAGAAAATAGGTCTGGGAGTATAGCCCGGAGGTAGAAAGCCTCTGGGTTCCACCCCCAGTACCACCAAATAATAATAATAATAATAATAATAATAATAATAATAATAATAATAATAATAAAAATAAATAATAATAAAACCCACCCATCTTCTACCCAGAAGTTGTATGTTAACCTGTAATTATTCTGAGGGCAGATGGCACACACCTTTTCGTGTCATTTGAAGTCCTTTGGGAGAAGGAATTTCTAGGACCACAGACCCTATTTTAGTAATGTCTTTAACTAGATTTAAATCTTTTTATGTTGGTAAACTGGCACGGCAGTGTACAGAACACTAGGAAGTACACTGGCCTTGGGATAGTGGTTAATTGTATAAGTCATTATTGGTCGCCAACTGTGTGGTGATCCTTACAAACTCAGTAGGGCTCTTAAAGTGGATTCCAGGTAAGTTTTCCATCTCGATACTTGGACTTTCCCTTAACCATTAGTGGACTTTTATCCAGAACAGTTTTGCATTATTCTGTGGTGCTATTTTCACTTCCATATTAGATGATGTGTGGTAAATTGTAGTATGACAAGCAACCTTGAAAAATCCTCAGTTGCAGTCCTTATTAATCCTGGTTTTAGACAAACTAATTGCATGTTGCTGATTTAGTTTCTTTACATACAAAACCAAGCTATTACCATAGTGCCAAGTTTAAGGAAGTGCTTGGTCGCTGCCTCAGCTAGATGATAAACTCTCAAGGACTGTAACGAGGCATTTTGGGGACAATTCCTGTAGGTTTTTTTATGTAAATGTTGATGGGCTGTATCTTCCCACAGGCTAAGTAGAATACATCTTCAAGCTGCTTTTTTTTTTTTTTACTTGAAGATTGGAGAAAAAAGGAGAATGCAAAATTCCCCAGAGTTTAAAACAAGAGTTAAGTTTGTATTAGCTGAATTCAAGTTAAACCTTAGTTCTCTGCCTTTGGTAGAGCATCAGAAGTATCAAGATAATTTTTTTTTTTTTTGGTAGTACTGGGGTTCCTGGAAACCCTTCTACCTCCGGGCTACACTCCCAGACCTATTTTTATATTCTTTTATTTGGAAACAGGGTCTCTTAAGCTAGAAAGGCTGGCTTCAAACCTGCGCCATCCCCATGTCTCCACCTCCCAAGCGTGGGGATTACAAGCTTGCACCACCATGCCCGCCTGCATGGAGAGAATTTAAAGGGATGACTTAACAAGGAGATGTCTGCAGACTTTGCCTACACAAGCACCAGTGGGGAAAATCCTCTGTATTGAAAATGTCCTCACATTCTGAAGTCTCAGGCTGCACCTCTTTTTATTATTAAAAACAGAGGCCTCTTTTCTCCTCTCTAGCTTGTAAGTTAACACACATTGCAAAAATATTAAAAATGGTAGAGGGCAAGAAAAGTGAACAGAAAATAATTCCAGTCCAGGCTTCATATGAACGGGCTATGGTCTTGTCTATTCAATTGTGACACCACCGCATCCCTAAGAACTAAAGGAAATTAATATAATGTGACTGACACTTAGTGAAAACTTTAAAAAGTGGCTATTAATGGCTAGCTGTAGATGGTCAGGAGGTGATTAGAAATTGGTACCTCTTAACAAGGCATGAAAGCCTGGAAGGAAAGACAAGTTAAAAGACACATAGGGGAGATAACAATGTCACCCTAAAGACAGTAGCCAGCCTTATTAAAATATATACTTTAGTTATGAGTTGTATCCCCTAAAAATTCATATGTTGGCCAGGCATGGTGGTACACATCTGTAATCCCAGTACTTGATAGGCTGAGACACGAGGATCACAGGTTTTCAGACAGCCTCAGAAACTTATAGCAAGACCATATTTAAAAAAAAAAAAAAATAGGGCTGGGGGTATAGCTCAGAGAGAAAACTCCTAGGTTCAATATCCAGTACCAAAAACAAATTTAAGTACTAACCCCCAATATGACATTTGGAGATGGGGGTTATAAGCAAGTAAAAACAGTTAAATGAGGACATATGAGCAGGGTCTTAAAGTCTTTTCAGCCATAGAAATAGATGATTAAGGGGATCGTGTGGATAACTAAAGGTAAGCAATAGTGTTTAAGGAGTTAAGAGTACTACTAATAAAATAGTCAAATTGGAAAACAGCAGAGAATCCTAGAAACCAAGGAAAACTAAATTGTGTTGAGTGTAGAAGTGAGAGATCATACCCACCTACAAATAAGTTTTCAAATAACAAAACTGTGTTTAGCTTTTATTGTGTGGTGGGAAAACCACCAAATTAAAAACCACACTACTAACCTCAGTAAATGACATTAAAGTTATGTACGAGCCAGGCACGTGGGGCATGCCTATAATCCCAGGAACTAAGGATACCAAGGCAGGATTGGTTACAAATTTGGGGGCTGGCCTTGCCAACTTAGCAAGACCCTGTCTCAAAAAGGAAAAATGGCTAGAGATGTAGCTTCATGGCAGAGCAACCCTGGACTCAATCACCAGTCCCACAAAAAAAATTAAACTGAAAGAATAAAACGTCTGCCTGGTGTGGTGGCGCACACTTGTAATCCCAGCATTCGAGAGGCTGAGACCTGGAGGATCGCAGTTTGTGGACAGCCTCAGCTACTTAGTGAGGCCCTCTGCAACTCAGTGAGACCCGGTTTCAAAATAAAGAATAAAAAATAGGGCAGGGGGTGTAGCTCAGAGGTCAAATGCCCCTGGGTTCCAGACCCCCCCCCCAAAAAAAAAGAATAAAAAGTCTACATATGAGTTGTCAAGAAGTTGAGTCACCATGCCGGGCGTGGTTGCACACACTTATAATCCCAGCATTTGGGAGGCAGAGACAGGAGAATTGCAGTTGCATTTCGCGGACAGCCTCAGTTACTTAGGCCTTTTGCAACTCAGTGAGACCTTGTTTCAAAATAAAGAATAAAAAATAGGGCTGGGAGTGTAGCTTGGAGGTAGAATGCCGCTGGTTCCATCCCCAGTACCCCCCCCACACACACACACAAAAGAGAGAGAGACAGAGAGAGAATTTGAGTCACCAAACAGTATTTATGAAAGTATGAAATCCTAGCAGATGACAGGCACATGCAGGCCCTGTCCTTTGGGGGCTCACAAACTTAAGAGTGAAAAGCCCTATTCATTTTGGTGTCAGCATCAGAACAATATGGAAATTGTGAAGTGTGTGTACTTAAAAGTGATGTTTTATATTAACCATAACTTACTCATGATCTCTATGATGAATCCAAAGAATGGGACAGTGACTAAAAATGAAAATCAGTTGTCAAAGTCTTCACTATGGGCAAAAATCTAGTGTACCTGGTTTTAAGAACTAGAAGAAAATACGTGATCTTGACAAACTGCTTTATATAGTCCCTGCTCTGGCACATAAACAGCAGAGTCAGTAAGTGCCATTTGATATCCAGCGTGTAGCTTTTTTTTTTTTTTTTTTTGCGGGTCTGGGGATGGAACCCAGGGGCATTTGACCTCCGAGCTACACCCCCTGCCCTATTTTTTATTCTTTATTTTGAAACCGGGTCTCACTGAGTTGCAGAGGGCCTCACTAAGTAGCTGAGGCTGTCCGCGAACCGTGATCCTCCAGGTCTCAGCCTCCCGAATGCTGGGATTACAAGCGTGCGCCACCACGCCCGGCTCAGTGTGTAGCTTTTTTCATTTTTGCTTGGTACACCCATTCAGTACAGCTGTTCATGGTTTCTTACCTAGCCAAAACAGAAAAAAGCATAAAGAGAAGTTTGAGGGATGAACTTGCCCCTTTCTTCAACAGACAGATAATACATAAAAAAGAACCCATAACCCAAATCATAGATTTTTATTATTTTCAAATACTATACAAAAAATAGACAGTGTGTATAACTTAACAAATCCAGACAGTCCAAATTAAGTGTATATTTTTTCTATATTTCAGTACTTACTGAAAAAATTTGAATTAAGTTGCTAGGATGGTAATGTAATGGATTCTCTCTCTTCATTGATTACTTTGGCCTCATTCCCACAGCGTCCTAGGTTAAGGACATTCCTATTTGTAAGATGGGACATTTTCAGGGATATTTTGTTCTATTATACATCTTTAGTCTTTAAATATTAGAGATTTCATGCTCCTATTTTCTTGTAGTCTTATACACAAAACATAAGAATGTAACCAAACCTCTTTATGGTATTCCTAATTATTTCAAATTTCTTAAATATCTTGGACTTAATAATATTTGATATTTCTAAACCCATGTTTTATTTTTCTAAATACATTTTTACTTTTTATTACTTCTTTCAAGAAGCAGATTGACTTTTAGGATTAAGTTTAAGATGTCTATAAAAGTGATTGTCCAATTTTTTCTTTCATGTCCATTTCTTGTACTCACCTTCATATACCCATTTCACTTCCCACCTTCATTTCTGTCTTTTTTTTCCTCATATGGGTAGTAAAGAAATTTGAGGATATTTCTTTCAACCAAAGAAATTGCCATCTTACTTACTCATGTTTTTCTGTGTTGAAAAGATGCGAACAGGGCAGGACACCCAAAAAAGATGATGAAGAAAAAAGGTTAGAATAACCCCCCCCCCCAAAAAAAAAATCTTTTTAGGACTAGTTGGTAGAAAAATAATTTAACAGCTATGCTGAATAACCACAGTATTTCTAAGAAATGACAAATTTATACAGATCCACTTCTCTGGGACAATGCTTTAATAATCTTTGCCTTAAAGCCTCTAGTAGGAAATTTAGAATATGTTAGTCTGATATTAAGCAGTGATAAAGTGGAGCACAGACACTAATACAACAAGCTTTTTCCAGGCCATTGGTCATATAATAGATATATTAAGACCTATACTACTGATACACAGACTTTATTAGGCTTCCACATGGAACACAGCATAGTTTCAATTGCATCTGAAGTTCTAACAAAAATCTCTAGCAATCATGAATGGCAGCATGTCATTGTATAACAATCAACATGGGGCTTTTGAAATTTAACTTTGAGAGGAATTTATCCTGGAAAAAAAAAATCTAGTCATGCTTTTAAAAAATGTTTTAGGTCACTCCAAGCTTGGCAGTTAACATTTGGCATAAACAATGATAAAAACAGACACACCTTGAGAACAGAGAAAACTTTGTAGGCCATAAACATTCACAGCATAAGGAAAAGGAGGTGGTGAGTCAGTAGTTATCAATTCTCAGACTCCCTCAACCTCTATTAGATCTGTCCAGAGGCTTTGAGTCATTAGCCCGACACTCAGTCCCAAAGCAGAGGCAAGGTCTACAGTGTATTTTACAATTTCTGACACACTGAAAACAAGTAGAGAATGATGAGTTGATTTTTATTAATGCATTACATCCTCAGGAGTTATCACCAATACCTTGGTATAAAATGTTCAAGTTACATCAGTCATACAACTTTGTGTGCTTCTTATTTTAAAGGGTGCTAAATGGAGACAGCAATTTTCCCCTAATATGATTGATTTCTAGCATGTTTACAGCTATCTAGATCTAAAACACTTGCAAGCTTTTGAATTGAATATTGATGAGTGCAATCATATTTCAGCTTACAGAAAATACAATATGCTTGATCAATTTGCTCTGACACTAAAATTCTAATCTGGTAGTAGGCTGATATAAATGACATAATAATCAATATGCTCAAATGGTTATTGTCACAAATGGCAATTAACCAAGGACATAGATTGGGGGGGAGGGTCCCAATTTCAAGTTACCTGTCTCAATGTTTTTTGGTAGCTGGTTGTTCCTCTATTAATGATAAAGAAGACAACACTAAAATTTTTAATAACCAGGATTTAGAAAACTTAAAAGAACATTTTTTGTTAGAAATCAAATATGCAGAAATGCAAAAAGAAAAATCTTATTGAAGACAAAGATCAAACTAGCATCCCAGATGCACAGCAGTGTTGTTAAGTAGGAAAGCAACTGTGATCACCTGCAGCTTCTTGGATCCTTATTCTAGTGAGTATCCTCAGGGTACTACAAACATCTTTATAATGCTGTTTCCTAAATAAAGGGCCTTCAATGTACATTAGAGGGTATTTCCTAGGAGTAAATGTAAAGGTATTTTTATTTTTTTTTATCCCACAAACTATTTGGTCAAAGAAATATGTAAAGCTAAATAGAAGCACATCTGGTAGAAATTCATGGCAATGAATGTTGACAAGATGTGCTTGGATCTCGCCTGCAGCATCTGGCAGTGGGTAGCGGAACAAAGGTAGGAATCTCACAGGCTCTCCTGCGTCTGTTCTGTCGGCGGCTCCGAGGCGGTGGCACTAGCATTTGCAGTGGAATTCAAGACTTCTCCAAAATCACCGCCAGCAGGCTTGGGTCCCCCTACTTTAGACTTAAAAAAAGTTCAAAAAAGAAAAAACATGAAACAAAATTAGCTAACTCTGCATAAAAGAATTCTTAATTTTACTTTTAAGAACAAATAAATCAGGAACCTGATATCTCAGTGATCATTGTATATGCATGGAACTTGGTACTGTTGTAATGTTCAGGGCGATTTAATAGCAAACCATGGCATTCCTTGCTGAAGTCTTCAGACTGGTAAAATCTACCCCCTTTGTTTGCTAATTGTTCTTCACAGGGAGTTTTGTTTAAAAAACTTTATAAAGCTTTTTACCGAACTACCTACTGAACTCTCTTGGTGCTTGGATAAACATTTTGCATTGTATCAAATTGTTCACTCAGCTGTATTCAAGAAATATTAAGTACAAGAAATAATAAAATTTATATTTGTATATATTATTCTGTATATGTATGCACACAAATATAAATTTTATATATTTTATATATACAATAAATATAAATATTTCCCAGTTGTAATATAACTTTTTCAGTCCTTTACTAAAATTGTGCCCCAAGGACCTGCACACAAGACCTCACCTGGGAGCTTGTTAAGAATTGCAGAATCTCGACACTCACTCCCCCCAGAACTCCAACTACAAAACTGAAATCTACACTATAATAGGATCATCTGGTGATTCCTGTGCACATTAAATTTGTGAAGCACTACTCTAAATCACCTAGTCTGAAATTATTGATGTTTGAGTGGATACATCTGCTGTACATTTGTATAATCTATGCTTTCCAAAATCCTTGCACATAACTGAATTACAGTTAAGCCTTGACTTTCTGCAATGTACTGTTTGTTTTCAAACATACGACTTGGCATATAAAGAATAAAGCAAGTTTTGTGCATAGATCTAGAAGACTGACTTTTTTATTCATCAAATGCATATTGAGCAACATGTGAAGACCGTGCTAGGCCCTTAAGATTTATCAGTGAGCAAAAACAGGTCCCTGCAACCAGGGATCCATAGAGCATGGTGCTAGTAGAGGTTGTAAGGCTGGGTATACAGTGTAACTCTGATAAACATATATTTGTGTACAATCACAAAAGGTGTGTGCCAATGTTTATATGTGTGAGAAAAAGATCCAGCTCAATATATGGGTGTTTTATTTTCTTTCAATACATGTACCCTTGTCTCTGCTTTTTTGTTTGTTTGTTAGTTTATTTGTTTGTTTGTTGGCGGTACTGAGGATTGAATCCAGTGGCACTCTACCTCCGAGCTATACCCCCAGCCCTATTTTTTTTATTATTTATTTTGAAAGAGGGTCTCATTAAGTTGTAGAGGACCTAAGTAACTGAGGCTGGCCTTGAACCTGTGGTCCTCCTGTCTTAGCCTCGCAAGTACTGGAATTACAAGCATGTGCCACCACGCTCAACTTTACCTCTAATTTTAAATAGATGCATTTAAGAATAAGCAACTCAGTTAAAGTTCTGAAAGACTAAACAATATTAACTTTTAAGACCATTAATATTAAAAACATTCATGATACTAACTTTAATCCTTAAAATATATCCACTGTAATGATCACAGTGTTAGGTTAAAAAGAAATGACTATATAGGGACTTCATAACATCTCTGTAGAGTAGGTCGGCAGGAGGTCAGTACTAGAAATTTCAGGTCATTTGTGATTCTAAGAGTTGACAATTTAGTAGTTTTGAATATAAATTTGGAGATAATGCAACTTGTAAAATTAATCACTACAGAAAAGTGTTCACCTCTACTGAAATAAATATAAAAGTAAAACATGAGCAGTCAATAATAATCATGGCATTACTATAATGGCAGAATAATAGAATGTCCAATAATTAAGGATTGAACAAACAATATCCACTTTAAGGCATACATAAACAGCCATTAAACATAATATTGAAGAAGAATAATGATAGAGGAAAATGTTTATGATGTATAGTTAATTTTAAAGCATAACAGCATATTACTACTACTTATATTTTTTACTGTCTCTGGGTGATAGCACCAATAAGTTTTGTACTTTCTACTATTAACTGTGTATAATAAAGCACTAAATTTTGTTCAGTTACATAAGTATTGAAATGAATAAATCAGAAAGCACAAATTTCTAAAGAACTATTGCTTTTTTGTGTGTGTGGTACTAGGGATAGAACCCAGGGGTATTCTACCTCTGAGCGACACCCCCAGCCCTAACTTTTTTATTCTTTCTATGTGTGGTACTGGGGATAGAACCCAGGGACTTTTCTACCTCCAGGCTATACTCCCAGACCTATTTTATACTTTATTTGGAAACAGAGTCTCACTAAGTAGCTGAGGCTGGCTTCAAACCTGTGCGATCCTCCTGTTTCACCCTCCCAAGCACTGGGATTACAAGCATGCACCACCACGCCCGGCTTATTCTTTATTTTTGAAAGAGGTTCTCACTGAGTTTCAAGGAGCCTCACAAAGTAGCTGAGGCTGTCCAAGAACCACGATCCTCCAGTCTCCTCCTCCTGAATGCTGGGGTTACAAGCGTGCACTACCACACCCTGCCAACTATTGCTTTTTTTTTTTTTTTTTTTTTGAGATACTAGGGATGGAACCCAGGGGCATTCTACCTCCTGGCCCTATTTTTTTATTCTTCATTTTGAAACAGGGTCTCACTGAGTTGCAAAGGACCTCACTAAGTAGCTGAGGCTGTCTGCGAACCACAATCCTCCTATCTCAGCCTCCTGGATGCTGGGGTTACATGGATGTGCCACCACGCCCAGCTTATTGCTTTTTAAATTACACATTAATTTCAGAATTTAGTATGCTACAACATACACTCAAAATATAATGATATAAACAGTAAGGTTCTTAAAATTATTTTTAAAAAATTACTGCTGACTGATTTATCCACACCAAAGTTAAAGACACCAACCAATATGTCAAAAAGACCCTGTTCATCTCTCTACTTGCCTTTAAGTTTTCAACTCTTTCTTCAAATGATTTGAAAGTTGGAGAGTTTCTATGGATAGAAAAAAATAGCAGAATTACAAACATTGAAAAACTATTTTTTACATCATTAGTTGCCTGTATCCCTCTTCACCACTATCTTCAATCCTCATTCAACAAAAGGACAGGTTTATCTGGATGATATGTATTCAGGCATACATGCAAATAGTTATTACATAAAATTATCAGTTTATGAGCTACTATTTCTATATTCGCTTTTTAAGTCCAAGAAGTTACTCACTCTTAGACACAGTAATATAGTCAAATAAATGTATAAGGAGGGAATGAAGCCAGGTAAAACACCAAATCTGTCACTTTCCCAACCAACTTTTCACAGTACAAAAAAAATGCCACCCTTAGATTAGCTTTGGTAAAGGTCCTATGTGCTAGAATTCCTGCTTAGATTCACTTCTTGCCTATCAGGATTCCTCTATGAACCCACCCCAACCCATAGAACAAGCAGACTATATGGGGTCTGATAACAAGAATCCAGATTCCCAGGGAGAAGCATCATAGAGGAAGGAGAGAATAAAAGGAAGAAAACACAGAAACGTCTTTACTATGTCACAAGCAGCCCCACTGACCAAGAACTGAAGTCTTTGGGAAGCTCTGCAGGCACCATCACATCACCCACGTTTGGAGGGACTGTGGCATTTCTATCTCTCACACAAGGGTGAATATCTTTTCTAAACTCTCAAGATGCAAAAGGCCCAGAAGGGAACAAGGCTTGGTCCTGCTCACGATGGTGATGGCAGAGGAATGTAAGCCAGTGGTTCCCCAAGTGTGGTCAGCAGAACCAGCCACAACTGCAGCTCTGCAGAAATTCTAGTAATACAAATTCTCAGGTCCCACCCCAGCTCTACAGAGTAAGAAACGGAAAGACGGTTTAACATGCCTTCCAGGTATTCTGATGCACACTGAGGTCCAAAACAAAAATATACTGCTAAAGTCCTTGACTTCTCTAGAGATGTCAGGGGAGGTAATGACATGTGTCACATGCAAGTGCTCACTGATGAAAGAGGGCAATGGAATAAGCCATGATTGGCTCCAAATAGCTCACTGGGATGAGGGAAGCAACAACAGGAAGGATGGAAGACAAACAGGATAACTAAGGCTAGAGGAAGTGGGTCACATCTATGGACTACATCCATGAGAAGGGAAGACAGACAGCAGTGTCCATTTTTCTTTTCTTTTTTTGGCGGTACTGGGGATTGAACCCAAGGGCATTCTACCTCTTAGCTACACCCCCAGCCCTATTTTTTTTATTCTGTTTTATTTTTAAGAAACGGTTTTACTAAGTTACTGAGGCTGGCCACAAAACTGTGGTCCTCCTGTCTCAGCCTCCCAAGTACTGGGGTTACAAGCGTGTGCCACTATGCCTGGCTAACTCATTGTTCTTTCAATAAGCTTTTGATAGGAAGTAAAAACCTTATAAAATGGCCAGCGTGGTGGTGCACGCTTATAACCCCCGTTCTTGGGAGGCTGAGACAGGAGGATTGTGCAGGTTCGAAGCCAGCCTCAGCTGGCTTAAGAGACCCCGTTTCCAAATAAAATATAAAATAGGTCTGGGAGTGTAGCCTGGAGGTAGAAGTCCCCTGGGTTCCATCCCCAGTAACCCCCCCCAAAAAAAAAATTTATAAAATAGAATCCAGGTGTGGTGGCACACACCTACAATCCCAGTATACTTGGGAGTGAGACAGGAGGATTGCAGGTTTAGGCCAGCCTCAGCAGTTTAGCAAGGCCCTCAGCAGCTTAGTGAGATCCTGACCCTATTTCAAAACAAAATAGGGCTGAGAATGTAGCTCAGAGGTAGAATGCCCCTGGATCCAATCCCCAGTACCACACAAACTGACTAAATAAATAAGCAAATAGAATAATCTTCTTAAAAAACTCACAAAACTTTAACAAATCTCGTACCATGCCAACATTGTGAGAGTAACTAAAAACTGCTAAGTGTTAAGCATGCAGCTTGTTCAGAGTAGAATTTTCCATCCCTACTGCAGAACAGTTCTGGTTTAACATCTTAAGAAACAACAGAGACGCATAAGGCCAACTACACTTGGTAAGAATATACTTTACCTCATAGCAGGCATGCTAATGGAATGTTGAATGGAGCGTATACTAAGAGGCAGCATTAAAAAGAGATAGAAATCAAGTTAGTAAACAGTGGAGATTCCATATAGAAAAAGCTGACAAAACTTTTGAAGAGCTTTATTCTTTTGGCACCACAAATAATCAAGTACTTTTTGAGGTAGAGGGGTTCAAAGTTATTCCAACATAATCCATTTTTATTCATGAGCCAATTTAACTCCAACTATGATTAGTGTTAGTAATACACCTTGTATGACTGCACTTTGAAAACTGAAGCTTTCACCTGGATCTGTAAGGCATATTGCATCTAGGCTCGAACAAGTTAAATAAATAGTGTGCCCAAGGTCTTGGCAGAATTGAGAATGGAACATGGGCTTTTGGGACTTAGAATTCAGCATTTGCCACCTCCCCTCAAAAACAAAATGCACACACATACACGTACACACGCCCAAACAAGGCTGGCCGAAGCCCCCTACAGCCTTCTCCCTCAGCATCTTTCTCCTCTGGCATCTGCTTCCCAAGCTGGAAGAGGTAGGTCTCAAAGTAAATCATCTATTTGACAACTTCATGTGGTATTTAAAGTACTTATCATTCTTAGCAGTAACAGTATTCACTCTGTAATAAGAGTCACTTATATACTTCATCTCAATTAAACTAAATGCTCTGAAAAGCCATTCAAATAACATTTGACCCTCTGTCCTTGCCACTCTAGGACAGTTTAGTGATTTTTCAGGTTCAAAGACAGCCCCTCTTGGCCACCTCCCTCCCACACCAGCTAAAAGTACCTTCATTCTTGGGCTTGTAAAAGCACTGTACTCTGCTAATATTTTAAGCAGTGGCACAGCTCTTTTTGTAAATGACCTTTCAGTAAGATGGATAATTCAAGATATTTTATTTAAATATTTTATGTGTTTATGATTTGGTTTTTTTTCCAAGACTCCATCATTACAAATGATAATGTGTTTTGAATAGAGCTCCTCAAATCTAGTTTTTCCTTAACATGTTATAATCTTGATAGATACAAAAATATCCTGGCAGTTTGTGTAACCAAAATATTCAGTAAAATGTATGGACATCTCTATACTTGATGCCTTACCTATCAGAGTGAAAACTCCACGTAACTCTGCATTCGCTCTATCCTACACGGGTGACTGACATCTTGGGCACAGGACTATATAATCCAAGTCACAAGGAATTCGCTTGTCCTTTTCTACTTGATCTTCTGGCATTTATCAGTCCCATATATGAAGGACAGACATTACTGAGAAACACTCTTCTAAATCTATAACCCGAAGACTTGGATCACCCGAAGCCTGTTTTCCTCTCTGTCCACTATGAAGGAGCTCTGGATCTATGCAACACGGTCTCCTTTTAAGATGAGCTCACACATTTAGTTTGCTGTTTTTGTAACCAGAAGATGCTGCACTAGAATATTCACTTTGGCAGAAACTGCCAAATTCTGGCAACAAAAAGTGAACAATGGCCAAACTGGTGATAAACCATACCTTGAATTCAATGGCATTAACAACGTGAGGAAATATATAAATAAAGTGAATGTAGACTTTAAAAATTCACAGCCAATTCTAGTCAATGTTCCTCTACACCCATGTAAAAAGCTCTGTCCTACCAGCAAGTCAGTCAGTTGGGTTCCCTGCCCCTTTAACCAGCACAACACAGCTACCAATTCAATGTGCTTCGGTGGTAATATATAAGAAAAAGCAAGGAAGTGGTTAGAATAAGGTTTGTAAAAATCACTCTGCTGGATGTGATTTTGAGCACTTTTCTATATGTATATTTCACAGTAAGATTAAAAATGCACCTACTGAACAGAGAATGAAATCAATTAACAGAGACAGATGTACAGTCGAGGCCCCTTGCCTTTGAGGTAGCCATTTTAGTAGGAAGAAAAAGGCGCCCATATCAGCTTCAGTTCCATCCAGTTACCTGATGCTCTCTACAACCCACATTTAGATGAAATTCAATTTTGTTGGCAGCTAGTCTGTAACATAAAGGGAGCAGTTTCATTTTAGCTTCTCCGTGGCAAGTTACACTAGGCTCCAACTTGCCTCAACTTACAGATCATCTCCAATTTCATTCAAGGTTAAATATCATGTGGAAACCTTCAAAAGCAAAAGGCCACCCTGCTGCTGGACCAGCTCATATCTAACACACAGGCTACAAAAATCTATGGCAAATTTTTTTAGTACATCTTGATGTGTAACCTTCAAATATTACCAAATAGAAATGCAAAGCTGGGTTTCTCAAAACACAGAAAAAATAAGTCACAAGGCAACCTGACTCCCACTCACTAAGTACTTCTCAATCTCATATTTGCTCTTATTGTGAAAAAGTTCTTCTTCAAACGAATGAGTGCTGAATTTGATTTGATTTTTTTCCTGGTTTCTTCTTTGTTTGTTTTGTTTTGTTTTTGGTGTGGAGGGAGGGAGGCTGGTGCCAGAGATTGAACCTAGAGGGGTTCTATCTCTGAGCTATACCCCAGCCCTATTCTATTTTGGAACACAGCTGCATTAAGTCACTAAGGGCCCTCCCTAGGTTGCTGAGGCTAGTCTCAAACCTGCAATCCTCCTGTATCAGACTCCCAAGAACTGGGATCACAGGAATGTGTCATCACATCCAACTTAAAATTTTCCTCATTTCCTACAAAGTAATTTGATCTTTTCATCCCCAATAATAACAAATGCGAGGGAGAGGGGGAGGAGGGAAAGAGGCAGCAAGTGGAGAAGGAAGAGCTAAGGACTAACATGGACTACTTCTGCGCTGGGCATGCTTGTAAGAGTGGTGTATGTGTTGCTACACCATTGGTTCTCATCACAATGTCTGGATGTGGTAATGGAAGAGTAACTGCTGGGGAAACTGTCTCAAACTATGATTTTGCTGGGAGGCACGGGGGAGAGTGCTGCCTTCAGAACTGGAGTGTGCTGGGTTTGAGTGGTGACCACCGGCCACCTACACTTGCTTTGCAACCCTGGGGAAGGCAATCTACCCTTGCTTCACTTTCCTCCCAACTGTAGTTATCAAGGCACACCTACTTCAGAGGTACCATATATAGTCTTGCTTGGCATATAACTGTTAACCATTATTATTATAACGTGACTTAAGTCCAAATACAAATTAATACCTATTTGCTATTTATCTCTTAAAGTTTTCAACTATTAGACAGTTATTATTTCCATTGTTAGCCTAATCCTGCAGTCAAGGACAGAGCCTGACACCTAGTTAGCACCCAGTAACTACTTATGAGTGAAAGAACAGATGAATAAACAATTTCATTGGCAAAACTGGGAAATATGGATAAGAAAAGGTAGAACCAGTTTTTATAGTGTTTCGATTTCTAATCAAACCATACTCTTTCTGAGAAAAAAAAAAGTTCATTTACATTAAGGAGTAGAAATTCCAGCAAAAAGGAATTGCCTGGAATGATTTTAATAAACCCAAAACAAATTTTAAAAGGTATAAGAGTACATGAAGAAACACTCATTTAGAAAGAAAGACTTTCTTTGGGAATAAAGCCAGAATGAATTGGCACTTGCTCTTAAATATATCAGGAATAAAGCAATGAGGTTTCTAAATCATTACAGTATGCTGCTGATGCCGGGCGTGGTAGTGCACGCTTGTAATCCCCGCGCTTGGGAGGCGGAGACAGGAGGATCACGCAGGTTCAAAGCCAGCCTCAGATGGCTTAAGAGACCCTGTTTCCAAATAAAATATTAAAAAGGTCTGGGATTGTAGCCCGGATGTAGAAGGCCCCTGGGTTTCATCCCCAGTACCACAAAAAAAAAAAAAACTAAGACTTGCCAGTCATGTTGGTGCACACTTGAAATCCCAGAATTTGGGAGGCTGAGACAGGAGAATCGCAGTTTGAGGACAGCCTCAGCTACTACTTAGTGAGGCCCTTTGCAACTCAGTGAGACCCTATTTCAAAATAAAGAATAAGAAATAGGGCTGAGGATGTAGCTCGGAGGTAGAATGCCCCTGGGTTCCAACCCTAGTACCGAAAGAAAAAAAGACTAAGATTTGTGTTCAGCAGGAACACTGGGCTAAAAGGAGAAGGTGCTTTTAAAGCTTCATCTTAAAATGAAAAATGCAGGAGGTAATGCTTACTATAGACGTATAAAAACCTAAGCAATCAGGAGAAGGGTGGAAATGTACCCACCACGTGGGGGGAGAGCTGGCTGTCCCCAGGGGGCCTCCCAGGACAGCTCGCATCACCTGGCCCTACCCAGCCCTTCACCTTGCTGTGCCCTCACTCCAGGGAACCAAAAACAGATAACATTTTCTTTTGCCATTCTTCTCTCTTCCCACCCTGCCTTCAACTCTATCTACCTCTTTCTCTCTCTTACCTCCCTCTTTCCCTCTCTGTCCAACACACTTTTCCCCCTACTCCTCTAACCAAGGCACATTATGACAAATATATAAAACAAAAACTTATTGCTGAGTCTAATGCCTTCAAGTTGGCAAAACTAGTACATTTCTCCTTCTACATTACATCAGAGAGTAAAACCACTGGCCTATGTTGGCCAGGTAAGATGGGCTCGGAACAAACAGTTAACTGGATGAACTGAGCATCTGGGAAAGGGGCCCCTGGCATCCATCGATGGAGCCAAGGGGCCCTGCCTCTGGGCTTGGAGCACTCAACTCTACAGTCCAGCTCCCCCTCCTGGAGAAGTTCTTGTGACCAGCATTTGCCTCTGTGGCCCACATGGTCTAAGAGAGATAGTTTTTCCTTCTATATCTAAACACATTAAAATCAGATTAAGTGACTTGACCCAACTGGGCATGGTAGCACACAACTGTAATCCCAACTATTTTGGGAGACTGGGGCAGGAGGATCAAAAGTTAAAGCTATCTCAAAATTACAAGGGTTGGGGAATTACATGGAGCTCAGAGGTAGAATGCCTATGGCTTCAATTTCCAGTACTGCAAAAAAGAAAGAAGACAAAAACAAAGTGACTTTATCCAATCTTTGATCTATAAGAATTAATTATAAAGTTTGGAAGATAATTTTATCTCATTTCCAAGTGTTAATAAAAAATTTACTTAACCTCCTCATACTGATATACAAAATATATAGTCGTTAAAAATAAGACTGAAGGCCAGACGTGGTGGCACATACTTGTAATCCCCGTGCTTGGGAGGCAGAGACAGGAGGATTGCGCAGGTTCGAAGCCAGCCGTGCTGGCTTAAGAGATCCTGTTTCCAAATTTAAAAAGTATAAAAATAGGTCTGGGAGTGTAGCCCGGAGGTAGAAGGGCTTCCAGGACCCACAGTACCACCAAAAAAAAAAAAAAAAGACTGAGAACAGTAGAGTATGATCTCAATTATATTTTTAAATAAAATAAAATAAAGGAGCTAGATAAAAGCAGCAAAACTCAATTTGTTTCTGATACATTAATAAGACAGTACATACTAAACCATACCTAGATACATCTACTTAATCTTTTTACAGGTGTAGAAAAAGAACAGTAGTTGGTACAGAAAAAACATATTTTCAATAGCCCTTATGTATTCTTATATTTTGTATTCATAACACACCTAATATTGTTTTATAATCAAGCACTGACAGGTTCTTCCATTCTAAATGCATCTCAAGTCCCTTCCTCCTCCCCTACTCCACTCAAAGATTTTAACTCAGCTGGGTGTGATGTATTCCCAGTTTTGGGAGGCTGAGACAGGAGGACAACAGGCTTGAGACCAGCTTCAGCAATTAAGTGAGACTCTGTAGCAACCGGACAAGCCCCTGTTTCAAAATAAAAAATATAAAGGACTGGGGGTAAGGTTCAATCCCCAGGACCATGGCGGGGGGGCGGGGTGTTAAGCTGTATTTGAAGGAAAGCCTTGGCTGCTCTCTAGTCACAGCCTAGGACCTGTCCACAGCCAGGCCTCTCATAGTAGCCGGATGGATTACATGACTGAATTCACTTACTCAATTGTCTAAGACACTTGGGCCATTTTTAATTGAACTCCAAAGATACACAATCACCTCCTATCACTGGTTACTTAATTGTGTAAGCATCATTTCAATTTTAAATAGTTCAACATTTAGAGTTCTTACACCCCTCTGATTTACTGACTTCTAGCACCATCACTAAGAGTGGAGCTGCACAAATCTGTTGCTTACTTAAGAAGGCGTGTGGCTCTGTCACAGCAAGTGACTGCTTGAGAAGACAGTCTACATTAATAGGAACAGAGATGAAGACGGCAGAGCATCCTTCTCACTTACTGTACGGTCTTCCTCCACTTCTGCTGTCCTCTCACACCTAACTGGATAATCAGCCTGTGTGGGAGCACAGGGAGAGGATGCCCAACATCACATCACAAGGACTCCTGTAAGGTATGGCTTGAGCTAACACATTTTTTGGGGGGTACTGGGGATGGAACCCAGAGACATTCTACCTACAAGCTGCACCCCCAGCCGATTTTTTGTTCTTTATTTTGAAACAGGGTCTCCCTGAGTTGCAAAGGGCCTCACTAGGTAGCTGAGGCTGTCCACAAACCATGATCCTCCAGTCTCAGCCTCCCAAATGCTGGGGTTACAAGCCTGCACCACCACATCCGGCTGAGCTAACACCGGTCTTTCTGTTTGGTGCTAATATACTCTTTCCTTTTTGCAAACTGTGAAATTACCTTGTGTACATAGAGAATACAACTAGTGCAAAGAAATAATAAAATAGTAAATACTATATGCTAGCAAAAGTATTAAAAAGTGCAGAGTAATGGTAAAATGTTATGTGTATTCTGCCACACACAAAAAAGCGCAGTTACCCATGTAAGACAGAAGACTTAACAGCAGTACATATGCAGTCTATTATAATTGCATAATGGAACCCAGGTGAAGGAAAATTCCAACATCCTTACAAAAGCACCGAAGAAAAGCATCAAAAACAAACAAACAAAGTCAGACATTAAAAGGGAGGAATTCTGCATGCCATGGTAAACCCGCTTCATTTTACAATAAAAAAAATTAAAAAGAAACTTCAAAATCATTTCCATATCCCTTGAACCACAGTGTCAAATTCTTCTTTTAATTTGTTCATTACTCATGGTATACAAGAAAGCCTCCCTTGAGATTAGAAATGCACTAGAGAAAAAGATAGCCCAAGTGCAAGAAAAGAATGTGGTGGACAAACACGACCATCCAACATGGCATAACCGTCTCATCTCAGCACACTTGTCTTACACAACTGCTAGGCTGCAGGGATGGGGCAAACTCTCCTTACCTAAAGGAATGGGAGAAAGCTTGCAATCTGTAAGAAGCCAGAGTGAGCATTAAAAAAGAAAGAAGTTCTGGTAAATCTAACACGATTAACCTTCATTTTAAAAGTTGCATAATGTTTTACCTGGACCCTAAAGTGCTACACAATTCATTCAGCTTAAAAAGAAATGAAAGCACCTAACAGATGTATGTATACATAACAGTCAAAAGCTTTCAGGAATTCTATTATTTTGCTACAAAGTGTAAATACACTTGATTGACCAAACCTACTCAACTAACAAAATTCTGGTTGTAAAATCTACTTTCCCCCACAAGTGAAAAACACAAAGTCATGCAATCTGAGCTTTTTTTTTTTTTTAATCACAAATTTTGCATGCCAACAAAAGCACAGCTGATTTAAACCACATTTGTCACTTTCAGCACTATTCTAATCCACGTGGGTCAAGAGAGGCACAAAAGCACTATGAAGTGGTTTTATCAAAATGACAAGGAAAATTCTGCAAACTAATCTAAAATACAAATGAAAAATAAAAAGCAATAACTCAAAATCAAGATCTGGACCTAAGCATGAATGTAGGCACAGCTTATGGGTTAGTACAAATCACTGCATGAATGAGGATGTTGTAATCACAGCATGGTATAAAAATGTCATACACAGAAGTTAAAGCCAAATCTCAGTTCAAGCGTGCACTTCCATGTTTTTATACTCATCCCTAGAAAGACACCAGGCTCTGCCCACAATCACAAACTGGCAACCACCACAGAGATACTTACCCTGATCAAGGAAGACTAAAAAGACACAAAAGTTTGCAGCCAGATTTTTCAACAACCTTGAATGAATTCATGCTTGTTTTGAAGTGAGAATGCTATGCCTGGGAGAATTCAGGCAAGTGTTTCAGGTTGTGGTTGGAAGGGGTACCCCCCTCACTCTAACAAGAGAACCCAGCATCACCCTGAGCCAAAGTCAGGAAACACAGCAACTGCAAGAACGTTTCAATCTGCCTCCGTGACTTATGAATGAGTTAAAATACAGACATACTTTACATCTTCCAGCTTCTTGGTGATGACTGAGCCAACAGACGAAAACGCAGCTGAGGCCTTCTGTCCAGCCTGAGACAAGGTTTCAGATGTCTTCTTGTATCTGTATTCAATTATCAACGGACAGAAAGAAAAAAAGTCAGTGAACCTTTTCTAATCAATTATTTCAAGTGCAGTGATCACTGCCTGAAGAACTCTCAAAAGTGAAATACTTAAAAGAGCTTCTAAGCCAGACATGGTAACGCATGCCTGTAATCCTGGTATTTGGGAGGCTGAGACAGGAGGATATCGGGCATGAGGCCAGCCTCAGCAACTAGCAAGACCCTGTTTCAAAAGAAAAACTAAAAGGGGCTGGGGGTACAGCTTGAAGGTCGACTGTCCCCTGAATTCAATCCGTAGTATCAAAAAGGAAAGAAACAAGAACCTCTAAAATCCTCCCTAACACCAAGACAGCAGCGCTGAGAGTATCGTAGACTGACTGGGCTGTCATTTCAGGCAGTCTCCTACAGGGCCCTCATCCAGATGGAAAGACACAGGCCTGTCAACGCTGAGCCACGGAAACCAGAAAATAGCTATAAATGATCTTGGAACAAAATGAAAATGAGCCAGCGTCTGAAAGAAATTATAGCCTCTTCCTTCCTTCCTATCCATATAAACCAAACCAAATCAAAGTGAAATCAGATTCGTCTAATGCCTTTTACAATGGTGTCTCACATACAGATTAGCTTTAAGAAAAGAAGAAAAAAAAAAACTGGCTATATAGTTGGCCAGACCTGAGAACAAGTTTTGATTCCACATTTTGAGAGGTATATATATATGACCTCAAAACTCCACCTATCTGAGACTGTTCCCTCAGCTACGGCTATCTCACCACCTGTCCTTCTGGGTTATTCTTAGAACCAAATGGCACAATGTGCCTATGTGGAAAGTCAATGTACAGTAGTCCCCTCCCTAATCTGACAGGGATACATCCCAGGACCACTCGCAGAGGTCTAAAACCACAGATCATAAGAACATTACATATACGTGTTTTCTCCTAAACAGCCACTAAGTGACCAAGGGTGGATAGTACGTACAGCATGGACACCCTGGGCAAAGGATGGGTCACATCCCAGCTGGGCAGAGCAGGACAGCAAGGGATCTCACCAAGCTCCTCAGAAAGGCATACAATTGGAAACTTCGGAATTTTTGTTTCTGGAGCTTTTCGTTTAATATTCTCAGACTGTGGCTGGCCAGGAAAAAAAAAACTCAAACTTCAGAAAAAGAAAGCCACGATAAGGGGAGAACACTGTGTAACATTTTTGGAACTTGAATTTTATTTCTGTGACTTGCACATAAGGCTGGTTTCCTCCCTATTCTCTAAAACCATCTGGGAAGCTAAAGTTAGGAAAGAACCAGGTACAGTTGGGAACTGGAAAGAAAGTGCCCTGTGTGGTCCAAAGAAAAGCTGTGGCAGTTATCTTCATCCCTTTCCTCCTCCCATCCCCAGAGAAAAGGTGCAAAAGTGTCCTCTGCAGCCAAGCGTGGTGCACACCTGTAATCCAGTACTTGGGAGGCTGAGACAAGAGGATCACAGGTTCAAGGCCAGACTCAACAAGCAGATTCTCATCCACCAGCAAGACTCTGTTTCCAATAAAAATAAAATAGGGCTAGGGGTGTAGCTCAGAGGTAGAATGCCTCCGGGTTTATTCCTTAGTAACACACACACGCACACACACACACAGTGTCCTTTGCATTGTCTAGACAAATATCAATGGAGGGAACCTACGCGGTCGTCGACGTCACATCTTGCCAGCCTTTGGCGATGTTCTGTTTTAGTTCCTGTAGGGAACTGATTCCAAGCTTCCGCTTGATTTCCGCTAGGTGCTTCTCTTTCGCTGCTAGCACCTGAGACAGAGTCTGGATTTCTTCTTCTACCTATGAGGAAGGGAATTGCAGTAGGAACATGACCAGTTAGTAAGTTCACATTATCAGAGCAAAATGACACTCAAACGTCTAGAGTCATTTACAAACTATTTTTGATTCATTTCTCTGATAATGTTGTTAGAGGAATAATCTCTCTTTTTACCCTAAACTCCAGAGTACCAGACATTTCAAATGGACTTAAATATTAAGTTTCCTATCCTTTAACACTTTTTTTTGAAGTACTAATCTTCTCCTAATGAAAGCTGAAAACAAAGACCACTATAAATATTTCTGAACAATGCCCAGCCCAATGCAGTCCCTGCTTTTGGTAGTTAGTATATGTTAACAGCACACCACAGCTATGATTCCTTAATTCAACACACACACATACACACACACACACACACACACACACACACACACACACACATATACACACACCTCAACAGCATAAGAGAAGTTTGGGTGTGGTGGTGTTCACCTGTAATCCTAAAATTTGGGTGGCTGAGACCAGAAGATCTCAGATTTATGGCCAATCTAAGTGAGTTAGACCCTCAGCAACTTAGCAAGACAGACCCTCAGCAAGTTAACAAGAACCTGTCCCAAATAAAAAAATTAAAAGGGCCAGGGATATAGCTTGGAGGTAAAATGTCCCTGTGTTCAATCCCCAGGACCAAAAATAAAAAATTAAAAAGTCTAAGAGGACACAATTAATAATCTCTGGTATAAATAAAAAACTGAGTGAAAATTTTACTATTAGACGATAGCAGTGGGACTGCGAGGCACTCGGCATTAAGAATGGGCATGTCAGGGTTTTAGGATAGACAGTGTAGTGGTAGTGTGACCCTGGGCTCAATCTAGTACCAAAAGCAACCACAACAAACCCCAGCGCAATAAACAGAATGAAGGAAGTTAGCTTCAAACTATATATCCGATGATGGTCTACCATCCAGAATCAATAAAAAAATTTATAACCCAATAATTAAAAGAGAAATAACCCAATATTAAAATAGGAAAACAGCCAGGCATGGTGGTGCACTCTCATAATCCCAGCATTTGGGAAGCTGAGACAGGAGGATCTGGTTCACAGCCAGTCTTGGCTACTTAGTAAGGCCCTTTGCAATTCAGTGACACCTTGTTTCAAAATAAAAAATAGGGCTGGGGGTATGGCTCAGAGGTAGAATGCCCCTGGGTTCCATCCCCAGTACCAATAAAATAAAATAGGCAAAGGATTTGAACAGACACCGCTCACAAAAAAAAAGATATAAAAATGATCAGTAAGCAAATAAAAAGATGATTAACCTCATTCATTAGTAATTAGAGAAATGTCATTCGAAAGTCACTTCATGCCCCTTAGGGTTGCTAAAATAAAAAGACATTATCCAGTGTTGGCAAGAATATGGAGAAATTGGAACCTTCAGATACAGCTGGTAAGAATGTAAAAGGAGGCCGTTTGGCAGCCAAATGGTTGGACAGTTCCTTAAAAATTTAAACATACGCCGGGCGTGGTGGCGCACGCTTGTCATCCCCGCACTTGGGAGGCGGAGACAGGAGGATCGCGCAGGTTCGAAGCCAGCCGCGCTGGCGTAAGAGACCCTGTTTCAAAAATATAAAATAGGTCTGGGAGTGTAGCCCGGAGGAAGGAGGGCTTCCAGGAACCCCAGTACCACCAAAAAAAAAAAAAAAAAAAAAAAAAAAAAAATTAAACATACTGCTCCAATATATTCTGGCAATTCTATTCCTAGGTATGTAACTAAAAGAACTTAAAACATATATCCCCAGAAAAACCTGCATACAAGTGGTCACAACAGCGTAACATCCCCAAAGTGAAAGCAAGGTAAATGTCCATCGGCTAATGGTCAAACAAAACGTGGCAGTACAATGGAATATTATTCAGCCATAAAGTATATGGGTGTGTACCACAACGTGGGGTGAACCTTGATAATAATATACAAAGTGAAAGAAGCAATCACAAAAGACTACATGTTACATGATTCCATTTACACAAAATATCCAGAATAAGCAACTAAACAGAGACAGAAATTAGATTAATACTTGCATAGGGCCAGGGAAGAGAATTGGTAATGATTGTTAAGGGGAACAGGGTTTCTTTTGGGGGTGATGAAAATGTTCTAGTGTAGTAGTGATGGCTGTACAGCTTTGTGAATATGACAACCCACCAAACCGTACACTTTAAAGAGGTGAATTTGATAATGTTCAAAGTATATTTCAAAAAGAAACAAAGAAAAATGGAAGGGGTTTTTAAACATCTGCATTCTATTGACATTTGTTTCTACAGTTACTTCAAGCAGTTTCTTTCCAATGGAAAACTATCATTTTAAAAGCCAGGCATGGTGGCGCACACTTGTAATCCCAGCATTTGGGAGGCTGAGACAGGAGGACTGCACAAGTTCGAAGCCAGCCTCAGCTACCTAGTGAGGCCCTCTGCAACTCAGTGAGACCCTGTTTCCAAATAAAGAATAAAAAATAGGGCTGGAGGTGTTGCTCAGAGTTAGAATGCCCCTGGGTTCCATCCCCAGTACCACACACAAAAAAAGGTAAATGATTTTTATTACATCATTACACAACTAAAGGTAATAGTAATGGTACTCTGTTATATTCAGAGGGTTTGGAGAAGAATTGGAAATACCTATGACAAAGCATGGATCCTATACAAATAATATAGTAAGTGCACAGGCATCAGCGTCCACGGCCTGCACATAAGACTGCGGCGCTTCAGTTGTGTGGCCTTGATCTCCTGACTTTGAGATAGGCAATGCCTTCCTCCACCTGAGGCCTAGAGCTCAGGGAGCCACAGCAAAAAGACACCAGTTAAACTGTCAAAATGTAACACTTCTGTCCTTGAGGAAGTTAAACAAGGTTGGAGGTACAGGTCAAGAGTAGATCACCTGCCTCCCATGTATAAGGCACTGAGTTCAATCCACAGCACTGCAGAAACAAAACAAAATAAATAAAGGAAAAAGGAAAAGCCACAGCATGAGAGAAAATATGTACAATCATATACTTGATAACTTCTACTAACTAATGCAGGCTATCTACTGAGAGATGGAGGCCTGCGTTCCCTCCCTCGTCAGCCATAAGTTAATAGAATCTGCTTTGTAAGACTATTGTGAACATTCATAAGACAACAGCCACGCATCTGCCACATAACAGGTGGCCCGTGGACATTATAGACATTTACTTTTATTTTGATAATGAAGCAATACTGAGAGCTGGAAAGGATTTGGAAAAAAATTATCTTTTGCACACCATGGAAATATTCTAAAGAGCATTTGGCTGTGTTGGTATACGAGGGAATACCTCTATGTTATTAAGAGCCACTGGAGCCAAAAATAATTCTGCCTCCTAGGACTTTATGTAAAAGAACTAAGAAGTGCAGAAATGTGTACGTGAACGTATTTTTACCAAACTAATATTCATAATAGCAAAAAATAGAAACAAATGTTTGTAGATGATGAATGTGAGATTGAAAAAAATTAAAAAGGTTGTAGAAGATTGTTTATTGGTATGAAAAAATGCTTTTGAAATTCAATTAAATGGAGAAAAATTACAGGTGTCTATTCTATTATTTTCTTAAAATATAGAAATATGGAGCCGGGCATGGTGGCACACATTTATAATCCTAGTATTTGGGGGGCTGTGACAAGAGCAGGGAAGTTTGCGGCCAGCCTCAGCTACTTGCTGGAACTCTCCGCAACTTAGACCCTGTTTCCAAATAAAAAATAAAAGGCCAGCGTGGTGGCGCATGCTTGTAATCCCTGCTCTTGGGAGGCAGAGATAGAAGGATCATGCAGGTTCGGAACCAGCCTCTCTGGCTTAAGAGACCCTGTTTCCAAATAAAAATACAAAAAAAGGTCTGGGAGTGTAGCCCGGAGGTAGAAGGGTTTCCAGGAACCCCAGTACCACCAAATAAAGAATAAAAAATCAAGCTGGGAGTGTTCCTCAGAGGTAGAATGGCCCTGGGTTCAATCCCCAGCACCACACACACACACACAAAAAAAAAAAAAAAATAGAAAGATGTTATAGCAATACATAAATAAAAGTCTAGAAAAAAGAATCTAAAACTTTCACACCATAGTTGATTTCAGTTTTCTTCCTTTTTTCTTTATCTATGGTAAACATAACTTGTGAAAAAAAAGGTATTTTTTTCTTTTTTAAAATAGTATTCATTAGTCATGCATTAAATATTCTGCAATTTCAATCCTCGCCCTCCCTATCCGGCTCTTCACCAATCTCACCTCCCCATTCTACCTCCACTTTGTCTAAAAAGCCTTATATGAAGAAATGGATAGTGCCCCCAGACAGAAGATCAAGCAGGAAAGAGAGGACTCTGAACTACAATATAAATCAAACTGATAGACATATTGGGCCTCCAGCCAATGGGCAGATAGAGAACTTTCAACACAAAGCCCACAGGATACATCTTCTCAATTACACATTCTCCAGGTTAGAGCCTATATTAGACAGAAAAACAAGTCTTGATAAAATTTAAGTGATACAAAGTACCTTTCCAAACCACATGAAATGAACCAGAGATCATGTGCAACAAGAAAACTGGAAAATTCACAAATATGAAAAGTAACACAAGCCAGGTGCTTGTTAATTCCAGCATTTGGGAGGCTGAGACAGGAGCACTGCAGTTCGAGGACAGCCTCAGCTACTTGAGGCCCTTTGCAACTCATGATACCTGGTTTCAAAAAATAAAGAATAAAAAATAGGGCTGAGGGTGTAGCTCAGAGGGAGAATGCCCCTGGGTTTCATCCCCAGTATCACACACACACACACACACACACACACACACACACACACAGTAACACAACTAGGGGCAGTGGTGTACATCTGTAATCCAGTAATTGGGAGGCTGAGACAAGAGGACTGCAGGTTCATAGCCAACATCAGCAACTCAATGAAGCCCTCTGCAACTTATAAAATATTATAAAATTATTTAAAAATTATAAAAATATTTAAAATTATAAAAATATTTAAACATTTTTTAAATTTATAAAAATATTATAAAATTATAAGATATTTTAGGTAAATGGAAACAAAATCACAAGATATTAAAGTTTATGGGATGCAATGAAAGAAATCAGTGGGAGAGAGAGAGCTATAAATACCTATATTAAAAAGTGTAAAGATCTCAAATTAATACCAAAAATCATCACCGTAAGGAATTAGAAAAAAAGAATAAACTAAGCCCAAAGCTAACAGAAGGAAGAGAATAAAGCTTTGAGTGAGAGTAGACAAAATGGACAATAGGAAAACAATAGAATGAATGTACTAAATCAAAAGCTGCTACTTTGCAAAGATTAACAAAATGAAAAGCCTCTGTTGGGCACAGCGGCAACACACTGGGAAGCCCAGTGCTCCGGAGGCCTAGACAAGCAGAGCTCAGGTTCAAAGCCAACCTCAACAATTTAACAAGGCCCTCCACACTTAGTAAGGCCTCGTCTCCAATTTAGAAAAATAAATAAATAGGGCTGGGTAGCTTGGAAGTCGAATGCCCCTGGATTCAATCCCCAGTACAGAGAAAAAAATAAATTAAAAAGACCTTTCAGCTAGACTGACAGAGAAAAAGCAGAGATAGAAATATCTGAAATCAGAACGAAAGTGTGGACATTATCATCAAACTTGCAGAATCAATATAAAAGGATACTATGAACAATAGTATGCTGACAAAGCAGATAGCCTATATTAAATGAACGAATTCCTCAAAACGTACAAATAATCAAAACCAACCCCAAAATAAACAATATCTGAACAGACCTATAACATAAAAAGAGATTGAGTCAGTAATCAAAAACATCCCAACAAAGAGAAGTCTAGGACCAGATGGCTTCAATGGTTAATTCTACTAAACATTTAAAGAATCAACACCAATCCTTCTCAATTTCTTCTAAAAAACCAGAAGTGGATGGAACACTTCCTAACTCATTTGAAGAAGCCAGCATTATCCCAATACTAAAGCCAGAAAAAGATATTCTGAGAAAAGCAAAGTACAACCAATGTCTCTTACGAATATCAATGCAAGAATGTGCCACAAAATACTACAAATCAAACCCTGCTACAAGTCAAAAGAAGTACTCAACATAATCAAATGAAACTTACCTTAGGAATGCAAGGGTGATTCCACCTATAAAATCAATCAGTGTGGCCAGGCGTGGTGACACACACTTATAATCCCAGTACTTGGGAGGCTGAGACAGGAGGATTACAGGTTCACAGCCAGCTCAGCAACTTAGTGAGGCCCTTTGCAACTTATTGAGATCTTATTTCAAAATAAAGAATAAAAAATTGGGCTGGGTGCAGCTCAGAAGTAAAATGCTCCTGGGTTCAATACCCAGTAACACACACACACACACACACACACACACACACACACACACACACCACGCACACAACACACTCTCAAATCAATCAGTGTAATATACCACATTAAACGAAGAGATAATCTTCATTATCTCATTAGGTGCAGAGAAAGCAGTTGACAAAATCCAACACTCTCAAGATTAAAAAAAAAAAAAAAAAAACTAGGACTAAAAAGAAGCCTCCTCAACATGAAATATGTATTTATTCATATGTATGTTTTTTTCTGAGCAGAAAAGCAGATTCATATAATCACAAGGAACCCTGAATAACAATTTTAACAAAGATTAAAAAAAGGTTGAGGATTCATATTTCCAAATTTCAAAACTTATTACAAAGCTATAGTAATCAAAACAGCATAATACTATTCTTTGGTGTGTGTGTGTGTGTGTGTGTGTGTGTGTGTGTGTGTGTGTGTGTGTGTGTACTGGGAATTGAACCCAGGAGCATTCTACTTCCAAGCTACACCGCAAGCCCTATTTTTTATTCCTTATTTTGGTTTTGTCATTGTTGTTGTTGTTTATGGTACTGAGGGTAGAAACCAGAGACTTTTCTACCTTCGGGCTATACTCCCAGACCTATTTTATATTTTATTTGAAAACAGGGTCTCACTAAGTTGCTGAGAGCCTCACTAAGTAGCTGAGGCTGGCTTCGAACTTGTGTGTGATCCTCCTGTCTCAGTCTCCCAAGAGCGGGGATTACAAGAGTGCACCAACACACCCAGCTTTTATTCCTTATTTTGAAACAGGGCCTAAGTCGCAGAGGGACTCACTAAGTAACTAAGGCTGGGCTCGAATTGCAGATTCGACTGCAGGTCGAATTATTTCAAAATAAAGAATAAAAAATAGGGCTGGGGTGCAGCTCAGAAGTAGAATGAAAAATAAAAATAAAAATACTCAGAAGTAGACTGCAGGTCCTCCTGTCTCAGCCTCCCAAGTACTTGGGATTGCAAGCGTGCACCACCATGCCTAGCTAGCACAGTACTATTCTAAGACTAAAACATACAGGAATAGAACAGAATTAATAGTCTAAAAAAACTCCATAGATCTATGATTAGTTGGTTTTTGTCAAGGATGCCAAAAAATACTGATTATTGAATAAGAATATTCTTTTCAACAAATGGTGCTGGGAATGCCAAATATACACATATAAAAGAATGAAGCTGGATCCTACCACAAACCACACCCAGAAATTAACTCAAAGTAGATAAAGGCCTCTAAACATAAGAGCTAACACTATTAACATCTAAGGAAAAAACAAAGCGGTTAATTTTTATGTTCTGGGATACGGAAATGAATTTTTGTAACACCAAAACCACTAGGAATAAAGAAGCAAAATTGGACTTCATCAAAATTTAAAACATTTATACATGAAGGGATGCTATCAGGAAAGCAAAGAGATAATCTACAAAATAGGAGAACATTTGGAAATCATGTATCTGATAAGGGTCTAGAATCCAGAATATATACTTAACTATTCCATCCCAATGACAGACAACTCGTGTGTGTGTGTGTGTGTGTGTGTGTGTGTGTGTGTGTGTGTGTGTTTACTAGGGATTGAACGCAGAGGCATTCTACCTTCAAGCTACACCCAAAGCCTAATTTTATTTTTTATTTGGAAACAGGGTGTAGCTAGGTTGATGAGTGTCTCACTACTTGCTGAGGCTCTCCTTGAATCTTCAATCCTCCTGTCTCAGCCTCCCAGGTACGGGGATTACGAGCATGTTCCACCATGCCTGGCTCACAACCCTACTTTTTAGATGGGCAAAGGACTTGAATAGGCATTTCTCCAAATAAAACACACAAACGGCCAATAAGTACATAACTAAGATGCTCAATATCACTACTCATTAGAAAAAAATCAAATAAAAAAATGAGATGCCACAGCACATAAGATGACTATAATCAAAGAGACAGAAAATAACTAATGTCATCAAGAATGTGAAGAAATTGCTGATGGGAATGTATCATGGTGTCACTATTGTGGAAAACAGTTTTGTGAATCTCCAAAAAAATTAAAGGTAGAATTACCATATGGTGAAGTCATTCTACTTGTAGGTATATATGCAAAGAAAATGAACCTTTGCTGGCCGTGGTGGCGCACGCTTGTAATCCCCGCGCTTGGGAGGCGGAGACAGGAGGATCACGCTGGTTCGGAGCCAGCTTCACTGGCTTAAGAGACCCTGTTTCCAAATAAAAATATAAAATAGGTCTGGGAGGGTAGCCCGGAGGTAGAAGGGCTTCCAGGAACCCCAGTACCATCAGAAAAAGAGAAATGAACCTAGCTAAGTAAACAAGCATTTGTATGTAAATGTTGCTAGTTCACTACCCACAACAGTTAAAAAGTGAAAAATGCTCAAAAGTCCATCAAGGATGTGTGAAAAAAAATGAAATATGCTAGATATTCACAAGAGAATATTATTCACCCATAAGAATAAAGTATTGGCACATGCCACAACGTACATGAGCCTCAAAATCATCACAGAGTCAAAAGAAGCCAGACACAAAGGGCCCCATATTTGATGATTCATTTTATATGAAATATGCAGAAAATCGTTAAATCCAGAGACAGAAAGCAGATTGGCTGTTGCCAGGGGCTGAGGGGAGACTGAAGAGCGACTGCTACCTGCGTGCGAAGGTCTCCTCTAGAGGTGAAGAACAAATGTGGGACTTGAAAGAGACAAGACTTGCATAATACCGTGAACAGGGAAAACGCCACTGAACTGCGCACTTATAAAACAGTTCTTTTTAGCTGGGGGTGGTAGGGCACGCTTGTAATCCCAGCACTTGGAAGTCTGAGACAGAGGGATCACAGGTTCCTAGCCAGCCTCAGCAACTCAGCACAGCAAACTTAAAAGTAAAATAGGGCTGGGGTATATAGCGCAGAGGTACAACACCCCTGGGTTCAATCCTTAGAACCCATGCTACATACACACACACAAAGAAATAAACCACTACTTTCATGTTAGGTTAATTTTACATAAAAAAGGAAGTAAGGAAAGAGGGAAAATAGAATTTGGAAGTCATGCAGAAATTAGAAGGAAGGAAAGGAGTTGGAAGGCAGGAGGTTTGAGGGTTTCTATATCCACAGCACAGGCGGGGACAGTGCAGCCACTGATGTGCTGAAGAGCAAGTCCCTCCACCACACACGCATCTCAGATCCACCCACATAGGTGTTGTCACACGAAAACAAACTGGAGTCATCCTCTCCTATCTCCTCTCCCCTAAGTGAGCCCTTTAGGACAGGCAAGCACAGGCTGCGCTTTCCCCTGGAGCTGGCGATAAGCGACCACCATGAAGTTCCAAGATGAATGGCCCCTTACCTTTGCCAGTTCTCTTCTCAGCTCATCTTGCTCCTCTTCTGAGAGGGTCTCTGTGGCACCGAGCGTGGCAGCAGCATCTTCTCCTTCCTCAGGAACTGGGTCTGTCCTCAGTAGATCTTGGGGATTAAAAGAGATTCTGTAAATGTGAAGGTAAGTACAATTCCCCTTTATGCTGCTCCACCGTCCCAGGCAGAATAAAGGGGACTAGGTTAGATCCACACATCACTCTTCTGCGCCCTCGAATGACCTGGCTTTCCCAGTCGAGTCCAGGTTAACCGCTACCTATCACCAATTTAGACTCTGCCAGAATACGAATTTAGAAAACATAGCCTTCTGCTGGCCTCTGCTCACCTTCTCAGTCACACTATGGCTACAACAGGGCAGAAGAGGGGCCAAGGATGGGCTCTTGCCAAGATCCAACTGTAAAATGCTGCACAAGGAAATCAGCGTATCATATGAAAGATTTTTTAACTCTTACATGCCAGACCAGGGGAAATGATTATACACATCTTTCGTTTATTGTGGTGATCAAACCCAACATTTAAAAACCTCAGAGCTGGGGGTGCGGTTCAGGGGTAGAGCTTCTCAGGGTTAAATTCCTAATACTGCAAAAACAAAACAACTATGTCTCATCCAGGTACCCTTTAAAAATAATCCATATATATACACACACATACATAAAACACACACATACATAAAACACACACACACACACACACACACACACACACGTGCGCGCGTAAACTAGACATGGCCAACACAGGGACTTTCCACATTATTTAAGAGCAAACCAGGGAATGTATCCATTCCCCTGGAACAAAGCCCACTGGGAAGAACTCTATTTCTGGAGATGGGCCAGGGAGGCAGCTGACCCTCAGCTCTCCTCTATCGCCCCACCAGTCTCCACCCACAGGCTAAGCTGAAACCACAGGGCCCCAACCCTGGAATACAAAATAGAAGGGGGCACCAAAAAACATAAACAGGTATTTTAATGCAATTTTTTTTTTTTTTTTGGTGGTACTGGGGTTCCTGGAAGCCCTTCTACCTCCGGGCTACACTCCCAGACCTATTTTTACATTTTTATTTGGAAACAGGGTCTCATAAGCCATCGCGCGCGGCTGGCTTCGAACCTGCACGATCCTCCTGTCTCTGCCTCCCAAGCATGGGGATTACAAGCGTGCGCCACCACGCCCGGAAATGCAATCTTTTTTTATTGGTGCATTGTAGTTGTACATCTTAATGGAGTACAAGATGGTAGAGGCATACATGCATACATCACCCCAATTAGCACCAACTCCCACCCTATTTCCTCCCTCTCCCTCCTTCTCATGTTTAGCTTCGTGATTGACTTTGATATGCTTGTCACTGTACATCATGTACACTAGGGAATTTCCCTCTTACCCCACACAATTCCCCTCAGTTAAGTCACCTTATTTGCTCATCTATAGTTTCTTCTTCTTTGTCTACACTTCCCCCTGTGAGCCTTTTTCTCCCTAGCTTCTGCGTATTAGGAAGAGCATCTGATCTCTCATTTTTTGTGACTGACTAATCTCACTTAGCATAATGTCCTCCAGTTCCATCCATTTCTCTGTAAATGATGTGATTGTGTTTTTCTTTATGGCTGAGTAAAATTCCACTGTGTACATAACCCATAGTTTTGTAATCCATTCATCTGTTGATGGACATCTTAGCTGGTTCCATAGTTTACCAATGGTGAATTGTGCAGCTATGAACATAGATACACATGCGTAAGTTTGGTAGTTTGGTTTCCATTCTTTTGAGCAGATACCCAGAAGTGGTATTGCTGATCATATGGCTCAACATCATTAGCCATCAGAAAGATGCAAATTAAAACTACCCTAAGATTTCACCTAACTCCAACTAGAATGGCAATCATTCAAAACACAAACAACAATAAATCCTGGCAAGGATGTGGAGACGTAGGAATTCTAATACATTGCTGGTGGGATTGCAAATTAGTGCAACCACTTTGGAAAACAGTATGGAAGATCCTCATAAGAATGAGAATGAACCTACAATATGATCCAGTAATACAATCTTTTAAACCAAAGTTAATTCAAAAAGACCGCGCTGAACAAAATGCCCAAAATGTAAATAGACAGGATCAGAATTGCTGATTTTTCCTTTTTTTTTTTTTTTTTTTCTTTTTGTGGATTTGAACAAATTGAACCCAGGGGCATTCGACCTCCAAGCTACACCCCCCTGCCCTATTTTTTATTCTTTATTTTGAAACTGGGTCTCACTAAGTTGCAGAGGGCCTCACTAAATAGCTGAGGCTGTCCTCGAACCGTGATCTTCCGTTCTCAGCCTCCCAAATGCTGGGATTACAATCGTGCGCCACCATGCCAGGCTTGATTTTTCCTTTTGCCTCAGGCTCCAAAATGGCTCTGCATGGACAGCACTATTACTGATCTGGTCTTTATTCAAAACTTCTGATATTTGGTTCATCCTAGATTTTGCCTTCACTGATTCTTTTTAAAACAGTCTTAGCAAATTATTTGATTACTAGGCAAGTTGGTGTCCCCCTAAATCTACACCATAGCAAGTGTTCACTGGCCTCTTGAGCTGCCCCAGCCACAATCTGCCCAGCCATTCCAGATCCCAGATTTGGGGTCCCGCAGTTCCCTCTGGCAACAACATCTTCACACGGAGGACCACAGGGTTTCTGCCTCTTCTTACCAGTAAGTTGTTTGCTATCACCTTCCACCCCCAGTTCCGAGAAGAGCTTGTTCAACCCCATCAGCAATGTGGATCCCCACCCAAAGCAAGATGAAGGATTTCAAAGCAGGCAGAGAGGAAGAAGGCAGGACGAGAACTGCACTGTTGAACTAGAGGCCAGCATCGCAGCATGCCTGCGCTAAGTACATGAACCAGTGAGTTGACGCGTATGTGCAAGTGTCCAGGTCACAGAGGACTTGGTACAGGGTCTTTGGTACATTAGCTGTTTAGTGGTGTGACGGAGGACATGGACGCTTCCAAAGCCTGAGGAATGAACGGTTCCGAAGGAGTTAAAAGGGGGGCTGGCAAAAGGTCAGACCCCCCCAAGACTCCAGCAGGCAGAACTCTCCAGTCCCCTCCAGAATTCACACCCCAAGGCCCCCCAGTGAAAGAGGGAGCTTATCTTAATCCTTTACTAGGCCATTCTGTTAGTTAGTTTTCTTTGATGATTGTATCTTAATGATTTCTAACACCTTCCCCATCTCTTACATTCCTCATGGTATTGCGATGTCTGTTTTTTTCCATGAAAAAGTGATACTTAACTTAGTTGGGAAAAGGGTATAAAAATACTAGTTTTAGAGAATAAAATCGCCAGTTGCACAAGAGGCAATTGTCTGGGTCCCTCATTTCCGGTCTCTCCCTCCCAAGTCCTGGGAAGGAATCTGTTAGGTCCTCAACCCCCATATGGGACAGGGGCGGGGCTGACCCGCCTCCTTACCCTGCAAGTTCCCACGGAAAGCCACTCCCCTTTGATAAAAAGGGGAACGCGGCGATCTCGACACACAGAGAAGCCACACACAGAAGAAGCCTGTGAGACGGAGAGATTTTCTATATCCGTGGAAGGCTCTCTTCCACGCCCTCTCCCACCCCCAACCCGCACCCGCGACACGGGGGTGGGGGAGGGAGCTGCCTGGGACTGATGGGCCGGTCTAATAAAGACTTATGCCGCCTGCATGGCCGATCTCGCGTGTCTGTGGATCTATCTCTCGCAAACCATACACCTGGTGCCGAAATGAAACCCGACGTAACTATTTTGGCCTTTGGATCTATGCTCTCCAAACTTTTGCGCTACATCGCCCGACACTAAAAGACTATGGCCCGAGCCCCGCCCGGCACCCCGCCGCTGACGCCCTATGCCTGACTGGACCGGAGACCTTTTTCCTATCCTGGCTGCGACAATGCCCCGGCGCCTAAAACGGGCCTCCCTGCAGATTCCTGGGCGTCCGGCGGCCTCCCGCGCTCTGCTGGTAGCCGGCGGCCATGTTCCGACTGCTACGGCGCTCTACCTGCCTGCCGCTTGGACCTCCTACAGCGACCGTTCCAGCTCGGCGCGAGCAGGATCGCGGCCGCGGTCCCGAGCCTCGGATGCCGCCAGCCTCGACCCTCCCAAGCCCGCCGCCTCCCAGCCGCTGCCCGCCGGGCGGGTCGGGCGTGATGCGCCGCGGGACCGGGTCCTGGCCGCGGGCCGCCGCCGCCGCCGCCGCCGCCATGGGGAGCGGCCCGCACGCCGAACCGCGGCCGGGCGCAGCCCCAGCTGTGGCGGTTAGGATCCCCCCAGCAGCTCGGCGCGTTCCCGAAAGACGCGGGGACCTGGCTTACTGGACTCTCAGCTTATTTAACTACATGCGCGGCCTCCGCCCGCCCAGACTTCTACAAACTGCTGAAAAAAAATACGCGCTCCCGCCTCCCGCCCTCGCCTGTGCTACGCCCGCCCGCGGCCCCGAGCCGCCAGCTCCCCGTGCCATGGAGGATTCCATCACTGCCGGGATCTCTAGCAAATTTGCCCCTGGCGGTGTCCCTCGGGGCCCAGCCCCACGTTGGGCGCGCGCCTAAAGCCATTTTTGTCTCCACGCCATGGGCCCGGCAACCCATGCTCCGCGGCGGATCCCCATCCTCCCAGCCCCAGCCCCAGCTCCCAGCAGCTGGGCGCGTCCCAAAAAAGACACAGCGGATTTCCGATTCTCCCCGCCTGCTACTACATTGCTGTAAGTACTAGATTTTAAAACCAAATCCTTGGTGGTCCAGTGGTTAAGATGGGGCGCTCTAATCGCCGTGACCTGAGTTCAATTCCTGGTCGGAAAAAAAAAAAAAAAAAAAAAAAAAAAAGCCATTTTGGTACTGGCTTCTGGGCTTTAAGGGGGACGGCAGCAGGCATTTTGGTACTGGCATCCGGGCTTTAAGGGGGACGGCAGCAGCCATTTTGATACTCGCTTCTGGGCTTTAAGGGGGACGGCAGCAGCCATTTTGGTACTGGCTTCTGGGCTTTTAGGGGGACGGCAGCAGCCATTTTGATACTCGCTTCTGGGCTTTAAGGGGGACGGCAGCAGCCATTTTGGTACTGGCATCCGGGCTTTAAGGGGGA